>NC_057356.1:27638392-28326707 GCF_016509475.1 Prionailurus bengalensis
GACCCTCCAGGGCTCATGGGTCCTTTGGTCAGCCCATGACCGTGGTGCAAGGGGGTGGCCCACTACACTGGACACAACATCCCACAGGCCTGATGTACCTCCTCTGTGTCTCCTGCACCCTGGGTAGTAGTATCCCATGTGCCAGTTGGAAGGACTTGTCTAACACCTGTGGCCCTGAGCTGGGATTCAAATCCCCGGCTCAGATGCCAAATCCTGGCCCCACCGGCTCACTTCCTCCAAAGAGACCCCCCCATCAGGTACAAGGGAAGGTCCAAGCCTTAGCCCCAGCCTGCCACCAGGCCTTGCTTTCCTGGGCCCTTGCTAGCCACTGTTTCTCATCTGGCCTCCCTGCCATGAACTCCACTTGTGTGTGTGTGTGTTTGTGCATGCACTCCTGCGCACCAGTGTGTGCTTGTATACACTTATATGTATACATGTATGTGCATGCATGTGAGCCTGTGTGCACGTGTATGTAGACAATCAAACTACGGTGGCTGCCCCCAAGGACTATTCTCTGGAGAAGCTCTGCCCCCAAGTCCTCATGTCATTATATATTCAGAACATTGTGGGAACTGATTCTTAAATGGACTGAGGCCAAAACAGCACCACACTGGCAAGGCACTCATGCCCAGGGCCAGGCTTCAGGACACCCCTCAACCCCACACCGAAGTCCAAGCTCAGAGTGTCAGGAGCAGACAGAGGTAGGTGGGCCCTGGGAAGCACTCAAGTATGGATTCTATTACTTAGGAAAAGACAGGCACTTCCTGTGTCTGAAAGAGGGCAAGACAGGGCACTCACCTTGGATGACAGAAGCCTCACCCACCAGCGAAGCAGGTCCCAGATCCCCAGATGAACCGCTTGCCTGCTAAGGACAGAGACACAAGACAGGAAGAGGCTAGAAGCCTGGAGAAGCACCGTCTTCTCCCCCACGTGGAGATTAGGTGCCATTTTATTAGTGGAAACAGACTTGGGTGTTGCAGGCCTTGACCAAGGAGTCAGAATTTTCTATGGGGTCTCAGAGGAACTCCCAACTCTTGGAGCCCCCAACAAGCGCCAGAATCCATGGTGAGGTTCAATATCTATGGCAGGATCCCTTCCCCATGAAGACAAGGGTGGCTGGAGGTGGGTTTAATGACAGGAAATCCAGAAATTGCACACACATGACCCTGGCAGGGTACCAAGACTGGGAGGGCAGTGTGGCCCCAGACAGCAGGGCTGCTCCACTTGAGAGGCTGGATTTGTACCCAGTTGCCCCCAGACTCAGTTCCATAGCCATTGTGGGCTGTTGGGCAACCTGGGGCAGGCACCATCCCCTCAGGCCCCAGTCCCATGTGTGTGGACCCCTCTGCACCTACCTTATCATGTGTAAAAACTCACAGATGCTGCTGTGAGCACCAAGCACTCCTCTTGCCTTACAAATGGACAGCACAGGTAATGCCCCATCAGGGCCCCTGGCACCTAGGATCTGGGCCCCCAGAACCTGCCAAAGCCAGGCAATCCTGATCTCCATCATTCCCTGCATATAAAAAAATGTTTTTAACGTTTATTTATTTTTGAGAGAGACAGAATGCGAGTGGGTTAGGGGCAGAGAGAGAGGGAGACACAGAATCCAAAGCAGGCTCCAGGCTCTGAGCTGTCAGCACAGAGTCCGACGCGGGGCTGGAACTCACGAGCTGTGAAATCATGACCTGAGTCGAAGTCGGACGCTCAACCGACTGAGCCACCCAGGCGCCCCCATTCCCTACATATAGATGGTGCAGGGCCCAGCTGGACATTCCTCTTCATGCCAACCACAGCCTGTGCCCACCTTGGCCCCTCTGTGACTCAGTTTACCCTTTCCTCCTTGCCTGGAGCCTGTGGAGGCATCCCAGTGGTCAGGCATGGGGCAGGTGGAGGCACAGCCCAGCAAAGCTCCTTCCTGCCCAGCTGCCTCCCCCTGGGCCAGGACTGACTGCCGCCCTTGCCCTCAGCTCCTGCCCCATTCCCTGCAGGACTGCAGTGCTGATGATGCCCCCAGGGATTCAGGGTCAGTAATGCCCCTTCATGATTGTGATATCCCCTGCCCCAGCCACCTATGTGATGGGCCAAATAACACCCTACTCTTTCAAAGTGCACAGCTTAGATGACAGTAAAGCCAAATCCTCCTCCTGTTCCCTAAGAATTCTTATCATTCCGTTTGTAAACTACAGAGCATGCCATTTGCCCCTTTTCTGTCCTTTTCCCTTCTAAGCCCCAGGGCCAGAGTGGAGTTCACAGTGGCTCATGAAGATCTTTGGACGTCAACTCACAGACCTGCTGTGACCTGGGCAGCAAATATTTCTGAGAAAATCTTCCTAACAGTCCTTGTTGTACTCCAGCGGTTCCTGGGAGACAACCCCAAGCAAGGACGAGAGGTGACGGAGGACGGTGTGTCCCTCCCACCCCTGGGGATGCTGCCAGAGTCTGCAGGTAATATTCAGCAACAGAACAGAGTCAAGTAATGGCAATGACAGCAGAGCCACCTCAACCCACAGCCAGCCACCTCGGTCACTCTTCACAGCAGCCCCAGGACAGGCTAGCAGGGTCAGGATCTGAGCCAGGGCCACGAAGCCGGTGGAAGCAATGCCAGGATTCCAACCCACCTGGGCTGATTCCAACCCACCCCCCATGATGTGTGTCCCACAAAGCAAAGCTCCTGCCCCAGGACCACCACGGAGTCTCTATGCGTGGCGCTGCCAGCAGGCATGGACGCAGGACCTGAGTCCCCCAGAAGCTGTGCCTGCCCCGGAGACCCTTCCTCTGGCTCTTGCCCACCCGTGAGGTCCCCATCACGCTACACCGCCCCAGGCTAGAGCCGGCTCCCTGAGTGACAGCAATTAGGGCCGTGGCTGGCAGAGCAGCCCGCTCCCCACAAAGCACCTGACGTGGCAGCAGCTCCCCGGGGGCTGCCGTGCTCCGGCTGTGGCTGAGGCGCTTGGAATCTCTGCTTGCTGCTGTAAAAATGGAAACATCCCCTACGTGAGACACAAGCTGGCAAGGAGAACGCCACTGTGAAATCTCACACCCTGAGGCGGGCGGGCGGCGGCCAGAGGCCCCCCAGGCAAGAAAGGCTGTGGTGGGGGAGAGCCAAGAACTTGGGGGCACAGGGGTGAGGCGCAGACCCCCCAGCCAGACAACCCTGCTGGGAACATGGGTTAGGCCCTCCCTGCCTGGAGAGACCATTTTCTGGAAACGCCAACGAAGCCAGTTGCACCCGGCTTTCAGCACCCTCCCTGTGCTCCTGGAATAGCTGTGAAGGAGGGGGCAAGTGGGTGTGGTGGGGGAGGGGACATCCAAATGGAAGGTAGAGTGGCCCCCCCTGGGGTCTGGAGGGGCAAGGCTGGCCCAGAGTCTACAGTTCTGCTGCCTGGAGGGGTATGGGGTCAGTGATGGTGTATCTGTGCCACAAGGAGGGTCCCTGAGGTGTGCCCAGCTGTCCTGGCTGGGGCTTCAGAATTAAACATGCAAGCCCAGCACACACAGGACCTCAGCCCGTGTTCCTCAGGCTCAGTCAGGCTGGGGACCCTGATGATCCCCCTCTGGCAGCACTTTCCTGGCCAGGACCCTCCTTCTTCCCAGCACCCCTGGGCACTGCTCAGCCGCAGGCTTGGCAGCTCAGGTCTGAAATGTTCTTCGTGCTAACTAAACTAGAGCCTGCAAACACCCACTAGTGCCAGGAGCCTGTGTTGTGCATGTAAAACACCCCCACCCAGCAGGGCTGTTCGCACCCCCAGATTCACAGAGAATACTGCACAGTGCCCATGTGTTCTGCTGACGGTGGACATTGGCCAGTGCAGACCGTGGGCTGTGAACCCCAGGTGACCCGGGGTGGAGCGGACCCTCACCACTGGGGATAAGGAAATACAGCAGCCACCTCTGTGGGATGTGGTCAGGGTGGCCCATGGCAGGCCTGCCCTGTGAGCACTTTCCTTGTGAGTTGCTGGTTATGAGGAAAAGAGGGTCAGGGCCAGTCCTCTAGCCCTAGGGCCCAGGCCCAGCTCCCAGGCCAGTAATGACTTCCACCGGTCAATACCATCTGCCCAAGGGCTCCACTCTGAGGGCCCCTAGTATCCTGGGCGTGGCACCCAATGCCAGGAACCAGGCACTTCCGCCTTAGGACTGCCCCAGGGCTTAGCCACCCTTTTGGGCCCCCCAGCTGTCAAAATTAATTCCCTGGAAACCAAAATCAGTGTAAAACCTGGACCACCTACCTGTACACTCACACATATCTGCACACTCACAGACATTTGTCAATATATACCAACTCACATGTGCACACAGACACACTCATCACAAACATACACACTCACACTGATGCACATTTGGTGCACACTTGCACGAACCTGCATACACACCACGTACTTGCATGCTCACATGCACCCACGCACACATCACACAGGCACATTTTTATGCCTGCTCACTCACATTCTCATATACACATACATACACATATACACGTACACATACTCACACATATGTGTGCTGACATGCTCTCGAACATGCAGCTTTGCACACACACATGTTCAGGCTCACAATTCACATGCACACACATGAGCACATTCTGGCTTTTCATTCTCACTCAGACTCTGTGCAGACCCCTCAGTGACATCCAGAGGTGGGTGTCCCACCTGCAGTTCTTGCCAAGTCCCTTTCCCACGTGTCAGGCAAGCAGCCGAGGGCCCACTAGCGGTTCCAGACCTTCCTCTGCACCGCAGCAACTCTAGGTCTACCCTCATCATCCAGAGATGCCTTGGGCTGAGCAGTGAGGAGGTGGGTGGGGGGTGACTTCAGGGGGTTGGCAGACGGTTGGTGTGTCTGCTCAGTTACCCACATGCTCAGTGGCTGTGGAGATGGGGTACCATGGGGTGCAGCGCTCTGGGGACCACCCTGGATGGGGCCCCCAGGTGGGCATACAGTGGGGTACAGGACAGGCAAGGACTTGGGTTCTGTCCCATAGAGCTGGGAAGACGGAAATAAGGCAGCAGAGATGAGAGCAAAGGTCTCTCTCTCTCCACATAAAACTCATCCCTGAGGTTACCAAAGGCCTGAAAGACATGTCATCTAGAGGTGACCTCCTGATGGGTGGCTTTGCTGGCCTTTGGCAGCACAGGCCAGCGACACTGGGTCTGGGTACTGTGCCAAGACAGGGCAGAGGTCAAGGTGAGCCCTGGAGCCCAGGCACTGGGAGTCAGACAGAGGGGCATCGTCAGGTGGACAGCAGGGGGTCAAAGCTGCATGCAGACCCCTTGCCTGGGGAGGCACCGCAGGTCTCACTGTGGCACCAGGACTACCCAGCCAGAGAGAGGTAATGGTCTGCCTTCCTACCCTCACTGGCCATTCTGGGGGAACCAGGAACTCCTTCCCTGGGGAGTTGGGGTCTGAGTCTGGGGAAAGGCTGGCTGGAGGATGAATAAGAGTGGGCTGCAGGCTGTACCCTGGTGGTGGCAATGTGAGAGCTACAGCCACCGTCCATATGGACTTCTGTGCCTCTGGCTGCCAGCCTATGACTTCAAAAGTGACAGCAGCCGTGAGGCCCTCAGGGCCAGATGCTGTCATAGAGGCCAGCTCCCCGGAGGCCAAGGGTCATGATCCTGACCACAGGTCAAGGCCCAGCCAGGAAGGTCTCCTCCTCAGCCAGAGGCAGCCCGCCACTCCAGGTGCCAAGCAGGAGCTTCATGGCAGCCGCACTGTCAGGGAAGGTGAGGGTGGGGCCGGACCAAGTGGGAAGGGAGACTGGGGGACTTGCTGGTAGTTGCCTGTCTTAGTGCAGCCATGCATGGACGGGGACTCTCAGGAGGCTCTGTGGGGAGAGTGAGGGAAGCTGCACAAGGGACGGAAGCCGAGCAGAGATGAACACTCAGTGAGGCCAAGACCGGTTTGATTTCAAGGCAGCATAGAGCATGAACAACATCCAGTGTTGTCTGGCCAGCTCTTATACCCCACGCCAGCCAGACACTGACTGCAAGCTGCCCTAACGGCACCCTGTGCCCAGGCCTGAGCCCACTGACCACCCTCCTGCCTGCCCAGCCCCTTTCCATATCCGAGCTTTTGATGCAGAGCAAATAGGCTCGTTGACCAAGTTTGCACTGGGTTTGCTCAGTGTTCTCAGCCTCCCTCCAAGGACCACCTACAACTTCAGGCCCTTCCCAGTGCCCTGGGCCCCACCCAGCATGGCCCAGATTCCATACTCCCAGCTTTGGGGGCCCAGTTCCAAAGTGGTTGTCCATGGGAGCTGCCCCACCCTCAGGTAGCACGCCAAGCTCATTCACCCACTGGGCTTGGGGCAGGACCATCCACCACCAAGAAGTTCCAGTTTCCAATAAAGAGGATTTGGGGTTCTAGGACAGCACCCCACAACCAGCCATGCCTGTACTCAGAGGAAAAGGTGAGGAGAAGCCCACCCAGCTCTTGAGGGTTGGCTGGGGCAGGTGGAGTTTCTGACTGATGTGCCAAGCTGTCCTCATCACCTGGGGGAGCCCAGACCCTCCGAGAGTAGACTGCGGTGGTGAGTTGCCTACAGTGCTTGTCATGGTGAACAGAGATGTGTGGTGCTTCAGGAACAGAAGGAAGCAAGTCTGGACGGTGTGACTCAGCCAGCTGTCATCCCTGCAGTGGTGGGGGACAGCCTGGGGGTCTCCGCTTGTTCTCACTTTCTGATTGTCACATGGTTCCCAGGCCTCTCTGGCTGTGAGGAGGAATTGGCCTGTGGAGGGGGCCTGGGCAGAGGCCAACCCACCGGTGAGGGGTACAGTCATATCTGGGCCTGGTCTAACCTCCTTCTCTCCCAATTGCCTGCTGTGGCTCAGACACCCAGAGATCAGAGACCAGAGCTTCCAGGGGTGGGGGTGTGAAGACGTGGCCAGCATGCCAGGGCGTCAGCTCAAGCATGGTTAGCATCATGGGCACCCAGTATCCCATGTGCCCTGGTACTGGCGAAAGTAGGCAGTGGCCTGCTTTGCTCTAGTTCCCTTGTAGCTCCTGAGGTCACCCAGGGAGTCTGGCCCTCAGCATGCCCTTTGGTCTCATGGCTCAGAGTTTCACCTGTGGTCCATAGGGCCACCAGAAAAGGTCAGAGGCCACCGTCTGATTGGGAGGGGCTACCAGAGATAACTGGACAGGTGGTACACAGGGTCCTGACTCACCCTGGGCTAGGGTCTGTAGCCTGCAGGGGTTAATACTGGTGATTGGCTGCTTCATCGCACCCTTACACCAACCCTGTAGGTCAGGTTGCCAAATGCAGGGGGAGACTGAGGCTAGACACACACTTGACAAACCCCGGGATCCCCAGCCAGATTTTCAGAGATGGGGGACAATACAGAACTTCCTAGAGAGGGACCAGTCTGGGCCTAGAAATCCCAGCCATTATCTGGACTGGCTTGGTCACTACTACCAGGGTTTTATTTGTGCTTTTTTTTTAGAGAGGGGCAGTGTGTTACAGGGTGTCCAGGGATGAATGTAACAAGGCTGATCATGCTGGCACTACCCCACAATCCCCAAACACAGGGTTTGGAGTGCCTCTCTTCCAGGCTCCAAGAGGCCTTCTAGGCCTCCAAAATGCGCTGACCCACTGCCTTGGGCCTCCTGGGCCCATCACAGTCTCCCAAGGTCAGACTGGGGTGGGCCTGTGGCACTGGGGCCAGTCCTGGCACTGGCTTACCTCCCGTTCCTCAACCAGTGCCTGCCAACAACACCTGTCACAGTCCAAGGGAGAGCACAGTGGAGACCACACTCCAGCTGCTCAGGAGCCTCGCCATGGCCCAAGGCCACCTGAAGTGCCCACAGTGTCCCTAGCCATAGTCTCAGGCCGCAGGAGCCAGAACAAGGGGGTGACTATCCTGCTCATTCCAACTCAACCCATGCCTGGCTCCACAGCAGAAGATGGATGGGAGGACGGGGTGGGGACTGCAGAGCAGAAAGCACAGGTGAACTCCAGCAGGTGCACCTGAGTATGGAGGGGAGGGGTCCCTTGCCTGCTGAGGCTCCCCACATGGGTCTGGACTGTCTCAGTTGCCAATGTGCGTCTTGTGGAGGCTCATCACTATCCCTTCGCCACAGGGCTTGTCAAATGCATGAATGAATGAGTGAATGAGTTACGAGTCACTGGCTCCCCTGGGCTTATGCCAAAGCTACCAAGGCTCAGAGGGGACAGGATTGGCCAGTTCACACAGCCCGTGGGACAGGGGTTCAGCCTCTGGTTCCTGCCCAGCCAGAGGAGAAGGGACTTCACATAAGATTTCTCCAAGAGACTAGGCTGGAGCTTGAACCCACCTCTGTCCCCAGGGCCTCCCTCTCACCTCTGCCTCTGTCCCCAGGGCCACCCCTGCCCAGGAGTGGATCACCTGATTGAGAGCAGCATTTAAGTGCCCAGGGAGAAAAATCAATTCTCCTGATTCTACTTTAATCTATCAGTTCCATTTCTGATAAATTTCCTGGTGCCCAGGGTCACCATGGAGCTGCAGTGCCTGGCAGAGATTAGCTGCCAGGTCAGGACTGCTGAGGTGGCAGGGGCTATCCTGGAGCCTCAGCTCCTCCCCACATATGGACAGTCGAGGCTCACTGCAAGACCACCCCAAAGCCCACGCCATGCCTGTCAGGGGCCACTCCAGCAGCTCACTCTCTGTAAGGTGTGAGTGACTAGCCTCAGTCTCAGTTGAGATGGTTGGAGGCCTTGCACATGTGGGCCTAGAGGACAAGAGCCTGAAAAATGAGTGGATGTGCTTTCCTCTGCTTAGGGTTTCAGGGGTACCACTCAGGGAGGCCTGTAGTGTACTGCATCAGAGGGCCATTGAGACAGGACATGGCTGTCCCTCCTGAGTCTAGATGACCAGGAACCAGACTCCAGGTCCTCTGCAGACCCAATTCAAGGTTCCACCATGCAGTAGCCCACAAGCAACGAGTCATGACAGAGGCACAGTGCCCCTCAACACTCCCCTTCTTGACCCCTCCATGACCCCTCCCCAGCCTCCTCAGGCTTGAAACCACACTGAAGGTACAGGGGTCTCGGGCAAAGAGTGTGAGGGGCAGAGTCAAGTTAGTGGATAAGGCAAGGGGAAGCTCTTAAGCAGACAGGAGCTGGCCCAAGGAGGGGCAGGAAGAGCTTAGAGCACACACTGTGTGCCCAGGGCGTCCGAGCCCGTCTTGCTGCCAGAGAAAGAACCTTCTCAAGGAGTGGCTTTATCCTACTCTCCATCCAGCCACCAGGCCCCTCTAAGGTGCCCCACATAGGCCCAGACTCAGGGTACACTGGGCTCACCCAGCCTCCCACCCTAGAGGTCCAGGCAGAGTCTCTGGCCTCTCACCATCTTGACCCCTGGCCCACCACTCTTGGTAGACCCTCCTCTGGCCTAAGCCCCCTCTCTATCCCCCCCAGTCACAGTCTGTGGCTTTTGGTGGTCTTCCTGCGTGCAGAGGTCAGACCCCACCCCTGGTCCCACCTGCTGGGGGCCTGGCAGAGCCTCAGCTCCCTCACTGTGACCCAGTGACATTGTTGGGGCCAGGATTAAACGGCTTGATGCAGCTGCCGTGCTGGGAACCTCAGAGGAACAAGCCAGTGCTGAAGGACGAGTGGATTAGACGGTGGTCAATATTTGTGGAATTGAATTGAATCTGTCATCTGGGAGCTATGCGTGTTCTGGTTAGTTTTGTGGTTTCTGCCACAGCAGGCAAAACCCAGTGCAAGGGCCCCTCCAAGGCCCCAGTTGAAGCCCAATCCAAGGGCGTGCGCGAGGTCCATGGGAGCCCTGTGTCCTCCAGGCATAGGAGGCTGGACCGGATGGGCAGGGGGCTAAGGCTGGAATGGACAGTTAGGGACAAAAGGATCCTGGGAGTGCCAGCACGGGGTGTGGATCAGCTGGGGTCTCAGGCTGAGGGCAGTCTGCCCTGGCCCCCCAGTGAGGCTGGGGTCTCATGATGCAGGTCCGGCCCCACTGCTGACTCTCATCAGTCCCTCAGGAAATGTGGTGCATCAGGCCTGGTGCCCCAGTGGTCAGTCTGCAGGGCTGTGCTGTGTACTATGCCGGTTATCATCTAGGCTGGGCATACAAGGAATAGTGGGGACACAGCAGGGACCAGAGGCACAGGGTGGGGAGCTTGGTCAGCATCCTCATAACAGCCCTCCTCTGAGGCCAGGCCAGGCACATGGTGTCACAGGGAGGGGATCATGACCCTGGCCCAGAACCCACCCTCACAACCCCAGCCATGGATACTCCAAGGGTCGTCCACGGGCTGGAGCTGCCCACCTCCAACCCCAAAGCCCTAATTGGATTAGTTGTGTTTAGAAAGCAGCAAAGCTGCTTATATTTGAGCAAGGGCTCAGTAGATAACACTGGGCCAAGAGGGTGCTTGTCTGCAGGAAGGGGGTTTGACAGGGAAAAAACTGCACCAAGCAAGTGTTAATTGAAAACAAACTCAAGGGGATGATCCGTCTGAGCTCGGGCTTCTGTCCACCCGGTAAACACCTTCTCCACTGTGCGCTCCAGGGTCTCAGGGGAGCAGGTCTCAGCCCCCGGGATCCAAGGCTGCCCACAAGAGAAAAGTGTGGTGACCGACATGGTGGCAGCTCAGGTCACATCATGAGTCTGTGACTCAGTTGCCACCTGTCAACCTGGCACATGGGAAGCGTGATATGGGAATGTTTTCTTATCACATCCATTCCTGCAACTGGGAAAGCCTTAGAGGGGCAGAGGTCCCATGGGCCAGACCTGGTCCAAGGGCCCTGAGCACAGACCTGAGCCTGCAGGGGACACTGAGGCAGGGCCTGTTGGGTGAGCTATGGAGTCATATAGCTATTCCTGACAGTAGTTTCAGGGGGAGACCTCTCTACCTTACCCTCCCCAGGTCTCTGCCCTCAGTGCCACAGGAAATAATCCACTTGTGACCCTCCAACCCTTAGCCAGCCACAAGAGAGGATAGCAAACATTTATTTAATAAAAATGCAAATAAAATCCCTCCACTGTAAAGATCCTGGCTGGTTTAGGGAGAGTAAAGTGAGCAGGAGTCAGGGCGGGGGACAGAGGGGTTTGTGATCACCTCCCTTCCTAAAGGAATGCCACCTTGGGGTGGCCAAACTGTGATCACTGACAACCCTGTTAAATGAAACGCTCCCCCAAAATGAAACACTCAGGGAGAGGGCATGCCCAGGCGTCGTGGTGGCCTGGGATCCAACCCGGAAGCCCATTTGGCCTGGCTGGTGTCTCTCCTGCTTCCAGATCCAAACACAGTGCCCCATTCCCACCCGGATAGCACGTCACCCTGTCCCTGGCCTGTGTCCTTGGGCAAGGGAGCAGTCCCCAGCTGCTGGAGATGGGGTAAGGAACAGAAAGAGACAGCGAAGAGAGAGAATATAGACAATGAGGACAGATGTGTCTGGCAGGTGGGGACTGTTCCTCAGAGGGAAGCTGAGGTTGCCAGGAAAAGGGGTGCTCAGGGTGCCACAGCCCACCCCAAAATCCCCTACCTCCACTCAGCTCCCATCACTCATCAAGGAAAAGCAGAGCCCCAAGGCCCAATGGGGACCACATCCAGCCCAAAGGGGCAAGGGGATGGCAGCGGATGGGACAGACAGAACTGTGAGGTTGCTAGGTGGATGGACAGAGCGTGAAGCGGGAGTCGGGGGTGAGCCGGCCCTGGGATCTTTGAGCTCTGCTCCTTGCCCCAAGGTGTCTGTGATCCCAACTCAGGGTCCCCCCTGCCCCACATCCTCTGGCTGGTTTCCCAGCTCTCTGTGGCCAGCACTCGGCCGCCCCCTCCCCTCACACCCCAGGCCTGGCTGATCCCCGAGTGAGCAAGGGCCATCAATTATTTAGCTGCTGCCTCTCAGCCTTCTCTCTGTTAGTACCTCATAAAGTCAGAGGAGATAAATCTCCTCTCGGCTTGCTTCCGCCGGCTGACAGGGAGCAGGCAGGCGCCTGGGTGATGAGGGCCCGGCCCTGAGCCCCGGGGCCCCCGAGCCAGCGAGGAGCATCCCTGGCGGCCTGCTCGGCTCCTCTGCTATTAAACCCATAACTCAGTGGAAACGAAGCTGTGCAGGCTGCGTCTTGGTTCCCGTGATGTGGTGAGGTCCGCCCACCAGTCATAACTGCACCAGGCCCCAGCTAGAGTGAGGCTCCCGGCCGCACATGGGGCCACTTCTGGGGGACCCGTCAGGTTTCAGGAGCTATGTTTAAAGCTGTGCCCGGTGGAAGGTTCCTGGGCATGGACCTGGGTGAATTACGGAGCCCGACTGCCCACAGGGGAAGCCGGGCAGCCAAGCAGCACAGGCACAGGACCTGCAGAGGCAAGTGAGGGGTGAGGACACCCAGGGCACACAGTGGGCCCTTGTCTGCATGCCCCAGCCATACCCGGGGTGACCATGGAAATTACCTGGGTCAGCCCTGGTGGAAGAGGCAGTCCCGGTCACACCTTTCAAGAACAGAGCCATCCACCCCAGGTGAGCTCCAGAGCCTGGGGACCCCCCAGGGAAGACCAGCACCTGCCCAGGCCATCCTGGGGGAGGACTCACAGCCCTGCACCTCTAGCGAGACACTTGTCCCAATGGAACAGATGGACAATGATGTCATGGGAGGTCCAGGTCAGGCCCTTGCCCCTCTGCATAGTTAGGAGAGAGTTTGTTGACTGAGTCCATGACCCCCACTCTGCAGGACTTGCGGTGGCCCCTGCTGGAAGTGGCATGTGGGCAAAAGGGAGCAGTCACAAGGCAGCAAGATAAGGTGGGCCAGGGAGGTATGGAGTAGGGGTGAAGGCAGGGCTTTGAGACAGAGTCATGCCCACCCTGTGGACCCTACCACAGGTGGACCTACCCAGAGTTCCACTCTTAAATCCCTTGGGCACATGGTGAGACAGAGCTCCAAGAATCCCGGTGATTCTAGGCCAGGGGACTAAAATGCATGCAGAGCAGAGGGGCCTGGCCCAGTTGTGGGGACTTGGGCTGCTGGAGGCACTGCCTGACTTGAGTTCCAGCTCCTGGTGGGTGTTCCCCTCCCCACTCCCCACTCCCACTGGCCCCCATGGGGCAGGGGCTGAGACCCAGGTAAGGAGTCCAGAGGTGCCACCAGTCCCTGCAATTAGCAGTAACGAGTTGACAGGTGCCCAGTGCAGGCCACAGGTCAAGTGCTAATCGAGAATGATAATTACCTCGATAGGCTAGGAAGTGAAGCAGTCCCTCCCCTCTGACCATTAATCCTCTGGATGTGGCGTCTGCCCCACCCCAGAGCTAATGGGGTTGTTTTTCAGCTGTAACCATGAGGCTCCTGCACAGAGAGAGGCTGGGTGTGTGAGCGGCCTCAGGCCCATCCCCCTTTGGCCCCCAGCTCAATGGCCATGCTGGGTCCCTCCCAAGGCACTGGTCCTGACTCTCCGTCTCACACCCCTGCAGGTTGAGTACACCAGCAGCTGTCCTAGGCCTTTGTCACAGCCAATCCAACTCTGCAAACTACCTCGAGCTCCCAACGCTGCCTCCTGGACACCGGCCACTCCAGAGACACAGCCTTCCTGTATCCCAAGCAGCCATCGGGCCCACACCCAGCTTTGGGGGCTAACCACCAGGTACTTGCTCCTACCACAGCTTCAGGCTCCTCCCCATCCTGAAGACCTGTCCCCTTCTTCCCTCCAGGCCCCAACCTCTGTTGATGTGGCCAGTGTTGTTATATAAGCAGTGTCCAGCCACATCAAGGATTCATGGGGCTTTATAGCCTGACTCCAAATCTCTCTCTTCTCTGTGACCAGCCAAGCCAACCCTCCACCTGACCCTGGATCATCAGGTTTTGTGGCCAAGAACGGGGCCCATCTATCACAGAGCCCATCTTGTCCCATCTGTGGGCAGGCCTGGTCTCATCCCCACCTGTGCCCATTATGCCATGCCTGGCTTGGTAACACCTCCGCAGCATCCCCAGGAGCACTATGTGCTGAGACCGCAGGGCAGGAGCTCACTTCTGGGGGCCTGTCCTGCATTCTGTCAGCTCACTATTTGGGAACTGCTCCCTTGGGGGTGGGGGGGGCATGGCATGCCTCATCCATCTCTCTCACTGCCTATTGGCTGGGACTGAATACACTGGATCTAGGCCTCCCCTCACCTGCCCTCATTGCCGTGGGGGAAGGAAGGGTGCCTCCCTCCTGCTCTGCTTGCATGTGGTCTCCCCCACCGCCACAGCCCCTACAGTCCTGCCAAGGTCAGTTGCAGCAAGAAATGCCTCCAACAGGACCGTAAGCAGCTACAGAGATGAATTATGTGGGAGGACGTCCAGCGTCTGGTGCTAAGGCCTGTAAGGCCTCTGCCTGGAGGGAACCACCATCAGGAAGGGCTCATTTCAAGAGAGCATCCTCTGTCCTGAGGAGAGAGCGACCCAACCGCTTGGCTTCCCAGAGCGCAAAGGTGCATTCCATTAACTTCATTGCATCAACTTCTGCTGACTTGATTGTCCTTGAAGGGTGAGAGGATCAATCTTCAGTGCATATGGGGGGCCTAAAGCAGCAAGATCCACACAGACCAGAGCGACCTACTCTGGACCAGACCTTTGTGGCACAGAACTGACTGCCAGGATCCCATGTCTCCTGCCTCAGGCACCCTGCATGGGACACAGCAAAGCTTTCTAAAACAAACACAGTCTGGGGATACAGAGGTTTTATCTCCGGCTCCCATGCTGGTCAATGACAAGGGCCAGGGGCTGCTCTGGACACAGGAGAGAGATCTGTCTTCAATGACTTCATGTCCAGCCCCTGCCTGACTCTGCCACCTCCCCACTTCCCTCTGTTGCCCTACCTCCTGCTCCAGGTGTTCTAAACACCTGACACAGGGACATAATTGATCTCAGAGTACGGTCCACTGCTCCCCTCCCTGGCCAAGTCCTGCGCTGCCCACCCCCTGCCAGTCATCACTCCAAGAGTTTTCTGGAACTCCCCACTCTCTCTGACACCCTCTCCTCCAGCCCCCAGCTCAGACCTCAGTCCTCAGCCCTGACTCCACACCTGCTTTCTTTGCTTTGCACGTCTGCACTTCTGGAGGCCAGGGTCAAGTCTGTCCCCTCAGCAGCTGCAACACCAAGACTACCGACACAAATGTATGCAGGAGGGTGGGGAGAGAGGGAGGGAGAGTGGGGCCCACAGATGTGGGCTAGAGGGTAAGGTGGTGCAAAAGGAAAAGAGCTGAAACCATTGAGAAGAACTGGAAGTAAGCAGGCAAATATTGACCAAATCTCCCATGGGAAAGAACTTTCTAAGAACAAAGGCAAAGATAAGTACACTTTGTGTGAAAGCTAAATTCTCAGGTGGCTCAGAAGAAACCATACAGTTAAAAGGCAAGCAATGAATCGGGCAAATTTTTGACACTAACATGACAAAAAATTAATAAAATTAACATAGCATGAGCCTAACCAAAGCCAAAACACCAAGGAATTCAGCAAATTGCAGATGAGGCAGCACCCTAAAGATGAACCCCATTGAATGCCCCAGCCCCTCCAGCCAGGTATCACAGAAGCCCCTTGTCCACTGAAGGCAGCTTTAGCAGGCCAGCTTTTTGGTGTCCTGAGTCATGAGATGTTGAAACATTAGCTGAGGAAGCCCCCTTCCTGGCATCTGTGCTGATGGAGTCTGACTCAGAGGGGCAGACCCAGCTGTGTGGACTTGGTATGGCCACAGCATTTACTTGTCACTGCAGAAAAGGTAGAAACAGCTAGAATACCCAAAAATGCAAAGTGAAAATGAAGACCAGACACAGAGTCATATATGAACTTATGAGAAAGTGTGTGCACACAGCAAAACTGGGAGAACATAAATAAACCACGATTAACCACAGGGTTCTCCATTATTTAGACTGAATATATAAAGCATACAGACATAAAGAGGAGGTTCCTAGGGGATGAAGCACAAGGCAAGAGGGTGTGGGTGTTCTGGCCAAGTCCAAAGCAATAGTGTCAGCATTTCTGAATGATGATGTAGGTCCTAAAGGCTTTCCTAGGCTTGGGTCATCTCTGGGGGGCAGTTCTATCCCCTGGTTGAAGGGCATCTGTGAGGGGAGAGAAGGGCTAATAGAAAGGTGGGTAGGTGGATGGTGAGTGAATTAATAAGTGAACAGACAGATAAGTAGATGAGCATATAGGCGGACAGATGATGGGTGGGTAGACAGGGGAATGAATAGAAGGATGAATAGAGCAATGGATGGATGGATGGATGGATGGATAGGTAGATGAATGGAGGGATAGAAGAATGGATGAATTGACATGGATGTCAATGGATGGACAGATGGGTGTGTGGAGGGATTGTTGGATGGATGAATGGGTGGGTACACAAGTGGATGCATAGAAGGATGGATGGAGAGATGGAAGGGATGGATGAGTGGATGGATGGATGGATGGATGGGCAGGTGGATGATTAGGTGGATAGATGGGTAGAAGATGGACAGACAGATGTGTGGAGTGATGGTTGGGTGGATGACTGGATGGATAGACAGATGGATGGGTAGACAGATGGATGAATGAAGGGATTGGTGGGAGGGCCTCTGGTGTGTGAGGTATAGCCAATGGCCCCTCCCCAGCCTTTCCCTTTGCCTCTCCCTACCAGAAGCTCTAGTGGGATCACTGTTTTTCAGGGAGCATACACTCCCTTTGTTGTTAGCCTCTGCCTCAGCATCCTCAAACCAGCCCCCTGCCTGGGAGCTGTGGGCCAAGCCTCTGCCATGAGCCTCAGATCCCTGGTGGCTGGCCGAGGAATCCCTCTGCCTTCCCTCTGGGCTGTTCAATATGCAGAAGGATAGGACCCAGCATGGCCACCACAAATCTTGCCCCCATCCTGCAGCCGATCAATCATCAATCAGTCCCAAAGCCCCTGGATGTCTCAGTGGCTCAGCCTACATGGCTGCCTGATCCGTCCATGACAGCCATAGCCGCAGCCGGCTCTGAATGCCGTTGGCTACATATATTGAACTTGAAGCATCGGATTACATGTTTGTTCAATAGCAATAAACTCCCAAAGTTTTATAGGGTCATAAAACCGCTGCCTCGGCTCCCACTTAGGCAGTGCATAATGTACACAGGCCGGTTTCCCCGCTAATGGGGCAGCACGAGTGATTTGGGGCTATTAGCTGGAAACATCACATCTGCATTTCCCAAATTCTCATAAATAAAGCCGCCCGCCAGAGCATACCAGACTGAGCCTTGAAGTTCTAGGAGAAGCTAGAGAGGCAGAGTAGGCTGCAATCATGGGACGTGTTGGGGGTGGGGGGGCAGATGAGGGGGAGTAGCAAGAGGAAGTTGAAGAAATATCGGTGAAACACATGGGGGGCAGGGTCGGCAGGTGCCCACCCACCCAAAACACTGTCTCTGGAGTTATCCTGCTCAGCCTCTCCCTCAAGGGGTCCTGGATCCCCAGCCTCACCTTCAGGGAAGGACAATTCCAGGCAGGTAAGAGCTCAGAGGAAGGACGGAGGGGGGTTTAATGGTGGACAGAGAAGGGAGGGTGAGAGCTTCAGGTACAGGGAGCAGCAGGTGCAAAAGCAGGGAGGGGCAGGGAGGGGCAGTGAGGTCCCAAGTCCCCATGGGCCAGTCAGGCATCTGGACTGATTGAGGGCAGAAGTGATCAGAGAGCTGGAGGGGTCAGTCAAGGTGGTGGTGGCAGAGCTGGGGGAAATGGCCAGAATGACCTTGAGCAGGTAGAGGCTGTCTCCTGGAGTGTGCATTTGGGGAGGGGGTGCCACTTCTGTGGGACTGGATCCATGGTGAGGTGCTGCTAGGGTCAGAGATGGAAGAGGTAGCTTTGGAGGAAGTGAGCTCCCCATCTCGGGGGCATGCCACAAAGGGAAGAAGATTAAGGGCTGCAGAGAGACCCCTGAGGAAGGGCCTCTGCTCTGGCCTGAACCCCAGCCACCAGGCACATACATATCAATGGGAGATATTCAGATGGGTTGGCATGAGGGAGGCCCTGACAGGCATGAGGACACCCCCTCAGCCATGGTCAGGTGAGGAGGAGGGGCTGGTGTCTGCTAAGCCCCTCTTCTCCACTCTGATCCCTCAGGTGGACCCAGCCATTGGCACTCGTTGCTTGGACATGTGGCCAGTACTTTTTTAGTCCTGCCAGGCTCTTAGTGATGCTGGAATTGGGTGCGTGGATGACTTTGCCCTGATCCTTGTAATTTTGCTATCAAGCTAGGGCCTCAGAAATACATCGATTTTCCAGAATCAATATTTATTGCAGCTTCAAAGGCTAGGGTGGGCGGGGGGGCTTCAAGCTGATGAATGGAGGCCAAGTAGCCAGGGAGTAGCGGTGCTGCCTCCACAGGCCTTGCCAACCTTAGCACCTGCCCTGCCCCGACCCAACAGCCTGGCCCCAGCCAGGGCAGAGGGCCAGGTGGTGCACCCTATGTCTAAGACATCCTAATGTCCTGTTCTCTGAAGGCTGTATGCTTGTTTTGGTTTGAGCTGCCAAGGAACAAAAGCAATCCAGGGTTAATTCTCCCCAGCAGAAGCCCCTCCCTCCAGGAATCAACCTTCTGCAAAAACCCTAGGAGGGTTGGGAGGTCGTATGGGTGGCCTTAAAAGGGCACCTTCCCATCCACACAGGGCATCTGTTTTGCCTCTGAGCCTGGGCCAGCAGCAGTTGTGCTGAACAAGGTAGCAGAGCATCCATCTGGAGGAGACCCCCTTGTCCTGGTAGAGGGCTGCTTCTTCATGGATGACCCCAGTACGTGGCAAGCCCCATGTCTGACCAGTGTGAGGTGATGATCAATGCTTCACAACCTGCAAGAAATAGTCTGGTTTGGAACATCTGCTAGTTTCTGGGGTGTAAGTGTTCCCACAGTGGCAGATTCCAGAGCTACCAATGGGCTGTCACTGTGGTCAGAGTCGGGAAGAGCCAGGTCTAGCACACCACTGCCTTGAGGGAACCCACTCCAGAGCTGTTGCTCCCTCCCAGGAATGCCATAGCTTCAGGGCTCAGGCAAAGGACAGGAGGAGATCCCCCAGTGGGCCCAGAGGCTGGGCCAGTGGGACAGGAGGATAGGGGAGGCTCTGGACCATCAGGGTGCTAGAGGGGTAGGCAGTCCCTGGCCCACAGGGCATCAAGAAACTCATTTCAGGAGATGTCCAGGCTCCTGCCCCACAGACAGCATGGAATCAAGTAGTAAGATCTGCCAATTGAGAAGTGTGGGGACAAGAGTGAGGATGCCAGGACATGGGACACACATTCGCAGAGGGAAATATGGGAGGCCCAGAACCCGTGGTGGAGCTCAGCTGGCTGACAATGAGAGAGACCCCTCTGGGGGAGCAGCTGGGGGAAGGGGGAGTGAGTAAACACAGAGCTTGAGTGGTGGATGCTCCCAGCCCACACAGTGCTGGCAAGAAAAGACCCCCACCAAGCCTAGCCCATGGCTAGACACCATGGCCAAGGAGTAGGACAGATGAATCTGTTCCCCCTGAAGGTGACACAGGGCCATGGCCTGACTTTTCAGCAGTGCACTGGCCACAGGCCACCCTGAATGAGTCCACCTCTGGAGAGTGGACTGTGTGGAGAGGGTCTGTGGAGAGGGTCTGTGGAGACCTGTGGAGGGTCTGTGTTCACATCCATCCCTGCCCCATGGTTTCCCTGCTCTCCTTTCCAGGGTCAGGAAGTACCTAAAGTTCTACCACTTGGAAGTGCTATCCCTGGAAAAACAGCTTCCCAGAAGACACAGATGTCAGTGTGAACTGGAAGATGTCCCAGGATGGCCGTGTGACCTGTGTGGGTACCATTGCCTCTCACAGCCTCAGTCTCCTCATCTGCAAGATGCCCAGAGATGCTTGAGGAGGCGGTGTGCACCTGGAAGGAAGTGGGCTTTTATGAACTGGTAACTTCCTCACCCTCCAAAGGTGGTGGTCCTGACAGACTGGCACACAGCAGTTGGGCAAGGAGGCAGAGGAGCCTGACAGGGTGAGAGGGTGAGGCAAGGACTCAAAGGACACCCTAACCACAAAGGGAACCCCCAAGGAGCAGGGACAAGATGGAGCTCCTGGTGCAAACACAAACCCATCCAAGGCCTGACTGGGGCTCAGGGGGGTTCCTGACCAAGCCAGGGTCCATGGCAAGTGAGGGGCAGACCATTATGGAGGTCCAGGTCTGGAGATGTCTCTGGAAGTCTTCTTGGAGGAGGAGGCCCTGTCTCCAGCAGCCTCTGGGAACCACTAATGCTTCGTGGTGGGCATGGCCACTACTTGCACTTCCCTGATCCCCACTGATATAGAATAAAAGTTGGGAGGAGGCCAGAGCCTGGCAGATGGCTGCCCTATAGCTGGGTTCAATCTCAAGAAAAGCCTGAGGTATTCCCCTCCCTCCTCCCTCTAGGCCTGTGCCAAATCCCTTCTTCTGTCCTGCCCTTGGAGGCAGATCGTTGGCTCTGCTGACTGCTAGCCCACCATTATTAACACACTGTTGCTTGTGCCCTGAGCATCTCAGCCTTCCAGATTAAATACAACTGTTTAGGAAATCTTTCCAAGAAGCTGTGAATTCTGACACCTTTTTGGCAGGGATTGAGAGCACAGGTAGGATGGCCCAAAAGGTGGGACACACACCCCCCCCCCACTCCAGGGCATGTTGGGAGGCCCTGGGACCCAAATGTGGGCAGAGGACAGACGGAAGACAGGCCCATGTGGATGGAATAGCATCAGCCTCCAGGGCCCTAGGAGGCAGCTTCATGAGGATGCCAGGAATTCTGGGAGGGTAAGTGCCCAGGTGAGTCTTGGGATGGGTTGGGGAGGGACCTGGGAAGGACAGGTGCTTTAGAAGCCACTGGGAGTTGGCAGCATTCCAACCTGACCGTGCGCACTGGGCTGGGCAGGCAGCCCAGGTTGTAATACCTGCATTGCTGTGTGTCTGCAAGGAGACGCCCCACCACTGTTTCACAGACAGACAGGGAAACCAAGGCTTGGAGGGTTGGAGAGGTGAAAACCCCTGCCTACCGTCTCAGTCCATCCAGGCTGCTATAACAAAAATACAAGACAGGGCAGCTTATGAACAACCTAACGGTATTTCTCACAGTTCTGGAGGCTCAGAAGTCTGAGATCAAGGTAGATTGAGTATTTGGTGAGACCTACTTCCTGGCTCATGATTGCCATCTTCTCACTGTGTCTGCATGTGGCGGAAGGAATAAGGCAACTCTCTGGGGTCTCTTTTATGAGGGCTCTAATCCCATTCCTAAAGGCTCCACTCCTATGACCTAATCATTTCCCAAAGGCCCCACTTCCAAATACCATAGCCTGGGGGTTAGGATTTCAATATATGAATTCAGGGAGGGACTTAAACATTCAACCTACACCACCCAGCCTGTACCCAGCTCACAGACTCACATGCTAGAGCCCAGTTTTCCTGCCCCTGGCACTCACTCATCCTGAGGCCTTGGCCCTGGACAGGGAAGGCTGTCCCTATCTCCACTTTCTCCAGGAAGCTGGCACCTCCCTGGTTCCAAAACGGGTGCCAGGTACCAGGTAGCTGAATGCCCTGGGACAGACTAACTCGTCAGAATCCACCCCACATCTGCCACCCCTTCTGACTGAGGCACCAACTCCCCCAGCGAGGGAGAGGTTGGGAGTTGATGAGGTGGGGCCCTCGATGGAGAGTGGGGATACTACAGAGGCCCAGGGAGCCCAAAGACCTCCTGGAAGCTGCAAGCAGGGCAAAGGCCCAGGATACCAGCAGGAGGCCCTCAGCAGGTGTGCAAGCAAATACTGGGCGCCTCCCATGTCCAATTCCCAGCAGGTAGGGGCATCGCCTTTAGAGCCTGGCAGGCAGGTGCATGCCCCATGTATGCCTTGAGCTGGGGCATCAGAAAGTACTGGGGTCAGGGGACCCATTGCTACCACTGGAAGGAATTAAGCCAACAGTTACTACGTACTGTCAGGAGCCAAGGACACAAACGAACTGCTGGCCCCTCCTCCTGATCGGAGAGCCTGAGATAAGGAAGGTCTGCACGCCTGGTGGGGAGGGCCATCACAGGACACATCCACCTGTCAAGAGCTTTGTTTACCTGCCAGCCCCTCTTGCCCATAATCACCTCCTGCAGAGAGGCCACCATGCTAGGCCTATCTCAGCTCTGTCCTCCCTGTTTTGTGGGCATCGATTTCCATGTTTCCAACAGAGCCTGGAATTCATATCTGGCATTTGGTTGTTTGGGTAGAAACAGCAACAATATTGTCTGCAGGGTGTCCCGGGCCCCTATGAGAGGTCTATTCCCGCCCGTGAGTCTGAACAACAGGCCCCATGCCTGATCAAGAAGGCTGCATGACCTGCCCTGGGCCACCCCAAAAAGCCAGTTGCATGGAGGTTCTGCCCTGCTGAAGGCTGCTGCTCCAGTGCCCCCACTAGCACCTCATTGTTGTGGCCTGGTAGCATCATCCTGCCACCCCCAGAAAGGATCATTACTCCAGTCCCCTTGCCCCATGCCTCAAGCAGCAGAAACACTGTGCCCTGAGTGGGGATCACCAAGTTCATGGGTTCAAATCCATCTATGGATTCTACCAGAGCTGTGGGGTGGGTATGTGGCCAGGCCAGAAGAGGGCTGGGGGGAGGGGGGCGGTGGGGGGATGCTGGGAGGCAGCTGCTGCTGCTGGAGGCCACCAACGTGAAGGGGCCAAATTGGACATGCCCCACACCTCATTCCCCAGGAGCGTCACATGATATCTGAGACTGGGCAGTCCTTACTCCCCCACTTACGAGGTGTGCTGGCTGGCCCAAGTAGTGACCAGAACCAGTCTTCTGACCCCTCATTCTGTTTCTAGTTTTTCCTCATTCCTGGCTCTAATCCTCACATGATCAGCCTGGAGGCCAGCATGAAGGAGATGGCAATGACCCAGGAGAGGCTGATGGGGCCTGTGGAGGAGGGCAGACCTCGCCACTTTCAGGAGGCAGGGTGTAGCTGACAGAGGCCATTGGACAGCAGGGCTCCTGTTGTCAGGATATGACAGTCCACAAGGGCTTCTGGATGGCCCACACACTCCACTGTCTGCTGCCCCAGGTGGTGTGAGGTGTTTGCAACAACAAGGTAAATAAGCAGCTGGGCTAGAGCCCTCTCTCACCAAGGTCCCCTGTGGGCCTACCCTCACTGGGCTGGCCCAGACTTAGGGAGGTGTGGTGGTGACAGCAAGCACTATCATGCAGCCCCATGTGCATGGGGATCCTGGGATGCAGACCCAAAGTGGCAGCTGGAGGTAGAGTCAGAGTGTCAGACTGAGGACAGAAAGACTAGCGGGGGGTGTGAGTCCCCTGGGGGTGCAGCCCAGGGCTGACAACAGGCTCTGCCCCTCCCCCCTGCTTCTTCATCAGGCCCTGTCCTGAGGTTTAAGTTGAAGATGGACACACAGTAGGTGCTTGCAGGCCCCTGGAAGAGGAAAGCTGTTCTGGAAACAGCCTGGAAAGGCAGGCAGTGGGCAGCACTGAAGGTCAGCCCTTTAGATCTGTCACCTCTGAGATTTCTGTATGGCATGAAATGGGGCTGGGACATATTTACCTAAAGCCCAGTTGAGAGCTGGTGTGGGGCCCAACCTTCCCAAGAACCACTTGGTGGTTGGAGCTAGTATGCCAGGACACACAGCCAGACTAAGGAGACATCACCACCACCAAGGGCCACCATGGGACCCCTCTGTCTCCACACCTACCCCTACCCAGGATGACCAAACCTGCTTCACAGGGAGGCAATGTGTTTGCAAGGGCCTGGCACACAGTGGGTGCTCATGCACTGCATGGCCTCATATACCCATGGTACCCCCTTCCAGGCCCCAAGATGGGAGGAGTTGTCCTAGGATACAGGGCTGGGTCTTCAGGAGTTCAGGGCAGGGAGACCCCCAGAGCCCAGCACCGCCTTAGCAGAGCACCCATGGGCGGGGGGGGGGGGGGTCCAGGGATACACCTGTCCCAGAGGGCATGGGCAGGTCTGATCTATGGGAAGGGAGTCAGGTCAGCTTGACTGGGGGCCCCAAGGGGCCCCACGCTGGACTCTAGGCTGATCATGTGAGGATTGGAGCCAGGAATGTAAGTGGCTTCCTGCTCTTTATTACAATGCACCCTTCTGTGTTGTTTTGTTTTATTTTTGTTTAATGTTTATTTATTTTGAGAGCGAGAGAGACAGAGCATGATCAGGGGAGGGGCAGAGAGAGAGGGAGACACAGAATCCGAAGCAGGCTTCAGGCTCTGAGCTGTCAGCACAAAGCCCGACATGGGGCTCAAACTCATGAGACGTGAGATCATGACCCGAGGTGAAGTCAGACTCTCAACCGACAGAGCCACACAGGCGCCCCTACAATGCACCCCTCTGTTAATCCCCACATCAGCACATTTCCCAGGCTGGATGTCAGGGAGCCTCTGGGTGCCCCCACTGGGGGCCTCCCTTGTCCCCTGATCCCATCCCCACAACCATGCACCTGACCACGGCATCTCCAAGGCTTCCCAAGCAGGTGCAGGATTATAGCTTCTTGTTGAGCAGCACTCCCAGCCCCGGTGAGAGGGTCTACCATCTTCTGGAAAGGTCCCTGCCTGCAGAGGGTAGGGAGGCAGATGGAGTCCAAGAGCCATGACACCACAGGTCTGCTGCCAGGGATTGACCTAAATCAGTCAAGAAACATGCTCAAGCTCCATGTTTAAGGATCTGCCCTGGCATCATTTAAACCATGAAATCCCAGAACTGACCGAAATTCCAGGGCCCAGTGTTTGTCTGGGGCAGGAGGAGATGGCCAGTGGATGTCTGTACATGGAAGCCTTGGGGCTCAGTGACACCAGAGGTTGTGGGCTCAAGGCTCCCTGGCCCACTTTCCCAGAGCATCACTTGGGCTCTTAACAGTCCTTGCTCACTTCCCCTCACCAGACCCATGACAGGGGTGGCAGCTAGGTACACTGAAGTAAGAGCCCCCTCACTGTAGAGCAGCTACCTCAGGACTCAAACTAAGGCCTGCACCCTCCAATGCCCAGGGTCCTGAGCTGCCCCCATGAAAGAGTCTATGCCGTTCTTTCCCACCTACCTTGAGGTGCTCATCCCCCGAAAGTGTCCATTCTGGACCCTGCCCATATGGGTTCATTAGCCAGATGACGTGACCTCCAACCACCAGCAGAGTCTGTGCTGGGGCCCAAGCCGTCCACACCCTGACTCACCAAATTCCCCTGCTCTACTATTTGTCAGGAAAGGCACTGAGAGAATAAGTTCTAACACACCAGCCTCAGACAAGGGGCCACCAGGATGTCTTCCAGCCGGACACCCACACACCTGCTCTCTGCACAGCCATGCCAGCCCTTGTTGCAGGGCAAAGAGGTCGGGGCCTATCCCCCATGCCTGTTCCCTATGCCATGCAATCCTGGGCAAGAGGTCCCAGTTCACCCTCTGTGGAAGGAGAGAGTTGGGGAGGCAGCACAAGACAGCCGGCTTTGCCATCGCCCGTATGGGTATGAAGACAGAAGGCCCTGGACTGAGGAGGGCTCAGGGAACAGCTCTCTGCTGACTCAAGGCACCCCAAGCTTTCCCCAAAACATTCCATTCCTGCCACCTTTCCAATGAATCAATATGCTGACAGGTTGACAGGCAAATAAAAGGCAGTTGGACACAGGTTCAAGGGCACAAGTGGGCATCAGATGATGGTAGGGAGATCCTGGGAGCCTAGGGATGGACAAGCATAACTACAGCCCCATTGGCCCTCAGGCTGTCAAGGGCAGCCTCAGCCACAGGACAGCAGCCAAGGGGGTCCAGCTGGGCCGAGCAGCAACAGAGACAGCCCCACCCTGTCCTCTCCCTCTCCCCACCCCATCCCCTGCCTGCCTGCCCCTAGCCCACACACCCACACTGCTGAGCCCCATACTCCACTCAGTCCTGCATCCATCCGCCCACCTGCTTCACTATTGTTTACTGGAGGGTTTTCTTCAAAAGGTATTTTTTTCACTTAAGTGATTATATTTTGAAAGGAGATCTTACAGCACCACTGGAAATGGAAAACAAGCATCACAGGCGGCAAATAGAAGGTATCCGTACAAACAGAGTGGCAAAAAAAACCATGTTATAAAATCCCACAAGGCCTGGGACCTGCAGAAGGCTGGACCCTCGCAGGGCATCTCCAGCTCCAGCAGATGTCCCCATCGTGGGATCTCCCACCTACAGGGAGAGTGCCCCCACACAAGGATCAGAAAGCTCTTCCTTTATTCAATGTATTAATTGGGTACAACCTGTGAGTGCTATCTAGTTGAAACATGAAATAACTGAATCTTGGCCCCACTTCAGGGGTGGCCCCAATTCAGGACAGGGATTCCTGCTTCCTACCGTTTGCCTTTGGCCTTGGGGTCCTGGGCAGCCCTAGCCTCACTCCCAAGCCCTTGGACAAGGCGCTGGGCAGAGCGAGAAGACAGCAACCCCAGCCTGGAGAGGAAGATTACTTGTGCATCTCTTAGAATCCCCTACCCCTGAGTTGTTCAAGGCACTGAGAATTCCTGCAGGAGACCCCTTAACCTTGTTTAACCCAGGGTTTCCTGGGTGACCTTTTCTCCCTGGGTTTTCCCTGCATCTGGAGGGGTCTCCTGGATGATAGACAGAATGGTAATCCCTTCTAGACAGACTACATCCATTCTTGTTGATTAGAACACTTATGGGGGCCCCTGGGTGGCTCAGTCCATTAAGTGCCTGACTCTTGATTTCAGCTCAGGTCGTGATCTCAAGGTTCGTGGGATCAAGCCCCAGGTAGGATTCTCTCTCCCTCTCTCTCTGCTCCTCCCCGGCTCGCACACACACTCTCTCAAAATAAATCAATAAACTTTTTTTTATTTTTTAAAAAATAATATTTATGAATCCAGTTTTGCTCCAACAATGAAATGAGTCCCACCCAGAGGACATGTAGCCATTCTTCCTGTTGGGTCCAGCAAAGCCACAGGACACACAGGGCTTCCCATGGCTCCATTGATCCAGGCCAGGAGAGGTGACTCCCACCCCAAGCTCAGTCCTTGGCTGTGTGCTCTCTGCAGTCCTTATCAGCACCTTGGCTGACATCCTTCTATTGGGATGCCTTGTACTGAGGAATAAAGGGAAAGTGAAGATGACCTTCTCCTGCACACAGTGAGTGCTGTGAGAAGGCTTCCTGGACATAACATAGACTGTTGTCCACTCCACGATGGGCCCCAAATCTGTTGGGTCTGGCAGGAGGGGACTGAGGGAGGCAAACTTCACACAGGGACCTACATGGTGTTCTGAGCCAGGAAAGAGGGGTGGATTAGGTATATTGAAAGATCCCTAAGAAGAAGCTTGACCTGCCCAGTAAGGTCCTGTGGCTGTGGGACAGTTCTGGGGATCAAACTGCCTGCCCCTTGAGACCAGTCTGTGCCTCAGAGGTGGCCGAACACACACCCAGTTGCTTTCTGGAAGGGGCAGCATTTGTAATGGGACTTTCAGGGTGGGGGAGCTGTTGGCCAGCAGAGGTTTGGGGAAGGAAATGTCAGGTGGAGGGAAGGGCAGGAGCAGACATGACCACTGGAAGTGCAGGTGTTTGGAAACCAAGCTAGCCCAGAGGCCAGAGAGCAGGTCCTGAATGTCAGGAGGTGAGGAGGGCTGGAAAAAGTGGGAGCTGCCCTGGGACCTACTGAGCCTAGGAGACCAAAGTCAGTATAACCAAGGGTCAGGGTGGGGTGGCCACTCTAACCACCATATCATGGGCCAGTTCACCTCTGTCCCTGTGCCCTGGTCCTTTGAGGCAGCATCCTATCTTGTGTGACAGGGAGCAAGCCAGTCCAGAGGGGTCTGCTCCTCAGGTCCCCCTGCTCAGAGGGGCTAGGTGGAAGGTTTGTAAGCTGCAAGGATCTACTTCCTGGGTGGCTGGTCCATCCTTTGGAGGGTGCAGTCTGAGCCGACAGCCAGAAGCACGGTGGGTGGAATGACATCAGGGTGACCCCTCCCCAACCCATCCCTGAGCCCGTGGGAGACTTACTGCCTGAGAACCTTGGTTAATTGGCCCCATCCACTGCATGCTGCTCAAACACTTTGACATCACTGCATGATTGGCAACCTCTGTTTTATGTGGTTTCTGAGGTGTTCCCAGGACTTGGTGATGCTTAGTTGGACCCAGGGTGCAATGGAGCTGCTGGGCTGGGCCTCTTGGGTGTCCCCAAGCACCCCGCAGGGACTCATGCCCCCTTGGGTCCAACTCCAGGCCTTGGTGTCCTGCAGGGCCTTTCAGCCTGTTAGGCCCCTGGGACTTCCCCCAGCCTGGCCTTGGGATG
Source organism: Prionailurus bengalensis (assembly GCF_016509475.1). NCBI lineage: Eukaryota > Metazoa > Chordata > Mammalia > Carnivora > Felidae > Prionailurus > Prionailurus bengalensis. The sequence goes on from NC_057356.1 coordinate 27,666,599, forward strand.
CCAGGGGGCATGAAATCAGACAAGAAGTGAGTCCCAAGGGCCACTCTAGTGAACCACGGATAGCCCCACAGCTGAAGGAGGATGCCAGGCTCACCGCCAACACCTCCTCCCCAAGGCCTCACCCACCACAAAAGCTTCCTGTTGCCACAGAGTCAGCTCCATCCCATAATGCACTGGACAGAAGCCTGCATCCATGTATAGTGGCCATGGGGGCCCATGGGAGTTACAGAGGCCGTGGAGGGCTGTAAAGGGACTGTGGGTCCATGGGGGGAGGGGCTGTCACGGGGAGGACAAGATTTAGACCAATAAAGTTGAGTCACCTGCTTAGAGCTTCACAGTTGGAATCTCCCCTGACAGCTTCTGGGATGGCAAGCGGCCAGGACTGGGACACGCATGTTCCAGCCAACAGCTTACTCACCCCTCAAAGTGGCCCCAAGAAGCCCCAAGACAAGGCCTATGGACAGGTACCTGGGACAGTCTGTCTGGTGCCAGGACAGAGGGCCAAACTCAGCTTCTTCAGCGCTAAATCGTCCATGCCTGTTGACTCAAGGTGGTGAGGGGATGGCCTGGCAAGGCCCAGACCCCTTTTATCCAGTGATACTCATAGGCCAGGCCCTGAGGGCTGTCTTCACGTGCCCACTCAGGGAATGCTCACAGGCCCCTGCCAGCGTGGCACTACCAGCCCCCTGCCAGACAGAACTATGAGGCCCAGCAAGTGGCAGAGCCAGGACTGAGCCTCAGGCCTGTAAGGGCATCTGCCACAGGGCATCTGCTTGGGCCTCTTTCCTTCTGGGCCACTCAGTGAGGCTACATGATGGGTCTCACAGGAGATGATCCAGGTGAGGGCCCCAAAGGCTCAGGCCAAGCTGGCAAGGGCACCAGTGGGGCCAAGTCTGTGGTGGGTCCAATGTGTTGGCAGATGGCACAGAAGACAGTGAAGTTTTACTTCCCAGTAGCAGTGTTGCCAAGACTGTGGGGACAGCCAGGTCCACTGTGGCTCCCCGTGAGCCACTGCCAGGAATTGACATGAAGGAGAAAACAGAGATGCATGTGTGTTCTGGGACCTTTCTCTGAGCCTTATTTATAATACAGCAAAGTCAAAAAGAATCCAAATGTCCAACCAGAGGAAGACAGCACCATAAATGATGGATTCTCACCCTGGGAACACAGGTGGCCCCATGAACCTGCATTTCTGGGGAGTCTCTAAATGCAGGAGATGTGAAGTTACGTTAATGGAAAAGCAAGACTCAAAATCAAGTGCAGCCCGGGCACAGGGGCTTGTGGGACCAGCCCAGCTGAGACGCACAGGAAATCCACCCCAAGCAGGTCAGGCAGTGGGGCATAACATCTAGTTTGTCTTTATCATTTTCAGGTTTATTATGTTCCCATTTCCACAGAAACGTGTATCCTTTTATAATGACAAAAAACAATGAAGAGTTAATGCTGGACAGGACAGTAGTCGTTGCATTCCTGGGACCCAACCCCACCATGCATTCGAACCCCAACTATAGGCTCCAAATAGTCCCTCGTGCCCTGGCCACCACCATACCTGGCTCTTCTGTGTTTGCCAGAAGATTTGCTCCATGCCAATTTGGGGCAGCTGGCCCCACAGGTGGGGGCACGTGTCCTGCCAAGTACCATCTGTCCCCACTGTGTATCAGACACCCCAGGCAGTCTCCCCCGCCAGGGACTTCAAAACGGCCACCTGTCACTGCCTTACTAACCCTGAGCCCTCTTAGGGCCAGGGGCCTCCCAGAGGGGTCAGGCCCCGGCTGATCATGCTCAGCTAGGCTCTGAGCTAGTCACTGCCCTGGAGAACCCTCAAGTCTGACTTTGGGCAGAGTGTGAACCAGCGTAGGATGTGGGTGAGATGGGTGGACGGTGGCTGAAACTCTGTATGCACCCTGTGTGTCTTTGGGGCATGCAGGAGCAGCATAGGGAGGTACCTGCCAGAGGCTGTGGGTGCCCCCTTTGCAGACCAGGCTTGGTGGGGGAATGTGCCGAGGGCTGCATGGAACAGACATGGAGCATCACTGACAGCATCTTGGAGTGGCCAGGTCTAAGGAAGCAGAGAAGACGCTTCTGTGGGACACCAATGGGCTGACTGCTACACACAAGGCAGATGCCCTTGGCCCATGAGGCAGGTTGGGTAGACTGAGGTACAGACAGGGCCAGGGTACACAGGAATCATACTGAGCCAGGACTGGACCCAGATCAGCATAGTTGCAGTCTCCACAAAACCACATGGCCTGAGGGCCCGGAAGAGGCAGATCCAGTTCTAGAATGGAGACATTGAGTCCAGAGAAGAGGGGATATGGTCACCTGGGCTGGTGATAACATGAAATGGAGACAAAGAGCAGAGAGAGACATTGATGGAGAAGAAACCAGTGACAGGTGTGGGAAGCAGTGAAACCCAGAGGAGGGGCTCAGATGAGAGGGCCACACAGTCCCATCACACAGGTCACCAGCTGGGAGTCATCCTCTAGGTACAGCAAGTAGCAGAGTACTCACCTCCAGGGAGCACAGACTCGGGAGATTCTATTGACTGTGTGATGATGTCATTTGGATCAGGCCTTGCTCCTTGTCATTAATCCACAATAAAACCTATTTCAGAGCCACCAGCGAGGGAAGGGCCTCTCCCCAACTAGAGCCAAAGCCTGGAATAGGCAGCTCAGTGCCCCTCCCCGATGTCAAGACCAGGAGTTCACCAGAGGGACTTGGATATATATGAGTGGCCAGGATACAGAAATGTGGTGGCTACAAACGAAGCCATGGAGGCCTGAGCCAGGCAGGGTGAACAGGAGGAAACAGCCAGGCTGGGCTATCAAAGGCAAGGAGAGTGGACCAAGTCCCAACTTGGAGGCCTCTCCTGGTGTCTCAGGCCTATGTCCCCTCCTGTCCCACCTGGATCCCACCCCCTGGGTCCCTCAGATGTCCTGTCACTGTGTCACCTGGCACCCTCCATCCCATAGACCCTCACCCTAGGAGTTTGTCTTCCTTCACTCTGGCCCATCTCCCCCAGCAACCTCATGGCCCCTGTTCCACCCATGCCCCCCACCCTGTGCCCATGACCCCCTCATCACGGCCCATAGTGTGCCCAGTAGCCGATAGCTGGAATCCCTCCATCAGGCCCAGCCGCCCTCCCCACCACCCTGCCAGCCTACCACAGTTAGTTCTTGGGAAGCGTGGGGGCCGCTGCCAGCAAGGGGCCCCCGGGGAAATCAGCCAACGCCAATAAACCTCCTTCAGACACCCACGGCCCTGAGCGCACCATCACTCTTCTGCATCAACCAGCCCTCTAGGGCTGCAAAACGGGCCGGGACAGGCCCTGGTCCATCAGCTTCCCCCCCTGGAGGCTGCCCTCCTCTGCCCCTCCCGGAGCAGCCCAGGAGCCCCCAGCGCGCCCTCCCCCACTCAGCAGTGGGGCCTGGCTCCATCACTGGGGCCTGCAGCCCAGGGTCCAGCATCATCTGACGGGAGTAGGGGGTGGCAAGGGGGGCCACGTCTGCCGCCCCACCAGCCTGACATTTCCAAACAGGCTGGCAACACTTCTCAGCAGCAGAACAAGCGCTGTCAGCAGCTCCCCAGGCTCCAAATGCCAGCATGGCTGCCCAAGCATGGCAGGGAGAAGCCCAGCAGCCCCGCTGGGGTCAGGCAGCCCAGCAAGAGCAATGGCAGCAGGGGGTGCTGTGGGGATCCTAGAGCTGGTCTCCCTGACACCACCCTGGGGGTGAGGGGTAAGCTCCAGTCTGTGCCAAGTACAAGGGTGCCAGCTTGCCTCCTGGCCAAGAGCTGAAAGAGGTCCCCACAGCCACCTCCACCTTCCCCTATTTGAAGCTTCTGGCTGCTGGGAACAGGGGTGGGAGCCGCGCAGCCGGGCCTAGCTCTGCCCCTCCCCAGCCCTGTGCATGGAGCTCAGAGCAGCCCCTCCAGGGCCCCATGTGGCCTGAGAATCAAAGCCACTTCTATCCCAGGATGCTCCCACAGCTGATTTGAGAGAAGTTTTCCCAGTGCCAATGCTGAGCCTCAGCCTATGAAGTCAGCCATCTGGGGCACCCAGGGGCTGACAGCAGTTAGCCCCTGGTCCTCAGTGGAGGAAGAAGGCATGAGGGAGGGGCTCAAGCCCCATGCCCTGTGGTTAACACACCAACATCCAGCACTGGAAAGCAAATTCGCACACTGGCAATGACCGGGGGACACCAAGCCTCTGAATCCACCGCGTTGCTATCGCAGCCAGGGAAGGGTCTGGGCCAGTAGACGCCACTTATCACGACATACTTGCAACAGGACTGCACCATAATAAGCCTGAGGAAACATAAATGGGGCTTTTTCTTTACAGTTTGTAAGATTTCAATACAAAATATAGGAGACTTTATTGCTGAACTGATTCCTGCCTGTGAGGACACCGAGGTAAGTGAATCATTTCAGGTCCCAGAAGGGACACAACCTTCATGAACCCTGGAAGGCTGTGACCCAAGTGGGCTGAGGTGCCATGCTGTGAGGTGCTGCAGACCCCGGGGGAGGGATCCAGGTGGGACAGGGGGGGACATGGGCCTGGGGCACCGGGAGAGGCCTCCAGTCTGGGGCTTGGTCCACTCTCCTTGTCCAGAGACAGGCAGCCAAGGGGCTCTCTAGGGCAGGGTCTCAAAACTCTAACAAAGCAAGAGCCTGGGGAGGGCATTTGACCCATGCGGGAGGCACAGGCCTGGCAGGCTCCAGTGGGGAGACCAGGTTAAGGGGTGCCAGAGAAGCCAGCCAGGCACCTCAGCTCCCACCCACCGAGGGCAGGAAGCTGCATGCTGATCACACAGCATGGAGGAAGGGGGGTGAAGGCTTGGAAGAGCCAAGTTTGGGCCTACAGGGTGGACACCTACAGGGGCTGCCTCCAGCCTTTCCACTGCCAGATGGAAGATGCAGGTGATGGGGCAGGAAGAGAGAGTCAGGATGAGAGGAACCAGGTGGGTGGAGGATATGCAGAGAGGGATGTTCACACTGACAGGCTGCAGGTCTGAGTGCAAGATATCCCTGTCGGCCAGGTCTCAGAGCAGCAAATAGGCGAATAGGGAAAGCCCTTTACATGCTCCCGGAGACTCCAGCCTGACCCTCGGCAAAGGAGCCTGGATGGCCATTGGGCACGCCTGGGACAGACACCGCAAGCCAGCTGAGTGAGGGTAGACACTGCTGCGGGGAGGGGCAGTGTCATCATGGGGAGAAGGGGGAGCCTGGCCAGCTCAGAACCAAGAGGAGCCCACTCTCTGTGGGGTCAGCACCCTCCACCATTCTCCCCCCATCCCTGTAAGACACCTGAGAGAAGGGAGCACTGGATGGCTCTCGCAAAGGAGGGACCATGAAGCTTTGTCCCTCACGTGGACTCCAAACCAAACTAAGGCTGGGACAGGGTCTGCTCTGACAGTCAGTTTCCTAAAGTCTGGTGGTGCTCTCTGGAGCTGTCCCCCTGGCCCTGCCTTTCCTCCTCAACCCCATCTCCCCTCCCCCACCTCACTTCCACCTCACCCTTACTTCATGGCCCACTTCATCCCTACCTCCCCCCTACCTTACCACCTACCTTACCTTCACCTCATCCCTTACCCTACCCCTACCTCATTCCCACCTCACACCTACGTCACGGTCTACCTCACCTCTACCTCACCCCACCTCAGCCCCACTATAGCCCACCTCACATGTGTCCCTGCACCTCCAAGCTCCCAGGACACTGCCCATCTCACTTCCCCAGGAAGAGCCCTCCAAGACTCGGCCTGGGGCATCTGCAGAGCATACTCTCCACAGGAACACCGCGGTCTTCCTTCTCAACACTCTGGAGTCAGTACTCACAGGTCACCAGAGGGAAATTGAGACACAGAATCTCTGGCCAAGGCCATTGCCGGTCAGTAGATGAACTCATTGCATGTATCTGTTTTCATAGATCTGGGCTGGCTGTCCCCTGTACTGGAGCACTGGGAAGTCCCACAGAGGGCCAAAGCCACCCTTCTCCTCTAGGGTGGGGTACCTGAGTCAGGAGACCTTGACCATGGTTGGCCATGCCCTGCAGCACACAGGACATGTGGGCCTACACTCTCTCTGAGTCTGCAGCACCTCACAGCCTAGGGCACCTCAGCCCATCTGGGTCACACCCTCCCAGGGTCACAACATACATGTGGGAGGACTCCAAGGGCAGACCCTGGGCTCCTCCCTTCCAGGGATTGCCTACCCAAAAAGTTGAGCCCTGACACAAGGACAGGGCCAAATGGGGTGGGACCCCTGCTCTGCCTGCCCCTGCCCCTGCCCCTGCCCTGAAGGGAAGTCCCACCCCACAAGGGGTCCTGTTGAGGCCACGGCCACCCACACCCGCTAACAGGGCTGCCAGCCCCGAGCATGAGCCAGTTGGTCGTTGATTGATGGGTAATTGTTTTACCTCTGAACAGCCCGAGCCCCATAATTTGGAAGCATAAATCCCAGCCTGTCGGGCTTGGCTGACATGGAATGACACCCAGAATTAAATGGAAGCATAACAATTAACAGCCCATAAAAATGTTCTGAGCTGAGTCCCGCCAACTGGGGAAGTGCATCTCCTTCTCCTGCCGACGGGATCCCATGGGCTTGCTGGGCCTGCGGGGGGCAAGGGGTGGGGCACAGCATGATACCAGGTCCCATGATCCCAGGAGACCCGGCTCTCCTCCTGGAAGGCCTAGAACTCCTCTCTGTTCAAGAGCAGTTGCCCCCATGCAGGTCGGAGGATCTGCCTGCTCCCCCGCTCTGTTCCTGGGTGTGATAGACGCTGTCAGGTCTTCCCCCAACCCTGCATCCCTCAGGAAGATGTATGTCCCACAGAGCTCTCTGAAGCACCCCAGTGGACCCAGTCCCAGCAGTCTATAGTACCCCACCTCCTGGATTTCCCCTCCCAAACAAGCCTCTACCCCCAGCCAGGGTCCACTTTGAGGACCCATGCCTAAGATGGCAGTTAGTGTGCCCTCCACATATTTGGGGCTCACTTGTCCAGGTGTCCCCCCTGAGCTCACGCTTCCCCTGGGTCTCCCATGGGCACATGCCTCACAGGCCGAGTACTGTCACCCTGTGCCCTCAGCCTAAGGGGTCGAAGGCTCACCGGGAGAGGGCCTTTCCTCCCCTGGGCTCTGCTTCCTCCACTGGGGCTGCAGGGCACCCCCGAGAGTCAAGGCACCCTTGGCCCTGGACAGCAAAGCCTGCTACATGGCTCTCCCTGACATGTCTGGTGTCAGGGTCTAGCTAGAGAATGAGATCCCTGAAGTTGGGGATGCTGCCTCCAAGCCCCTGGGTCTGGAGGCCCAACAGCCGAGCTAGACTTTGGGCCCAGGCATCCCCCACACCCTATGCACAAGGATGGGGGCTGTGGTCTCAGTGGGAAGACCCTCTCCCGGCATGTCACTGGGGACAGCTGGCACTGAGGCGCCAGACAGAGCTGGAAGCTCTGTTGGGAGACAGGCCAAGACTCCACCCTGCCTGGCATGAAGATGAGGTCGTGAGAATCGGAGCTGCCCAGCCTGGCCAGCTCCAACGGCATGATGGCAGCCCAGAAGAGCCATGCTGGCCTCGAGGACAGAGGTCCCCTGGGTGGGGACCCCAAAGCCGGGCCAGAGGTTTAACACCAAAAACTCTTACCGACTTGATGCAGAGCCCATTTTAAAAATCAACTTAATAAAAAGCCACTTGCCTAGCATTGGGAACAGTCAAATGGCTGCTGTAACTTAATTGTCTCTGAGCTCTCTGTTTTGTAACTCGATAATTGTGATTTTGTTTTCTTATTAATGTCATTGTTTTAAATCTCCTCCACCACTTTCTCTGCTGGGCCTCCGGGTGCAGAGCAGAGGCGGGTCTCCCAGAGGCTTCCTCCAAAGAGCCCAGTAGTTTCAAAGAGACCGCTCTGCTAAAAGTGCCCATCCTGACAGGCACCTGTTGGGGGAATGTGGGAGCGGGATCTCGGCGACAGGAGATTAGCATGAGGGCCGAAGGTATTCCTGACAGGAGGAACAGTCTGGGTAAAGGCAGGGAGGCGTAGGGGTGGGTCCTGAGGGAAGTTTGGTGAAGGTTGGATGCTGGGGAGGCCAGTGGGGAGGTGGAGGTGGGGGAAGAGTGGGAACTTCACCTTGGATGTGTTACTATGAGTGTGGGGGAGTCCAGTGGTCCTGGCTGCAGTCCTGTAACCAGAGGGTCCCGGGGCGGGTGGGGATACAGAGGAGAAGTGCTGCTGCTTGGCTCATTCCACGCCCATCACGCTTGTCTGAACAGGGGCTGGGGAGCCACCCTTGAGGACATGGGTTCGGGAGGCCACATGCAGCCCCGGGCTCTGGGCCCTGCAGACACCCCAGCCCTCTCCCCAGGCACTTGGGTGGGAGCCGCACCCGCATTGGGAATTCTGGGCAGGTCCAGCCTGCATGCTGTGTCGGAGAAATGCAACACAATTAATTAGCCCCTAAAAAAAGCGTTTGAAGTGTTTATTGCAGGACGGCGCTCCTGGTTTTATAAGCAGATGGGGAAATAAAGTGGTGGGGATGACAAGCCGGGAACAGCTGCACGGGGACCCGGAACCTAATTCATAATTCAGCAGACTAATCAGAGAACATCTTCTGCAGGCGCCGTAATGAAGGGACGTGAGGCCGCAAGTGATGAGCCGCTCCCCGCTGCGTCCCGCTACGCCGGCCATGGCGGCTACTCCCCTGCGTGTCCAGACCCTGGGCAGCCCTGCCGCCCATCCTGGGCCTGGAGCACAGTGCCTGAGTGCCAAGCTCTTGACATGAATTTTCTCAGCAGCGGCATTAGTCGAAAACCCATCTTCCAGGAGAAGAAACTGAGGCCCAGGGAGGCTGTCTGAGTGACGGGTCCTCGTAGGTATACGGCTCCCCCCTCCCCACAGGACTCCAGGAGGCTAGAACCCGCCCCCTACCCTGGCAGTAAGTGCAGAAGTCCCTCCAGCCTCAAGAGGTATCTTCCGTGAGAAGGCTTCACCCATGCAGCGAGCCTCCCGCAAGGCCTCTTGTAGACTGAGGAGTTCTCGCCTCCCTTGCAGGTGGGAGGGGGGCACAAGACAGGGGCACAGCATTTAGAGCCTGGCCAGAGCCTCTTTGTTCCCAGGATGAAGTGGGTGGCTGTATGAAACAGCAGTTAAGAAGACGGGAGGGGGCCAGGCTTTTCCCCTGAGCAGGGGTGGGGTGGGGGTGGGGCCAAAACAGGGCCGGAGTTCTGGGGGGCGGGTACCTGGGGCAGTTCATGAACCCCTAAGCAGGGACCTGAGATAATGGAACATAAAAATTCACATGCATTTTATGAATCTCCTGGCTCCGACAGGAGCCCAGTGTTCACAGCAGTCGTGGACTGTAAAATGTGCAGGATGAAATATCTGTGACAGCCGTAAAGTCCTGAAACAACGAAGGTGGAGGGCGGCAGCCAGGCCTGCCCCTCTCTGGTCCCTGCCCCTCCTGGAGGGTTTGCTGCTCCTCCTCATCCCCATCCGGGACCTTCCCCTTCAGGCTCCGCGTTGTTATCTGCAGAGACACACAGACCCAGGGAAGAGCCCAACCCACCCTGCCCTGAGCAGCTCACGGCCTCCTGAGCAAACAGTGGAGGTCAACTAAACCTTGCACACGTCTTTTATGAAACATACATAAAACCACAAATAATATCAAAATGGTTGATGGTGTAACAGAGGAAGGCCCAGGTGCCATGGTGCCCCAATGGGAGAACACAGGGGCCTTGTGGAGCTAGGCTTTGAGGCATAGGTAGGAGCTCACCAATATGAGAATGGTCATCATCCTCTGTGCCACCAGCACTAAATGGGATCCAGACTCTCGTTAGAAAGGGAGCCCTGAATCAGACCCTGACCCCAATCCCATTGGACACCCCAGGCTGACTTGGCTGGCTGGGATCCTTTTCAGGGATCCAAGCCCCAGGGCACAAGCTTCCAGTCCTTGGACCAGAGTTACATCCCCTCGGGCTGTAAGGGGAGGGCAGGGGAATGGGAGAGCTAGTGCCCAGTTACCTGCCACAGGTAACAAACCAGCCCTATTGCTTTTGTGTGCACTGTCTATGGGTGCACACAGAATCTGGGCAGGGCTACGGGGGGTGAGGTTCTGCTCTATGCGGTGCCTACAAGGGTCCCTCAATGGTACTCTGTGCATGCCTGGCCTTAGCGGGCCGGGTGCAGGGCCAGGCTCAGCAGGTTGCCCTCCTCTGCACGGCCTCTCCAGTGCTCAGACTCCTTTTGTGGCAGCAGAGCCAAAAGCAGGAGGTGGAAGCTCCAGGTTCTGAGGGCCTAGGGGGTGATACAGCAGCAGGTCCACCAGATGTTAATGGTCAAGGCTGTCCCAGGCCGCCTGAGAGCAGGGGAGGTCCAGTACAGAATGCTGAGGGAAGAAAAGGAGAAGAAGCCCCCTGAGACCCCAGCCAAGAGCCCACAGGCACCAACGTGATCCCTGAAAAATAGAATCAACTGAAGTGTCCGCACCTCCAGATAGATGCCCTCATGGGTGTTCTTTCCAGAACAAAAAATGAACAGGGAGTGACCCCATGATTTTAGTTGGGGCCTGCCCTATTTGAATATTGATGGGAGATAAAATACAACTTAGGGCTCCCTCCACTCCTAAGTAGAGAAGGTGTGAGGTAAACCCAGGACATGCCCTCAGGAGGCGGAGCCGTGCTAAGGGATCTTTGCCAAGGCGGAGTCTCTGTGCTGAAGTGGGATTTGGGTTTCGCAGGCAGGCAGGGCTTGCTGCCTTCAATGTCCCCTGCATGCCCCACCACCAGCATGACTCCCCCCACAGGCTCCCTGGCAGCTGTTTGCCAAGGACCCAGTGGGGCTCGGCCCAAGCATAACCAGCACATTGCTCATCTTTCATGGGACAGATTCTTCCTTGTCCCCAGTCCACCCATTTGAAAAGAGAGACCCACCTGCCCGGTGTCACCCAGCTTACAAATGGTAGAGCGAGGATATGAACCCTGGTGTCCCTGGCTCCAGGGCCATGTCGTAGCCACAGACTGGCCCCGCCCCTCCCCCCCAGCCAGGCCCCCAGAGTGTCTACATCCGCTGCCCACTCTTGCCACATCCTACTCTTCCTGCGTGCCCCCTTTCCAAGTGAACAGGCTTCTCCGGTCTCCCTTCCCGACCTCAGGCACAGGGCAGCTCAGAGGTTAGCCAAAGGGCAGTGCAGCCCCTGAGTGTGGTGGGACCACCATGCAAGAGCTCGATTTGTGTGAGTCTAGCACCCTGCCGTGGGTGGCTCCCTCATGACTGTGCCATCCAGCCCTGTGGACTGGCTGCAACACTACTACCTCCAGAGTGACCAGCAGTGGACAGAGCCATTCTTGGGCAATGCTCGGTGTGCACACACATTCCCCCGCCGCACCTAGCCTGTCCCTTGGGGTGGCTCTGGCAAAGGCAATCTCACTGAACAAACATGCCCCGGATTTGCTCTGTGCAAACAGCAGAAACTGCCGCACCACAAATGAGGGACTCGGAGAATAACTGAATGCACAATGGGCCGTGGAGGGCTGTGTCCTTTGGAGCAGGAATGTGGGAGGTGACCCCTAGGCATTCCAAGGGGGAGGCATGGGACCCTAGGCCATCTCCTAAGACATATGCTTGCCCAGCCACTCAGGTGCACTGAGCTGGTCACTGGGGAGCAGGGTGGACGCAGTCCCAGCTTCAAGTGGGAACTGGACAGCATATAAGCTATAGACGAAGTGCTAGGCCAGGCAGTACCCACCAGAGACCTGCCCTGGATCCTGCACCTGCACCCACCACCAGCGCAGCCAACCCCACCCTGACACCCACCCTGGGGCCAGGGCCATTCCTGCCTCGGGGGTCCTCCAGGCCCAGAGGGCAGTCAGCATCCATGTGGTGACCCTGATGAAGCTCCTCCAATGGCCTTCCTCCTGTCAGCCCCTCCCAGTTCCTTCAGGAATGGAACCAAGATGCTGGAGTGACAGGCCAACCAGGCATGACCCCTTTGGCCACTGGAAGAGCCCCTCCCAAGGGCTGTCCTGGACAGTGGGGCCATCAGGGTAAGAGCCCACTGCCATCCCCAGCTGGGTCCCAGCCCGGCTGCCCCGTGTGTCCCGGGGGGTCCTCGTGGAACTGCCAGATCCTGAGGAACAAAGGGCTCCTCACTATTGGTGTCTGTGCCCACCGTCTACCTAAACGACGCCACCGCTGCCCCTACCACAGGCCTCTGGCCTCTCACTGAGCCTGAGGCAGGTGCATAGGTGGACAATGCAGGGAAAGGGACACCCATTTCTGTGGTAAGGGGGCCCTCACATTCCTTTCTCTGTGCATTTTCCAATTTTGACACAGGCACAACTTTCTCATGTAGTAGGAACAGAGCGTCAGCAGGGAGAAACCAGGCTCCCCTCGGGCGTGTGCGGGAGCTTGAGACCCAGGGCTCAGAGGAGGGTCGGGCTCTCTCCAGGCTGGGCCCCAAGCAAGAGGCGCAGTGAAGAGCCCCCTCCAGGGTGCAAGGAGGGTACCCTCCCTGTGCGCAGCTGTCTCTCCTCCCAGGAGGTGTGCTCTGTGCCCCTCCCCAGGGACAGGCCAGCGTCATTTCATTGCCACTGCGACAGTTACATTAACTTGTATCTAATGGGACGCTGGGCTATTGGACATGGAGCAATTCCAGTTTAATTAGGCATCAGGAAGCTGGGCATTAATTAAAGTAACAAAAGACTCAGCACAAAGTGGGCCGGGCCTTTCTGGAAAGGCTGCAGTCCAGATATGCAGGAAAGGCCAAGAGCATGGCTAGCCTGGAGGGAGCCCCTTCACTCATCCCAAAGGCTTTCAACCACCATTAGCCTGAGTGTCTCGAATCTTCTGTCACCACTCACCCCTTAGGCCCAAGCACTGAAGGCCACTTGGAGCCTTACACCCTGACCTCCCTGGCCATGCATGGCCCAGAGGTAGTCCTCTTTGAGCTTAATGTGCTGTTCTCCCAAGGAGAGAGGGTAGGGGACACCCTGGAATTCAGGCAGAGCCCCTACCAATGCTGTCCAGGCCCTGGCAGCCCTAGAGACTTGTCACAGCCCATGCTCAGCTCTGGCCAAAGCCCTCTCCCCACAGCCCTGTGGCCCCACCCAGGAGAAGCCTGGCCCCCACTGTGTGCACAGACCACCCTCAGCACCCCTTTCCCCTGCTCCAGACAAGCAAAGGGGCTCAGGCCCAGGGGCAGTTGGGGACAGTGGTCAAGAGCAGAGGACACAAGAGACAAAATCTCAACGCTGCAGCCAGCACATGCGAACTATAACCACCTCCCTCTGTTTTCCCTCTGCCTGAGCCTCCCTTGTCTCCTGGCCTTCTCTTAGCCCTACTAGGCCTTGGCCCCTCTGCAGCCATTATGGAGAATCACACAAGGATTTCCAATCACATGAAATCTGCCACATTTCTGGGAGGCGCTTTATGTAACTTTTTATTTTAAGGGCAAGAGAGTTGAGGGTTTTATATTTCTTTCTCAGAGGAAAAACAGAATACTAGATTAGGTGGCTTACAATATGACCCCAGTTACTCCTCTCCCACCTTAATTGGCTCAGTGTTTCCCTCTGTCTTTGGCCTGCACTTAGGGCCTCATAGGTGTGTCTACCCCTGGTCCCAGGACACACTCCAGGCTCCAAGGTCAGACCAGAGCCCAAGGATCTCTAGTTTAAGCCACTTCTCCCAGCCCTGGTTTGGCATCACCTCCTTCTTCTCAGATGTTCTACCTCTGTTGATATGTCCTGCTCTCCATCCTTGCTCCCCTGTGGGAGCTCCCCAGGTCTAAACTGAGGGACACAGTGGTCCAGGTGTCTGATGCTGCTCACCATACACCTGCTGCCTGATGGGCCCTTGGGCAGAGCCCAGGCCTTGAAAGGCACAGGAGTGAGATGGATTTATGTCAAGGCCACAGGGCCCTTCCCTCCTGCACTGGATCATTGGAAGGCTGACTAGGCAGGAGCTGTGGACCCCAAGTGAGACTCAGCCAGGCTTCCCCACTGCAGTAGCAAGAAGGTCTCAGCCACACAACGATATTGGCTATCTCCACGAAGCATTTGCTTCAGCCCCCCGGGGACACACACTTTTCGGAAACCTCTGAGCCTTCCAGCCATCCCTGTTTCTGTGAGCAAACAGGCCTCAGCCAGGAGGTGACGATTCAGGGACACCTGGACAGTAAGTGGCAGAGCCATCCCTCCCAGAAGGGTCTAGAAGTAGGTTCTGAGCAACGGCTGTGCGGCCCCAGCCCAGAGCGCAGGCTTCTCACCATGGTGGGGTCCCAGCCTGCTCTAGGAAGAGACAAATGCTCCGTGCTCTAATATTGACATTTCCCATAATGATGATCATATTTTCCCCATCAGTCGAGACTTGAATCAATGGCATTTGAGTAATTGGAGATTGATTTTAATTAAGTCTTAGAAGTTTTGTGACCGTACCTTAAAGGACTCCTTTCTGCCAGCTGCAGGGGAAATGGTAAGAACAGGACCCTGGTCTGCCTGACCCTAAGGTGGGGCAGGACTGCCACCTGGGGTATCCTCAGGTCCTGACCTCAGACCCCTCCCCACCGGACCCCCAAGATCAACCCCATCCTTTGTCCCAGCCAGGTCTGAATCTCACTCAGCTCATGGGGCAGGGCTGGACTAGGGCTGGATTCTGGGGAAAGAGCCTGGTGAGTGGCGGCAGGACCCCCCTCCTAGGCCCCACTTCCACATCTGAATCTTGGACAGTGCCTGGTGCCAGGTGCTGACTGCCAGGTCCCTCCCCTCCCCAACCCCAGTTTCCTCAAATGTAAAGTGGGGCAAGAATGCCCCCCATCCCTGCCCAATGACCCAGGCCCCACCCCACAGGAGCATTGCCATATTGTTTCTCTTCTGTCACCCGACAGGATTGCCCAGACAGAACATGTGGTCCAAGCCTCCTGCCCAAACCTCATCTTCTAACATTTCCATCATCCCCAGGGCCACACTGCTCTGATCACACTCACTGACCACAGGACACAGAGAGAGGGCTCATGTGGGTTCCCTGCCTGGCACCCTGCCCCCACCAGACCAGCTGTCTTCTGGGCCAAGCCACTGCCCCTGCCAACCCTCCAGAGCTTCTCATGACAATGTCAGGACATGGGGATCCAGCCCATAGGTCTCCACTCAGCCCCTCATGGCCCTCTCACTGCTGGGGACCCCAGGCCTCCCCAGCTACCCCCACAGTCTCCCACCACCACCAGCCCCACCGGCAGGTTTAATGTCACAAAGGAGAGAAGGTCATTAGCAGGAATGTATTATTAATGAGGAGACCTAATTAAATAGACCACTAAATCACTCGGTCTCACCCTGAAGCCCTGAGGACTAATGGGGAGTAGTCAAGCCCTCAGGAACATCTAGCAAGATGCAGGTGGGTGGGCTTCTGGGTGCCAAAGACTCCAGTGGTGCCCAGGCGCCAGGCAGGAGCTCAACGGTAATCAATGCCATGGCCCTGGGGACCCTCGGCTCCGACCCCAGTCACTGGCTGAGCCCGAGTGCCCCCCATAAAGCCTAATTGCTCTGGATCAACTCAACCCGGCTGAGTTGCTGCTACTGGTTCAGAGGACAGTCATGGCAGCAACTTCCCAGGCCTTGACCCTACTGGGGGAGCTGAGTCGGGGTCAGTGGGAGTCACTGCCCATGCCAAGTGTGTCTGAGTAAGACCCTCAGGGGTCTGTCCTCTCTGTCCAGCCCCCCACTTCTGAGAAGGGAGAGTCAGCCCCCAGGAGTAAAGCTGACTTAGCACCTTTCTGTTCTGACTGCGGGCCCCACAGTAGCACTCTGCTTTTTCACTGTGAGATGTGCCCGCTTAGCATCCCTCCTCTGGGGCCACATGGAGCCAGCCATCGGACTGGCATAGGCCCTGAGGGCAGGGATAACAGGAACCTCAGCACCCAATGACAGTGCCTATGCTGAACCTGTTTCACCCAAACCCAATTTACAGAGGAGGAAATCCACAAGGCAGAGACTGGGGCCAGGCCCTTCCCAACTGCCCAGAAAGCCTGTGTTTCCATCCACCTCCTGGCTCCTATGGTTAGGGTGCATCCTGGAAGCAACCCCCCAAGACCATCAGCCCCTACCAGCTAATGTAAGGAGGGGGGCAGTGAGCAGAGTTGCCCAGCCTGCTGCGTCGCCCATGGGGTCAGGGCCAAGGCCACTGGGTCCTCACATGGGTGGGCAGCCAACTCCTGAGCTGGGAAGGACATTTACCAGGCACAGAAGAGCAGGCAGGCCCTGTGGAGGAACCTTAATGAGCAATCAGGCTTGGAGGAGCCTCAATCCCGTTAATGGTCTCAGAGCCTCTGGCCTCGGAACAGAGAAGTATGACAAGCTAATGAGGGAGCCCTGGCCAAGGGCACTGCCAGAGCAGTGACCCCAGGCCAGAGGTTGAGAGGGGCTAGACCTAAGCACCTGGGCTGGGGGAGGGGTCTGGGAGATCAGGGGCCAAGCCTCTGCCTTCAGGACCTTGGGCCTCAGTTTATCCATCCAGGTGTGTCCTTGAAACAGGGGCAATGAAGGAGGTGGCACTTTCGGGCTTTCCAAAGTGGGAAATGGGGAAACTGAGGCCAGAATGACACCTGCCTAGCCCTCCACTGTGATGACCATCTGTGGTAA
The DNA here is from genome assembly GCF_016509475.1 of Prionailurus bengalensis. Taxonomy (NCBI): domain Eukaryota; kingdom Metazoa; phylum Chordata; class Mammalia; order Carnivora; family Felidae; genus Prionailurus; species Prionailurus bengalensis. Next base: position 27,683,213 of record NC_057356.1, read on the forward strand.
GCCACAGAAAGTCACTCAACCAGCCCTCCCCATGGGGCTACCATCTTCACCCCTTTGTTTCTCCAGCTGCTACCTTTTCTTAATCTTGTGCTTTTAAAAAATTGAAACTACCAAAAAAAGCTGCAAGAGAAGTTTAAGTGGCCACCTGCCTGCCCCTGGCCCACCATCAGGCACCAGCCACCACTCTGTCCCATCCCATCATCTTGTGGCAGGCTGCTCAGGGACAGCACTGGCCCCAGTAGGGGATAAAGTGGTATTGAGGATTCTGGAAGCTGTGATGACTTGGGGGGAGGGGCATAAATAGGATGGTCCTTCTTGGAGGACCAGGTGAAGGAACTGCATGGCAATGTCCGCTAAGAGTCTGGCCAGGTAGGGCCTGGAACCAGGATCAGAAAAAATGACTCATGTAAAGGGAAGCAGGTCTCTAGGTCCTGACTCTACCAAGGCTCCTGGTATCCTCCAAGCTGCTGTCCAGGAGTGACAGAGTCAGTCTCACGGAAGCCAGTGCCAGGCCTCCTTTGCCTGGAATTGCCCTCCTCCTCTTCCTGCAGTTGAAGGCTTCACGTGGCTAAATGCCTGAAGCTGTAGACCTAGAGAATTAGAGCAGCACTGAGCAACCACTCACACGTTAGTGAGAACTGATGGATGGAGCAGCCCTCGGTCAGATCCCAGGAGCATGACAGGCTAAGTCTGATGGTGGAGGGGTATTCCCAAGGCCCAAAGGAGCTGTGGGCAAGGGGAGGATGAAGGACCAGCCCACAGGAGCAGAGGATGTCCCTGCCTACCAACCCTGAGACCTAGAATACTGCAGGTATGGGGCAGTGACTTCTGGGCCCAATGAGACAACCCTGTGGCCACTCCATGAGCCCCACCTAGGGAGTGAGACAGGCACCATTCACTCGGCCCAGTGATTAGGCAAGACCCTACCTCTCTGCAAGTGGGTGTAGGAGTCCTCACCTTCTGTGTATGGATAACTCCCACCCCTGGTAGGCAGGCCCCAGGAAGTACGGGGGACCCAGGAACCCAGTGGGGCCACATCCTGGCCCCCATGACTCTGCCACCCCCAGCACCAAGGTGTCTGTACTGTGCAGGATATCAGCAATTTAACTTTATCACAATTACTCTGAAAACTATTAAGTGTAGTTATTAATCATTAAGTAATTATATCTGCTCTTGTATTAATTATCTGGCCATTGGGAATGTCACCAAGATTTAAGATTTTTAATTGTTAATAATATTTCCCAAACATGAGGGAGATTTAATGCACCTTCATATATTCTCTCTCTGCCTGAGGTGAGATAGGGAGGTCCCCTTGGGCCTCAGAAGGTACCTCAACCTGGCCCCCCTAATGCAGGGAGAGGCCCTGCCCTCACTAGCACTGCCAGGCAGGCTGCTCCCCTATGAGTGCATCCTGGGCCCTGGGTATGACCCAACCTTCTCTCCAGTGACCTATAAGGGCCCCCAAACACCATTCCAGAAGTATGGCCCACTCCCCAGCATCCACACCCTGTCCTACTACCATCAACTTCCATGAGGCCCACAGGTTGGGATGAAATTTGCATCAGGGATACTGCAAGGTGCCCCCCCAATGACCTTGATGTCCCCAGGTCAGTATCCAACTGTCATTCCAGGCCTGTATTCCTCCACAGGCCTCACTGACCATTCACCCCACCGTAGTCTCCAGTGTCCCCAGGAGCTCTGGCTTTGGCCCCATGGCCAACAGACACTGGAGGAGCCACCAGGAGTCACTATTTTTGTGTGCTTGGGCCACAGAGAGGATAGAAGGCCATGCTGGTGGCTGACAGAAGCTGGGATCCCATCCCTGGGGATGAGGGGACACAGCTGGCACTATGGAGTAACATTATGTGACACCAGTGACCTAGCACCACAGTGGGCATAAGCTCCCCGCTCATGTCTTGCTATTCTCAGAGAGCTGACATGGGAAGGCCATCCTGCCATCACTGGTCCACAGCCCCGTCTTATGTGGAAGTGCTCTATGGTCCCTCATGGGCATCACCACACTCTGCCCCCATGGCCTGCTTCAAACCAAGGCTCAGAGGCAGCAGACTGGCACATCCAGGCTCTGCATAGTTGACACTCGCCTGGACACATCCTTGGAGCACCTGGTCCCACCCCAAGGCACCTCCTTAGTTCCCTAAGCACTGGGTGAGGTCCGTGGGGGAAAGGATGGCTGGGCCATCCAGGCACTTCCTAGCTCTGGGAAGGCCATAGAGGCTACACGTTGGCCTGGGGATTTGGGGAAGGACTAAAGTTTCCTCTGCTCCTTCTTCTAGCCATTGCAGCTTTCTCCGCCCCAGCATGGTCAAAGATAGAACTTGGGTCAGTGTTGAGACAGGAGAGGTGGTGATGATAGTGACAGTAGTGGAGGTAGAAGTGGTAATGGGAGTCCTTGAGCTGTGGACCCTCAAAGGCCCAAGTCCTTCAAGACCTTCCTGAGCCTGCCCCTCTCCCCTTCCTGTCTTCCACCACAAATAGCCACGTCTGACATCCTTTCAATTACAATCAGAAGAGCATGGAGGTGAGCATAGGCTGAGCCAAGCGATTAGTGCCAAGTGATGGTGGTCTTGAACCAGTGTGGGTTTGTTGACATGGTGCTGCAATTGTGGTGGTGATGATGACGGTGACAGTGGTGGTGGAGGTGGGAATGGTGGTGGTGGTGGTGCAGGTGGTGGTGGTGACGGCGGCAGAGATGGTGGTGGTGGTGGTGGTGGTGGTGGTGATGGTGATGGTAGAGGTTGTGATGGTGGTGAAAGCAGAGATGGTGGTGATAATGGTGGTGATGGTGGTGATGGTGGAGGTACTAAAGGTAGAGGTGGTGGTGGTCATGGTGGAGGTGGTGACGGTGGTGATGATGGTAGTGATGGTAGAGGTGGTGGTGATGGTGGAGGTGATGCTATAGGTAAAGGTAATGAGGGTCATATTCCTGGTGACAGCAGTGCTGAGGAAAACTGACTCTCCAGGGTACAGAGTTTTTCCAATAAGCCATGTCTTTGCCCTCACCCCATACCCCAGATGCTGGTCCCTTTTCTTCCTGGTGGGCTGTCCCTGGGAGGCAGGAAGAGGGAGAGCTTTGACCAGGCCTGACAGGAGAGTGGTATATCTTGAGCTCACAGAGAACATTTAATCTTAGTTAAAAATAAATAAGTTCAATTATTGGAAAGGGAAAAAATAGCCTAGTATTTACTGCAAGTGAATCAAAGGTAATTACTCTGGGGAAAGTCCCCTTTAAGGATCCTGGGCACCATCCCCCTCCTGTCAAGGTTATGAGTGGCAGGTGGGGTCAGTTGGTGCGCCTGGAGCAGGGAGGGATCACCCAACCCCTCCCCAGGGGCATATCTCCCCCTTCTGTCCCTGCAGGGCTGTGTTCCCTCTTCCTTGGCCCCACCATTGACCGTCAGCCAGGTCCTGGCCCATGGCCCCCGGATGCCTGGGTACAGTCACACTCCAGTCCCTGGCAGAAGTGAATGGCTCTAGACATCCCCAAGCGCTTGACTCACCCACTCTATTGCTCACCTGCTATGTGACCCCAGACAAGCCAGTAACCTCTCTGGGCCTGTGTCCTCACCTGGAAAATGGGTGATGAGGCAGCTGTCCCCCACAGTCCATGTTAATGTGTCCCTATGGCAGGATGTGGGGAGCCGCCGGTCTGTGACAAGGTCTACTGTGTAGACAGGGGAGCTTTGCCATCCCTCCCCAAACTCCAACCCAGTACAAGAGGTTCACTGTGAGCACCTTCCCTCGGGTGTCCCCAGTGTCGTTCTAAGACAGAACCCTGAGGCTTGAAGCCCCCTCAAGCAGGGTGGTACCTACCCACCCTGGCTGGGCACTGGGCAGCCTGGAGTCTGGTAGAAAAGGACTTTCTGGTAGAAAACCAGATCTACGGCCAACTGCTCCAGGACAGACTAGCCCCTGCCCCAAGTCTGTTTATTGGGGGCCTGTGAGTGCTGGTGCCAGGCAGACCTCCCAACCCCCACCTGAGGGCCTCTTTCCAGGCCCCTTCCTGATGTGACCCAGCCAGGCCACCTCACCTTCCCTCAAGGTCTTCCTCTTCCCTCCATGGCCCCTGACTGGATGAGGTCGCCACCCCCAGAACCAGCACCAGTGTCTCCTGAGATCAGGGGGCCTGGCAGTGACCCCAGGTCGCAAAGGCTGGCCCCATGCCCTAATACGCATGCATGGACAGGGGTGATGAGCTGCAAAGAGCTGCCACTGTAATTAGCGCGAAACGTGCTGCCTTTGCCGGGGAGGAAAATCCCATCTCAGAAATACACGTCCAATGCAAGTTCAATTTCACCCACGGGGCCATAAAACCCTTTTCCAATCACCTGGTGCTGTTGGTTGCCAGCACCGTTAATCCTGGGAATGTTATTTAGAGCCAAGACATCACTCGGGGAAAAATCAGGTCCAAACCCCACAAGTAGCCCCACTCTGTTCCCTGCAAAGGCCTTGGGAGATAATACCCAGTGAGGGTGCTGGGCAGGCAAGTAGGTGTCCTTGGAAGCCACGGGATCACTTCATCTCCCTCCCCCACCAGCTGGCAGGGCCCCAGATGGGCCCACCTTGGGTGGGAAGACTGAGGCCAGGCAGCTCAGCCCCACTCTACCCTGCCTGCTCCCAGCTGACCCTGTCCTCCTGGTCCCCAAATCACCGCTGGCCCTGATCTTCCTCCAGAGATTGGTCCCACAACCTTTTCTTTAAAATCGTTTCCTTGATTACCGAGGGTAACAATGAAAACACGTAATTGAATCTCCAAGAAATTACCATTTTTATAACTTGCTCCCAGTTCCTGAGATAAATTAAATGTCTCCCTTGTATGGCGAGCCCGCTCGCGGCGCATCATCGAGGGATGATACTGCCCTTTATCATCCATGTGGGGCCTTATTAAGAAGAATGCCTCACGCTACCTCCCGGGAGGTGCCTGCTGGCTCCACCACACAGCCCTGAGTGGGCAGTTGTCAGCTTGAGAGGCGCTCAGCAAGCATGTAGTTGGGCAGGTGGGTGGGAGGCTGGCCCCTTTGTTGGATAGCTGGCTAATGGTGTGGGTGGTTGGCGGGGGGCTGGCCAGTGTCTCAGCCCAGGCTCCCCAGAAATCCAGGCCTGAGTCCGCAGGGAGGGAGAGGTCAGGGAGGGGCAGCAGTGAGTCAGACAGCCCCCTCCTGTTGACCAGAGCTGACCCAGGGAGCCAACTGCCCACTGGGCTGGGCTGGGCACCCAGGGGTCCTGTGGCATCTCAAGGTCAGCCACCTAAGAGGCATGGGGGGTGCAGAAGCAGTGCCAACAGGAAAGGGGGAGTAGGTGACCAGTCACTTGAACGGTCAGTAAGTTTGTTAGCTAGCTTGTTGGTGGGGTTGGTCGTCACAGTTAGATAGTGGGTGAGTTAACCTCTTGCTGCCTGGGTGGGTGGGTGGCCTTTTTTGGGTGGTAGGAAAGTTGAAGCCCCCAGACTGTTGACTGAGTTTGCTACAAGTGTTTTCAGGCTGCACCCAGCAGACCCACCTTCAAAGGACCCAATAGGGACACTACTCACATAAGAAAGCCGAGTGGGGGGAGAAGGAGGGTAGTGTGCTAATCTCTGCTCTCTGGGGACGGGAACGGTAAGGCCCAAAGAGCAGCTTTCCACTGAAGACGTCTGGGTGTACTTGGGTCAAGGGCAACAACCCAGGGTCACCAGGGGACTGGGATGCTGGTTCTGAAGGTCAAGTGGCCTTGGGACTAAGCCCTATGGTAGAGCAACAGAGGGGAATGGGGAAGCAGGGGAGGCAGGCAAGGGAGGATGATGGACAGCCCCAGGAAAGAACTAAATGCACTACACCCCACGACTATGCACCCACCACCTCTCTGTATCCCATCCAGCCCTGCAGGCAGCCCTGCAGCCCAGGGCTTGTATGGAGGCTCTGCTGGCATTGTTGGTCTTGAAACCCCATGGTCTGGTAGCAAAGTGTGACCTCAGTCCACCTTCCAGCCAAGCGTCCTGATCCTGAGTGAGGGAAGCCCTGACACTCCCTTGTCACACCCTCCCAGCCATGTGGGAATTATAGCTAAAGGGAGAGACTGCCTGGGGCTACAAGGGACAGAGAGGCTGGGCTCAGGCCCCAAAAGCCCAAGGTTGAGACAGCCTGTGTGCCCCACCATCTCTGGCCTGCAGCCCCATGCCTCAACCCAAGAGCCCCTAGCCCATGCCCTGCCCACTTCCCTCTGACCTCACAGGCCCGGCCTCATATTGACCAGGCCCACCCAAGAGCCCTCACAGCCAGGGCACGTTCTCTGGGCCAGGCGCCACGTGGTCACACCAATACAGTGGCATTGCCTAGCCACCTGGCCAGCCCTCCACCCAGGCCAAACCCCAGGGTGGCATCTCTGGGCACAGAGTGCCAGTGTCCCCCACCCCACACCACCACTGCTCCTGTGGGGTCAAGGCAACTCTTACTTGTGTTTTATGTTTTATAGGTGACTCCTTTACTGACCCCCTCACTGACTCCACTGTCTTTTTCCCTCTCAGCACCTGCGCCACTTTCTAGCCAAGCCCATTCCATGGCAGTTGCCCAGCACTGGCCAGGGGCAACCGTGAACCTGGGACCCCTCACGCCATCGTAGCTGTCCACTAACAAGCAGGGCACCATGGGGCCAGCCCAGATGGCCTGTCAGGAGGGCTCCACCTGGGGAAGGCCCACAGATGGGAGCCCCAGGCCCTTGGGAGGAAGCAGGCAAGGGATCCCTGAGGTATGCAGTGGTAAGAGTCCCAGGGCAACTTATCATAGTATAAACAGTGAGGTGGAACTAGAGAGGAACATTCTGTCCCAGTCAGCCAGCCAGACAGAACCGCGACAGAACCGCAGATTCAAGTGGGGAGGATGTTTCTGCCCCAGCATTGTCTCTCCTCCATCAGGGGCAGCCGCCTGCCCAGGGCCTGGGGTCCCCTAAAGCCATCAGCCTGTTTGCAGAGTTGTGGCGCCATCTGGTGGTAGATCTTGGGCCCCACACCTGGGCTGGCTGGAAGAAGGTAGGGTGGGAGTGCCCTGGCACCCATTGACACTAGCCAGGCTTCTGACCACTCCAGGTCTCCCCGCCTCACCTGACTCCCAGTTTCTCTCTCAACCTCTTTGATCACATTTCCTGGGTGCAGTGACACACCCAGGGAGCTCATGGCGCAGCACTGTCCACTCTCAGCAAAAACAAGGTAGGGGCAGAGGGTGGGCAGCAAGGTGGACAATCATCCTGTATCCTGTCCCGGTAAGGACATGTTAAAGTGACCCTGGCACTGACCAGACACTCGGGCCAGGCTTGGCCCCCGCGTACTGTCTAGCTAGCAGGGGCAGTGGACCATGGGAGTATCAAGAAAGGGACAAGCCTAGCTGGATGGGATATTCTGCAGGGAAGGGTCTCTGGGCCCAGGCAGGAGTAGGCACACCAAATTTACCCATTCTGGAGCACAGGGGCTCTGGAAGCCCCCAGAATGACCATCTCCCCAGCCTGGAGCCCTCAATGCCTTCCTTGGCTAATAGTAATTTATTGGGGCTGTGCATCCCTGAGAGGATTTTCCTTGACATTCTTATTATCTCTCTGATTCTTAAATAAAAAATGTGAGCAGTAGGTGTCCAGAGAGTCACCCTGGAAGGGAAGACAAATGTCCTGCCACTGCCCATGATCATGCCAGGGACAGGACAGACATGGGAGCATCGCCTTCTACTCCCAAGCCTCAGCTTTTGAAATGGGACCACCCTAGGTCCTCCCGTAGAACCCTCCCCTCCCAGTGCCCTCCCTGCCCTTCACCTGCACCCCATCCTAGGGCCCACCCCTAGTCTGTTCACTATCCAGCAAGGATGGCCCCACAGGCAGGGAAGAGAGGGGAGGCACCTATCTTGCCTGTCCTTTGGCCCTGGGGGGTGGGGTGGTCACTCCCCAGGATGCCCTATCCCTCCCACAGCCACACCCAGTGGACCCATCCATCCTCTTGCAGATGCAAGACCACCCTTGGAGCCTATGGGCCCCAGCCATAGACCACCCTCTGCTCCATGCTCAGAGCAAAAGAGAATTCACCCCTTCCCAGGCCCTGGGAGGGAAATGAGGGGGCAAGAGTGATCCGAGGCCCCAGGTAAGAGGGTAACTCCCAGTCTCGGGCTGCTCCAGGAAACTTGCAGGGCCTGAGGGACATACAGGTGGCTCTGAGTCCTGGAAAGGGAGAGTTTGGACCAGGAGCCTGGATTAGGGGACACAGTGATGGGGCTTCTCCTAAGGGGCTGCACTGGCCCAGGTACCCCGAGTTCCATTTGCTCCAGGCCTGTTTCCCAGCTTTTGATATGAATGGGGCATTGAATGCTGAAGCCACCCCAGCTCCCAGCAGGAACACCCCAGCCCGACGCAGGGCAGGAAGGGCATGGTCTGCCACACCACCACTTCCTTAGCCACCCCCTGCTCACAGGCCCCAGGCTCCCTGAGGCCATTGGGCATGGTGGCAATTTGGGCAGGAAGCAGCTGCCATGGCAACTGGCGTCCAGGGAGGTGTGCTGCCTGGCAACAGGGGCCATGGCCTAGTGCTCCCTACAATGCCCTAGAGCCATGCTTTCCGCCCATGGACAGGAATTCCGGCCAGTACCAGGACCCAATGCAGATTCACACCCACCCTCACATGGACATCCTGAAGCCCAGACTCACTGCAGAACCCCCCACACCCGAATCCTGGGAAATGCATGCATTAGCCTAACTGTCCCCATTCATGGGAATGTCATCACAACTATGGGTCCTAAGCACCCTCTTTCCCTCTGAGAGTAACCCCCCCCAACTTGGGGTGTTGTCCAGCTCAGGGCCACATTGCAAGGACCAAGGGAGGGGGTGAGGATGGTTTCAGGGAGTTGGGTCTTCAGGACTGGGCTCTGAGCCTCCAGCAAGTGGGGGCACAACCTGGGTAAAGGTGAAACCTCAGGGAATGTGAGGTTTCCAGGTTGGGAAGGGAGGTGCCTCAAGGTCACAGGCAGTGGAGCGGGAGCCCCTGTGTCATCAGGGTGCTCTGAGCATCTTCTCAAACCCACTCAGGGATTACCACTGCCCTTGGGCCTAACAGCCTGGCCAGGGTGCCCACAGTGAGATATGAGGACCCCATCCAGTAGTTCTGTGTGATGGCCACTGTCACTGCGGGAATCACTGGTCTCCACAAGGACCTGTTCTCCCTCCCCCATTTCACATTCCTGAGCACCTGCTGGCACCTGGCAAGCTGAAAGACACTGAGGACAAAATGCAGCACCCCCCTCCCCTGCCCTGCCCTCCCCACAGCAGCCACTCAGGACCTTTGCCTGGACTGCCCCATGGCTGCCTCAGCCAGAGGTCCTCCAAGAAGGCTTCCTTGGCCCTTAACTTGAGTTGCCCTGCCCCCAGAAGGGTACTCTGAACCAAGCACATCCCGAGACCCGTGGGATTCCATAGAGGCATTACAGGATAGAGGCCCATTCTTGCCTCTTGTGGCTGAGAAGTTTGGGGGGCAGCTGATGCCTGAACTGGGCTCCAGGAGCACCTGCCCCAGGTCATCCCCAGCCAAAGCCTGTGGTTACAGGCCGCACAGATGTACCCCACCCCCTAGAAACACAGAGAGGCCTCCTGGGCCCAGGGCCACGTGTCCAGCCTGACACGACCTATGGACTGTGCACGCTGCCTCCTCAGTCACTGAGCCACCCCGCAGTGGTCCCTGCAGTACATCTGCCCCACATGGAAAAAGGACAGCAGAAACACATCTGCACACAAGGGATTTTGACAAACTTCTTCAGATAGGAAGTGAGGGCTGGCTTAGTGGAATAGCCTGGGTGGGAATAAGCAGAAAAACAGCACTTGCTAGAGGATAGCTTGGGTGACCATCCAACACTGTGGTGAGGCAAACGGTGCCTCACGATGGCAGGACCGCAGGTGATCCAGGAACTCCCCACACCATCCCCTATTCTGGGCCACAGAACTGCAGCAGGTAGTCTGCTCAGAGGTGGGAGGACCTCCTTTCAGGGACCTGACATTAGGATGCTCAGCAGTTCCTAAAGTTAATGGGGAGAGAATAATGCCAGTCAGCTCTTTCCTGCCTCCCTTATACACAGGAGTAGAATAAAAAGGAAAGCCAGACACTTGGGGACAGTGTCTAATAGGAGGTCCCAAGACCAAAGAAGAAAAGAACCACGAAGAGAATAAAAAAATGCAGGAAGCAAAAAGTTCCCCTCACCTCTAAACCTACTATATCCCTAAAACAGCACAGGATGTTCTGGAAAAAGAATAAGGGGCATTCAAAGAACAATAACGATATCTTGGAAATTTAAAACACGATTGCTGATGTTCAAAAGCCCAGCAGCCACGCTCCTAGCAGCACTGAGGACCTTGAGGCCTTCCTCAAATTCCCATGGGAAAGCACCCTCTGAGCTCATTCTCTCCTCAGCCTGACGCCCAAAAAGCCCGAGGTCAGAGTAAGGTGCTTTGAGACCTGCGAGTTGTCTCATTATCTATTCCCATGCGATTGGCCACTTCAAAACTTAGTGGCTAAAATAATCACAACGTAACCTGGGGCTTCGTGACCTGGCTCGCCCCTCAGAGCAGTTCTTTGAGGGTCATCATGGGTTAGTCAACCCACCTTTGGGCCCCACTGGGGACAGGCTGGAATGACAGAAAACTTTATCCCCCCTTACCTCTCATCTGACAACAAGGCCATGCCTCCCCAGTGGCAGAGGGTCCTCAGGGCAGCAAAAGAGAGAGGTCAAGGCCCAACACACAAGCCCAAATGATGTACAAGTTTAGCCCAAAATTCAGGTGAATAGAGGAACCCTGTTTCCCTCTCTCTCTCTCTCTTTTTTTTTTAATTTATTGTCAAGTTAGCTAACCTATAGTGTATACAGTGTGCCCTTGGCTTCTGGAGTAGATTCCCACAATTCATCACTTACGTACAATACCCAATGCTCATCCCAACAAGTGCTCTTCTCAATGCCCATCTCCCATTTTCCCCACCCACATCAACCTCAGTTTGTTCTCTGTATTTAAGAGCCTCTTATGGTTTACCTCCTTCTCTGTTTGTAACTTATTTTTCCTTCCCTTCCCCTAAGGTCTTCTGTTAAGTTTCTCAAATTCCACATATGAGTGAAAACATATACTATCTGTCTTCTTCTGAATGGCTTATTTCACTTCATAATACCCTCCAGTTCCATCCACATTGCTGCAATTGGCAAGATTTCATTCTTTTTCATCACCAAGTAGTATTCCATTGTGTGTGTACATATATGTATACATGTATGTATATGTATACATGTATATATGTACATATATGTGTATATGTGTATATATGTATGTGTACATATATATGTATATGTGTGCATATATTTGTATATATGTGTATATGTGTATGTATGTGTATGTATGTGTACATATATGTATATATGTATGTGTATGTATATGTATACGTATATGTATATGTATATATACATATACATATATGTACATATATACGTATATATGTATATGTGTATATATGTATATGTGTGTGTATATGTATACATACATATGTATATGTATATATGTATATGTATATATGTATATATGTGTATACATACATATGTATATGTATGTATATATGTGTATATATACATATATATGTATGTACATATATATATATACACATATACATATATATATTCACATACCACATCTTCTTTATCTATTCATTAGTTGATGGACATTTGGGTTCTTTCCATGATTTGGCTATTGTTGAAAGCACTGCTATAAACATTGGGGTACATGTACCGCTATGAATCAGCACTCCTGTATCCTTTGGATAAATTCCTAATAGTGCTATTGGTGGGTCATAGGGTAGTTTTATTTTTAATTTTTTGAGGACCCTCCACACTGTTTTCCTGAGTAGCTGTACCAGTTTGCATTCCCATCAAGAGTGCAAGAGGGTAGGAACGTTGTCTCTTGATGTGAGGAGGGCAAAGTACAAGGAGAGGGACAAGGACAAGGAGAGAATGGATTTGTGGCCATTTCTACCACCCAAGGACTTAAGTTTTGCCTGATCCACCTTTCTGAGGATGTTACTTGAGGATGGGCTTCCACAGAACAAGGGAAGACACTGAGAAAGAGGAAGGCATGGAACCAGGACTTCCAGGAGCAGTGGGGAAGGCTGTGGTAAGACAGGCCACATAACGCTCCGCTAGAAAGAAGGGAGGAGCAGCAAACCTGGGGCCTGAATCTGGCCCTAGCATTGGATGTGTGATCTGCAGCCATTAAAAAGATTTCTGTTACGTAGGGGTGCCTGGGTGGCTCAGTCAGGTAAGTATCCAACTCCAGCTGAGGTCATGATCTTGCGATCCGTGAGTTCGAGCCCCACATCAGGTTCTGTGCTGGAGCCTGCTTTGGATTCTGTCTCTCTCTCTCTCAAAAAAAAAATAATAATAAACATTAAAATTTTTTTAAAAAGATCTCTATCACAGAACTACAATAAATAATCCTAAATTTGCATGGAATCACAAAAGACCCCAAATAGCCAAAAAATTCTTGAAAAAGAACATGACTGGAGGTATCACACTCTCAGATCTCAGGATTTATTACAAAGCTGTACTAATGGAAACAGTATGGTACAGGCACAAAAACAGACACATAGATCAATGGAACAGAATAGAAAACCCAGAAATAAACCCATTATTATGTGATCATTTAATCTTGGACAAAGCAGGAAAGAATATCCAATGGAAAAAAGACAGTCTTTTCAACAAATGGTGTTGGGAAAACTGGACGGCAACATGCAGAAGAATGAAACTGGACCACTTTCTTATGCTGTACATAAAAACAAATTCAAAATGGATGAAAGACCTAAATATGAGACAGGAAACCATCAAAATCCTAGAAGAGAGCAGTAATTTTTTTTAACTACAGGCAGTAATTTCTCTGACATCAGCCATAGCAACATTTTTCTAGATATGTCTCCTGAGGCAAGGGAAACAAAAGCAAAAACAAACTATTAGGACTTCATTGAAAGAAAAAGCCTCTGCACAACAAAGGACATGGTCAACAAAACTAAAAGACAACCTCCTGAATGGGAGAAGATACTTGTAAATGACATATCCAATAAAGGGTTACCATCCAAAATATATAAAGAACTTATAAAACTCAACACCCAAAAAATAAATAATCCACTTTAAAAATGGGCAGAAGTAGAGGCACCTGGGTGGCTCAGTCGGTTGAGCGTCCGACTTCAGCTCAGGTCATGATCTCACAGCTCGTGAGTTCGAACCCCGTGTCGGGCTCTGTGCTGACAGCTCAGAGCCTGGAGCCTGCTTCGGATTCTGTGTCTCCCTCCCTCTCTGCCCCTAACTCACTCGCATTCTATCTCTGTCACTCTCAAAAATAAATAAAGATTTAAAAAACTTATTTTAATGAGAAGTCATGAACAGACATTTCTCCAAAGAAGACATCCAGATGGCCAACAGACACATGAAAAGATGCTCAACATCACGCATCCTCTGGGAAATACAAAGCAAAACCACAATGATATATCACCTCACACCTGTCAGAATGGCTAAAATCAACAACAGAGGAAACAACAAGTGCTGGCAAGGATGTGGAGAGAAAGGAACCCTCGTGCACTGTCGGTAGGAATGCAAACTGGTGCAGCCACTCTGTAAAACAGTGTGAGGGTTCCTCAAAAAATTGAAAATAGAACCACCATATTATCCAGTAATTCCACTACTGGGTATTTACCCAAAGAATACAAAAATGCCAATTCGAAAAGATACATAGATATATCTACCCCCAATATTTACAGCAGCATTATCAATAATAGCCAAACTACAGAAGCAGCCCAAGTGTCCATCAATAGATGAATGGGTAAAGAAGATGTGGTGTATATATACAATGAAATATTACTCATCCATTAAAAAAAAAAAGGAGTGAAATCTTCCCATTTGCAACAGTAGGGATGGATATAGAGGATATAATCCTCAGTAAAATAAGTCCGTCAAAGACAAATGTCGTATAATTTCACCCATACATGGAATTTATGAAACAAACCAAAGAAAGAAAAAACAGACTCTTAACTATAGAGAAGAGACATGGTTTCCAGAGAGGAGGTGGGGGGGGCAGGGAATGGGAAAATAGGTGATGGGGATTAAGGAGGCACTGGTTGTGATGAGCACTGGGTGGTTATGGATGTGTTGAATAACCATATTTTACCCTGAAACTAATATAACACTGTATGCTAACTATACTCCAGTTAAAAATTTTTGAATAAAGTTCTCTGAGAGGTGGGGGAAGGCCTCTGAAATGCTGAAGAACAATCTTGAATCTGCTTCCATCACTTAACAGTGATGTGACTTTGGGCAAGTGACACAATGTCTTTGTGCCTCAGTTTCCCCACCAATAAAGAGGATGATAATCATCCTTCAGAACCATTAAGGTAAATGTTTAATAAATGATTTTTTAAAAGTAAAATCCCAAAGATAGGTCAGGTAAAAAAGCCAGGTGTTGGGCTAACCTCTTCTGTGTGATGAGGAGGTGAGGGCACAGGGCACTCAGCTGTGCAGAATGTGCAGCCAACCCCAGAAAGAGCTTCATGACCAGGCTTGTGGGTGGTGGGGGGCGGGGGAATGAGGGGGGAGAGTCACACTGGACACCTTGTTTGGCGTTTGGTTTTGTTTTAACCTTGTGTCTGCATGATCTGTTTTATGTTTTCAGAAAATAGCTAAGGCTGGTGAGTGAGCTAGGGTGAAGAAGAGGCAGAGGGGGTGAGTGGAGGAGGGTACTTCAAAAACAGGGATGGGGTGGGAGGGGCCCCACCAGCCCTGGCTCTGGCCACCGCCCTGGCCCATTGTGACCTCCCTGGATGTGCCCAGGCCTTTGTGACAGGCACCCTTGAGGAAGACCTGTGAGCCATGACACCTAGAGGGCCCTCAATAAGAGGGTGGCACGTCAGGCCAGGCTAGAGCCTGGACCTGGGGTTTAGAAGGGGTTATGGAGGGGCCAAAAACCCTGGGTCCCTGTGGCCACTCCCACCCCCAATGCCCCCAACCATCAGCTTCGAGCAGCCGTGCAGGATGCCTGGATCCACCCTGCCAAGGGTTTGTAAGATGGCCCTGCCTGGTACCTCTCAGCTCCACTCTCTCAATAGAGTCGGCCAGACCTTTCCCACCTCCGGGGGTAGGAGGCGGGGGGCCCAGGGTAGGGGCTGAGGTACCTGGGAGCTTTATGGCAAATGAAGAGGGAGAGATGCAGCGACAGAGACCGAGAGACCCAACAGGGACAAAACGAGGGCAAGAGGAGGCAAGGCTGGGGTGGGGCTGGCCCCTGCACTCAGGACGAGAGCAAGGGGCCCCCAGGCCAGGGGGATCCCCCAGCTCAGGGCCCAGACCCGGCCCTTGCCCACCCCTGCCAACAGGGGCAGGAACCCCGGCTTCACCCAGGGCAGCCCCCTCCCAGCTCCAGAACGTGCCCCTGGGTCCTGCAGAGCAGTCCTTCTTCCAGCTGGAGCAGGAAAACCAGAATCTGGTAAGTGAAGAGCCCACCGAGGCTGTGGGGCCAGCCCAGGCTCAGAGCCCATCTGTGCAATGGGTTTGAAGCTGTTCGAAGAGCCGCAGCTTCTGCCCCAGCCCCCACTGTCTCAGTCCCCTGCCCAAGAAGTGGCTATGACAAGGACTCCCATCTTTCTGCCTCCCATCCTCAGAAAAGACAGAACCAGGATCTGCGAGAGCAGCTGGGGGCCCTCCTGGGGCCAGGGCAGCAGTTTCTGCCCCTATGCCCGGAGCACTCGAGCTGCACGACCCTGGCCTGGGTAAGTGCATGGCAGACATCTGGCCCCAGCTGGACAGAGGGCAGCTGTCAGGAATGACCCAGTGACTCCATGTACCATACCCCTGCTCTGGCTCTCAAGCAGTCCGTGACCACAGATGCTGCCCATGGCCTTGGGGCTGACCCAAGGGCTCTTCCACAGACCCCTGAGCAGGCCAGTTCCCAGCCCCTGGAGGACAGGGCACCCTTGCACCTGCTGCGGCAGGAGCTGTGCCGGGGGGAAGAGTCCTTCGTGCAGCAGTCTCAGGTGGGTCCCTGGGAACTGGGCTGAGGGGGCTGGGTCCTTCATGCAGCAGTCTTAGGTGGGTCCCCAGGAGTTGGGCCAGAGGTGGGGGGCAGGAGTTCTTTATGCAAGCAGTCCTAAGTGGCTAGAGGAAGAAAGAACTAACACTGCTGGCCTTGCCTGTGCCCACATGGTGCCCATCCTCCAGAATGAACTGCAGCAGATCCGACTGTCCTTTGAGAGGAAGAAGATGGCCATTACCGAGGTGCCTGCCTGGCTGGGATGGGACAGCTGCTGGGGGACCCACCTGGTGGGACACATCATGGGTCCTGTTCCTTGGAGCGTGTGACCCAGCCTCCCCTCTCCCACCAGGTATGGGATGGCGTGGCTGAGGTACATATGGCCCTGAACAACCAGGCCACTGGGCTCCTGGTAGGTCCTCAAAGGGTGACACCCGGAGAATGAAGGGAACAGGGACTAGGCAAAGTGTGCAGGGACAGGGGAGCTTTGAGAAACAGGGGAATATAGCAGAATAGTCAGGGTTAAAGGACCTGTCTTACTTCCTTTGCCTCCCCCCGCCCCCTGCCAGAACCTTAAGAAGGACATCCGGGGAGTACTAGACCAGATGGAGGACATTCAGCTGGAGATTCTAGGGTGATGTGCAGGGTCAGGGGTCTGGGGCCCTGGCTGAACTGGGAAAGGGGCTGGTGTTCTGACCAGGATGGGTAGGTCAACCCGTGACCCCTCCCCAGTTCCACTACACCAGACCGAGAGGTGCTGCAGGCTGGGGTGGGGGACGTACATGGCCCTGACTGTACAGCCCCCGTCCCCAGGGAGCGTGCCCAGTGCCGCACCCAGGCCAGGAAGGAGCAGCAGATGGCATGCATAGCGGTAAGCCCCCCACCCCACACCGTTTCCCAGTCTGACCTCACCCTGGAGGCCCCTCTCAGGGAGGAGATGCAGGCTACAATGGAGGAGGCCCCAGGGAGGGAGCCACACCAGGAGCCAAATGACCCTGAGACATGGCTGCAGGTGCCTGTCCTGGGCACTGGTGGGGTAGTGGGGAGAAGGTAAGAACTCGCAGCACAGGGACCCCTGCCACTGGGGGCAAGCTCTGACCCAGCCCCTCCCCTGCAGAAGGCAAGGCCTCAGCTGGGATGTTCCGAGGGCCTCAAAAGCCAGCTCTGGTAGGTGGCTCTGTGAGTGCATTGGTAGAGCCCAGTCCCCTGGGACCATCCCCATGGGCACCCCCGCCCCCTGACCGCCGCCGCCCGCAGGCTGCTGGCCCTGAGGCTGCTGCTGGGCACCCTGCTGGCCTGTACCGCCGCCTACATGTACGTGGTGGACCCCGTGCCCTTCGAGGGGCTGGTGCCTCCCCTGCTGAGCCGTGCCGCTGTCTGGAAGCTCCGGGCCCTGCTGGGCCCGTTCCTGCACCTGGAGGTGGACGACTTCCTGCCCTTCTAGGCCGGAGGCTCAGCAGCCCCAGCGAGGAGGAGGCCAGGCGGCCGGCGCTGCCCCGGGTGCCCAGCGGCCGCGCCGGCGCCTGCCCACGGCACTGCCACGCGCCATCCCCACCAGGAGCTGCGGAGAAGGGTGGAGGCGGGGTCTGTCCTGAGGGCTGGGCCTGCGGCTGGACATACAGTCGTGACACACACAGCAGCGTGTGAGCTTGTTTCCATGGAAACGGGGGAGAGGGGCAGGAGGTTTTGCAGCCTTCTGAGGGCAATCTCACAGTGGGGATTCCTCAGGGTGGTGCCCCTGCCTCAGTGCCCACACCCCATCTGTCCACTGGTCATCAGCGCCTCCACAGGAAGCCCCCAGCCCACCCCTGGCCACCAGGGAGGGCTCTGAGCAGAGGGTGTAGCAGAAGGGTCTCCACTGAAGGTGAGGATAAGGATCCTCAGGCCTCATCCCTGGGGCTGGGCCTAATCTGTAGACCTCAGGGATGAGGTTCTCAGTCCTGAATCTGCTGACCCACTGACTTCACACCCCTCATGTAACCCTCTGTCCTTATCTGGCCGACCACCCCACCCTCCCCACACTTGACCGGCCATCACCCTCCCACCTCCCACCTCCCACTCCTGTCCCCTCCCTGACCCAGGGTCCCTGTCCAGCCCAGCCTCCTGGCACTGCCCCAAGGCTCGGAGGACAGGGGGACCACGTTGGTGGACAGAGCCATGGAGGTAAACACCAAAAATTTTATTTAGGGCATTAAATGGGGTTGGGGGAAATACCTTTTAGGACAATAGAGAGTAACTCTGTGGCTTGCTCAGCCCCAAGTGGGAGAATTAGAGGCACCGCCCAGGCAGGAAAAGGGCTGGCCAGAGCTCTGCCCTGCCCCTGGGGGCGTCCAGGCCCTGGCTGGCTGGCAGGGACTGTAGGGCTGTGGGCAGCCAGGCCGTCTGAGGTCCCCCAGGTGCCACATCTCGGAGTGAAAGAGTGAAGACTGCTGGGTGGGGTCAGGCATAGCTGTCACCAGGAACACACTGGGCTGGCAGGATCTCCTCCCCGCCCAGGCAGGGCCTGGATGACTCACCAGGCTGGCGGCTCCAAGAGGTTAAGGCATCTGTTCATGTGCTGGGTGTGGGGAGGGGGGAGTGCAGTGACCTGCAGGGGCAACCTGAGACCCCCACCCCAGCCCAACCCACAGAGGCCTGGGCTCCCTGGGGAGGAAGTGGCATCTAAAGTGCTTGGTCAGGCAGGGAGGTCGGGGTGATTGGTGCAACACCCCGGGAAGGCCGTGCTGGTCCCAGCAGCTCCAGGGCCCCTGCCTGGGGTGTTGGACCCCCTACAGCAGGTGGGGACTTCCTGAGGTGGGTGGGCACAGGGTCACAAGCCCCAGTGGGCTGGGAGTCAGTCAAGGTGCGGCTGGTGGAGAAGGGACCCCCAGCCCACAGCCCAGGGTCTGTGGCAGCCTGGCTTCCTGGGCTGTCCTCTCGGGGCCCCGGAGCTGCCTACTTGGTGTCCCGCTCAGGCCCCGAGAGACCGGGGAAAAGGCTGGAGGCGGCTGAGTGCAGGCGGCACATAGCCCCTCGTGGAGGCGCCCTGGCGGCCGGGCTCCAGGGTGCCCGCAGCGGCGGGCGGTCCTCAGGGAGGCCAAGGTGGCATAGGTGCAGGCCGGGGGGCACCCTGGGCTGGCCACGCCGGCCCCATCCACGGCTGCAGGTGCCGATCCGCCCCCTGTGGGCCGCAGCGTCCCATGAGAGAGAAGCAGAAAGGTGGAGGTCAGCATGGGGCACAGCTGCCCAGTGCAGGGTCCAAGGCCCAGCTAGCCTCCCACGTTGGGCCAGCCCGTGCCCCAGACTCCAAGTCTTTGACCTGGCTGTCTCAGCCCTAAAAAGCTGTGAATTCCCAATTCCCCCACCCCCAACATTTGGCAGTCGGAGGTGGGGGAGTAGGGGAGGCACTCAGGTTGCCAGGAGGGTGAGTTCTAGTAAATGTAGCTACAGGATGCACCACTGGCCCCCACAGGGCCCTCAGCTAGCAGGTGGCCCCCAAAGCACCCCCTACTTCCCTTACTCCATCTCCCCCAAAAGCCACTGGGTTCCCAGGGGGCCCTAGGGTGGCTGCAACCCCAACCTTTCTCTAAATGGCCTGTTACTACCAGGGGTGACGCAGACCCATGGGAGCCTCATACCTGGCAGCTGAGGCCAGCCCCCACCTTCCAGGATTCCAACTCAGCTTAAGTCAGTGGAAACACCCACGAGGAATGCCCACACCTTTGGCCAACACCTCTCCCAGAGCCTGACCCACTCTGCCCCCTGCCCCTGGAGCCCCCGCATTGCAGCAACAGCCCTGGCCTTGCTGAAGGAAAGGATCAAAATGACTCTTTTTCTTTTTTTAATAAAATTATAGATATATAGATGTAGATATAAAAACATAAAACAGACACAACGCAAGCGGACGCTGCCGTGTGCTTACTCTCGGGTCCCTGGCGCCAGGCAAAACTCTGACCCCCTCCCCGATGTGCTTCCCACAAGGACGCCGAGGCTCCAGTAGGGCCCAGACTTTACATGCCATGGGGTGGGGTATCTCCAGTTTGGCAGGGAGGGGACTCCTGGTCTCATGGGCACCTTGTAGCAGCGTCCGGCCCGTGCCTGCTCCCACCTGCCCCCAGTCGCCTCCCACAAGAGCATAAAGCAGAGGTTAAGGCTTCAATGAAAGCGAGCTTCCCGGCAGTGGGAGCAGAGGGGGCCCGAGCGTTAACACATGGGACGTGGCATGGCAGCGCAGCGCACAGACACCGGGACGCACCCACCAGCTGGGTGAGACAGGACACACGGAGCCGAGACCCCACCCACAGCTGGCTGTCTGTCTGTCCATCGTCCACCTGTCTGTCAGAACCCAGAGCAGTCCCAGAGCTGGGTGCCTGGAGGCCGGGGCTGGACTCCCCGAAGAAGAACTGGCCTTGCCAAGCTACAAGCTTCCAGCAGGTCCCTGAAAGGCAAGGAGTTAGGAGCAGCCAGGCGGTGGGGCCTCGGTCCAGTACAGCCAGGGACCCAGGCCTCTCTGTCCATCTCTGGGCCACAGTGACCCGTCTGTAAGGGGAGGAGGTGGGGACCAGCCTGGGGACAACCTCAGGGGCATGGGTGCAGTCGGTGCAGATGCAGTCCGCACCACCTTGCCGCCCCCACCTGTGGGAACAGGGGTACCAACACACAGATCCTGCAGCCTGGGGGCCCTCAGCCCAGCTGTGCCCTGGAGAGCAGATGGGTGGATGGACGGGCGGAGGAAGAGGGACAGGCTCGTGGAGGCGTGGTCTCTTCTGCTGACGTGTCCACACCAGGACTGGGCCTCCTCATCTCCCAGGGCAGAGAAGTCAGGAGGGGGGGCAGCCGCTGGGGGTCCTGGTCCCCGGGGCTCCACGGCGGATGGATGGCAGTCAGTCCTCACACTGAGATCTCGTACGTGGTCCCACCCACGCCGGACACCTTCTTAACGAGCGTGTGCCGGGCAGGGCTGGCGGAGGGCCCTGGGGGGCCAGCAGCAGGCCCCAAGCGGGCCAGGCCCGGGGACTGCCCGTTAAGCTTACTTGGGGGGGTCTTCAGCTGAGGGTGGTCCCTGCATCAAAACAAGCACATACATGCACACCCACAGTGAACACGGGATCACGGCATGACAGAGGCCAGCGGAGGCAACAGGACAGATGACGCAGACGTAGATAGAGCCCAGGGCAGCCTCTGCCTCTGAGCCCAGAAGGTCCCACCAGCAAATGGGTGGGGATGCAGGGCCTGCAGAGGGAGGGCTATTGCTGTCACAGGACAGACAGACAGATGTCAGAATGGCCATCACCCCCCTCCCAGGTCCCTTGGTCCCTCCCACTGGGACAGATCACAGAGTGCAGGGAGGCCAGGTGGACACTGGCCAAAACCCCAAGCCCTGGACTGTTCTAGTGCCCCAAGCTGGGGAGCCCAGGGGTGACTGTGGGACCCCTTCCCTGCTACCTCCTAGGAAGATGAGGGGAGGTCTTTCTGCCCTCCAGCCTGCCTAGTATTGACCAATAGCATTTCTGATCTCGCTGCCCAAACATCCACAAGGGTGGGAGCCACTCCCTCCTTTAGCTGCCACCCACTGGGACAGTTACACCCACAACAGGGACCTCCTCCCTGACTGACCCTGTGCTCAATGTGGCAGGGGTGACACCTTGACAATCCCCATGCACCCACGGTGGGGCTGAGCACACACCATGTGTTCAGCTCATATACTTGGACCCGACCTGGCAAGGCAGCAAGCCTAACTTCCAATTACCCGTCTGCTAGAGACCTAGAACCAGCCTGCCCTGCTAGGCCTCGGTTTCCCCATCTCTGAGCAAAGGCCCTTACTGCCTGGGGCTATGTGCACCCAGGGCAGCATGTTCTGCCATGGGGTGATGTCCCCCAGATACAGCCTCCTGGACAGACACCATCTCCAGAGGAAGAAGCCCTGGGGTCCCTGCTACACTTGATCACGCCAGCTAGGGGAGAAGGTGTTCAAGATGCAAATCCTCCTGCCTCCCATCCTGGGACATGCCGGGGTGTCCTTAAAGCTGGGTGATCCCCATACAGGCTGGCCAGGAGCCTCCAAGGAGGGTGAGGCTCACCCCCATAGGCAGCCATTGGCTTCCTGGACAACCCCCACGTGCTCAGCCAAGAGGCCCCACAGGCGGTTGGACACCTGATTGGTGCTGGGAAGCCCCCTGCCCCCTGGCACCCACCTCTGCATGGCCAGCGAGGGTGGCGACTCCGGGAGGTCCGTGTGGATGAAGGCGACAGCTTTGGGGCCTGCATAGGAGGGTGAGCGGGGTGTGCTGGGTGGGGAGGGTGGGCCCTGGCGCACTGGGGACCTGTGCGAGCCGCTGCCGGGCCGAGGCCCAGGGGCGTTGTTGTTGGCCAGGTCAGCCTGCAGGGAGGAGGAGGAGGTCCGCGGTGCCCGGCTCACGGCACTGGACAGCGAGGACAGTGAAGTCTGCAGCGCGGGGTTGCGGGCACCACCGAAGCCAGGCCCTGCCACCAGGTCATCTCTGGAGCCATAGCGCAGGGAAGGGCCCCGGGGGCCCTCGGACAGCACACTGGCCTGCTGCAGGCTGTAGGAACTGGGCGCATCATAGACGCCCGAGTCGCCAAAGAGCGAGTCGGCCTGAGAGCGCAGCAGCCGTTCCCGCTCCTCCCTGTCCTTGCGCTCCTGGATGGAGGCCATGATGGTCCTGGACAGGTTGTCATAGCGCACAGGCGAGGGCTCCCGTGGCCGGGGACCCAGCACCGGGCTAAAGCTACGGGGGGGGGGTCGTGGCAGGTCACCCACTGCCCCCGGGTGCAGGTAGGGCGAGCGGTAGCTGGCCATGCCAGCCGAGGGGTGGGCTGGGCACGTGTGGCCACTGGGAGATCCAGGGTTAAGCAGACTGTCATAGGACAAGCTGCCATTGCGGTTGGGCAGCGCGTGGGGGGCAAAGATGCTGCGGTGGGGTGTGGGGGGCCCACCCTCAGAGCGCAGAGGCTGCAGGGCCACGTGGTCCCCGCCCCGCCGGCTTGCTGCCTTGAGGCTCAGGGAGCGCAAGGCACCCGAAAAGGTATCAGCAGCACTGAGTGGCGGGGACGGCGGGTAGGCTGCGTGCAGGCCTCCGGGCGTGTAGTCGGGGAGATCCAGGCTGGGCTCTGATGCAAAGTCCAGGCTGTGGATGCTGTCCTCCCCTAGTGTCAGGGAGTCAGGGCCCGGGACCTGCAAGGAGAGAGGGCACACCTCTACCACTGCCCAGCCACCATGTCCCACCCAGCCACCACGCGCTCTGTGTCCACACAGAAGCTACAATCCTGGTGACATCAAAAGTAGCCACACGTGCAACCAACAAGCTGTTCCTGGAAGCTCTCCATCCCCTGACTACCTCTTCCTTGCCCACCACAGAGGCAAGTGGGGACAGGGTAGACCAAAGCACCCAGATGCTGCCTCTCCAGAGAAGGCTTTGCACCCTGCTCCTGCTCTTACTTCCCTGGGGAAGAGGAGGGGGCTGTGGGAAACAGCCACAGAGGCTGGACCTTGAGGAGACACAATAACCACACAGTGGCCCAGAGCCCTCTGCTGGGCACCTCACAGCTGAGGATTGGAGTCTCTGCAGGGTAAGACCAGAGCTGGCTGCTACATCCACCCAGGGCAGTACCCTCAGAGCCCACCTGGGCAGGATCTCCTGGGGAGGGGCCGGGGGCAGCCACAGCAATAGGGAGGAGGGGCCTCTTTGATTCTCCCGGAATCAAGGCATGCCGGAGCAGGCTTGGGCTGGGGATGAGAGCCTGCATAACCTCAAAGCCGAGACAGGGTGTTGATAGGGACAAATGTGGCCTTGACGTACTTGGCCAACCGGCCAGAATCCTCATGGGATCGAGGACAATCCCAGGAAGGAGATAAGGCAGGTAAGGGTACCTAAAGCCTCCCATTCCCAAGGACACTCCTCCTGGGGCAGGGCTATGGCATGTTGGCCAGGGAAGCCCAGACTCCCTGCCCAGCCCAGAGGGTCCTGAGATGCAGGGTCGAACAGGCCAGGGGTCTTGAGGGAAGGGGAGTGGTCCAGGTATACTGGCCCAGTCACAGGCTAGCCTCTCAGCCAGCCATGAAGGAGGGTGGGCAGCCTGGGAATGTTCAGGGTTCTGGATCATTCCTCAAGCTGTCCAGGGCTGCCAACCACTCCACAGTGATCGTAGAGTACTTATACAACTCAGAAAAAATAAATGTGCTTTCTTAAACAATCTCAAATTCTTCTGAAGCCTTCCCGTGGGCCTTACAGAGTGACTAATGGTGGAATTTCAGGCATCCTGGCACATACTTCTCCTGGGGGCAGCCGCCTACCAGGCCAGTGGGCAATGCCAGCCAAGGAGAAGGGGCCAGCCAGGACTGCCTGTGCCAGGCCTTCCCTCATGCCTAGCAGGAATGCCCACAGGGTGAGGCCCTGCTGGTACCCACAAGGCTCTCTATGACCCTATGGCCCCAGGGGTGGGGCCTCTAGGAGTGGGACCTCTGGGGACAAGGTCTCCAGAAGGGGTAGAGCAGGACCTCCTGGGGCAGGGCCAGGCCTCCTCACCTGCTCACCAGGCCCGCAGAAGGGAGCCTTGGGACCCGAGGGAAAAGCAGGCCGGAACTTGTACATGGCAGGTGTCGGGGGGCTGGTCCTCTGCACCGACAGGGCGCTCTCTGGGGAGATGGACCGCGGTCAGGCTGGGGTCAGTCCATGTCCCTCCCTCTGTCTGGCCACCCCTACCTCACCAGCACTGCTTGGGCGTGGGGTCTGCAGGTCGCCTCCGAACGTGCCGGCCTCCACCTTGGGGGGCAGTGGCGGCCCCAGGTCCAGCGGCTTCTCATCCAGCCGGTCCAGACTGCCCTTGGACTGGGAGGGGGCGTGGTCAGTGGTAGGTAGGGCATGGGCCAGGGGTGGGGCATAATGGGGACTCCTCCCTGGGCCCTGAGCTCTAGACCATTCCCCAGAATCTACCCAATTCCTCCCCCTTCCACTTCTAGGTCCCCTCCAACATAGTTGCTTCCTGCCTTCAAGGGTCTGCCTTCATCCCATCCCCTACCTGACCCCAGGGCCCCCACCTTGCTGCGGCCCAGGCCAGCCTTCAGCCCGTTGTCACTAAGCTTGACCTTGAGTGGGGCAGCTCGCTCCAGGAGCTCAGGCCGAAGGAAGGGAGGCTTCAGGCGAGCAGCCAGCGGCAGCCGGGGAGGCTCCACCACGTACCTGCACCAGGGGCAGAGGGGTCAATGGCCAGGGTGACCTGGCCTGAACACTCACCAAAGAGAAGGCTGGCCACACCTGCCAAGGGCAAAAGTAGACCAGGCTGAGGGTCCGCACCTGCCCACCCCAAACCCTGCAGGGGTCCCTTGACACCCCGTTCAGGCCTCACCGGGGTGCCAGAGGGCTGCACAGCACGTGCTCCACATTCCCATAGCAGCCTCGGGTGAAGGGGTTCACTCCCCCACGGAACTTCCCCGTCACCTGTGGACATGGGACCCCTCAGCCAGCCTGGCCACCCAAGGTCCAGGCCAAGGTGGACCGGGGGACAGGCAGGGACAGCTGGGGTTCCTCAGATGTAGGCTGGGCAGGGTCAGCCCATGAGTGCCCCCCCCCACCCATTTACCCCGAGTGTCCCTGCAGGAAGCTGTAGAATTTCTGGGCCCTGAGTTACTGCTAGTACAGTTGTCCACAGGTAGGAGTGAGCAGGGGGACAGGGCAGGTGAGGCCCCATACTCCATTCCCCCACCCAGAGTCTCCAGGGCCAGATCCTCCCCCTATAGAAGCTGCATAGTCCACCTCACTAGAGGGCTCCAGTAGTCCTTTCCCTGACACCACCCCCACATGGTCCTGGTGTAGTCCTGGCCCTCTTGGCCCATAGGGGATCTCCCCCCCATTCCCATCACTGCATGGCCCATCTCCTAAGGTCAGCACCTGCTCGTTGGTGGTACGCCCCCGAGTGACTAGCACCACATGGAAGCCAGTGAGGCCGATGACAGGGATGAAGAAGAGGCCAGCCACACACATGACGGCCATGCTGGCCCGTTAAGGCCAATGGCCATAGGCAAAAACATGAAGCAGGTGCCTGTGAACAAACTATTCCCACCACCACCCAACCAGGAATGGCAACCCACCCCCTGGGGACTCCCAGGCAGTCCCCAGCCCACACTGTCAGGCAGTCCCCAATCCACCCCGAGCCTCAGTTTCCCCCGTGGAATGTACCCCCAGCCCATACTGTCTTTGCGGTTAGGCCAAGGATACGTGATGGTAGTGTGGGCAGCTCCCAGTCCCTCAGCGTGGTTCAGCACATAGACCAGGCCAAAGGCGACGACACCCACCATGTGTGCACTGAGCGACAGCAGGAACAGGAAGAAGTAACGGTAATTGCGGCGCCCGATGCAGTTGTTGACCCAGGGACAGTGGTGGTCAAAGTCCTGGGCAGGAGCAATGAGTCAGGGCACAAAGTGGGTGGGAGAGGAGAGACATGGAGATGGGGGCGGACAGGGTGGTGGGATGGTCACCTCTACGCAGTTGTCGCAGACGCTGCAGTGGGAACAGCGAGGTGGACGGTAGAAGTGGCAGGTTGCACACCACTTCATTCGGACCTGGATGCCCCGTACATCCACATTCTTGTACAGCGGGGCCCGGAAGTCATCCTCCTTATCCTCGTCCTCATCCGCTGTGAGCCAGAACCAGGGGAAGGTGGCAGGAAAGTGACTTCCTTGGCAGGAGAGCCCTTCCCGAATCTCTGCCAGCCCACCCACCAGGACCCACCCCACCCCAGGCTCTTTCATGTCAGCCACTCACACTCTAGTGAAACTGAGCAGATTATGTGCCCAGTACAGGGCCCTACCTCGGGGGAAGACGCCAGGGTCCATGAAGGTGGCCATGCTGAAGTTGGCCAGGACAAAGAGGAAGATGATGCCATTGTAGACGGGAACAGCTGGGGACACAGCTCGAGTCAACCATGGGCACCTGCATTGGACAGCAGGATAGAGGTGGGTCTGGGGGTGCTGAAGTTGGGTGGGGAGGGGAGGTGGCAACAGATGAATTAGGCATGGCCACACATAGGAAGGCTGGGCCACTGAGACCACCATCAGTGCTCAGTGTGGGAGTCAAGAAGGCCACTGCTGCCACATCCCTGCTGGGAGACCCCTGTACATCAGCCTGCTGCTCCTCTACTCAACCATCGGGGCTGAGCACCTTGTGCATGGTGTGCTGGCTCCCTCTATGCCAACACCAACTCCAGCAACCCTCCAGGTGGCTATTAGGAGCTCAACTCACAGTTGAAGAAACTGAGGCTCAGAGCAGCCCGTGGGCCGGAGGGGTGGCAGACTGGGGGGCGGGAGCCCAGGATGAGAAATGAGCCCACTCTGCCTGTGTACTATGATAGACAGAGGCCAGCCCCAGCCCTTACCCAGACCTGTCCCCAAGCCCAGCAAGGCCCCTTCACCAGGGAAAATTCTCAGTCAGTAAATGCACAGTGGGTTGTCACCCCCGGTTTTCCCTGAGGGGTGCAGTCTCAGTGTCTGGGCCACTGGGCACATCCCCATCCAGGCAGCCCCTTCTTTTCCCTTCTTTTTAGTTTGTCACCTTACTATCCATATGACAGTGCAGAACACCTGGAGACTCTAGAAAAGCACAATACCCTGCAACCACTCATCATCTCTTTCCACCCCTCAGCCCTTGGCTCCAAGGCTGCCCCCTCTTCCAGGAAGCCTTTCCAGACTCCTGGCACCCCATAAGGGTCACACACACCTCCCTGGTGGGTGTTTTGTCACAGAGAGTATCCTCTTCAGCCCTCTTGGGACCTGATCAGAGACCCCTCCCTGGAGACAACCAGTCCTTGGGCACATGGCCTGTGGTCCCCTGCCCTGACCCTGCAGCAGGGTCCCTGAGTCCATTCACTTGATTCCCACAAAGTTCCTCTGGCCTCAGGTTCCTGATCTCTCCCATGGCTCCTGGCTGCTTTGACAAGTGGGGGGCACTCACTTTGGAGTCGGGGGGGTTGTTCCCCTTCCCATAACTAGCCCCTCTGTGGAGTTGGGAGTGCCAGAGGAGATCCCCTACGGTAGCCCTGACTAAGAGGACAGGGCATCGTGGCCTCCAGCAGGGTGAGCAGTACCCATGGCCTTACCCACCGCCCCAGCGCACACCGGCCACGCTGGCGCACCCACGCCTGTCTTGGCCAGGAGCCAGCCCTGCCACCCCAGCAACCACCTCCATGGTAGCAGAACTTCGCTATTTTTAGTGGAAAGCGAGAGGCTATTTAAAGATTCCACTTCCCACGGCAGCAGGCTCAGCGGGCCAGGAGCCGCAAGTTACCCCATCCTCTTCTCCAGGACCTGCTGTGGAGGTGGATGCACTCCCCGAGGACACAGGTCCCCTCTGCCGGGAGGGCTTTTCTCTATCACCCCCTGCCCAGGCAGCCCAGAGCACCCACCAGTAGACACCTTCCACATTCCCCATCCCTGTGGGCTGAAGCCTGACATACAGATGGTGCTGAATGTATGCTGTGGTCTCTGATCCAATCCCATTCAGCAAAGTGACAGTGGGTCCCTGAGGCAAGGTCTGCTCAGCAAGGCGGGGTGGGGGCAGAAGCCAAAATGCCAGTGGGGATGGGCTCTCCAGGCAAGTGAGAGCTGCCCGCTTAAGAGAACCAGGTACTCCGAGGAGCCAGGGAGAGGCGCGGGACTGTGGGCCCCGCTCAGGTGGTACAAGCCAGCTCTCCATGATGCCTTCTGGGAAGGGCTAGCTATGCAATCTGTACAAAATGAAAATGCGGGCGCCCTTGTTTACAAAGTATCAAGGGGCTTCTGGGTGGCTCAGTCGGTCCAACTTCGGCTTGGGTCATGATCTCGTGTTTCGTGGGTTCGAGTCCCATGTCAGGCTCTTTGCTGACAGCTCCAAGCCTGAGCCCTCTTTAGATTCTATGTCTCCCTCTCTCTCTGCCCCTCCCCCGCTTGCACTCTGTCTCTCCCTCTCTCTCAAAAGTAAATAAACATTAAAAAAATTAAAAAGTATCAAGAATTTCAAGACACTGACAGCAAATCATTAAGGGCAAGTGTGGGCTCTCATGCACCTGTGAGTCCCATGGCATCAATGGGGCCAGCCTGCTCTGGGAGAGGAAGGAGCTGAGAGGTCCTGAGGTGCTCCAGGGCCTGCAGATGTGCACACACAAGGTGGAGGTGGGTGGGCACTGAAGGTAAGAGGACACATAGGGGAGGCCAGAGCAAGGGCCCTGTCCATTACTGTTGTCCAGATTTTGCCAGTGGATACTACCTGCCCTGTGCAGTAGAACATGAAATCCACCCTTCCAGCTGTGGGGGGTGGGTGTTTTTCTGTTTTCTCTATTTTAGAGGCAAGGAATAGGTATAGGAGAGCTTGTCACATATCAAGGCCTTGGGGTGAACCTATGTCTGGGCTGGGATTCTAACCATCATGCAGGCAGGCAGGGACTGAACCCCATGGGCAATGCCCCAGCCACACTGACCAGAGTTTCCTGTGGCCCAGGTGGCCTGTCCTCCCTGAGCCTCAATGATCCCGCCAGGCTGCATGGGTGGCCCTGAATGAGATGTCTGGGGCTGGGAGGAATGGATAGCACCTGCACAGCAATGGGCCCATGTTTGGGATCTGCACTGTGATGGGGCAACATTTGCATTGAGGTGGTGGGCAGCCTCTGTTCACCGTGGGCACCAACCCCCTGCATGCCTGGGCCGCACATACCAGGGAGAGTGGGGTGGGGCCTCAGCTGGTATTGGGCAGGC
This sequence comes from Prionailurus bengalensis, assembly GCF_016509475.1. Lineage (NCBI taxonomy): Eukaryota > Metazoa > Chordata > Mammalia > Carnivora > Felidae > Prionailurus > Prionailurus bengalensis. The sequence goes on from NC_057356.1 coordinate 27,712,986, forward strand.
TTTTGGGGAGGTAGTGGGCAGGTTCTTGAACAGGGACCTGAGCCATTGGCCCCTCTGCCCACCATTGCCAGGCCCCCAGGCTTGACTCAGATGCAGGATCAGGCATTCCCCATGCATTCTTGTCCTCCCTATCCTCCCTCAGGGGGCCTTTGCCCCTAAGCCATGCCATAAGGAGGGTCCTAGCCTGGGTCATGCCTAAGGAAGACTGGCTCACTGGCCAGTGCCGGCAGGACCATGCACAGACACACATACATATCCTCATGAACATGCAGGGACACATGCACATACACATAAGCAATGCACACACAGATACACAATATGCTCCAAGACACACTTGTGTGAATACATGTCTGTACATGCATGCACACAGACACATGTGCATACATAACCACATTCAAAAGGCACATGTATTCAAGCACACATCGACACATATTGACCCGCAAGACACACATGCTTAAATATTTGCAAAGACAGATAGGCCCGCTTGTGCACATGCTGGCACACGTGCAGAAACACACACATAGATGCAGACGTGCCCTTCCTCACACTGACCCCCTTCCCTATGCTTCCCATGGACCAGGCAAGTGTGAGGACATGTGAGGACATGAAAGCTCTGTGGGCAAGGCCTGGCAGGCAGAACTGCTCAGTCCACCTTGAATCTATTCTAGGCTCCAGGAGGGCCCCTCTGCCCACAAGTACAACACTCCATTCCCACCCAGGGGACTGTATACTCCGGGCAGAGGATGGCCACCTCTTGCTGGCTGCAGCCATACTCTGGGCCCAGGGCCGGCCCGAGTTGGGGATGGCCCAGCTCTGAAGCTAGAAGCCCTCCTCCCCATCCAGCCCCCGCCTCCTGAGTGTCAGGGCCACACGCCACCGCCATGGGCCCCACCCAGACTGAGGCCCCAAGTCTGCCTGGCCCAGCAGGGAGACACCACCCAGTGGGGGTGGGGGGTTCTGCAGGGACAGTATGCGCGCCGCAGCTAAATGTGGAATGGAAAATTTTACCTCAGGAGTTTTCATTTAAATCGGGTTCTTCATTAACACTGTGTTTAAGAATAATGCTCACACACGGGAGCACCTGGGACCAGAGGGTTTGTGGCCGCTCTGCCCTGGTCAGGCCAGGCAGGGCCTCTGTCCTTGTGCACCCATTCCAGTCCCTGCAGACATCTGAGCAGATGGGGAAACTGAGGTTCAGGAGGCCAAAGATACCCTAGGCCACAGGTAGTGAGGCCTGCCAAGGGGACCCTTCCTTCCCATGTGGACCCTGGCAGGAGCTCCATCCACCTGGGCCTTCTGTCCTTTCTGGGCCTCTGAGTATGGGGAAGGCTCAGGCCCATCCTGGGAACTAACTGTGACATCCCAGAAGTCAAACCTTTGGTCCTGGACAGACATAAGATGGCCTAGCCTGGCCCCAGGTGTTGGTAGTCTGAAAGCAGCTCCAGTTTTCTGATGTCTACAGGGTCCTCTGTCATTCCGCAGAGTGGCTCTGGGAGGAGAAAGGGGCTGAGGTGGAGGCTCTCAGAAACGGCACCTCCCACCCCAGCACCTGACCCAACCTGGCACTGAGCCACAATGTGAAGGGTTTCTGGAGCCCAAGGGGACACGACTGTACCAGGAACCTAGGAAGGCTTCCTGGAGGAGAAATGCCTCTGGATATCTGCCCTTCAGTGTGATGCTCCCCATCCTCCAAGGGGGATGCCCCACCTCTGGTCATTCTATCCACACCCCAGCCTCTCCTGGGCAACATGTCTGAATGTCCTGCTTGTCCCAGCCCCCTCAGTGAACTGGCCCAAGGAAGGGGTCCTTGGTCTTCTAGGCTCCTGGCTCCCCACCCTGTATGATGTCAGTGTAGACCTGCCTCAAAGGGGGCAACTCCTGTTTGCTGAGCAGAGAGGGGGCCTGGGGCCACACAGCACCCAGTGAAGTTCAAGGGGGAGAGACAGAGAAGAACCCTGTGGGGGCCCCAAGGGCAGGGTGGGGAGGACACAGGAGTGGACTGCTCCTTTTTGAGCACATGTCTGAGTCTGCAGCAGGCCCAGGCCCAGAAAGAGAGTGAAAGTGTGGGGGCTAGGGTGACCAGAGGATTGTCCCAAGGAGGGGACCACTGGGAGCCCTGCTTGCCTGGAATCTGCATGCTGTGAGTGGTGTCACTAGGCCTGGTTTGCCTGGCAGAACCCCTCTCAGGAGCCCAGTTGTCTTGGAGGACTCCAGGGGAGCCAGGGGTGGGGGTGGGTTAGGGCCCCCAGTGGCCTTTTGGCCCGGAGAATGTGGCCTCAGAGGCTCAGGGGCGCCCGGTCCCAAGGGCAATCAAGCCTCCCTTGGCTAGATGGTCACTGAGCCTGGCCCCCAGCTAGTGCCCTTTCACCCCCATCTTACCGCAGGAACACATGCCACCTTCTTTCAGGCAGAGTGGGTCACATACAAGGCAGGACACAGTAAAAGGCCTGCAGTGCCCTTGAGGGAAACCTGCACCTCGCTGGGCTGTTGTTCCTGAACCCAGAACCCCAGCTCTGAGAACAGAGGAAGGAAAAACTTGGCAGGGTCCAGGAGCATCAGCGCCCACATCTTGGGAGTCGAGTTCATAGGGCAGTCTTGTAGGGGCCCTCTGAAATCACGGGAAGGGCTCACAACAAACTCACTATAGTGGGGCTTAGGTGAGCCTAGGAGGAGATACAGGCGGGCTCTCTGGGGTAAGGTTGATTTCAATTTCTTTAAAGATTTATTTCCGTGCATTTCACAAGTTCTTGAAAGAGAACACGTATTACTTTTAATGTTAGGGAGGAAAAACACTGAACTGCACTTTGGGAGTGAGAAACCAGGATCAGTAAGTGGAGGTCAGGCTACCAGGAAGCACACCTGAGGCCCTTCCAAGTCCCAGACACTGGCCCCGGGGCCAGGACAACTGGGCCCCACCCCTCCAGAAGACCTTGCACCCACTGCCCACCTGCCCCTCTCCTCTCTGCCCCACAGCCAGCAGCATCTGAATAACAAGAACATGCCTGCTTGCCAAAGCCAGAAATAAGCCCGTCCACACAGGCCTTTTTTAAACACACTCTTGGCAGCCTGTGGTGCCCACCCAGTCCCGGCCTCCAGGTAGAGGGCTCCCGCGCCTCCATGGGCACCCAGTGCAGACTCGCTATCCTCACAGCTGCTATCCACACTCTTCCGCGCTCTTGCTAAGGCCAAGGGTGCCAAGCCAGCTGCTGCTCACCCCTGCTCTGGGCTCACACTCCAGGGCTGACCTGCTTCAGAACAGAGGCCTCACTGGCTACAGCCACTTGTCAGGCTTCAGGTTCCCAGGAAGGCTTGAGTGGTCATAGCTTTAGTCACCTGGGCTGTCTCGGCATGGGACCTGTGGAAGGGGGTGCTCCCAAATCTGTACGACTAAAGCCTGGAACCCCCAACCCCTACTTGTACCTGGGGTGGGGGGTGCCCCACAACAATTGTGTTGTAAACAGGCTGATGTGTAAGCCAACCTGTCTCAGATGAAGAAGCTATGGCTGCATGGGCCCAGGGCTCTGCCTACCTTCTGACTCAAGGGTCCCAGTGCCTGACATGACCAGTGTCCCTGGATGTGACCTGGTCTGGGCCCTCCTGCTTCGACCCTGAGCCTTTCTGAGAAGGTCAAGGGAGGGTGGAGGGCATTGCCAGGCCAGCATCAAGGGTGGCTTTGGGGCAGGCACGTGGCAGCCAGGCCAGGCCACACCTACGCAGGAACAACTTGGCTCTGGCCCTGGGCTGGACACCCAAGAGCTGCCCTCAGCTCCTTGCTGGAGGCTGGTGGCTCTCTACAGCCCCTGTCCCCTCATGCAGCCCGTTGGGAGGGGAGGGCTGCAGCCACACCCTGGGCAGCCACAGCACACACTCCCCTATTCGGGCCCAGCTCCTCACACTCAGGGCCTGGCACACCCATGAGATGCCCACCAGCCACTAGTGTCCCCACACACAGAACTCACCTGTCCCTGGTGCCCCAGGATAGGTACACTCACTGTTTCTGTCTCAGCCCAGGCGGGGGGCTCACGTGCGCATAGCTCTGGTGCCAGCCCTGCCATGCCCAGCCCTCCCTGCCCCTGCCCCCCTGCCCTGCCCAGCCCGCGGGCCCTGTCCCCCCAGCCCTGCCAAGCTTCATCCCTTGCTGTACCGACCCCTGCCCCTTCTGGCCCGGCTGTGGTCGCCTGTGCCCCCGGTGACGCGGGGGACTCACGTGAACACGAAGAACAGGGTGCTGGAGCCGACCAGCAGCGCGGCGGCCGTGGCCACCGGGATGTACTTGGCGGGTTTGAGGCGCGTCCCGGGGCTGCGGGGCATCCTGGGCGCCGCGCCGCCGCATCCCTCCCCGGGGCCGGGCGGGCGGGGCCGGCCGGGGTCGGGCCGGGGTCGGGCGGGGCGGGCTGGACGCGGCGCAGGACCCGCGGCGGCGGCGGCGTTGGCGGCGGCGGCGGCGGCGGCGGCGGCGGAGGAAATCCCACCCCACGGGTAGCTGCGGCGGCGGCGCGCTGATGTCAGCGCGCCCCTTAAGGTGGACCGGGCAGGGAGGAAGGGGGGCCGCGGGACTGGGGCGGGGCCGGGGCGGGGCGGAGCTCGGACCCAAGGCAGACGCACCCGGCCCCCGCCCCGCCCCACGCCCTCCTCCCGGGGCGCTGCGTGCTGGAACCGCCCAGACTAGGGAGCCACCGAGCTCCATCGGCCCCGACTGTGCTGGCGTCCTGCGTGGCGTTCGGGACCTGGGCCTGGCGGCGCCGTTCCTCGCCTTGGTGCCCCAGCCAGGCGTGTGCCCGCGGCTCTGTGAAGCCACCCAGCCGTCGCACACCTGCAGTCCCTGCCCGCTGGGTGGACACCGCGGCAAACGCCAGGGCCCCTGTTCCCACTCCGCAGGCCCTGGCGCTGTGGCCTGTAGGTCGCCTCCTGTGCCTCTATTTGCACAGACTTTTCCCTAAACACCTCGGAGCCTGTCCCTGGGATCAGGTTGATGACCCTGCTATTCCCGGATAGGGCCAGACCCCTCTCACCTGGAGCCCCCTAGCATTCAAGGGGGTGGAATATTTGTGACGCTGTACGGGCACCTTCATTGTTTATCTCCTGTCCATCCCACAGCCCTCGGGCCACTCGACTGAACTAAGTCCTGCTAGTGGGCAGGGTAAGGGGGGGAGGGGGCGCTGATCTCTCAGGATCCTGACCCAAGCTGCATGCTTGGGAATATGTGCATGTGGGAGAGCTAGGGCCGGATGAGCCCCTCAGCCTCCCCAAAGCAGGGTGGAGTGCCCCTCGGGAAGCGCGGGGCACCCTGCCCCTGCCTGGGATAGGCCTGTGGGCAGGCCCACCTCCTGCAGGAAATCCCACCCGCCAGTGCCGCTGCCGCTTAAGGTGGACCTGCAAGCTTTGCAGTGCCTAGCTGCGGTATGGCTGGAGTGGGCTGAGCAACCTGGCAGCAGTGCAGAACCTCTGGGAGGTTGGGACCTGGGGCAAGTTCTGAAGCCTCCACAGTGAGGACCAGCCAGTCTGTTCCCTCCTACACACTCCCAGAGCCCTCTGCCCAGAAACCAAGACCCACCAGCCGCCTCCCCAGGTGGGAATACAAGGCGGGGGGTCGGGGGCAGGGGGGTTGGCAGGGAGGGAGTGGTCCCCACCCTCCTCAGCCTGACTTCCGCATTTTGGCCAGAATCCCTTGCTGCCCAGGGGCCACCTCTTCAGGCCATGCTACCAAAGGCCCTGGGGCTTCTTCACCCTGTGCCCTCCCTGTCTGTGTGAGAGCCTTATGAAGGCCCCAGCAACAGCTCTGCAAGCTGCTGGCCGTGAGCCATTAGAAAAGATGCCAGGCTGGGGGCCGGAACTGGAGCATTAATGCTGCTCCCTGACAGTAAAAATGGTAACGGGCTTTTCTTCCCATAACATCCCAGTTGTAGCCTCTGCCCAGTGGGGAGCCCACTCCAGGAGGCCCAGCACGGGGTTGAGGGATACCCTAGCACTAAGTGGGTTAAGGCACCATGGACGCTTGAGCTGACACGTCCTTACCTCTGCCTCAGCACTCTAGTGGCCTCAGGTCACCAGATAGAAGATCCAGGGTTCTCACATAGAAAGACTCCAGCCAATACATGCCCCACCCACAGCTTCGCCTTTGTTCCTGCCCTTCTGCAACCCAGCACTGGGATCCCAGGCCCCCGGAAGCCTCTGGATGCAGGCCCACCCTTGGGGAGGCATTCCTCCCAACACGCTCCCAACTGGTGGCTCTTGCCCAGGTCTGACTCCAGGTCTGTGTAGGGGTACCAGGATGGCTGAGAGCTGTGAGTGCCAAGCACTGGTCATGGAAAGAAGGGGTGCTTGTTACCTCCTTGGTGACATCCCTGCAGACTTGCCTGGGCAGAGGGGGGTCCTGGTGGGGGAGAGGGGTCCTGGGGGGAGACCCAGTGAGGCCTCTGGCCCAGGAGTCCTCTCCTAAAGAGCTAAGATGCCCAGGAGAAGGAAACCACAGCAGAAAACTTCCCCAACTTGCAGCTCAGTGGACTGACCTGCAACAGAAAGGTACATCATCTCACTTCTTACTCCATCCCCAATATTGTCAGCATCTCAATTCTGACTTTACCATTGCCTTTTTGCCACAGGGAGGAACCCAGCTGAAAAAACACTGGCTGGGGAGCAAGGCAGAGCCCCCCCCCCCCCACACACCCCTGCCGACATCCCTGCTCACTGGTGAGACCCACTGTCAGGACTGCACGTCTCCCTTTCTGCAGCACACTCTGCATTGTCAGCAAGCCACACCTTTAAATGCACCCCGTTAATGTAGCCTGGTCACAGCACAGCTCTGTTCCCCAGCCATTCTGAGGGGCCTACCCCGCTGTCAGGATTTTAACCCCTTGGAGACACAATTCATCACCCAAGAGGAAAGAAGTCAGCCTGTGGTTTTACATCAAGTGGGATTTATCTTGTTTTGGAGCCCAAAGCAAAGACTATTAAACAACCATTCTGTGCTGAAAGGGATGTCTGACTGCCCTTCCCTGAAGGATCAAGCCCTGGGCAGACTTACACACATCAGTGCATCCAATAGAGGCCCATACAGAAGCAACACCTGTCCTTTACAACATCAAAATTCCAATTCAAGATAGGCAAGGTGCATTTCACAAGCTTCAATGTCCTTCCTTGGCGGGAAGGACCTCTGTGCCAACACCGACTTCAAGAGCATCCAGACCTGTACCTCTAGAGGCCCAAGGCTGCCAGAACACAATGCTGACCAGCAAAGTTTTGTTTGGCTTTCAAAAAAAGAGCAGCTTCCTTTGGAGGTGCATCCCCCAGAGGGAACAAGGATCCAAGGTTTGGAATCAGACACAGGTCACAGGACACACTGGAAAGTTGGACAGAACAGGACACAGCTAAAAGACGGGCCACAATGTAAAGCACCTCTAGCAGGTGTTAATGACCAATAGCTGAGTGAGAGTGCATCCACTCCAGAGCCCAGTCCTAACTTGCTCCTCCCCCACTGGAGGGCAGTATGGCCACACTTCATAACCCAGGCGGTCTCCTGGGACCCTTTACCACATATGCTTTTGAAAAGCCTGCTGGTGCACTGAAAAGCCTTTCTCCCACTTAAGATAATGTTTAGAGACCATTTGTTTTATAAGACAAACCCCTAAATGGCACTAACCCATTTGCATTCTTGAAAACGTCCCTTTATTTAAAGCTACTGCAGATGTCCAAAATTGCACCCAGATGGAGACACCGTTGAGTGAGCGGGTAAGACAGTTCTCTCCAACGATGGCAGTGAGCTGTCCAACAAGGGCTGTGGGGCCGAGTCCCACCAACACAGTGCACCAGACTGGACATGTGTGCTATGGGACTGGCCTTTCCCTCCACCAGGGCAGAGGGCCAACCAAACGCGGCCTCAACCAAAGCCTGGAAACACACTTGGCCGTCTTGCACCAAAGGCCAGGGTACTCTGGCGGTCTTCCTTTCCCTACCTCAGAGGCAAAACAACAACAAAAAAGCCTATTCCTTGCCACAGGGCAGAAGCGCATGAGTCTCCCCCCCCCCCCACCCAGCACACCTGCCCCACCTCAGCTGCATCATGGCCCCAGGGACCAACAGCTGCGCTGAGCCCACAGCAGAGCCAGAGGCGATGAGTGAGACCCGCAGCACTGCTCCAACATCCTGGAGCCAGCAGGAACCCACACTGCTCCCAGGACAGGGCCGGCGCACACATGGTCCTGCCTCCGTGCAGGTTTCAAATGTGTTGTTTATTCACTATTTTTGATGACTATAAATAAGTGTTTCCACTATGGAAAAGAAAGTTAGCACAGTACATTTTCATGACTGGGGAATGGATTTTCTGAAGTCATCTTCAATAGGGCAAAAACTTAGAAAAAAACCACCTGAATGTTGGAATTCAGTTCTTTATATAAAGTCCCTTGTAAAAACAAAACAGAATAAAAACAAACTGAAAAGAAGGGGCAGGGCAAAATTTTAAAAAAGAAAAAAGAGGAAAAGAATGGAAGGAAGAGAAAACAAGGGAAGGCGGCTTATTGCTCCTCTTCCGCTCTATCCTTGGTCTCGGCGTCTTCCGACTCCTTGTTCTCCTCCTTCACCGAGAGAGCTTCTAGCTTCTCGGCCACCTTCTCAGCATTGTCGTTTTTGCCCGACCCTGCTAAGACATAGGGGGACACAGTAAGAAAACCGAGAAGCACCACTCTTCCCAGCCCACCCACCTCCTGTGACCCTGGGCGAAGACCACAGGGCAGGCCACTTCACCATGTGCCAGCCAAGGCAGCCTCCAGGGTCACCCAAATTAAGAGCTCACACCTAGGACCATGATCAGGCAGCTCAGTCATATCGGGCCCCAAGTAAGCAAGTGACTGTGAGGACCTCTTGAAGCCCCTTTGGCCTCTGGTGGGCTCTAGCCAGACGTCATTTTACTTGACGGCTAGCCTGGGTGCTGTGAGGCCAGGCCAGTGAGCACATGCTTGGGGCCTCTATGGCTACCTCACTCCCCAGAAGCACCGTGTCCCCAGACAACTGCATCACCCATGACAGGTCAAGGTGGTCACAGCACCCTGGGATGTTACTCTGGCAGACGGAAAAAGCACCCGCCTGGGGCTGCAGCCAGGTGCAGAGTGAGTCTGCGAGGCAGTCCCCACCCCCAACTCCACGTCACCTTTCTTTTCTCTCTCTTCGATCTCTTTCCTGCATTCTTCAAACTTTGTTTTAAATTTCTGTGCATCTGCAGAAAGAAGAGAAGAGACCTCCTAAGAGCCCTAAAAGGTCTGAAGAGCCAAGATTCACAAAGGGCTCGTCCCATGGGTGACTTAAAGACACAGCCCTGGGCTCATTCTTGCCTGGACCAAGCAGTGACTGTTTCTCAAGTCCCTCCAGGGACTGGTAGCTAGGTTGGCCCATCTCCCTCCACCTGACTCTGTGACAATTTGGGCAGAATGGTACACAGCACTGGTGGCCATGTAAAACCACGGGGTCAGGAGCCTCCTGGCCAGACACTCTGCTCTCCACTCATGTCAGAGTAGCTACTAGATGAGGCCCACTGGGCACTTCTGACAATCAGGGCTGGAAAAGACATCCAAGCTGGGGAGAGGTCACCATGGGCCTGGGATCCCAGCACCTGCTGGCAGTCAGGTGGCTGCGAGGGGACATGCCTGCCCTGGGTAGACTGGATGCCCAGCTCCCTTTGAGGTTAAAAGGGAAAAGGCACTGCTCTCATCAGAGCCCACATGAAGCCTCGAGGGTACACAGGTCGACTGCAGCACTCACATTCCTGCCCCTGAGAGAGCACCAGACAGCAGAATGAGACTGGTCCCTCCCACAAGCTTCTCACAGGCACTATCAGTTCTTCCTGAAAAGCAGTACCCAAGGGCCTGGTGGCTCTTCTGCTTACTTTCAGCATTTAGGAAGCGGATGGCCAGCAGCTCTGGCTTGGGGCACTCATCGGCAAAGTCGGCGTGGGTGTTCCAGACCCAGGCACGGTCGCTGCCTGCGTTCGGCTTCAGCTCCATCATTGGCGTGACTGGGGAAGAAGAGCCATGTGAGGATCCTGACAACTGCTACGAGACCACCCTGGGCAACAGGAGGTCCTGCCTTGGGGTCCACCAACCAGGCCTAGACAAACTCCTGTGGGATACAGGATCTTACTCAAACCTCTTTGAAAATGTCCCATGTTCACTTAAAACCAGGACTGTCCTGGAGTGCCTGGGTGGCTCAGTCAGTTAAGCGGCCCAGTTTGGCTCAGGTCATTGATCTCACAGCTCGAAGGCTTGTGAGTTCGAGTCCCACATCGGGCTCTGTGCTGACAGCTCAGAGGCTGAAGCCTGCTTCTGATTCTGTGTATCCCTCTCTCTCTGCCCCTCCCCTGCTCATGCGCTATCTCTTTCTCTCTCTCAAAAATAAACAAACATTGAAAAAAAAAAAAACAAAAAAAACCCCACAGGACTGTCCTAAATCTGGGAACAGGGTGACCTGCTCCCTGACGAGGAGAACACCTCAGAAAGGATCTCCAATCCCACTGGAACAAGGGCTCCAACACCAACAGAGCCACTCATGCCCAGCCCTTCCTGTGGAGCACCCATCATGTAGCTATGTCCTTGCTCAACCACACCATCAGGTAGCTGGCCCATTGGGAAGTGGGGGACAGAAGCCATAAGTGGGGTAATCATCCAGGAGGACATGGAGTCAGCTTTGCACTTGCCAGGGTCCCTAGGAGACAAGGACACCACAAGTAGACACCATGGGCCCTGGTGACATGCACATACACCATGGAATAAGTAGGAATCTGGAATAAGCAGATACACCCATGTCCTCAGGCTCTGCACAGACCCAAAAGGAGAAACTGACTGCGCAAAGAACAAGAGCACACTTGTGCACCCCTGTGCCCCTGGCAGAGGTCTCCAGGGACCTGAGCATATATTGACCGCCTGAACCAGGAACAGTCACACCATCCCCATGCAGACACCTGGCAAGCCCTTGACCTCTACAGAGCACAGAGATGCCATGGCCTCCTGCTGCCACCACCCACCTGGCACATTAAGGGTCTATGGTATGTAGGGGTCCCAAAACACACCTGCAACTCAGAAACAACCCAGTGATCTGACAAGGCTCCTGAAGAAACATAGGGTGTCAGGAAGTCCCCTGGGGAGCGATTCAAATTGGAGTGGAGGCCAGGGGCCAGAGCAGACAGGTGGGGGAAGAGGGAGAGACACAAGAGGACTACCAGAATGGCCCCTAAGGAAGGCAAGAAAGCCCCTCCCTGCCACCTCTCAGGAGGATTTCTGCAAACCCGCCCATCCTTCCACATCACCCTCAAGAGCTGCTCTGCTCAGGTTCCTGCCAGGTCACCCCAGGTGTCCAGAAGAGGGGCCCTCCCTTGCCAGACATGCATTCTACCCAGTAACACACACACGGCACCAGATCAGGAATGGAGCCCAAGACACATCTACTTCCAAACACACATAGCACTGCAGAACAACCTAGCAGCCAAAAGACTGATATGGCGGGGACTTACTGTCACCCCTTCACAGGCCAGGCCTGGTGTGGCTTTCCCCAGACCCTCCCATCCCCCAACCATGTTGAGCCCAGGGTTAATGCATCACACGTGTTCAAGGGCCTCAACCTGTCACCACCCACTATCTGTTTGGTCTCACAGACACCTAAAGATGAGGCAGCCACCTTCTCTCTGCACCCCTTCCCCTCTGTGTTCTCACCAGGGAACACCCAGCAGGGACAGAACACACCAAAGAGTGGGAAGGCTGCCTACTGGGCACATCAAAATACAAATGGGAGCACACATCCTCACAGCACTGCCCAATCCTTGGGCAGGTGCTCCACGGACCTAAGCCCACACTGGGGCTCTGCTTCCACCCCATCATGTCCTGTCTGCTTGGGCTCCACATCTTGTGTGCTATAAGCTTCTCTGCAGGTCTGCTCTGAGTTCAGAGCATGCTGGAAAACTTCATTTCCTACTTTAAGTTCAAAACACACTGCAAATATGCACTCTATGTCATAATGCACTCCCAGATTCCTAGCCCAGCACTGAAAGCAACCTGCCCAAAGATCTGAAGGTATCCTCATGTGCAGCGCTGGAACTTAGAGTGAAAACACACTCCCAAGAGGCCACCTACTGTAGTGGTTGGCGCATATCTTCAGGGTCTTGTCCCTCCTCATGAGGAGGCGGATGGTCCCTTTCTCCTTATGCTTCAGAAGCTTGACATCACCTGTGCCTCGTTCCTTCCATTCTGGGAGATCGTTCTCTGAAGCAAATCGGAATAGCTTTGCCCGCCTTCAAGAAAAGCCATTACAAGAGAGCTTAAATGTGTGTGAAGACAGAATAAACAGTCAAACGTTTGCTGGCAAACAACACTTATTTCCTATACCTGGAGTCTCTACGGACGCCCCTCCCTTTCTTTGTACTTCTAGGACGATTAAGTCAAAAAATTACCAAAAAAGCAAAACAACATTCCTAGTATTTACTTGGAATAATGAAGTGAAAAAGAAAAGGGATTTCTACAACCACAGAACTTTCCAATTTTAGCATATGTGCTGCCGAATCGAGTACAACAACCACAGAACTTTCCAACAGAAAGACACAACTTCTCAACAAAGACACCTCCTGAATATGCTGGGCTTGCCTGTGATCGTAGTGCAGGGGAGCCCCTGGTGTCCCATAGGGCTGCAGAGGGTAGCAAGGAAGCAGATGGAGGTTGAGGACCCCTGCCCTCCACAGGGCCAGCCCTTCCCTCTGCTGTGAGATGCACCCTGTGCTTCCCAGGCCCCCCAACCCAGAGAGACCTCTGCAGACCTCTCTGTTCAGGCCACGAGGCTCTGGCCCAACGTCTTGCCTTTTTGCTCTGAGTAGCACCTCACACTGGGCCCAGCCAAGGCTCCCACCCAGATGGGCTCCCATGGTGAGCCCAGCAGTCCTGCCTTTAGGACTTCAGGCTGATGTCCTCCATTTCCTTACCCACAGGACCCCAGCCTTGCTGGTCCATTTCCTGCACCACACTCTGCTCTCTCTCCCAAACTCAATTCCGTTACGGGAGACAGTGCCCTCACAAGGATGCCCGCAGAGCTTTCACCTGGAGCCCAAGGGCCCAGACGCAAAGGCCTGACCTGCTGGCCTCACTTCCCTCAGGAAAGGCCTGTGTCCAGGACACTGAAAGCAGTTCTCGGCCTTGTGAGGGCTGAAGAGGGTAAGAACAGCAGCACCAGCTGCTGGGAGGAGCCAACCCCTGGCTGCAGCACCATTTCCGGGCAAACCAGAGACGTGGAAAACCAGTATCTTCAGGGACTCACCTACCACTCTGAGACCAAGAGGATGTATATGACTCTCCTTCCCCAGGCCTTTGGGGGTGGTGGGAAAGGGCTGGTCTCCCCAGTCTGCCTTCCTTAGAGGGAGGGATCACTGTTCCCTGCCCCCCACTCACAGCAAAGCATTCAAATCCTCATCTGGCTTCTTAGTTAGAATCTGAAGACGGTGGAGGAACTCCACTTGGACAGGAAAAACGCTCCAGCCTGTTTCCATTAACTTGTGACTGAGTCTAACGTTTCCTGTGATTCTGAGTACAGACAACGGGTCAGTCTCAGCAGTGTGGATTTTGTCGCAGACATCTCAACACATGGCTGGTGCCAGTACTACTTAAAAACGACACATGCCGTCATAGCCTCACACTGAAGGTGTCAAACACATGCAGGATAATATTTAGAAAGTAATCTCGATAAGCATAACACATCCATTTTCATTTGTAATTCCAGGCATTATTTTGTGCATTAAAAACGCTGAATTGGGAGTTCACAAACTTCAGGATGCCAAAGTCTGGCGTGCAAAAGAAAAATAATATTAATAATGGTAGAGACTCCCTATTCAACCAGAAGAAGGGGGCCATGGGAGTTTTGGGAGGTAGCAAGCCTGTAAGGTGACATGAACAGGAGGCTGTGGAGATGTACCTTGGTGGGCAGAGCAGCAGGGACAGGACACCAGGGAGCACCTGTGCTCTCCACAGCACTGGCCGCCGGGAAACAGGGGCACCCAGTGAAGAGTTATCCAAAGAGTAGATTCTAACAGCAGCCCTGATTTTCCACGTAGGATTAGTCATCATACAATTCCAAGCCCTTTCTACAGCTCCAGTCTGATTTAAGGTCAGGCCAAGACCTTGACACCTGTAAAAACTGTAACTTCAATCTTACATTAAAAGATACATGTTTCTCAGGATGCCTGGGTGGCTCAGTTGGTTAAGCCTCCAACTTTGACTCAGGTCATGATCTCATGGTTCATGGGTTCAAACCCTGCGTTGGGCTCTGTGCTGAAACCTCTGAGCCTGGAGCCTGCTTCAAATTCTGTCTGCCTCTCTCTCTGCCCCTCCCCTGCTCACACTCTGTCTCTCAAAAAACAAATAAACATAAAAAAAAAAAAAGATACATGTTTCTGGAGCAACAGGAGCTTACTTACATTTTAAAAAGCTCTTCTTCATCTTCTTCCAGCGTTTTAATTTCTTGCTCAGGAAGAGAAACTATAGGCTCAAACTGGGGGTCATGGTTGGACTCATCTGCATTCTCGGTGGAGGTGTCATGGTCCTCATGGGTGTCCTGTGGAGTGAGGTGCAGAGAGGTGACCCTGCTGGCGCCAGAGCGTGCCCCTCACCCAGAGCTCAGCAGTGGGCACCCCTCCTAGTGAACGGCCTCATCCCCAAACAAGAGATTAAGCCCACAGTCTTTCACATAAGGGTTTGCACGCACAGAGTGCAATAAGATGCTGAATTTCAGCACCCTCCCCAGATGCATCAATCACATCTGTGCACATACTGGGGCTCCTAAATTGAGCCACCTACTGGCAGATGAGAAACTGCCTCATCACTTGAACCTCAGTTTCCTCATCTGTAAAATGTGAATAATCACAAGGGCAAATGATTAAAAGATGCAATGACAGAAGAGGGTCTCAAGTAGAGTTGTCACCCTTTAATCAAAAAGCAACCATTTGGGTTTTTACTGGTTGAGAAAAATCTGTTCTCTTGCTTAGCAGAAAGGAAAAAGGTTGCTACAGGATGGCTAGTGCTTACACGCAACTCACAGTTCTGTCAGCAATTTGCTCTTAAATCAGAAAGTTGATGTGTCAACAGAAATCGTACAATGAGCCCTAAGATTCTGAAGCAATTTATTAAACTACAGGGCACAAAGAATCAGATTTGAGGTTCAAGTCTCACAGAACACGTGGCTTGATGATCTATAAATCCGTAAGCTGGGAGACCTCCCTACCAGACTCGAGCCAAAAAAGAAAATATATAAGCTTTCATTGCTTTCCTTGGTTGGATAAGCACTGCGGCTCCACCAGGGTCAGCTCACCCGAGCAGATGCCCTCGGTCAACAAAGCCACCCCCACTCTGGGTCGGTTCGACCAGGACCCGTCCACCCCGCTGAAACGTGAGTTTCTGCCACAGAGGCCTGTGGCGGCTCAAGACGTGAGAACAGAATGAATGAAGTACTGCGTAGGCGACGGGAGGAAGGGACGCACGGTTTTGGTGGGAAGCCTGCAAGTGGGCCGAGCCAGGGGAAACCCGCCACCCGCCCCACTTCTCAGACGAGCGGCGAAGTAAACTCGAGACCGAGGAGTCGGGGCGGCGGGCCGCCCCACGCCTGGATGGAGCTTCCCGGCCCCACTTGGGACCGCCCCAAGGTCACGCGGGCGCCAGGCAGCCCCCGAGCCCGCGGAGCCATCGTGCGACCTGGCTCCGAAGGCCTCGAGCCCCCAGGCCGCGCTCCCCAAAGTTCCGACCCCGCGCCACCGAGGCCCCACAGGAGCCGAGCCCACAGGCCAGCGGGGGTTGGCAACGGCGGCGCGGGCCGCCCACGTGGCCGCCGATAGCGGCCTCGGCCTCCCGGCCCCCGCCCAGTCCCCACCCGAGCCCGGCCGCACCTTGGCGGCCGCCATGGGGACGCGGCGGCGGCGGCTCGGCTGGCTCGGTCGTCGCTGGCTCCGCGGCCTCTCGGCGGCTAGTCGTGGCTCCTTTCCTCCGCGTCTGGCGCCGGCGCCTCCCGCCCTCCCGCTCTTCCCTCCGCCCCGCGACCCGAACCCCGACCCCTGACCCCGGCGGCGGGAAACGCGACGCGATTCAAAACCAGTGCAGCTTTATTGGCTCACACGGCGGACATTCTCATTGTCCAGCCCGCCCCGCGCTTCCCGCCAAAACGCCCGCGGCGCATGCCCGGCCCGCCCGGCCGCCAGGGGAGTGGGTACTCCCGGCGGCCCTCGCGCGCGCTTCCGCCCCACCGCAGCGCGTGCCCCTCGAGCACGAGAAAAGGGCTGGGGGTAGGAGGTGACGCGTGGTGATGATGTCACCGGAAGCCAGGATGATAGAGATGCGCGGCCTCGGCTGCACTCGCTGGCGGCGGGAGAGCGGCCGGCTAGGTGAGCGGCCGGCACAGGCCCCTGGCGGGCAGGCGGCACACCCCATGCCCGAGACCCGAACCTGAGCACGGAGGGTTCGAGTCCCGCCTTGTCGGGGGTGGAGCCGGGGATAGACCTCGCGGCGTCGCACCCGCCCTCCGAGCGCCTGCCTCCCTTTGCCAGGACCGGGACCAGGTGGCGGAGGCAGCCCTCGTGGAGCCCCCAGTCCGGGCAGCGGACGGGCGGACGATGAGTGATAAACTCGACAGTGAAGTAAAGTGAAGGGACATTCTGATGGGAGACCGGGTGGGAAGGGATGGAGATGGGGGTGGAGGGGGAAACCCCTGGGAGAAAAGTGGGATCGGAGGTGAGTTGGGAGAGGAGGGAAGGGAATGGAGGTGAGGCTGGGCATAGGGTGCACTAATGGAGGTCTGGATGTGGGGCTAGCGAACTGGGGAGTTCAGGTTCTAGGGTGCAGCCCGCAGCCCAGCCCCTGCCTGTCTCCACACAGGGCCCTGTGCCCATGGAGGGCTGCAGCCAGGACAGCAACAGTGCCCAGGGCAGCCCTGAAGCCCTAGCCCCTCAGGAGGAAGAGGAGGAGGAGGAAGGTGGGGCTGGGGTGGCTGCAGAGTCTGTACCTCAGCCTGGGCTCTACAGCTACATCAGGGACGACTTGTTTACCTCGGAGATCTTCAAGTTGGAGCTGCAGAATGTGCCTCGCCACGCCAGCTTCAGTGATGTCCGACGCTTTCTGGGCCGCTTTGGCCTACAGCCTCATAAGACCAAACTCTTTGGGCAACCTCCCTGCGCCTTTGTGACATTCCGTAGCGCTGCTGAGCGGGACAAGGCCCTGCGCGTGCTGCACGGTGCCCTCTGGAAGGGCCGTCCACTCAGCGTGCGCTTGGCCCGACCCAAGGCTGATCCCATGGCCAGAAAGAGGCGGCGTGAGGATGAGGGTGAGCCCACGGCCACATGCATCGCAGATGTAGTGACCCCACTTTGGACCGTGCCCTATGCTGAGCAGCTTGAGCGGAAGCGGTTGGAGTGCGAGCAGGTGCTACAGAAGCTCGCCAAGTGAGTGCGGGTGATCACCCTCTTGGCCCTGGAACTTTGCTCAGCTCTATGCTTGTTCAGCCATCCCGTGCTCTGTATAGACATCCTTAGGTCCTCCATGGTCTCTTGGGTAGCTAACCACTGAGACCCATGTGTAACCAGTGGGGACACTGAGATCCCAAGGGAGGGGCCCAGAAGACCTGGGTATTTGGAGAGTAGCTGGGGAGGGTTGCAGGGGCAGCGGGCTGAGTCCAACCTTGGCCCCACCTCATCCTGCAGGGAAATTGGGAGCACCAACCGCGCCCTGCTGCCCTGGCTGCTCTCACAGAGGCACAAGCACAACAAGGCCTGCTGCCCGCTGGAGGGGGTTAGGCCATCACCCCAGCAGGTCAGGCCCGGCTGGTGTGGCCAGAAACTCACCTCATGTTCTTAAAGGAGCTCTTCTCACTTATCTTTGCCATCCCTTTTCATGCTTTGTATTTATTTCTCCTATTTCTCACATGACTGTTACTTGTTGTCAGCCCCATCTCCTGGACTGCCAGGCACTGTGGGGGAACTAGAGCCTCTTGCTCACCACCATCTCTCACTTGATGAGCTGTTCTGTCCACTCACAAGTGCTGGATGGCCAGGGTAAGGTCAGGCATGTCTCTCTGCCTCCCTCTACCCTCCCTGCAGACCGAATATCGTAATAAGTGTGAGTTTCTGGTTGGCGTCGGGGTGGACGGGGAGGACAACACAGTCGGCTGTCGGCTTGGCAAGTACAAGGGCGGGACATGTGCTGTGGCAGCCCCCTTTGACACCGTGCACATCCCTGGGGCCACCAAGCAGGTGGTGAAGGCTTTCCAGGAGTTCATCCGGTGAGGGCTTATGGCTGGGCTAGGGGCCCCAAGAAGTCCTGAGGTGGTCTGGGAGCAGAGGGCCTGCCTGGGGGATCCTGGGATTGTGATCTGGTGGGTGGGGCTGGAGGGGAGAGCAGGGAGACTGCTCGCCCAGTCCTGGTTGGCAGATATTGAGGACTCAGGGCCGCTCATGGCTCCCACCACAGGTCCACTCCATACTCAGCGTACAACCCAGAGACATACTCAGGCCACTGGAAGCAGCTGACTGTGCGCACCAGCCGCCGTGGCCAAGCCATGGCCATTGTTTACTTCCACCCCCAGGTCTCAGGCAAGGAGGCCCTGCTGGGGGAGGGTGTCTGGGCCACAGTGAGTTGTGATGCAACTTTACAAGGCCTTTTCTACTGCTTACCCAGAAGCTGAGCCCTGAGGAACTGGCTGGGCTGAAGGCCTCCTTGGCACAGCACTTCATGGCAGGGCCAGGCAAGGCCACTGGGGTGACCTGCCTCTACTTTGTAGAGGAGGGACAGCGGTGAGGACCCTGGGTAGGGATGGGGTGGGTCCCTGCAAGGGCTAGTGATACTGATGGACCTTACCCTACCATCCACAGAAAGACTCCCAGTCTGGAGGGCCTGCCCCTGGAGCACGTGGCTGGAGACCGATGCATCCACGAGGACCTGCTGGGGTTGACCTTCCGGATCTCCCCTCATGCCTTCTTTCAGGTAGCCCCAAATTTCTTAGGATCATGAGGACACATGGAGGGAGACCTGACATGATATCAAGATGTGATGGAGACAGTGGGCTAGGGCAGTGACAAAGGATTAGCCTGGCAAGAGACCTGGGGATAATGTCCAGGCAGGGGAGCCACAAGGATTGTAAGGTAGATGAAAGATCATTTGCCATTAGATTCTTTGACAACCCTCTTGGAGAGCCATATGTGGGGTGTGAGAACAGGAGCTGGAGTAATGCCAGGGCTCTGGTGTGAGCTCTAGTACTCAGAAAAGAGCTTCATAATTGATCGAGGGGTGGTGATATCAGCATCGTTGCCTTTTAAAGCTAGGAGACTGAGGTTGCCAGGCAACCCTCATGGGATTGAGGGTCAGTCTGAGGACTAGGCTTTTGGCTCCCTGATGGTTAGACGTAGGGGAGGGGTAGGATCAGGAGACCTAGGAAGAAAGTGAGCGAGCCAGGAATTGGGCCACAGAGGCAGGAAAGATGCCCAGGGAATGCAAGTGCTTGGCATGGGGCAGTGGGGGAGGTGGGCAGGAGGGGAAGCCAACTTGGGCAGCAGGGCTCCCCTGACATCCTTGACACTGCCGGCTCACCCTCCAGGTGAACACCCCAGCAGCCGAGGTGCTCTACACAGTCATCCAGGACTGGGCCCAGCTGGACACAGGGAGCACAGTGCTAGACGTGTGCTGCGGCACTGGCACCATTGGCCTGGCACTGGCCCCGGTGAGCCCTCCTGCCCTGCCTGTGGATACCCTCCCCACACCACCCATGTTGTCACCTGCCTCATGATCCTCCGTGATCCCCAGCCTGAAGACTAAGGTTAACCGTAGTCTGCCAGATTTTCTTCCACTCTCCAAATGCCTCCTGCTGTTCCCTTCCCTAAGAAGCCCCCAGGATGGGTCAGAATGCCATGAGTCTGTCCTTTACTGGTTTCAGAAGGTGAAGAGAGTTGTAGGAATTGAGCTGTGCCAGGAGGCTGTGGAAGATGCCCGGGTGAATGCCCAAGACAATGGTGAGAGCCAGCGCCCCACAAAGGTGGGCAGCAGATGCCTCTGCTGCATACCCTCAGCACAGCACCTGGGACCCACCAGGTGGTTCTTAGGACTCATGGTGGGTGGGGTGAGGGCAGAGAGTACAGGAGGGCTCCTATTACGTGGACTTAACACATGTCCAGGATGCCTGAGGCTGCCTGATGGGGGAAGGTGAGCAGCCTCCCTAGACAACAGGCTTTCCTAATGCATCTCTGGCCAGGGACTTCAGGACACCAGGCAAAGCCCTGTGGGGGAGAGTGTCCTTGGTCCCCTGACAGGGCTGTCATGCCATGTCCAGAGTTGAGCAATGTTGAGTTCCATTGTGGGAGAGCCGAGGACCTGGTGCCCGCTCTGGTGAGCAGACTGGCCTCCCAGCAGCTCGTTGCCATCCTGGACCCTCCTCGTGCTGGCCTGCGTAAGTGGTCTCCATTTGGGGGTTGTTAAGGGGAAGATGGTGGGCAGGGATGTTGGGATGGCACACCAAGCTGTGCAGCCTCAGACCTGATGCCCATCCCATCTGGGTCTCCTCAGATTCGAAAGTGATCCTGGCTGTCCGAAGAGCCGAGAACCTCAAACGGCTCCTGTATGTCTCTTGCAACCCCCGGGCAGCCATGGGCAATTTTGTCGAGTGAGTGTGAGGTGGGGGGATCTGGGGTGGATTGGGGCCCTGCACACAACCTCCCCCTCCTCCACAGGAGCCCCTTCCAGACTCACGTGGCTGATCTTGATACTCCTTTCTCACCACAGCCTCTGCAGGGCCCCATCTAATCGGGTGAAGGGCACTCCCTTCCGGCCTGTCAAGGCTGTGGCCGTGGACCTGTTCCCGCAGACCCCGCATTGTGAGATGCTCATCCTGTTTGAGAGGGTGGAGTACCCCAATGGCACAGGGGCCCTGGAGCCCCAGGACCCTCCAGCCCAGCCCCCACCAGGGTCCCCAGATGATACCCTGCAGGAAACTGGGGCTTCCACCTCTTCCTAGGTCCCTGGAGCACTAGAAACTTGCCCTTTCGGAATAGGGCCCGGTCTTCATCACCGGGGCAGAAGCCAAGGGGCTCCCCAAGTCCTTGCCTCATCTCAGGATGCTCAAGCAAGCACCTAGAGAGCATGAGACACAGCTGCCCCAACCAGGGTCAGCCTGTCCCCATGGACCCTAGGCTCTTGTCCCCTACCACACCCCCCCCCCCCTCCTCTTCCCAAGTTCCTTTTGGGCTAGCTGGGGCACAGGGTCAGAATAAACCATTGCTGAACTACTGGCATGACTGATGAGCATTCAAGGTTGGCAGATGGGGCCTGCCCTTACTTTATCCCCTACTGCGGATGGGGGGGCAGGGGGAAGCCAGCAGGGCCCCTTGAGCACCCTGCCAAGACTAAGTCTGAGTCCCCAGCTGCCAGTCCCTCCACATGGCCGGGAGTCACAGAAAGTGTGCCAACAGCGCCAGGTCTCCTGCTTATTATCCTAAGAGAAGAAGAAACTGGGAGCTCATGGCTCAGAGCCAGTTGTGCATGTGGGGTGGAGACATGGCAGGGGGCCAGGCCTATCTGCTACAGGTCAGCCCAGCAGGCTGCACCACTCTTCCTGCACCACGAGGGGAGGTTCCATCCCCAATCTGGCCCTGAGCTCTGAAGGGAGGCCACTGTTATGACCAAAGGCCAGACTGGGACACTGCTCAGATGTTGCAAAAGCAGTGTCCCCAGGCAAATGCCTCAGCCCTGTGAGACAGGCTAAAGAGGGGGATACTGGCCAGCTGAGGGTCCACAAAGCCCCATAGCCTCACATGGTTAGAAGAAACAAACGCCAGTCATTCCCTTTTGGGACAGTTTTGCTTTATGCATTCAGACAATCAAGGCTCACCCTTAAAGCCACAGCTTAGCCACCACCTGGAAGGTACACAACAGGCAGTGGCCACATGGAGGTGGCATCAGTACAGGCTCCACCTGCCCTCTGCAGCCACAGCATGGCTGTGTGCACACAACACTCACACCCACATAGGAGGGACAGAGGAAGGACACGGAGAGGCTGCAGCAAAGCTCGCTGCCTCTATTAACGTGTGCACGAAGCTTTGGTTCACAATGGCGCATCTGGCTGTTCTGAGAGCAAACACAGTCAAATGATTATTCACAGCTGCAGACAGGAGGCAAGACAGAAGCAAGTGTCTAATTACAGCAACTTGATTTAAGGATTTTGTTTATAAACGTCAACACAGAAGCCAACCTCAGTCACATAGGTGGCAAGGGAGGGATACACTGTGGGTGGCACACAAGACCCAACATTGTCTTCCTGAAAACAAATGCCATCAACACCAACCACGGGGGACATGATGGAGAACAGGCACACCCGTGGAATGCGACAATGCAACCCAGCACTGGGCTCCTGCAGCTGACAGTGCACCATCAGCACACAGCACCCTGAGCAGGCCCTGGTGACAGGGAACTGATGACTACCTGTACCTTGCACATGGGGACAACCAAGGGCCCTAAGCACACCCACATCCTCTGGGGTTCAGGGCAGGAACACACTTATCCCTGCACTGGTCCACAGGAGCCACTTGGGAAACACAGGCTGCTGGTCAAAGTAACAGGCTGGCCACCAGGCCTGGATGCATAGGGCAACTGCCCTTGAAATCCAGTGAAGCCATTGTCACAGGGAAGACAGCCACCGTCCATGTGTTTATGCCAGGTCTGGAGAAGAGCGCCACTTTGTGATCACGGATGGATTGCACTGAGGGTCCTTATTTCCTCTTTTAAAATCCCCGTGCTAAAATGCATTAACTTGTTTATATCTGCTACGTGACTCCAAATCTACCTTCTACTCTCACTGTAAAAGTTTCTTTCCAAATGCTAAAATTTCATAAAAGCTTTAAAAATTGATGGGTGGACAGATGGACTTGACTGTGCAAAAATCATTAGTAAAAAGTTGCCAGAGGCCAGTGAAGGTGAGGGGCCTCAGTGTCTTAAGAAGGCGTGTTTTTAGGACATTAAGACTTACTCAGAAAAATGGACCACACGCCAACCCAGGACCAGGGCAACAAGCCAGGCATACACTGGCAATGCATTTCAAGGATGGCAAATAATCACCTTGAGGGTTTGCCTACAATCTCTGAAAAATAGTTCTGATTCTAAAATTGTGTTTATCTTAAACCAAAAAGGTCTGAAATACTCCTTCCTGTTGTAACCTTTTCAGAGAAAAAGGGAAAACACAAGAGGCAGGGAAGGGGATGGGGGTCCCAGCGTGCGCCTTCTGACCAGGTCCCTGCAGTGGTCTGCGGGAACCCTGGGCACAGGGTACCACAGAACTTTGCCACCACTTTCTCATTTTATCTGACATTTGTCAGTGCATGTTATGTACTGACACACATGAAAACCTTCATCAAACCAGTCTGCAGCAAGTCCACATAAGCAGAGGTTATCCACAGTTATTGTCAAGCTCTTGGCTTCCACCTGTGTGGACAAGCAGAGTCCATCCTTGAACACGCCCACTCAGACCTGTGGGCGGCCCCCAAGGAAGAGCTTCGTGGCCCTGCTGTCCCCATGCACCAGAGCCCCACCCCTCTGGCCCTGACAGCAGAAGCCTGGCCGCAGGGGAGGAACTCAGATCGGAGGCCCGAGGCTGCAGAGTGAGTGGCGTGAGGTCTCCCTGGCAGCAGAGCTGGCAGTCCCCGCGCCTGACCCTGCTGCCTCCCTCATACGTCCACAGTGCACAGGGGCTCGCCACCAGGCTGGGCAGACGCCACAATAGACATCTTGGGTTTCTTTCGTGTCTCCTCCTGAAAGAACAACAAAGGTCAGGGATGCCAACAAAGTAGGAACATGTGGCCAAGCGCAACTTCAGGCAAGAGGCTCCTGAGGCAGGGTGGATATGTGAGGGGGCAAGCTCAGCACACTGGTACCAGGTAGCCTCTGGAGTAGGAGGGCACCACTGCTTTGCACTACACCACATGAGAAGGAAGGAAGGTCTGAGGAGTGGACCAGATAGGGGGCTGGCTGGGTCTTCCTGGATGCCATCTCAGAGAACTGTGTGCTGGTGCTTCCCTGGGAAGCAGACCACACAGCACAGAAGTGAAGGGCCAAGGAAGTTACAGCCACCAGGGACAATCACGTAGGTGGTTCTCTCTCCCCACCCCAACTTGAGGGCAGGTTCTCTCTCCCCGCCCCAACTTGAGGTATCTCCTGGACCAGAAAGGCCAAACATACAACAGATTCTCATTCCCCACCTCCCCCTCCCCGGGGTTTTATATAGGCCTCCAGGCAAATACCACAGCTTCACAAGGTCCTAGCCTAGAAGATCCTCAGGCAAGTGGTTTTAGGAAGCTTCATAGGGACTGAGCCTTACCCAGGTTCAATGTTGTGTGAACCATGCTCCTCCCTCACAGAAATGACAAGGACCCAAAGAAGAAGAGGCCCAGGATGGCAGTCTGTGTCCCACAAGACCCTGAGAATGGGAGACCTGACTGGTATAACGTCCCTGCCTTCAAACTGAGTACTGAGTGGAAATACCCAGAAGGCAGGTCCTTCACAACCACAGGCAGGGCTGAGAGTTCTATAATGTAACTAAAAAGTGAATTGATCTGATGCAAATGTCATGAATGCTGAAACGCAAGGAAAAGCACATCTACCCTAGAAGTGTTGAGGCTGACTTCCCTCCCACAGCTGCCAACATGGCTGTGCTAGGTGCCCCTCCCCTCCCTTGAGGGCAAGAGGATGAGGGTGCGGAGGGGCCTTTGGTGCTGGCCGGGCCTGCACACTCACCCTCTCCTCAGCCAGCCTCTTCATCTCCTCCTGTAGTTTGCTCAGGATGTGCAGGTTTGGCTTGTTCTTCTTGGCATATTGCTGCAGCTCAATCACACTTTTGTCCGAGGTCTCCTGGGGAGCACAGCACCTTGCTCTCAGGACTGCCTGGGGCAGGCCCCACAGACATATTACGGCCAGCAGCCAGAGCTGCACTCCCAACCCCCAACTGGCAGCTGACACAGCCACAGAGAATGCAGACCAGTCCACAGCTGCCCAGCTCACTTTCTGACCATACTACCCCCACTTCTGCCTCACCCTGAGCAGGCAGAAGCCACAGCCTCTTCCCTTCATGGGGCAAAGGCATCCTGGCACCCAGCTGCCTCCACTCCTGCCATCAGCTGGGGACTCATACTGCCCAGACCCTCAGAGTGGAACGATCAGGGTACGGCCTCCGCCAGCAGGGACAGCATGCTGCCCGATGGGATAAACCCTGGCACTGGGGCCCAGCTGGGAGCCCATCAGCCCTAGACACTGCGCTCTCTGCATATCTGCAAACCCTCCAACTTTGAGAACAGGATCAAGCTGTCCTGAGGCCCTTCCTGTCTGAAAAGGCCATCTCTGAGGCCGCCTGCCGTGCCTTCGAGTGTCAGACTCCACCTGTCCTCCAAAAGATACAGGCTGAGGCTGTGCCTAGACTGGACGCTCATCCTCCAACTTAGGGAGAGTTCCCACTCACAGGCCAAAGCAGGCTTTTCTCAATCTTAGCCCAAACAAGATACAGCACAAAAGTAAAGGCACATGAAGGCAGAAATCAGCCTCATCTGTAGTAATTGGAGTTTTCTCAGCAACACATATCTGGAGGTTCCTCTCTAAGCACCCTGGGGGCCCAGTGTCACCTCCTTAGATGCCACATGGCCACCCCTCCCCTCACTGGGATGCAGGTAACCCAGACTATTTCTGGAAACATCAGGGTAAAAATAACGTAAACACCTCCCAGGACTTCTCTCCACCCCACAAAACATACAAACCTAAGGGTACTGGTTTAAATCTCTCGATCTCGGCAAAACAGCAGAAACTAAACAGATGATGTGTACAGGTGTTTAGTAAAAAAAAACTGGTGTTCATAAGCAGGAAGAGGTGGCCTGCATCTCTTACTCTCCCTTAAGCTTCTAGGGGTCCTCAAATTAATCCAAGGGCTTGCAGTTCCGGTGTGGGGGAAGGGGAGACACCAGGTCTCAGCTCAGAAGCTTCCTCTCCACTGGGGCTGGCAGCACTCACCACCTGTACCTCCTGCTGGGCAGGCTCACCCCACAGAGCCAGAGCCAGGCCCAGGCTTCTCAGGGAGGGAGACACAGCATGAATGACCACCTCCCACCCCCAAGGTCACAGACATGGCCCAGCAGAGCGCCTGAGAAGCAGCCTTGAACAAGAGCAGAGCTGCCCAACACTATCTCCGGTGACAGCAGGACCTCAAACAGGTGTGCCACGGTGGAGGGAGGATGATAAGTACAGAGGCTGCCCTAGGTCCTGGGGAGGAGCCTGGTTACCTGCTTGACCATCTTGCTGCTTTCGCGACCATACATGCGCAATAAAGACCCCCAATTCTTGACATGTGGATGCAGCAGCTGAAGGATTTTCTGAGAGGCTAACTGTTTTCCAACTCTCTTATTCTTACCTGTGAGGAAGGAAGAGGAAATGTGGAGAGGGAGTCACTAGAACATTCAGCTGTCAACATGGCCACCTTGCCTAGAGAGGAGACACACCTGCCATTCCCCCACCCAGCAAACGGCATGTTCTACAGGAGGGGGTACAGACGTCTTCCACCACTGCAGTGGGCACTGGAGTCTTACAAAGCTGAGACCAGGACCCACCCTAACCCCATTTAGCAGAACAGCTCCCTCAAAGGCTTCAGAAAATCAGAATGGGCCCAAGGTCATAACTTACAAGGCCTCCCTCCCACCACACCCTACACTTCCAGAGATACAGACAAGCAAAACGAGTACCATGAAGCACATAGCCCAAGGCTCCTTGGGGACAGGCACAGGGGAGGGAGGCTCTGCCAGAAAGCCCAGAGGAGTTTCCAGAGGGTGTATGAACTTTGAAAGAGGAGTTTCTATGTATGCAGAGGGAAGGTGGGGCCAGGGAGCAGAGTGGGTCTGAGTGCCAGGAGATGCCTATGGCCAGACAGACCAAGGTGGCCACACTTCCCAGATAGGGAGGTCAATGGTGCCAGCACTCCTTCTATGCCACACCTGCCTGCTCCAGAAGGTGTCTCAGTGAGGACTAATATCTGCTGAATCACAGGGGACACCCAGGTCTGTGAGTTCTGTGATTTTCCCAAGGCCAACTTGTGTGTTACTTTCTAATTTACATAGCACTGGTTTTGTGTTTATAGTAGTCATACAAAGTTTTCTTTTAAAATAAAGTTGTTTTCAGAAGTGGTTACTTTAGGGGTGCCTGGATGGCTCAGTCAATTAAGCATCTGACTCTTGATTTCAGTTCAGGTCATGATCTCAGTGTGTGAGTTTGAGCCCCACATCAGATTCTGCACTGACAGTGCAAAGCCTGCTTGGGATTCTCTGTCTCCCTCTTTCTCTGCCCTTCCCCCCACTCATACATGGCACACTCTCTCAAAAATAAACATTAAAAGATAAGATAAAATAAAATGTAGTTATTTCAAAAACCAAATTCAGTGGGGCGCCTGGGTGGCTCAGCCAGTTAAGCATCCACTGGCTCAGGTCACGATCTCATGGTTTGTGAGTTCGAGTCCTGGATCAGGCTCTATGTTGACAGCTAGCTCAGAGCCTGGAGCCTGTCTTCAGATTCTGTGTCTCCCTCTCTCTCTGTCCCTGCCCTGCTCACACACTCTCTTTCTCTCTCAAAAATAAACATAAAACAATTTTTTTTAAATAAAGAAGTTAAAAATAAACAACCAACCAAATTTGGTAAATACTGCAGGTGGTGTACACAAAGACCAGAAATGGGGCAGGCACATCACCCAGCACAGGGACACAGAGTAGGGCAGGGCAAGGGCTCTGCTGCCATTCTAGGACATCCCTCCTCCTGCCACAGGGACCATGGGCTGGATGGGGCACTAGTGGCAGGGAGGGGGAAAACATGGCCTAGCCAAAGTGACCAGCCCAAGCCCAGGAACTAGGAGGATAGGGTTGGTACAGGCAGGACTACCACAGTCCCACCTCAGACTGACAGGCTTTCAGACAGAGGTCGATAGATGCCAGTGGACACGGAGGACTGCGGGTGGTCAGCACACAAGGCAGAAGCTTGGGAGTGATGCCAGGGTAGTGGCCTGAGACTAAGCCCCAGAGGCTCAGGGCTCCCAGACAGGCCACATGGCAGTGTGCAACCTCCCCAGTGGTCAAGGGAAATTGCAGTGGGGTGACAGGGAGGAGGGAGGCAGTCCTTACACCAGCCGCGGACTGTGTGTTTGCCGCACGCCATGACATATTCACTCTTCTGGTTTTTACCAGGAACCACTTCAAACTTGATGGATGTATCACCCATTCCATGGTTTCTTAAAGAAAAAACATAGACAACCAGTGCCATCAGCTGAGGACGAAGAAATGACAGCTTCAGGATAGGCTTTAAAGGCTCAATGAAGACAATGCCAACCCTTTCCCCAAACCGCACATCTCAGCTGAAAAGGAGGGGATTCTCCTGATCCGATCTCACAGGCTCTGACTGACCAGCAGGCACAGGGGCTTCTGTGCACACAGGGAATACTTGCAATGGCTTGGCCTTTAGCATCACCTCTTGAACCAGGATAAACAGCTAGTAAAGACATCGGGCACCAAAAGACAAGCCCCCACACAACCCTACTCAGAAGGGGAAGCACCCGCCCTACCTTTTAAGGCACTCGTGAAGGATCTGATAGGGAGACAACAGTCCGGCCTTGCTGGTCAGCTCGTAGACCCGTGAGTCCTCGATACTGATGTGGTTAAAATACTACAAAACAAAGCAGCCACTCCTAAGTGCTGGACCGAGCCTGCTGGCCTCACGGAGCTGTTCCCCATGCTGTCTGCTTCCCCCAGAAGCTTCCTGTCATCTTTACTGCCTTGAAGAGCACATTGCGCCCCCACCTCATTGTCCAGCGGCCCCTCTGAGACAGGACAAGCAGTGCTGTGCTAGGTTGGAGAGTATGCTGCAACGGGGTGGCAAAGCCTGGTGCTGCCTGGGAGCCTTTTCTGAATCTGAGTCTGATCAATTAGAAATCTAAAGACAGACAACCTTAGAAAAAAATTTTGAAGATCATCATAAGTGAGATTATAGAAGACAAAAGGTAAATCAGACAAAAGAGATGCACTCTAAAAAGGCCAAGCTCTCTGAAGGCTGTGAAGGGCCTGGCCTGGCTCCTGTTTCAAACACAGAGTCATCCTGTCCTAGCTCTGAGACCAACTGCTATGCCCAGAGAACAGAACAACTAAAGGGTTAATGGGAAACCACTTAACCAGTTGAGGGGAAAAAAGAGAAGTTCTGCACAACAGAGGCAGGCAGCAGCCAGGAGGCAGCGTTAACCCCAACCAGACTTGGGCCTCTGCTGAGCCGCCCTCTGTGAACGGAGGATGTGGCCTAGTTCACTCAGCACAGCCCACCTCCCTGGTGGGGACTGCTGGGCTTCTGGGGTTGCCATAGCAAGGTACCACCAAATGGGTGGCTTATTTATTTTTTCACAATTCTGGAGGCCAGAAGTCCCAAAGCAAGGTGTCAGCAGGCCACATTCCCTTTGAAACCTCTATGAGAGATTCTTTCTGGACCTTCCCAGGTTTTGGCAGCACCAAGCTTTCTTTAGCATCACTCCCAGCTCCACCCAGCCCTCTCTCCACTTCCCTCCCTCTTCTTACAAGAACACAACACTTACAAGAACACTACTCTGGGCAGGGAGGCAGGGGTTCCTCTCTCAGCGGACTGTGACTGAGTCAAGGAAAGCAAGGTGCCATTTCTAAAGGGAATTGCTGATTCTGGTGAGCTAGAAATCTCCCTACTCTCATTTGGCTACAGTTTCCAACAGGTCCCCACAAGATACCTCCACTTACGAGCATCTGCATCAGCATGGATCAGTTTCCAGGGAAAGTTATTCACCAAGACATCAGGCCCTAGACCTTAGTGGCTAGCCAGGCAGCCGACCCATCCATGGTGGCTGGCTCTCTCATTTCAGCCTTTTGATAACCCAGTCTCTAACCAGCAGTCGGCACCTGGGCTGTGGACCTGTGGTCAGACTGAGCAAGTGTGTACCCACGATCCTCCCTGACAGAGCCGAGGCAGACACACACATGGCAGAAGAACACACACTAAGAAGCCCAAAGATATCCAACAGACGCTGGCAAAGGCCCATACCACAATTACCTGCACCAAGAGCCACAGTCACATGTTGCAGGTTAACCTGCAAGGAGCATATAGAGACTATAGTACAAAGGGCAGAAGTGGCCCAATGACAACAGTACAGAAGAAGTTTGGATCACTGGTGCCCAACAGATACTGAAAGACCGAGAGAGCACCACAGACAGACCAGCACCCATAAACCCAACAATTTAAATAAAATGGACCAATTCCTTGAAAAGTGCAAATTACCCAAACTGCTCTATTCAAGAAGTTGAAATTGTAGTTAAAAGGTCCCTTCAAAGAAAACTCCACACTCAGATCGTTTCATTGGCAACAACTACCAAATATTTAAGGAAAAAAAAAAAAAAATGATACCAATTCTAGACAATCTTTCAAAACACCACAAGAGGAGGGGCAATTGCCAATTCATTTTATGATGTTAGCAGTACCCTTATTAACACCAAAGAGAACTACAAACTAATAATCCTCATAAACACAGGTGTAAAAATCCTACATAGAGTATTAGCAATTTGTAACCATTAACACATAAAAACAAATCTATGCCATGCCCAAGAAAGGACTTAGCCCAGGAATGCATTAAAAAAAAAAAAAATCAATCAACATAATACATTATATCAACAAATTAAGGAGGAAAAAGTCTGTAATATCAATTGGTAAGGAATAGAAAAATCCTTCCTTAACCTGATAGAGGGCATCAACAAACAACTAACACCTAACATCATATTCAATGGTCAGAGACTGTATGCTTCACCCCAAGATCAGGAACAAGACAAGGATGTCCACTCTCCCCACTGCTACTCAACATGTAATGGAGCTTCTAGTCAGAGTAGTAAGGCAAGAAAAAGAAACAAAAGGCATCTAGATTGGAAAGGAAGAAATCAAACCATCACAGTCAACCTGGTCTGTACACAGAAATCCCAAAGAAATCTACAGAAAAACTACTGGAACTAATAAAGCAGTTCAGCAAAGCCACAAGACATACGATCAATATACGACAGTAAATGAGATCGCTATACACTAGCAATCGACAGAACTGAAACTAAACTCACAACAGCTCCAAAACACATGTGAAATACTCAAGTCCAAATCTAGTAAAACATGTGAAAGATCTGCATACTAAAAATGACCAAACACTAATAAAAGACATCAAAGACTTCAATAAATGGAGAGATACACTGGGTTTGTGAACTGAAAGACTCAATACTGTTAGGAAGTCCATTCTCTCCAAATTTATCTACAGATGTAACACAATTCCAATCGAAATCTCAACAGAACTTTTTGTACTAACATAACTGTTTCTATACGGAAGGGAAAAGTAGCTGGAGTAACCAAAGAGTGCTTTTGAAAAAGAACAAAGTTTGAGGGTTCGCACAGATTCCAAGAATTCATGTCATCAAGAAGGTATGGCATTGGTGAAAGGTCACACAGATCAAGGAGACAGAGTACAGAGATAGACCCCCACACACATGCTCATCTGGCTCGACAGACATGCAAAGGCACCCAGTTGGACATATACTTATCATACAGCCCAGCAAGGCCATCTTGGGTGCTTAGCTACACTCACGTGGAAAACCGGAGAGCCTCACAGCAGCCAAATGCTAATCACCCAAAAATGGAAATGCACTCAACACCCCTCAAGTGAGAAGAACATACTAGGCACTGCCCTGCAGTAGGCACACTCAGCAGCAAAAATTACCCAACCATCGACACCAGCACCAACACAGATGATTCTCAAGTGCATCACTGAGTTGGAGCTTGGTTCTAAGGCTACCTCCCCTGTGACTCCACTGATAAGACATTTGGGAATTGGCTAACCTACAGAGATAGCTCAGTGGCTACCAGGGTAAAAAGAAAGTTTTGACTACAAAGGGGCACAAGGGGCAGTTTAAGAAAACTGGGAGGGGGAGAACATTTGAAAATGTCTTGATTGTGCTGTTGGTTACATGACAAAACTACACGTTTCAAAATTCACAGAAGTGTACCAAAAAGTGCATTTACCACTCTATAATTTTTTTAAATTTTTTGAGAAAGTGAGCAACTGTGAACACACACGAGCAGGGGAGGGACACAGGGAGAGGGAGAGAGAATCCCAAGCAGGCTCCACACTATCAGTATTGAGCCTGATGGAGGGCTCAATCTCATGACCTGAGCCAAAATTAAGAGTCGGACACTTAACCAATCGAGCCACCTAAGTGCCCCGAACTCTCTATTAAAACCTAAATTGGTCGGGGGCGGGGGAAGGGAACCAAAAAAACCCAAGTCACTAATGCCTAAATTCTAGAACAAGCATGAACCAACCACAACCCACAGCTACCTAAAAAGCTATAAAATACTAAGAAGAAATCACCCCAGGTCTTGTGAAAAGGCTCAGTACCAGTTCTGCTCATCTGTTAATCAACACCAAACATGCTATGCCCTGAGCCTCTGCTTCCATGGCAATTCTAGAATTCTGGATATTCTATATCCACACCACCACTGCATGTGGACTTTGTGCCACTGTACCTCAAGGACAGCAGTGCATAGCGAGAGCTCCCAAAGAACCAGGGCCTGCCCAGCCAACCTTGGCATCCTGCCCCCACAGCTGGAACTCTGGAGCCACACCTCCACAAGGGCACCACCACCCACCCACCAAGCTACTGACATGGATGTGACAGAAACACTGTCACAATTTTTCAGGAGCAAGACAGCAATTCCTATCAGTCATGATTGTGCTGCTCTAGTACCTTCAACCTGACAGAAAAGCTACTTTCTTCTCTGACAAATTTTAAAATGGGAAATAAGTACACACATACACAATTAAATTCTAAGTGTAAAGAAAAACCTCTCCAGAGGATGAGGACATTTTTGGTCATCAGACACATATCTGGTCCTTGTATCCAGTTCAGGGAGTGCCTAAAACTTTAGAATTTCCTAATAGGAGTATCTTTTATTATTCAAAGGAGTCCCTCTGGACCTCATCTGAGTTTATGCTAATTAGGTATGGTGGGGGGCAGAGCCTAGACAGCTTCATGAGGGGGCTGGTCACCAGAAAGACCAACCATGATTAAGCACCTCTTCATCTGGCTATCCATTTGTATTCTTAATAATAAACCAGTAAACGTAAGGAGTTTCCCTGAGTTCTGAGAGCAAATTCTAAAAAAGTTCTCATTCAAGCAAATTAATGAACCCAAGGGAAGTCACGGAAACCCCTGAATCTGTAGTTGGCTGGTCAATGTGGGTGGCCTGCGCACCCCATTTGTGGCTGGAATGTGAAGTATGGGCAGTCTTCTGGAACTGAGCCAACTCCATGTAAATAGTGTAAGAACTGAGCAAAGTTGCAGACACCTAGCTGGTGTCAGAGAATTGGAGAACCAACATGAAAAAGTCCCTTGTGTGTACAAGGGAACTTTTATACCTGGGATTTCCGAGCTGCCCACATAGCCTCCTCTACCTGGGAAGACCTCCTCTCTCAAGCTTGCCTTTTTTTTTTAATTTTTTAATGTTTATTTACTTTTTAGAGAGAGAGACAGAGTGTGAGTGGGGTAGGAGCAGAGACAGAGAGGGAGACCTAGAATCCGAAACAGGCTCCAGGCTCCGAGCTGTCAGTACAGAGCCTGCTGTGGGGCCAGAACTCGGGACCAGCGAGATCATGACCTAGGCTGAAGTTGGACACCCAACCAACTGAACCACCCAGGAACCCCTCTCAGGCTACTTTCTGATGTTATTTCTGGAAAGATCCCTCACTTTCCAGAAGAGCCCCAGAGTACATGGCCAGATCCTGAATCTTCCTACTATCCAGCACAACCTGAGGCACAAATTCCAGAAACCTGCAGTCTCTGTCACAGCAGACGCCTCACTAGAGGTGCTGATGTAAAAGGCTCCAGGGACAAGGGTGCAGCCACAATGACCTTGCAGACTGTACAGGGCAGGAGGAAAGGTGGAAAATGAAAGAACTGAGCACAAAGACTGCCAGCTGGTCATCATCAAAACCATGCACTCTAGAGAAGAGGTAACCACCAGTCTCTGACCACCAAGCATGAGGTAGAGACAGGGTTGACATCACAGTCTGGGGCAAGCTTGTAGCCCTCCAAGAGTGTATACCACCAGACAGCCACATATGAGGCCACATGCAGGTGGTGGGACTGCAAAAAACAGCTGGGACAGAGCAGGTAACTGGAGCGACAGACCACTCTTCAACACACAAGGCTGGGAGAGCCATGGAACACCCCTGGGTCCCTAAGCTGGCCAGAATGAAACTGGGAGGTCCCTGCTTAGGGAACTACAATGGTGCCAAATACAAAAGTGAACTAAAGCCAACAGTAAGCACAGAGACTTTCAGATTAAAAACTGGACTGAAATGCTAATTCATTCAGTTAATAACCAACCAAGCCAGATGCTGGTATCTTAGAGGCCACAACACTAAATGGAGACCATCTTGGATCTTATCTTGAAACCAGGTGTTCCTAACACTTGCTGTACTAACCCTGGAGAATTTTCCATTATCTCAACATGTCAAAAATTTCTTAAATCAACTATAATTTACTGAGTTACTTTAAACTTTACCACAATAGCCACAGGCAGTGGGGCGTGGGTGCTGCATGCTTAGACAGGTAAGACACACATCCCCACCGCATTGGGCAACAGCAGAGGCTACTCAGATGAGCTGCTGTGACAAAGCAAAGCTCCATCTTCCAAAAAGGCTCCTGGAGCCGCACATCCCCTGCTTGCCTAGGCCACGCTGACTCCCAGCACCAGAACCATAGCTACCCCTTCCAGTTTCTGCTACCCCGTATCAGAGAATGGTGGCGTGCAACCTATATAGCCCATGCACCATAAACTGCAACAACCAATCCTAAGGGCCTTGGCAGGCTATGGGTAGAGGTGTAGGTAACAAGTTCTCCAACATGCCTTGGAAGCCTCCCTGAACAACCACTGTTCCATAGTTAGGTTATTGAGAAATAAAGTTGAAAATGTGATTTTTCCTGGAGGAGCTAGCCTTTTTGAGATTTTGTTTGCTGAGTGGGCACTGTGATCTGTCTATGACCCATCTATGACAATAAAGCACAAAAAATAGACACCCGAGTGCAATTTAAACTGCCATGGGCACTTTACCATATTTTAGAATAGTCTCAGTCTAAAAAGATTGGAAAAAATGTTTAGTTTTTTTTAACGTCAATTTATTTTCGAGAGAGTGTGCACCCGTACGAGTAGGGGAGGGGCAGAGAGAAAGGACAGAGGATCAGAAAAAGGCTCCTCGCTGATAGGAGAGCCCAATGTGGGGCTTGAAACCATGAGATCATGACCTGAACTGAAGTCAGACTTAACCAACTGAGTCACCCAGGTGAATACTGTTTTATATTTTGTCTTTTTTGTTTTTGAAAAAAAGTTTTAAACGCAGCCTATACCAGTTCTAGGGTGACAGAATAAAAAAACCTCCAAATTTTGCTCCTCCACAGGATCAACAAGAACACTGACTAAAACTGTCAAAATCAACTTTTTCAGAATTCTGGAAATTAAAGACAACAATCTGGGGAGCATTTATTCAAGAAAAAAATGGCTGAATTTTGCTAAGAACAATGAGCTTTGTAGCATTTTATTTATAAAATTTGGCCCATTCCTGTCTTCTCTTCCCAGCTCTGTGGTAGCCTTGGGAACCAGCAAGGCTGGTTCACTGAAGAAGGCAAACTGGTTCCCCAACACCCCAAGCCCAGAGAACCACTGCTGTCTGGTCCATGTGGCAGCTCTACAGAAAAGCTCATTGTAAAACTTGCCTTTATGCGACCCAACTCAGAGTTCATTCGGTGAAAACAGCCCAATTCCCCAGGAAATCTATCAAAAATAATCAGTGGCAACTGTTTCATACTGCAGTTGCCTGAGGCTGGGATACCAGCTGGCAAGCAAGAGGCAGGTCAGAAAACATAAAAGGAAAAGCTAGAGAATGAGATGCCCTTAAGAGGCTTTGAAAAGCTCCAACTTGTCTGGAGATCTAGGTGGCCACTTGCATGCCCAGGAAAGACCTGGGAAGGCCCAAATCTCCTGATTGACTCAGAAGCTCTGTGCAAGTGGGAAGGAAGTAAAGGCTAAGGCACAATGTCAACTACTAGAGCATTAAAGGTGACCCCAACATGCATAAAGAGGCCCCTAGCAAAGGCTGGGAGACTTACTGATTTAGGTCAGGAAATCTCTGACTTGGATTTCACAAAATAGTCTAGGAAAGTCACACTATTATGGGTTGAATTCTGTCCACCCACATATTGATAGGCTGAAATCCTAACTTCCAGTACCTCATTATATAACCTTTTTTGCAGATAAGGTCCTTACAGACATAATCAAGTTAAAATGAGGTCATTAGGGTGGGCCCTAATCCAATATGACTACTGTCCCTATAAACAGATTCAGAAACAAACACACAGTACAAGGAGAAGGACTGTTATCAGTTATCTCCAACTGTTATCTCCAAACAGAGAGAGGCCTGAAAGAGATCTTTCTCTCCTAGCCTTCAGAAGAAACCAACCTTGCTGACACCTTGAGTTTAGATGTCCAGTCTCCAGAGCTGTGAGGCAAGAAATATGTCCTTGGGATGTCTGGGTGGTTCAGTCGGTTAAGGGTCTGACTTCAGTTCAGGGCATGATCTTGTGGTTAGTGGGTTTGAGTACTGCATCAGGCTCTGTGCTAACAGTTCAGAGCCTGTAGCCTGCTTCAGACTCTATGTCTCCTCCTCTCTCTCTGCCCCTCCCCTGCTTGTGCTCTCTCAAAAATGATAAATATTTAAAAAAAAAAATTGTCCTCTAACTGGTAATCTTGATATCCACAGTTGCCACATTATTTGAAATGCCCAGGTTTAACGAGACATGAACTAAAACACAAATGTATATGCCATACAAGATGAAGAAAAGTAGTCAATACAAACCATCCTTGAGGAGGGGCACCTGGGTGGCTTGGTCAGTTAAGGGTCCAACTCTTGATTTTGGCTCAGGTCATGATCTCACAGTTCGTGGGATCAAGCCCCACATCAGGCTCTGCGCTGACAGCTTGGAGCCTGCTTGGGATTCTCTCCTTCTCTCTCTGCCCCTCCCCCACTCAAGTGTTCATGCATATGCTTGCACACTCTCTCAAGATAAACATTAAAAAATAAATAAAATAAACCAGCTATAATATGCTCAAAAAACTAAAACAAACAACCACATCTAAGAATTAAAGGAAAGCATAAGAACAGTATCTCACCAGACTATCAATTAAGACAAAGAAAATAAATAAATAAATAACAGTGCCCCATAGACCTGTGGGATACCATGAGTGTACTAGGTTACCTATAATGGGATTCCCAGAAAAAGAGGATACTAAAGGGCAAAAAAAATTATGAGAAAATAAAGGCTGAAACTTCTTAAAGATGGAAAACATTACGTATCCAAGAAGCTCAACAAATTCCAAAAAGAATAAACTAAAGAAATCTATACCTACACATTTCTGTCAAAGGCCAAAGACAAAATCTGAAAACAGTACGAGAAACAACTCATCAATAACATTATTCTCAGTAAGATTAACAGCCGATTTCTCATTCCTTATAGAGGCCAGAAGGCAGACAGATCACCACTATGAAGAAAAACAATGTCAACTAAGAATTCTATATGCAGAGGTGCCTGGGTGGCTCAGTGAGTTAAGCGTCCAACTCTTGATTTTGGCTCAGGTCATGATCTCACGGTTGTTAACTTTGAGCCCCGCACAGGGCTCTGCACTGAGTGTGGAGCCTGCTTGGGATTCTTGCTCTCTCTCCCTATCTCTTTGCCCCTCCCTGGTTCTCTCTCAAAGTAAATAAACTTAAAAAAAATTCTATACCCAGCCAGCAAAACTATGCTTCAAAAAGAGAATCATTAAGGGACACCTGGGTGGCTCAGTCATTTAAGCGTCCAGCTGCAACTCAGGTCACGATCTCACGGTTCATGGGTTTGAGCACCCACATCAGGCTCTGTCCCGACAGCTCAGAGCCTGGCACCTGCTTCAGATTCTGTCTCCCCCTCTCTCTCTGCCCCTCACCCACTCATACTCTCTCTCTCTCTCAAAAAATAACCATTTAAAAAAATTTTTTTTTAAAAGGGAATTGTTAAGACATTCTCAGATAAACAAAAATTGAGAGAATCCACAGGTAGTAAGTAGAACTGCCCTCCAAGAAATACTGAAGAGCCTTCAGGCCAAAATAAAAGGACACTGTAGACCATAAACAAATTGAGGGCATTACAAAAAATAAAGCTAACTACGGTAAATAAAAGACAATATAAACAATATTGTTTCTAATTCTGTTTTTCCTTTCTGAATTAAAGGACAACTATATAGAGGCATCTGGGTGGCTCAGTTGACTCAGAGTCCAATTTTGACTTAGGCCATGATCTCACAACTTGTCAGTTCAAGCCCAACATCAGGTTCTGCCTGGAGCCTGCTTCCAATTCTGTGTCTCCCTCTCTCTCTGCCCCTCCCCCGTTCATGCTCTGTCTCTGTCTCAAAAATAAATAAACATTAAAAAAAAGAGAGAGAAAAAAAAGAGAAAAGAAAAAAATAAACCAACATTAAAAAAAATAGATTTAGGGGCGCCTGGGTGGCTCCATCGGTTAAGCATCCAACTTCAGCTCACGGCATGATCTCACGGTTTGTGGGTTCAAGCCCTGTGTCAGGTTCTGTGCTGGCAGCTCAGAGCCCGGAGCCTACTTAGGATTCTGTGTCTCCCTCTCTCTCTGACCCTCCCTTACTCACGGTCTGTCTCTCTCAAAAATAAACATTAAAAAAAAAAAAAAAAGGATTTAAAGACAACTACGTAAAACAATAATTATAAATCCATGTTTGTGGACACACAACATACAGAGAGGTAATTTGTGACAACATAAACATAAAGGTGATGATAAATAGAGCTATAGGAGCAAAATTTTTATATACAACTGAAGTTAGTTGGCATTAGTCCAAACTAGATTGTTTTCAGTTTAGATGTTACTGTTTTACCCTATGACAATCACCAAGAAAATAACTTAAAAATATACAGGGAGGGGCGCCTGGGTGGTTCAGTTGGTTAAGTGTCTGACTTCGGCTCAGGTCATGATCGCACGGCTTGTGAGTTCAAGCCCCACGTCAGGCTCCAGAGGCTGGAGCCTGCTTCAGATTCTGTGTCTCCCTCTCTCTCTGCCCCTCCCCTGCTCATGCTGTCTCTCAAAAATAAATAAATGTTAAAAAAATTTAAAAATATATGTATATACAGTGAAAGAAACAAGAGAATTAAAGTGGTACATTAGAAAGTATTTAAAACAGAAGAGGCAGTAACGAAGGAACTGAGGAACAAAAAGACATAAAACAGAAAGCAAACAGTGTAATGGTATATATCAATTCTACCTTATCAGTAATTACATTTCAATTGACTAAGGTCCCTCCAAAAAGAAAAAAAAAAAGAAAAAAAAGTTGATTAACTTTATTTAAAAGGGGCACCTGGCTGGCTTAGTCGGTGGGGCATGTGACTTTTGATCTTACGCTTATAAATTCAAGCCCTGCATTGGGTGCAGAGATTACTTAAAAATAAAATCTTTAAAAAACAAATTTATTAAACTCTGATCAAAAGGCAGAGATTTGACAGAATGCATAGAAACAAAACCCAGTTTTATGCTGTGTAGAAGAAACACAATTTAGGTTCAAACACACAGACGGGTTAAAGGTAAAAGGATGGAAAGACATATCAGAAAGTAGGAATGACTGGGCGCCTGGGTGGCTCAGTCAGTTAAGCGTCTGACTTCAGCTCAGGTCATGATCTGATGGTTCATGAGTTCAAGCCCCACATTGGGCTCTGTGCTGGCAGCCC
Source organism: Prionailurus bengalensis (assembly GCF_016509475.1). Taxonomy (NCBI): domain Eukaryota; kingdom Metazoa; phylum Chordata; class Mammalia; order Carnivora; family Felidae; genus Prionailurus; species Prionailurus bengalensis. The sequence continues at coordinate 27,752,901 of NC_057356.1, forward strand.
AGAGCCTGGAGCCTGCTTTGGATTCTGTGTCTCCCTCTCTCTCTGCCTCTCCCTGCTCACACTCTGTCTCTCTCTCAAAAATAAACAAATATTAAAAATTAAAAAAAAAAAAACGTAGGAATGACTATATCAGAGAAAACTGACTCTAAGACACTAAGACAAAACCTGTTACTAAAGATAAAGGATATTTAATAATGACAAAGAGTCCATCCATCAAGGTGACATAACCATTATAAACATTAAATAGAACTGACTTCTGGTTTGAACACTTGTGACACCAAATGAATGTGTTTCCACACCAAGCCGTTCTAATGGTAACTGCCAGGAGTTAAAGCAGATCCTGCAGATTAAGGGCTCAGTCCTACAAGACTATTGCCACCACTTGCCACTAACCTCAAGTCCAGGTTGTCACCTGTGCTTCTGACTGAGCAGCTATATACTGGCAGTTCCCAACCCTTCCTCCGTTTTACTTCCTAGAGCCCTGCTTTATTACAAAAGGATGTAACTTAGAAACAGCCAGATGGAAAAGATAAATAGGGCAAGTATAAAAGAAGGGGTACAGAGCTTCCATGCCTTCTCTGAGCCTGCCATCTTTTCAGCATCTCAATGTGTTCATCAACCAAGAAGCTCTCTGAACCCCTTCAGTTAAGAGTTTTTTAATGGAGGCTTCACTATACAGGCATAACTGATTACCTCATTGGCCATTAGCAATTAGCTCAACATCCAGTGCCTCCCCCCAAACACACAGGAGGGGGAGGCCCCTGAAAGTCCCAACCCTCTAATTAGATGGTAAATTCCCTGGGCAACCAGCTCCCACCCAAAGGAATGGTCCAAAAGCTACTTCATTAACATAAACTCAGATGTGGTTGAAAGGGGCCTGTTAAGGGGTGCCCGAGTGGCTCAGTCAGTTAAGCATCTGACTTAGGCTCAGGTCATGATTTCACAGTTCGTGAGTTTGAGCGCGGCTTCAGGCAAGTTCGAGCCCCACTTCGGGCTCTGCACTGTCATTGTTGTGTGGGATTCCCTTTCTCTCTGCCCCTCATGAGATTCTCTCTCTCTCCCTCTCTCTCATAAATAAATAAATGGGAAAAAAATCTTAAAAAAAGGAGTCTGTTAAAAATAACAAAAAACATTCACCTTTATCAACCTGCAGCTTTTTAAAAAAATGGGGACAGGGGCGCCTGGGTGGCGCAGTCGGTTAAGCGTCCGACTTCAGCCAGGTCACGATCTCGCGGTCCGGGAGTTCGAGCCCCGCATCAGGCTCTGGGCTGATGGCTCGGAGCCTGGAGCCTGCTTCCGATTCTGTGTCTCCCTCTCTCTCTGCCCCTCCCCCGTTCATGCTCTGTCTCTCTCTGTCCCAAAAATAAATAAACATTGAAAAAAAAAAATTTTTTTTTAAAAATTAAAAAAAAAAAAAAAAATGGGGACAAAAAACACATTAATGTACTGTATTACATTAGAAGCTCTGCACCAGGAACCAAGAACAAAGACCAAACATACATTTCTAATTACCTCCCAATACCACCAACATATATGTAGCTACCAACAGCCCCAAAATACATGAAGCAAAAACAGAATTGAAAGAAGCTATAATTCAATAACAACAGCAGAAGACTCCAATACCCACATTCAAGAACAGATAGAAGAACTAGGCAGAAGACCAACAAAGAAAGATAACACTATACACCAACTAGACCTAACAGGCATCTGGTTCACTCCATGGTACACTTGCATATAAAACATTCTCTAGGGCAAATCGTATGTTAGGTCATAAAACAAACTTCAATGAATTTAAAAGACTGACTGGAATCATACAAACTATGTTTTTGAACCGCACTGGAATTAAAGATCAATAACTAAAGGAAATTTGGGAAATTCACAAATAGATGGAAAGTAGACATTCCTAAAATAACCAATGGTTCAAGAAGAAACCACAAGAGAAATGAGAAAAACACTTTGAGGTGAACAAAAAATAGAACACACACTAGAGCTTATGGGCCGCAGTTAAAGTAGTACATAGAAAAAAATTTATAGCCCAAACTCCAATATTTAGAAAGAAGATCTCAGGGGGCACCTGGGTGGCTGAGTCAGTTAAGCACCTGACTCTTGATTTCAGCTCAGGTCATGATCCCAGGGTTGTGGGATTGAGCCCTGAGCATGGAGCCTGCTTAAGAATCTCTCTCACACTCTCTACCTCTGCCCCTCTCCCCTACTCGTGTGTTCTCTCTCTCTCTCTCAATAAATAAATAAATAAATAAATAAATAATAAAATTAAATGGAATAAATAAAAAGAAAAGATCTCCAATCAATACTCTGAAGACTCTAGAAAAGAAAAACAAACTAAACCTAAGGTTGGCAGAAGAAAGGAAACAAAGGCTACAGCAGAAATAAATGAAACAGACAGTAACAAAGCTATTGGGGGGGGGGGGGGGGGAAATCAACAAAACCGGAAGTTAGATCTTTGAAAGATCAACAACACCGACAAACTTTAAATTGACCAAGAGAAAAAAAGAGGGACTCAACTACTAAAATCAGTAATGAAAGCAGGAGCAGCACAAACTTACCAAAACAACGTGGATCATAATGGAACACTATGAATAAATGTATGCCAAAGAATTAGTCTAGATCAAAATGAAAAATTCCTATAAAAACCCAAAGTTTCCAAACCAGCTCAAAAAGGAATAGGATATTTGAACAGAGGTAAAAGTGAAAAGATTGAATTAGTAATTAACTAACCTCAGACAAATTCAAGTCTGGACTCAGATGGTTTCACTGGTGAATTCTATCAAATGTTTAAAAAATTACTACCAACCTTTCACGAAATATTCCACACCAATAGTAGAGAAAGGAACAGTTTCCACCGCATTCTGTAAAGACAGTATTACCCCAACACCAACACCAGACATCACAAGAAAACTAGACAAGTATTCCTTATAAATATAGCTGCAAAAGTCCTTAAAATACCAGCACGCTAAATCCAGCAACACATCAAACTTACGTGCACCATGACTAAGTGGGATTTATCCCAGAAATCCAAGGTTGGTTTAACATTCAAAAACCTATGCAATATACCACCACATGACTAAAGTAAAAAACAAAAACCTGACAATCATTTCAGTATAAGCAGGAAAAACATCTGACAAAATCCAACATCCATTCCTAAAAAAAACTCCCAGCAAACCAAGAGCAGAAGGAAATTTCCTCAATCTGATAAAACCTACAGCTAAGACAGCATGGTAAATAAAAGCCAGCCACAAAGGACCACATGTCATATGATTCCATTGGTATGAAGTGTCCAGAACTAGTAAATCCATCAAGACAGAGAGATTAGTGGTCGCCAGGGGTTGAGGGGCAAGGAACAGGGAGAATTAGGAGTGACTGCTAATGGGTATGGGGTTTCCTCCCAGAGAGATGAAAATATTCTAAGATTAGAACACTGCAAGCGATGATTGTACAACTCTGAATACACAAAAATCCACTCAACAGTACGGTTTAAAAGAGCAAAACTCATGGTATATAAATTACATATCAATAAAACTGTTAGAGAGGCTTCTGAGTGGCTCAGTTGCTTAAGCATCCGACTCTTGATCTTGGCTCAGGTCATGATCTCATGGTTTGAGTCTGAGCCCCACATTGGGCTCTGCACTGACAGCACAGAGCCTGCTTGGGATTCTCTCTCTCTCCCTTTCTGTCCCTCACTCATGCCCTCTCTCTCTAAAATAAACTTAAAAAAAAATATTTTTAATGAACTTATAAAAAAGAACACCTTCCTCAGAATTTGAGAAGCCCTTACTACAAATATCCATTTTATCATATTTACCCAAGAAAGTTCACAAGTAGTTTTAAGTAGTTCTTAATACAAAGAACGACATAACTTTTACAGACAGTCTCAAAGTTTCATTCTCACCATGGATCTCCAGTCAGGGTAGAGCTGACGAACTCCCGTATACACTTATTATGCACATTCTTTACCACTCACTGCAAGACACGGGACAAAAATCTCTGACAAAAATAACACCTTTCCCCCTGTTTGCACAAAGACAAGCTAGTTTCCCCTTTTATAAAATATGAACAAAACAAAATCACCTAGAGCTTGGGTGACTAAATCCGTAAGCATAACCTGCACTAGTGAGGAGGGTGGGGTGTGGACACTGCACTGGGACCACAGCTCCAAACAGGGCAGGATCACAACACTCACCTCAAGCTCTTCACTGTCTTTGGGCTTTTCCTCAGAGGTCTGTTTGACAAAGTCAGGGATAAGGATCTCCAGCGTAGCTCGGGCTATGAAAAGAAAAACCCCAAGGGTGAGGGCTCAGGCCCAGCTTGCTTCCTAACTCCAGAGCAAGCTACATGCTGACTCCTGTGTAGGGCCAGAGTACCCACGGCTCAGAGGAAAGCAAGGGCCCTGGGGAACAGCAAATAGCACTTCACAGGCAGGGAGAGCAGAGGACGGGAGGTTCACATCCTAAACAAAGGAGGCTGCGGGACAAGCGTTAAGACTGTGGGCAGCCTTGTAAGCCACACCAAGCTGTGTGTACTCTTGCCCTGAGGTACTTGTAGCAGGCCAGGCAGCGAGGCCTGAGGAGTGAGCAGGCTGCTGAGTGTGGCAGGGAAAAGCAGAGCGATTGGACAGATACTTTGGAGAAAGCATCTGCAGGATGGAGCAGAGGGATGACTCAATGCTGAGCACAGGTTTCTGCGTGAGCAGGGCTGCCACTCACCACTGGGGTGGGGAAGTGGGGGGTGCTGCAGAACAGGGGAGGGGCAAATGTCTGACCCTGTAGAGTTGTAGGTGCTGGCAAGACATCCGAGTGAGGTATCAAGAGAGCAGCTGGGGTCTGGGCAGAGAAGTGGATCCTTGCACATGGGGAGAGCAGAGCCCCACTGCCAGGACGTTTCCACTCCCACAATGAGCCCCACTCTGCTGGTTATGTGCCCCATGACCTTAGCAGCACCAGTGTGTTGAGCTGAAAAAGGCTTTTGTCAGTTCTCTGCCTAAAATGGACAGCAGGCCTTGAGGGAGAACCCGTGACCAAAGGATAGAAAGTAACGTATTCTCCCAATCATCCTCAGCATACATCACCAAAGAAAGCAACTCCAAAGGAAATTCTGAGTCACGTGAGCAAAAGCACTTTCACCACCCTCGAGACCTGGTGAGAATGTGATAAACCAACATGCTTCATGCTTTGGAGGACACAACAGAGAAACCTCAAGAATGGAATTGTGGGCGCCAGTGTCTGGGTACACCCAACATGTACCATGCAATGTGCTCTACTCCCAAGAAGAGGTCAAGTAATCCTAATGGTGAGGCAGAACGGTTTCCATTTTAACCAGAAACATAGGCCTTCCCAGGGATCTGACAGGCTATGTTCAATGAATGGCGGTTTGAAGGACTCAGGAAATCGTCCTCGCACATGTCAAAACCACTCAAGGAGAATGCTGACTGCATATGTTTCCACCTGTTTGTCATCTCCTAAGATGCCCACGTTTTGCTCAGTTTAAATACAAACCCGCTCTAGTATGCGTGCTAGGCACAGCCTAGTCAGCTCTGTGAGTGGTGGGGACAAGGTTGGAGGATTCTGGCCCAGCCTCCACCGAGCAGAGGTCTGCATTTTCTACTTTTATTTCTCACACTTTGCTTCCTCTACTTGAGTCTTTTCCAAAGAGCACATACTTTTAAAAAACCAAGGTAGATGATTACATAAATAAAATGGATTTGCTCTACCCCCAGCCCTCCCCAGCTAAGGGGAGAGGCAGACACAGTAGGTAACATGGGTCTCTGACACCCAAATAGGCACATTACCAGCTTTATTCTTCGCAAGTTTTTTGCTGCTTGCAGTTCCGGATCCATAGGTCACACCATCAATGGTCACCGAGGCACCAAAAGGCTCACTTGGGTTCTCTTAAAATTAAAATTATTGCTTTAGAAACACTTGCCAAGACATTAAAAGCATGCACGCACGTATACATACAATCTGCTGGCACCAAAAGACAAGGCAGGGTCAGGGATGCTGCTGGAGGGCAGAGATAGGGGCTCCCGAGGCATGGAGACAGGGCCAAGGGTTGGTCAGCAGGCAAAGAGCATGCCAGGAAAATTTTGGGAAATGGGAGACTACGGGTTCGTAAGCTGGAGGGGAAACAGAAGGCCAGAGGCCAAGCCGGGATAGGGATCAATGTCTATGAAAGATGGACAGAGGGCTGTGAGCAGCGGAGACACACAGATGCAGTTAAGTCAAAGAAACAACATGAAAAATAATGCGTGACTCCTGGGTTCAGACTTCCAAGAAAAGGACAAACTGGTTTTCACAAAGGTGTGATGAGGATGGCCACAGGAAACAGCTGGTGGGAAATGCAGGCCTAAGGCCACTCCATCCACCTGGGGGCAGATGGAAACACAGCAAGGGAGGCCTTCCTTGGAGGAAGGAATGAACGGAAGGCGGGGGTGGAGGGAGCATGGATAACGGAAGGGGAAGCAGAAGCACTGGCCCTCAGAAGGGGCACACTACTGTGAAAATGACCTGCCCACCTGCAGTGCCCTTCTCCCTGCCCTGCCTTTTCACTCCTATCCCAAAGAGTGGGGCTAATGTCAGTTCCCGCCTCCCAACCATGACCCCAGCAAGGTGTAGGATTCTTCGGGGCTGAGATGGGGGAGGTCAAACTTACCACATTCAAAGAAATTATAAACAGGGCGGACCTTGAGAACTCGCTGCATGTACTCGTGCAGGATGCAGACCTCGGACTTCCCGTTGGGGTTAATGACAAACTCTGTGACAAGAAGGCCTATCTCAGCAACAGCATGAGGACCTGCCGCAAGCTAGCACTTGGGACCTGGCACCATCAAGTTAGCGACTCACTCACAATTAGGGGCTCACCACCATGAACACAGTGCACCTCTGCATTCATAGGGTAAACATAAGCTTTGAAGTAAACGCAATTCACACACAAAGCATATGTTCTAAGACCATCAAGTGAAAAACAACAGTATAATCAATCTGCCAATGATAAAATTTACAAGCCCCAACTCACCTTTCTTTGTGGGTGCATCCTGCACAGACAGAGTGATGAGTTTTTGATTGGCTGGCAAGATGGGCCTCTCAGACTCTGCCTGTTTCCGTTTCATTTCTCGGTTAAACTGCCGCCGCTCAGCCCAAGTCCTGAATTTCTTCACAGTGACTTGCTCAAAGTCAAAACGCTTTTCCAAGTAGCTCCGAAATTCCTCAAGATCTGTGCGGATTTACCAGAGAACAAAATTGCTAATTTCCAACATAAAAGTCATGTTTTCTTTGCCCACTGAGTAGGGCAGCAACGGGCTGCCCATCAAACAGGTCCCACCACACCATCCCCACTCTTTCACTTTTCCTTTCTTTTAAATTTTTTTTTTTTCAACATTTATTTATTTTTGGGACAGAGAGAGACAGAGCATGAACGGGGGAGGGGCAGAGAGAGAGGGAGACACAGAATCGGAAACAGGCTCCAGGCTCTGAGCTATCAGCCCAGAGCCTGATGCGGGGCTCGAACTCACGGACCGCGAGATCGTGACCTGGCTGAAGTCGGACGCTTAACCGACTGCGCCACCCAGGCGCCCCTCACTTTTCCTTTCAAAGAGCAAAGAAAGCAAAGGATCAGGTCCCTTCACTCTGGCAGCTCCTCAAATTACTCAAGTTACAAACCTCTAGGATGCTCTTTTAGTTTATTTGGAACAAGAACAATAAGAAAAAAGGAGAAAAAGAAAAAGTTTTAAAAACAAACAAAAAATCAGATGGCCTTCAAGCCTTTTTTCCCTGTATCAAAACAGGTAACACAGCAGCCAAAGCGCTATGCACCCAGTGCACACCTTGCCCTCTCCCCTCTGGCACCCTGGCCGCAAGCACATTCAGCAACACAAGCAGGTGGCTTGGGCCTTGACACTGGTCATGCCTCGCCCCACACAGTCCCTGCCCATCCCCACTGTTCACCACCCACCCCACTCAGTGAAGTTCCCAGGGGCCTCCTGCTTTTACTGTTGCACCCACTACCCCTCTCCCTCCCAGGACATCCTAGAGAATCACGTCAGCCTAACTGGTTTCTTTTTTTTTTTTTAATTTTTTTTTTTTTCAACGTTTATTTTTGGGACAGAGAGAGACAGAGCATGAACGGGGGAGGGGCAGAGAGAGAGGGAGACACAGAATCGGAAACAGGCTCCAGGCTCTGAGCCATCAGCCCAGAGCCCGACGCGGGGCTCGAACTCACAGACCGCGAGATCGTGACCTGGCTGAAGTCGGACGCTTAACCGACTGCACCACCCAGGCGCCCCCCTAACTGGTTTCTTACTCAAGTGTAAGCCCTGAGGCAGGGACTGTCATGGCTCATGGCCAGCCCAAAGAGTAGTGCTGGTAGAAGCGGAGGGAGGAGTTCCATGTGTGAAGACTGAGGAATATACGGTTAAAACACAAAGCTGTGAAACAACGTACCTGCACCTACTTAATTATGCACCAAAACCACATATTTCTTTACATGTGAATGCAGGGAAGTGAGTCTGCCAACAAGTACAAGTGGTCAACCTCTCCCATGGGAATGAAATTAGAAATGAAAGGCAGGTGTTTTCAAAAAAAACAGGAACACATTCAGGTGTTATGTGTGCCTAAAAGATAGTATGAAAAATAAAACCTCTATGATAAAGGCTGAAAGCAAAAGCTCCCTTCAGCTAGGTCCTGAGAAAAGCTCCAGCACCCGGACAGAAGACAGGGGAGGCTGACGTGGATAAGGAGACAGCAGGCAGGCAGGTGTGGGGAGAACGCAGTCTGTCCACTGGGGAAGCTGGGGGCTAGTGACACACCCTGCCTTTCCCCAGACACCTCTCTCCACAGAGGCCACCCCTCTCTGAGACACCCTCCCCTTCTTCAGCAGTGGTGCTCCCCTGACCCCAGCTCTTCTAGGCTCCTCATACATAAGAGTTACAAGACAGGCTGGGCAGCAATACTGACAATATCCAAACAGCAATTACCAAAAATCCTCAAAAACACAAAGTCCTCCTTGAAATGAGATTCAGCAGGTGGGCTGAAACAGATCTGCCACCACTATAGAGACAAACTAAGAGTTGAATGAGGAAGCCTAGGGGCGCCTAAGTGGCTCAGTCCGTTGAACAGCCAACTTTGGCTCAGGTCATTATCTCTCAGTTCATGAGTTCGAGCCCGCGTCAGGCTCTACGCTGACAGCTCAGGGCCTGGAGCCTCCTTCGGATTCTATGTCTCCTTCTCTCTCTCCCTCTTCCCCATTCTCACTTTGTCTCTCTCTCTCTCTCTCAAAAATAAACATTAAAAAAAAAAAAAAAGAAACTGAATGGGGAGGCCTAGGCTAAAAAACACAAAAAAAGAAGAGAAACACCAACACAGCCAAAAACAATAGTGGGACTGAAGCAGGAAATGTCCACAGAATAGTGGTCATCCCCCAGTGCTGAGTCCATGGATTGATGAAGCTCACTCTGAGCCCATCAAGGTAAATCAAAACAATGCCAGGAGAGCACATCCTGCTGAAAAACCAGAATTTCAGGAAAGGTCACAAAAGTGACTGGAGAAAAAGGCCGATCTGCACTGACTGTAGCCACCTCTGTGGCAGCACTGGCCATATGGGGCCTGCAGACCAGGTGGGTTCTAAGATCAGGGAGACGCACCTTTCTAGCCACATAAGAGTGGACACAGGTCCCCAGAAGCCCCTTTCTCACAAACATAACTAGGAACAAGTGGCCTTCAGCAGTAGGAATGTAATTGAAGGGAAGGCGTGGAATATAGCCACATCCCTGCAGATGGGTCCCAACCAACAAGGAAGGAAGGAAACTTACCAACTGATTCATCCTTGCACACCTCGACCTTTGCCTTCACCTGCCCCAGGGCCCCAGGGGCAGCCTCAGCCCCCAGCGGGTCCTTCTCATCAGGGGGCCCTGAGTCAGCTCCCATGGAGTCAGGCTCTTCCAGGGGGAACTCCAGCTCCGCAGATCGGCTCAGCGGCTTGACAGGGGACACTTCCCCACTGGGGGCAAGCTCACTGTTTTGCTCTCTTTCCTCATTATCCTTCATTTTCTTATAATGCAGACAGGGAATGCTACTCAGAGGAGGATCATGTTTCTGCGGATAGTGAAATTGCAACACAGATTACAAGGATGACCCCAAAGGTCTGAACATCCGATGCCTTCCACCTGCCTCTGCTTGGCTACGATGCAAGTGCAACATGTGTGTGTTCAGTCTGCAAACTTACAAGACTAAATTCATGACTGATGCATCCCCTACCCGTATGCTTCCCGTTCCCAGGAAGTACGGCCTGGACCAGGTGACCACCCGAGACTCTCTGTGTAGGTACACGGGGACTCCAGAGTTATGGAATGTCATGATCCATCCATCAGGCAACGGTTCCGTAGGAGGACGGCCACGACCTACATAAAGACAAGAACATCCCACAATCACTTCAAAAACTCTCCGAGTTATGGAAGTCTTCAAAATTACAAGCAGATGAGAACAGTAAAGCCAACCAAGTATTGAAAAAAACCTCTAAGAACTAGGAGAGTAGGGGAGTACCCTGCCCTCCTCAGAGCCTGTCCCAGCCCCATCTGCTGCTCAGCACCTCCTATGCATGAAACTCTGCTCTCAATGTTGTGTTTACATAGCTCTAACCCATAGAACCTAAGTACCTCCTCAACACAGGAAGCTGTCCACCTTGTTCACTGCTGTACTCTTAGACCTAGAACAGCATGTGGTGCATGAAGGAGCCTGGGATGAGATTCTATAAGACACAAGCCATAGCCTCAGCTGCTGCCTGCACAGCTGTGGGCATCAAGGGCATTAATTCCTCACTGCCTGCCTTGGCTGTGGCCAGAGGCACCCCAGGGACTGGGTTAGCTTTGCTAATAAATTACATGTCTGTCGACCACTGCTCCCTGTGACTGGATAACATGCCTTCATTGTACCTAAGCTGCATGCTCTCACTAGCATGTGAAACACAATTCATAAATTTCTAAATCAGTTCTTGCTAAAGCATGTAAACATGCAGTCATAGAAAAAGACTCAAGACTTGTTACCCACTTGACATCTGCCACTGACAGGCCTGGTTACTGGGAAAAGCACAAAGATTCAACGGAAACTTAATTATCTTACAGGTACTGGGTGCAAGTAAGAAATTTAGAAACAAAAGGAAAAAAGCAAATGAAATCTAAAAAATATACATACAATAAAATGGCACCAGGGACTCTCATGGTAAAGGGAGTGGTATCCCAGTGCCAGGTCCCCACCCGGCAGTGCTAACCCCTGACCTGATACTAGAACATGGCAATACATGGCACTACTGGCAGGTGCACCTGGATCACTCATCTGCGACAACCAGCAGTCATAAAGTTGGCCCAGCCATCTGAAGAGCTCACATGCAGCTCACACGCCCCCTGTGAGCATGAGGCCCATGCTGCAGCTCCTGGGAGGCTGCACTATGGGGCAGGCTGCCAGGTGGGTGAGGTGGAGAAGGCTGCAGAGAGAAAGGTACAGGACTGCCCAGTGCAGGCAGGCCAAGTGGCATGCCTGCAGTCACAGGCATATTGTGAACCTGTGGGCCACTCAGGATGAACAGGACTTTCTCTGCTCAGATTGCTGAAACCACAGAAAGAGTACAAAGCAAATCTCCGGAGGCACCGAAGTAAAGACTGCCCCCACACCCCTTCTTCCCAGAAGCTGAGGCCCTAGGCTTATCCCCATCTACAGCTGATAAACCCAACACCCATCCTGTTCCAACCACTAGCTAACCCAGGCAGACACATGCCAGCAGCCAGCACTGCTGACACGTCCACTCTGTAGTCAGAGACAGGACACCACCGACCCCTCAATTTCCTCCCATCACACCAGGCCACTTTCTGCAACCCGGCCCCCAGCCTAAGGTCTCAACTGTGTGCCCAAGTCCCCATGCATCTGTTCAGCCCCTTTCCACTGCCTAATCTCCACCTGGACACTCACAGGTACCTCCAGGCCAGGAAAGCTAGAAACTGACACCGACTTCTCTTATACCTATACCACACTGGCAAAGCAGCAGCACAAGCATGTCACTGGGTGCCTCCCAACTCCCTCCACCACCCCCAAAAACCAAGTGCGGCTTCGGAATACCTTTGCCTCTACTGAATCCAGAACCCAGACTGCAACCATCCCCTGCCGTGGTGCTGTACCTGCCTCTGGCCTCAGCCTCCACACCCTCTAGTTGCCTATCTTGTCATCTCCCAGCATGCAACATTCCCTCCTCCTCACCCCATCAGAAGTGCCCTCCCCATTCCTCTCCACAACACCAGCCGCTCTGTGGTGTGTATCCACAGCAGACACCCCAACCTGCCCCTGGGTTGTCATGCATCTGTTACATCCTTGTGTCTTATCTGTTTCCCCTTCATCAGACATGGCCATCCTCCATCAAATAAGTGCCCACTGCCCAGACCACCACCTGGCACCCGAGGGCTCTCAAACCTACACTTCTGCTGTCCCACAAACACACTACTTTCTAACCTGCTGACTTACTTTTTAGCACTGTTTTAATCTTGGTCATCATTGGCTGCACACTTGTCTCTCCATCAGACGGATGGTCACTGTCTCCTCCATATTTCTCTTCCATTCGCCTCTTTTTGGGAGCACAAAGGCCCTCTTCCAGCAGAGCATCGACATCGTTGTCAAAATCATCCTGCAAAACATGCTGTTCAGACACCATGGCCCCCGGAGCCCGCGTTCCTGTACCGTAGGCAAATTTAACAGCATTAGTGAGAACAGACACAGAAATGAGGCACTCTCAAGTGGGGCCTCGGTATGCCTTTATGTTGCGTGATCATCTGAAAAACAAACAGGATGAAACTGACAACTGCAACCAACATGCTTGATGCTTGATACAGGTACACATCCCACCAGGAAGTGCTTCTCAGCAGCACCTTCCAACTCAGGTTGCATAGAGTACAAGGTCGACTGCTCAGCCAAACCTTTGGAAAACTTAAAAACCTGGACTTCTTACGGCTTTTTCTTTTCCACATTAACGTCATTCCACCTCATACGGGTTTTTGTTTTTGTTTTTTCCTCTGCAACATCAGCTTTCAAAAGATGCTGCAGTTCCCAACACCTCTCTTTGGGTTTTGCTAAGAGTGCTCCAAAGGAGGGGTCGCCGACATACCTCATAGGAGAAGTTCAAGGCCTCTTCATCCACTCTGTCTCTCTGCACGATTGCTTTAGCCGTGAACCCGCCTGCTCCTTCTTCATCTAGCTCCAAATTGTCAGTAAAATCTTCTAACTCATCGAGCACTGCGTACTCCACTCTCTTTTCCTGATCCAGCTCATTCTCCTCATCCTTCTTATCAGCACTCTCACCCCCTACGCCTACCCCGTTCCCAACACTCCCGCCAAAAGGACAAGCATGCACGTCTCCACTGACAGGGCTAAGGGCCAGACCGCAATCTGCGCGAGCGTCGCGCTCCACTCCTGTGTACAGCACCTTCCTGTCCTTACTCCTGCAGCTCTCGGTAAAGCTCACGCTAATCTTTACATCCTTAAGCAACTTAAGGTCAGGGGAGAACTTCCGGACCGCAGGTGCGTGCCGGGCGGTGCGCGGGCTGTGGCCACTACAGTTCGGGTCTATGAGGAGGCGGGCCTTAGAGTAGGATCCTTTGGAGAGAAGAGAAGCTCCGTAGAAGTTGAGCGGGTCCTCAGCAGGGGATTCGGCCTGTCCATCACCACCAGAGCCAACGTCCATTACCTCTGCATCACTGGACGTTTGCAGGGGAGGTGGTGGAGACTGTTCACGGGGCAGCGCTTGGAGGGGGCAAGCTCGGTTCTCCATCACTGCTTCTCCTGCGGGCTCACGCGGGAGAGGAGAGGGACTCTCATATGTCTCCATAGTAAAAGTGGTTAAGACTATTTTAAAAGACCAGAGTTTTAAAAAACCTTACATAAATCTATACAGCTAACATGCACAAGTCCGTTGAGACCCGGGTACCGTCCTGCCCGCACTGCACACGCTGGCGGCTTAGTCAAGCTGGCCACATTGCTCTTTTCATTAATGTAGACAGCTTTTAGAACCACTGCCTCAATTATTGGAAATCACAATGCACTCAGCTTAAATGACTGACGACTAAGCGAGTCTGTCTTCATGCCAAAGTGGCACCTTTCTTCTTCCACCTGCAAAGAGATTTAAAAACATCGTCACAAAATGACAGAAACCTTCTGCTTCACTGGCACTGAGAACCAAGTGCTATTAACAGTGTAGTAAAGAACTTAAAATACTACTGCCTTAGAGAACCTTCTAGGTTTCGAAACAAATTAGCTCTATGCTTTTCCTTCAAAACCTAAATTATAATTTAAGTCCAAAGTTAAATATATTAATTGTCCACTGTAATTCCTACTTCAGAAGCACAAAAACAGTATTATCTTAACACTCAAAAGATTTTAAAAAACTAGGCTAAACTTCACCGCAGCATTCCCCTAACTCAGTTTATTAGGTAAGCAAGCTCGCGGTGCAAGGCTGCCCTTTCCAGAATACACATAAGGTGTGTGGCCTCCCTCTGGCCATCAGAGCGACATGGATCCACTCACCTGCTAGGGCTGGGTCAGTCAGAGGGCGAGTGCGAGACCCTCAGCTCAACTCTGCGGCACTAGGGCCTCAGAGATACGGCCAGGCGCTCTGCTACCCAGGGACCCCAGGGCTCTCCTGGGCCCACAAGGTGGCACGTGGACCGGGACAGTGATGCAGCGTGCTGAGGTCGCCAGAGGTGGCATGGTTCTGTTCCCAGTAGAGGAGGGGGTGGTGGCTGTGGGGAAGGGAACCTGGCCAGGGTCGGTCGGGGGAGCCTCAGGAGACAGCTGGAGCCAAGGCACAGGAAGTCCTGGGTGCCATCTGGGGCCTGGCTCCATCCTGGGGGCAATAAGGAGCCACCAAGGGTCAAGTGATTCACACACCACAACTCAGTCCCTATTTGAAAAAGGGGACTGACTGCTGTGCCAGGCCCAGTGCCTATGCCCAAGGTATACAAGGCAGTCCTCCAAGCCAGAGGACAAAGGTGTGAAAGAGGCTCTGCTGACAGGGCTGGAGCCCTCAAGAACAGTGAAGACACAGAACTGACCACACTGCTGACCGTGCAGAGGTGGAGAGCAGAGACAAGAGGGAACTGAAGGTGAATGAGGCTTCTCCCCTGGAGGGTCCCCCGTGTTCCAGTATTCAGGCAGAAGCCTGCAGAGGAGAATGGACGGAGCCTCCAGGCAGACCTGTCCAACAGGTCTGAGGCGGCAGCTCTGCAACTGTGACTGGCCCAGAAACAGAAGGCCAGACAGAACACATCAGCGAGGTGGTAGTTGCCAAAATCACAGGAGAGAGGCTGCCCAGAGAAGCAACATAGACCAAGAAGAGGGTTGAGGATGCCACTCTGGGAAGCTTCCCTTCAGAGAAAGGACAACAAAACGGATGACATGAAAAGGCAGGTCAGAGGGACAATCCAAAAACCGAGAGGTCCGTGGGAGGGCCAGACATCAAAGCAGGAGAAGCACGTGCAGACGCAAATGTGTATGCACACACACTCCCACGCCATGCTGACACACACACGCATGAACATGCCATGCATATGGGTGCAGATATGCACATGCATGCCCATGCCCACCCAGGGCAGCTTGACTGGCTGCACAGATAGAACAGAAGACAGCAGACATCACACATTTAAGAAGTTTACAGTGAAGGACTAGAGCATGGTGGTTGTAGTTTCAAGGTGATGCAAAGTAAAAACCAGAGATTTGTTTAGATTTAATTAATTCATTCAATCAATATTCACTGGCCATCTACTCTAAGGGATGTACTACCACGAACAAGAAACAAGGTCCCCACCGCCTGGATGCAGTTGGAAGGGCCATGACCACTGAGCTGTCACTCTTGTTTTCCTAGATTCTAAGATGTCCTTACATTTCTGAATTCAATGGAAATTTAATGATACTTCCCCCAAAGGTGTATCTGTTAAAGGTGCTAAAGATCAAGGGAATACAGCATGTGGATAACAAGACACAGACCTGCGGTAAACGCTAAGGTGGCTACAACCGAACAGGCAGGAGGAGCACCAAGTGTAATAAGGCCAGTCTCCTGGCAACCAACAAAGATCATTTCAGAGAAGGACAGACAGGTCAGCATGTTCAGTACTACAGAACACAGATCAAGAACCAATCTGTGCTTCTAGGGGCTGAAAATGGCAGGGGGAGGGGGGTTGAAAACAATGGGTGGTACAGGACGAGGACACCTGCCACCATGTTATAAGGCCAAGCAGCTGCCAGGATCAAAGCACAAAGCAAAGATGATAATAACCCTGGAAGAGGTACAGAAGGTGGAGTCAGAGAGCTGTAGAGAAAGAGACCGTTCTTTCTCCCTGAGAGATCAGGAAAGCCTGCCCAGCCCTTGGTGGGGGGGGGAGGGGGCGGGCAGCAGCTCAAGGTTCAGAGCTCACAATGGAGCTGTCTTGGGTAAGTTCCTTACTTTCCTCTAGTAAGCTTGTTCTCTCAACAAGTGTTTGCTGAATGCTTTCCATGTGGCACATGTAACCATTCTAGATGCTAAAGACACAATGGACAAAATCTCTGCCCCACAGAGCTCACATTTTAGCAGGAGAGATGGACAAACAACCAAGAAAAGGTGAGAAGTATTCCAGAGAAAACAAAGCAAGGAGTTGGGGGAGGGGAAGCAGTTTCAGAAAGGGCAGACTAAAGGCTGCACAGCCAGAGTCCATCTGTAGGCAGAAGAGAGTGAACTAGGTGGGTGGGAGGAGGGGATGTTCCAGGTAACAGAGAAGAACAAAGGCCCTGGGGCAGAAGTGCAGGTAAAAGCAGTGTGCTGAAGGGTGAAGTGAGACAAGAACTGTAGCCCTTATCTTGAGAGATGGGCTACTGGACAGGAGGGTCCAAGCAGTGAGGTCACATGATCCAAGGACAGCAGTGGCGGCCAACCCTCAGCCAGGCCCTGTTCTAAGAGTGTTAGGCATTCTCACAAAGCACGGAGAGAGGTTAAAGACAGAAAGGTTAAGCAACTTGCTCAAGGTCACACAGCTAGAAAGTAGTGAAGCTGCTTTACCACCCAGGCTAGGTGGCTCCCCTCCTCACTTCCTTGGTTTTACACTATCTTACAGTTTAAAAGTACCATTCTGTGTCCAGAAAAACTACCATGGGCGAGTAGAGGGAAGAGCAAGGGTGAGAGCAAAGAGAAGAACTAAGAGGCTCACCAGGCAGTTCAGAGTAGCATGATAAGCTGGAGGTGTTAAGAAATGGTCCTGAGTGTTGCACGGAAGCCTAAGAGAGGACTCCAGGTGACTCTAAACTCAAGAACAAAGCTGTCATGCATTGAGGAGATGAAGGCAGCATGAGAAATGTTGTGGGGTGGGTGAAGATCAGGGTTTGGTTTTTGGACGTGGCTACTTGACATCAAAGTAATACATGGAGACATGGAAGAGGCAGCAGCTCAGAAGGGAGGCCTGGGCTGGAGAAGGCAATGGGAGATGTCAGGAAGAGGGCATTAAAGCCAGGAACCTGGATGAGACCACCAAAAAGGGGAGGGCAACTACTATGAGGGACCAAGACCAGGCAAACCAGTGAAATTCAGGCTTCCTACCCCCAAGGTCATGGTCAGATTATAAAATCATCCCCAGGAAGTGCCCTACAGAGTGCCTGGCCGTAAAGGGGCTCAAAGAGTGACTCCTGCCATCGGCCCCACTACTGCTTCAGCTGACTGAACACATGGACGTAAACCTTGCTTGCCAAGTGGACTGTGAGCCATCAGGAGACTCGCAGCAGGCTCCCCTGGATCCCTGGCACATAGGGTAAAACCAACAGGCTTGGATAACACCCTTCACTGAAGTCCACTTGCTGGGGTGGCCATCAAGGCAGCAGCTGTGATGTACAATGCTGGGGCTGCTGCCTTTCGGTCAAGCCTCTCACACTGCAGCCTCCCGCCCAACCCAGCAGCAGTATGACCTCATCCATTCCTTTTGTCATCCTCTAACAGACCTCACATCCTGTACTCACAGGCGCACCGCTGACTGGCCATTCACTCTCTTTGGTGAGTGACAGCCTGCGGCAGGGTTTGGGCCAGTCTGCCAAAAGCCCCGTGACTGGGAGTCCAGTCTGCGGCCAGGAAACAGAGGGTCTCCACCTGGTGGTTGTCCTCACAGTCACCAGCCCTAGCCTGGACTGCCGTGCATCAGATAACAAGGTACATGCAAGCATGCAGAACAGCAAATCAAATTCCTACCATGAGCAACCCAAGTCCATCGAATGATACTTGACAGGTATCACTATCAACAGGTTGCCCCGCTCCGTTTATTTTTACCACGACCATTGTTACAACACAACCACAATCCGTCCATCTACGTGACACTCAATCCATGAGCATTTGGTGGAGAAAAAGACTTGGGCGACTTTTCAGATTTCCCAAACTGTTACACCCGGCAGGGTCCTGGGCGAACACTACTCTTGTTCATACCTTTCCCGCCTGAAAGCGACGCTACACCTTCGGGCCCACAGGGCAAGGGGCCTCTTTTCATTCGGGCTGTTTACCCGCGCGGGAGAGCGACCGGAGTCGGCGTCACCTGGGCCTGGGGCCCGCCCCCCCTCCACCCCCAACGGCGGGACCTTCGCCTCGCGTTCTGGGGCCCGCGGCCATGATGCTTCACAAAGGCTGGGACTCCGCGTGGCTGCCCCGCCTCGCGCCCTCCCGCCCCGCCCCGCCTCGCTGCCCGGGCCCTTAGCCCTCGGCCCGAGAAGGAGGGAGGGGAAGGGCGCGCCCTCGCGCAGGCCGCAGCGCCCGCCCCGACCCCGCGGGGCGCCCCTCGCGCCCCGCACCTACCTCCAGCACCCGCGGCCTGCCCGAGCTGCCCGCAGCCCGACCAAAGCAGGGAGACCCTCACGGCCTGGCCGCTACCGCCACGGATACCGCTATCTAGAAAGGCCGCCCAAGCTCTCTCCGGTCGGCGGGACCCGCCTGCCGCGCGGGGCGAGCAGAGGGAGGGCCTTGGCGGCTCGCGGCCAATCCCTGCGCGCGGCCACCCCGCATTGGGGGTACCGCCGAGCGGGCTGCGGAGGCTGCCAATCGGCGAAGCGCAGCGCTAGCGGCCACGGCGCTAGGCCCAATAGCGCGGCCGCGTGGGCGGAACCAGGCGCTCAGGCCCCGGCCGCGCTAACGGTCGCCTCCTGGGCGGGGCTCGCCGTGCGGAGGGCGGCGGCCGCGAGGAGTGCCGGGAACGGGGAGCGCGGGGAATGCCGGGAACAGGAGAGCGCGGGAAGCGCAGGGAATGCCGGGGGAAGGAGGAGCACAGAGGATGCCGGGAACGGGAGAGCGCGGGAAGCGCCGGGAGCACAGGGCGCCTAGCTGCTTTAGATCCTGCGGAGGAAAACATTGGAAAAAAAAAAATGGGGGTGCCTGGGTGGCTGAGTCGGTTAAGCCTCTGACTTCAGCTCAGGTCATGATCTCACGGTTCGTGGGTTCGAGCCTCGCGTGGACCTCTATGCTGACAGCTCTGAGCCTGGACCCCGCTTAGGATTCTGTCTGTCTGTCTCTCTCTCTCTCTCTCTCTCTCTCTCTCTCTCTGCTGACAGCTCTGAGCCTGGACCCCGCTTAGGATTCTGTCTCTCTCTCTCTCTCTCTCTCTCTCTCTCTCTCTCTGCCCTTCCCCCGCTTTCACTCTGTTTCTCTCAAAGATAAATAGACGTTAAAATTTTTTTGTTAGATAATGCGGACGACACAGTACACAGACCGGCATTACACGTCTCCAATTAAAACCATTAAACATAATCGTTAGGAAAAAAAAAACAAAAACAGACATATGCTAAACTGTCCGGCATTTTTCCACTCGGTAATAACACACACCGTTTCAGAAACTTAAGAAAAGGGAGGGTATGAGTAAAATGGGAGAAGAGACAGTTTATCCTTAGACCAGAATTCCAGTGAATAAATGGAAATAGAACATCTCCCTTTTGGCAGCCTGCACAAACCTGCAGACAAAAGCCATGGATGCTAAAAATAGCGGGCAAAAGTGTGAGAACTGGCACGGACTTTTTTTGTTGTTTTACGGAGCTGCAAAGTTTCTCCCCGAGACACTAATTTCAAAGGTAAAATAGTAACTGCAGTGGAGAAAAACCTGAGACACCACCTAGCCAAATGAAAGAGATCACCAGCAAATGTATACACTTCCAAACATAAAATTTACATTTTAAAGATGTACCTTCTAAGGGCTCCTGGGTAGCCCAGTCTGTTAAGTCCGACTTCAGCTTAGGATTTCAGCTCAGGTCATGATCTCATGGTTCGTGGGTTCAAGCCCCAGGTAGGGCTCTCTGCTGAGAGCTCAGAGCCTGGAGCCTGCCTCGGATTCTGTCTCCCTCTCTCTCTGCCCCTCCCCCACTTGCATTTTCTCTCTCTCTCTCTCTCTCTCTCTGTCTCTCAAAAACAAATAAAACATTTTTTAAAATGTACCTTCTGTGGTATACTAATGAAACCTCAATAAAAATAAAGACAAAAGTCAGCACCAGCAAAGGGACATATTGTGGGCCTCTTGAAGGGACATGCATGACTGACTTGTGGGTATTTCTACCCAAAAGACAAAACCTGAATGAAGAAAGATCAGACCCAAATGAGGTACATTCTACAAAAAAATTGGCAGGTGCTTTTCACGTGTCAAGATCATTCAAGTCAAAGATACGCTGAGAAGCTGTCTTCGATTACAGGAGACACAACTAAGTGTGATGTGGGATCATGACCCTGTATTGGAACCTGACTCAGGAAAGGGATATAAGTGGAACAACCGGTAAAATTCAAATAAGATCTGGGGCACCCGGGTGGCTCAGTCTGTTGAGCAGTTGACTCTTGATTTCAGCTCAGGTCATGATCCCAGGGTGGATCCTGCTTAAGATTCTCTTCCTCTCCCTCTGCCCTCTCTCTCTCTCTCTCTCTCTCTCTCTCTCTCTCTCTCTCTTTCTCTCTCTCTCCTCTCTCTCAAATTAAAAACAAAAAAAATTCGGGGCGCCTGGGTGGCTCAGTCGGTTAAGCATCCGACTTCGGCTCAGGTCATGATCTCACGGTCTGTGAGTTCGAGCCCCGCATCGGGCTCTGTGCTGACAGCTCGGAGCCTGGAGCCTGTTTCAGATTCTGTGTCTCCCTCTCTCTGACCCTCCCCCATTCATGCTCTGTCTCTCTGTCTCAAAAATAAATAAACGTTAAAAAAAAATTTTTTTTTAAAAACAAAAAAATTCAAAGTAGGTGGTAGCTGGTGGTATTATATCAACACTAATTTCCTGGTCGTAATCATATTACTAGAGCTAGTGATAGGGTGTTAATAGTTGGGGGACTGGGGTGAAGGACACTGGAATATTTTGTTCTGTTTTTTCAAGGTTTTAGTTAAGTTGAAATCATTTCAAAATGAAAATATTTTAAAAGGTAGGGAAAGGGGCACCTGACTGGCTCAGTCAGAAGAGCATGTGACTCTTGATCTCAGGGTTGTGAGTTCAAGCCCCATGTGGGATGTAGAGATTACTAAAAAATAAACTTGAAAAACAAAAACAAAAAGGTGGTGAGAGAGAGTATTGCAGGTGAGGAAGCTAGAGGCCTACCCAGGCTCATCCGTCCCTTCCTACCCCTTTTCTGTTCACCTGGCTGCTCCAGTGGTTAGCACAAGCTACTTCACAATAAAATGTGAACGAGCCCCATGAGGTTCTGGCTCCTGGACTTGGCCAAGGGAGGCCAGCTTCCCTGTGGCTGGGCAAGCTGCTGGCCCCGGCCCAGTGGTCAGAGCTCATAGGAACCATTGGCATGGCACCATCCAGCCTTAGCAACCTCTCCACACTTTGTCATTTGCTTGGCAAGTTGCCTCAGCCTTGAGACCTCAGACACACTACAGCTGGCTTCCCACAGTCTCCATCTGACTCCATCCTCAGATGGATGCCTAGAAGCTGGAACTCTAGCCCAAGCTGTGGGAGGAAACTTTTCTCTCTGGGTTCCTGTTTCCACCTGAGCCCAACTCACCCATGAGCCAGGTATCTCCTAAAGAGCCTAGATGATGCTATCTGCTGGCAGATGAGACCAAAAAACCAGGTGTTGGTGGGGGGCAGAGGAGGGGTTGTGGGGGGAGGGAGAGGGATGGGAGGGTGTCTCTGCAGGTAGAAGGCCAGCAGCTCAGACCTGCCAAGACAAGCCCCAAGGCCAAGCTGCATTCCTGGACTGGTCTTGTTTACTTACAGATTTGGCTTCCATATTGGTCAGCTCCACACCTCAGACTCCATGCCAACATACCTCAACTGGCTGTTCAGAGCTAGAGAGCAGAAGCAGCTCATCTAGGAAGGGGCATCTGAAGAGGCAGTGAATTCCCCATCCATCTGGGAAAAGAGGACCCATACAGGGGACTCAGGGATCTGATGCATCTGGTGATGAGCAGAGAGGACTAGCTAAGCTATGCCAAGGTCAGGTCCAAGTCTTCCGTGTGGCATGTCAAAAGCACTTCTAGAAGGGATAGTTTCCTAGGGTCCCTTCTAACTGCAAAAGGGTCTCACTTCAAGGCCTAAATGAATGGCAGTTTGGGAAGTGCCAGCAATGTCATACTTGGCTCAAATGTCTACTTGGCCTGAGCATGAGGATACAGTGATGGGCAAAAGAGGAAAGGCCTTGCCTTCCTGGAGCTCTCATTCTGACAGGGAGGCATTCAAGAAATAATCAAGCAAAATGTATAGCATGTTACAGTGCTAACCACTATAGAAAATAGAGCAGGGACCAAGGCAAGGCAGATTGCAACTTTAGATGGGATGCCTCCCAAGACTTTACCAAAGAGTTGCACGATGTGAGGGAGAGTGTGGTTTGGATATAGGGGCAGAAGAGTTCTTCAACCAGAAGGGACAGCAAGTGCAAAGGCCCCGGGGCAGGAGCTGTGCAGAAAGCATGGCCAAGGGTAGGGGCAGGGGCAAGGGCAAGGTAAGTGAGGTGATGGGGGTGGTGCAGGGCAGCAGATGAGACCAACATGGGAGGGCCATGGCCCAAGGGAAGACACCCCAGGATGTACCTTGTCCTCATCCTGCTCCTTCCTGGCCTCATGACTCTGCCTTCCCACCTGCCAGGGGACTGACACACTATTATGGTATCTCCCCAAGCTTCAATTTCCTCATCTGTAGAGCGAAGGTCACAATTGTATTAGTTTGCTAGAGTGCCATAACAAAGTACCACAAATGAGTGGCTTAAACCACAGAAATTTATTGTCTCACAGTTCTGGAGGCCAGAAGTCTGAGATTAAGGTGTCAGCAGGGCCACGCTCCCTTGGAAGGCACCAGGGAAGGATCTGTTCCAGGTCTCTCTCAGCTTCTGGTAGTTTCTTAGCATGACACAGCATAGCTCGTCTTTATAGGCCATTCTGCCTGCATGCATGCCTGTCCCTGTGTCCAAATTTTCCCTTTTTGATACGGACATCAGTCATAATGGATTAGGGCCCACCCTAATGACTTCATTTTATCTTGATTACTTCTGTAAAGACCCTAATAAAGGTCACATTCTGAGGCACGGGCACTAGGACACCAACAGATCTTTCAGGGGGCACACAACTCAACCCATAATGATAGAACTACATCTTGGGCTGCCCTATCTTCAGAGGGCTCAGGCCCTTGGGGAGCTCAGGACAGGCTGAGGGCAGGAGTATCCCATGCAGGCCCTGTCCTTGGGTAGAGGCAAACAACTAGGAAAGTCTTCAGATGGCTTTGCACCAGCCCAGTGGTGCCCCATGAGGGCCGACACGCCTGGCCAGGGTGAGTGCTGGTGTGGAGCACTGGTCCATGATGTGGCATGGCCCACTGAGGCAGACGAAGGGCATCAGGAGTACCCAGGCTAGGAGCCTAGCTCAGTACGGCTCAACCAGCAAACGTGGGACTTGGGGCCAGTTTACCCCTGGGCCTGCAGGCATGGGCTATGCTGCTGCTGGGGATCCCATTCAAACTTGACCATGCTCAGACACTTTTCCTCTGAGTTCAAAATGAGCCAAGGAGGACATTGGGCCCCTGAGGGGTGCTTGAGATGGTAAGAGGGAAGGGTTGAGGAGGCAAGTAGGACCCAGTGCAGGTCCACACCCTACCCCAAGCTCTCATTGGCTCTGAAAAGGCCAAGTTGGGGGTCAGATGCAAAGGCAATGGAAGTCTGGGTCTCAGCACTGGACACACGTGGGACTCCTTGATGCTCAGCTGGGGCCAGGGACAAGAATTCCCAAGTGCTTGTCCAAAACCAGGATCCTGGGGTTAAGAGACACTCCACTTGTCCTCTTGCCCTGAAACCCACTCCTTCCTACCATCCCCTGGCCTCCACAGTCCACCCCAAGTGCAGGCTTGATCACACTATACTCTCAGGAGGTTCCTCTTCACCCAGATGAGTCCCCGGTTCCTCAGCCCAGCTCAGGAGGCCCTGTATCTGGTACCTACCGTGTCCCATACACACAAGCTCTCTCAGACCCCAGCCTCTGCCCAAGGACAGATGGATGGACAGGTCAACGAACCCTCAGGTTTCCATCATGATGCTCAGGAACCCATGAGCAAAAGAAGAAAGTGGGAAGAGGCTCCTTCTGAAGAAAATGTCTTGGCAGCTCCTGCAGGCCAGGAGAGCAACCCCACTGATCCCCTGCACAGCTGTCCCCCCATCACACAAGGATCTGAAATGCACGGACTCACCACACCTCAGAGTTTTATTATCAAGGTCTCATGTTCAAGGACAGATTCCTATGAAGTCCGACTCCCCAAGGAGAAGGGAAATAGAAAGGGTTGGCTGTGTCCCATCGCTGAGATGGGCCTGCTCAGGACCCATGACCCCAGTGGGCAGGCAAGTAGGTGCCTGAGAGCCTGGCAAAGTGTTTCAGCATACACAGGACCCCTGGTGCATGCAAGACCGCTCCCCTCCCCCACAGGACCACCCCATGCACATAGGAGATCCCCCAGAGCACAAAGGACAACCAACCAGGCGGTGCTTCTGTTATGAAAGCAGGTTCTTCTGGAGTTGTTCTCATTTCTCATTCCAAATGGGGCCTCTCCTCTCTAAGAGCAAGTCTGGTTGTCCAGAAGTGGACTACACCCAGGAGAGGAGCCACTCTTAAACAACAGTCTACTCCTGTTGTTTTGGTCAAAGCAAAGACCCACTAGCCAGAAGCACATGTGGATGTGAGAGGCACACCTCTGCCTGTGTGGCACGCATGTGTGGGTATGCCTGGGAGTGTGTGTGTGTACCTCTCTGTTGCTCATATGTGCATGTGCGTGTGTGTGTGTGACCATGCACCTGCAGGTATGCGTGGAAACATGTGCCTTGAGTATGTGCCTCTGTGCTTGGGCAGGGGGTAGGCCCAGGTACCTTCACACATGCATAGCACACCTGAGCCCCCCTCAGACCTGGCCATGTGACTCTGTCACTCCCACTGGCATGAGGGTGGACCCTGAGCTGGACATGACAACACAGACAGGTCACACAAACACCAGAGGACCCTGGTCCTGGGGGATGCTGGCCAAGTCACAGGCAGTACATGTGATAGTTCCTATCCATACTAGCCCTTGAGGCAGGGCCTTCCTGGAGCCCAGTGGCCACATCCAGGGGGAAGGGTTAGCTCTGCAGCTTGAACTCGTGGGTGCTGGTCTCCCAGCAGGAGGGGTCCTTGTCCAGCATGCTACGTTCTGTGAAGGTCACATGCCCGTCCGCATCCACGAGGATGACTGTGTTGGTTCTGAAAGAGAGCAAGGGGCCCACGTTTAGCCCTCTGCCCTCAGCCTCCTGCCTGCCTGTCAGAGCCCCAAATGAGGCCTCAGTCACCGGGAACTCTCTCCTGTCCTCCTTCCCCACTACCCATCCCAAATGCTCAGTGCACCTTCTCTCCTCCTGCCAGCCCTCCCCAAGGCCATACCTCACTTAGTCAGCACCTGTCTCCCCCTGACAGAGGGCAGGCACCAGGTCCCTGAGCAGCCGAGCACAGGCCAACACCCAGGATGGGCACACACATGCTGAAGACTGGTCCAGCTGCAGCTGGACCCAGCAGCCACACACTCAGCCAGGGAGCAGACCTGGCACTCTGCCTCATGCACACGAGTACACATGAGCAGGAAAATAAGAAAATAAGTCTATGACAGAGGACAAGCTTGAAAAAAACTGATGCCCTGCCACTTGCCAAGGGAAAAGCCTGCCCAATGGAAAGACCACCATTCAAGTCTATAACACTCGAGTGCTGGAGCATCAGTGCTGGACACTGACACCACCCTGACCCTGCCTACCATCCTATCCCCCAGCTAGAGGGCTTGAAGTTGTCGTTTCCTAGAGGATGGACGACTTGGGCTGACCTGAACCCGAACACCAAGCATACTTGCAACATCGCCATGCACTCAGAGTACATGTGACATAACCCTGGCATCACTCAGCACTTGCCACCACCCAAGCACCCCATCCCTGAGTCCTTACGGCTGTGGGCCCCCAAGAGCTTGGCCTATCCATCATAGTCACAGCAAGCTTCCAGCCTGGAAGGAGGCTGGTACCCACGGGGCCTGGTGTAAGCCAAGTCCAGGCAGATGTGGCTGTGCACACGGCTACAGTCGGCCTATAGGCCAGGTGGGCCAGGTGCGCACTCCTGGAGCATCCTGGCTGGTCCAGAAGCCTACCCTCTTCTGTACTTCCCAGGCAGGTCCAAGTATAGCATATGGGCTACCCTGGGCAGAACCACATGGGTGGACTGGGCCTCCCTGACACACACGGAGCCAATCTTCCTCTGCCCAGGAGGGAGAGACAGGGAAGGAACTTGTTGGCACAGGAGACACTGATGCCAACAGCTCCTCCCTCCCAGGCATTCTCTCCTTGCAGCTGAGACTAGTAGTTGCCCTTCCATTAGGTGATGTCCCCAGGCTGAGATGACCTAATAATCCCTGCCCTGGTCACACAGGGAATGTGACAGGCTCAAGGACATAGGGCGAGCGAGGGGAAGTGCTGGGCAGTGGGACCTCTGCGCCCACAGGGATTTGCCAACCCAAGGGTGCCCGTAGCCATCCCAGCTCCCCTATGGCTGTGTAGGGAGCAGGAAACAGCCCAGGAACTATTCTTGCAGCACCCATGGGAGCCAGCAGGCATTTCATGCTAACATTAAGTAATGTGGTATCTGCTGGCCCCACAACCCCCCAAGCTGAAATAGCACCTGCTTTTAGACAGGGCAGAGGCTCTGGGATCCATAGAGTTGAGGGAAGGCCGGGTTCCTCATGGGACAGGACTGAACACACCCAGCAGCCCCTCGTACCTGGTGCCATAGCCTGGGCAGCGCACACACACAGCTGCGTACTTGCTCAGAAAGGGCTGCACATACTCCCTGCCCTGGTCCTCAATAGCTGGATCTGGCAGCTGCCTGGAAGGAAAGAGGAGGGGTCACCATTGCCTCCACCCACCCAACCTGCAGCCCCTCCTGATGTCCTCAAAGCCTGAGGTGCCTAAGGAGCCCACCAGCTTCACGAAGTGGTTGGGGAATCCATGAGGGCTGTTCTGTGCACTTTCCTACTGAAGGCCTCAAATCTCAGTCCAATTTTTTATTCAGGACTCCATCATTGAGCCCCGGCTGCCAGATAGTGATTGCCGGGCCAGTCCCCCTTCCAGAACCACCAGGAGCCTTCCCTAGGACCCAGGGACATGAGCACCTATGAGCTGAGCACTGGGGAAGGCTCTGATGAATCTGCAAATGGCAGGGGTCCATCTAGTCAGAGCTGTACAGGGCCACCCACAGGAAGGACAGAAGCCATCTCCCGGAGCAAACTCACCTTCCTGTCTTGGTGAGGTTTGAGTGGTTGGGGTGCTAGGGGTGGGGGCCTGGCTGAGGGAGTCACTGGCCCCACACACTCCCTGCCTACTCCAAGAGGTACCCCACGGGCATCCCTCCATGTGACAGGAGCCCATTCAAGCCCTGTGGCTTACCAGCCACTGAAGCTGGTGCGGGGACCACAGCTGTCAATCCAGGCAGCCAGGACCCCATTTCAGGCCAGAGGGGATGGCAGACAGTGACCAAGGGCCACGTGGACTTGCAGCTGAGCATAGGATGCTGGGCCAGCCCAAGTAGGACTTTCCTGAGGGGCAGCTGTGCTGAAGCAGAAGGAGCCGTGGTTCGTGGTTTGGAGAAGAGAGGGAGAGTAAGCAAGGGGCCAGGAGGGTCCCAGGAGAGAAGAGTGGGAGGCAGCCCGTGGAGGCTCCTCTGAGGGGCTACGGGGCATCTGGGCAGGATAGTGGCCTGGCCTGAGTATGGGCCACATTACTGAATGGGAGGAAGGTAGCTTGCCAGCACCTCTGACCCCCAGCTGATGGTCAAGACACACCAGAGGGTGGTGTCCCTAGGGCAGGTGCCCTGTGCAGAGGCCACTGAAGTGCCTGAAGGAAGTCAGGTCAGGGGCAACTTTCCCCCAGGCAATTCGTGGGACAGGCATGTCTGTGCCACAGCACTGATAGGACAGCATGTTGAAAGGACAGTTAACTTCATGACATACTCCTAGGTCGTCTGCTTGTTTCTGTGGTTTGCGAACTACTGGGGAGCTTTCTACAATCTCCCAGTAGCTGTGTGCGGACGCGGGGAACCTCCAGCTACTCTCTGTCCCACAAAGGCCTGCATCAAGCCTCTGAGAGCACTGAGCTTCCAAGTGCAATGGCCCAGGAGGGGAGCAGGTAGGAGAGGAGCAAAGAACAGTGTGTCCGTACAGGCTACCCCAGGGTGAGGAACGTGTCCCAGTCCCTTCCATGAGCCTCCAAGGACAGGAGAGCCTGCCTGACTCTATCTCCAGGGCTAGGGCAGAAGAGGGATGCTCTGATTGCCCCAGCTGGACCTGCCCACTCACGCCTCATCATTGTTGAGCACGTGCAGGAGCTGGGCGATGAGGGCATCCTTGGGCAGCTCCTGGCTCCGCTCCACGGCCTCCAGGAAGAGCTGCTTTCCAAAGCACAGCTTCCTCCAGGGTGTCTCCAGCAGTGCATTGCTTAGTCCATAGGTCCCTGCAGAAAGGGGGACACTCCAGCCGGTGCAGAGACCTCACTGTCTGAATTCAGGGTAAACTCCCACCCACCCACCTACCCACCCTGGGCAAGGGGCCAAGAGTATGGTCCGGGGGTACTGAGGCCAGGCCACCCCATACTCTAGCACCTTCTCTATGTGTATTTCTGACCCGTCTGTGTGGCAAGGAGTGGAGAACTCAACACAGCAGGGCATTCACAGGAGACCTTGAGGCACAGGTGTCAAGTGGCCTTGATAGGCAGAATAATAGGGAATAGACAACCTAAATTCCGACTGGGCACAGGCAAGGGGATACTCAAGAAGGAACCATCTCCCCATCTCACCGCCATCTCTAAGCTGGAAAAAGCTGCAAGGTATGGATCCACCTGAGAAGGTCAAGGGTGGGAGAATCAGCAACCTGAGGCCAGAGGGGTACGTGCTGGATATGTCAGCGGTTAGGGAGCCTGCTAACATCACAAGAGCCTCGCTCAGTGAGAGTGGGCAGGGCCCACCTCTACTCTATACTGGCCAGGACCCTGAAGGGGGAGCCATAGAGTCTCAGCACTACTTTCTCCGAACAAGTTCTCAGTGGGTTAAAAGAATGTGTGACAAGAAAGAAAAGGGTTTCTCATGTCAAAAAAAGGAGAGGCACGGCCTTGAAGTGAAGAGGCCCCTGGAGCCGCAGGCAGCAGTGGCAGGTGAACTCGGAGTCATGCACCCTGAAAGATGCACTGAGGACACGGAGCCACAAGCTTTCAGGTGAGGATCTCAACTAAGTCTGAGGTGGCCATAGCCACCTCCAAGGAAGACAGCCCTGGCTCTGCTGGGCCACCAGGCTGGGTTATCATTGTGCTTTATCCATCAAGAGCAACTAGTTTTTTTTTTAATGCAAAAAAAATTAAAAATAAAAAAAACAACTCAATAATAAAAATACAAAGAACCCAATTTTAAAAAATGGGCAAAGGACTAAAGAAGACAGATAAATGAATTATAAGTACACGAAAAGAGGCTCAGTATCATTTGCCATCAGAGAAACACAAATCGAAACCACCATAAGATACTTCATATCCACTAGGGTGGCTATAATCAAAAAGACAGACGGGGCACCTGGGTGGCTCAGTCAGTTGAGCATCTGACTTCGGCTCAGGTAGTGATCTCACAGTTCATGGGCTCAAGCCCCACATCAGGCTCTCTGCTGTCAGCGTGGAGCCTGCTTCAGATCCTCTGTCTCCCTCTCCCTCTGTTCCTCCCCCACTCATGCTCTGTCTTTCTCTCAAAAATAAACATTAAAAAAAAAAAGACAATAACAACTGTTGGTGAGGATGTGGAAAAATCGGAAACTCACATGCTGCTAAGGAGAACATAAATGGTGCAGCTACTTTGGAAAACAGTTTGGCAGCTCCCAAAAGAGGCTACACAGGGGCCTTACCACCCAGAAATTCCATTCCTAGGTATAAAAACAAGAAAGATGAAAACACGGGTCCCCACAAAAACTTGTAACAAGTGTTCACGGCAGCATTACCCACAACAGCCAAAAGGTGAAAGCAACCTGAGTGTCCATCAACCAGATGAATGGAGAAACAACATATAGAATATCTGGGCAACGGAATTATTATTCAGCTGCAAAAAGGAATGAAGCCTTAATTCATGCTACAACATGGATGGACATTGAAAACATGATGGTATGAAAGAAGCCAGTCACAAAAGGCCACATATTGTATGATTGCATTTATATGAAATATCTAGAACAAGCAGATCTACAGAGACAGAAAGTAGCTTAGTGGGGGACGCCTGGGTGGCTTAGTCGGTTAAACACCCAACTTTGGCCCAGGTCATGATCTCATAGTCTGTGAGTCTGGGCCCCACATGAGGCTCAACACTGACAGTGTGGAGCCTATTTGGTATTCTCTGTCTCTCTCTCTCTCTCAAAACATAAATAAACTTAAAAAAAAAAAAAAAAAGAAAGAAAGAAAGAAAGAGGGGTGCCTGGGTGGCTCAGTTGTTTGAGCATCCGACATCAGCTCAGGTCATGATCTCACAGTTAGTGAGTTCGAGCCCCGCATTGGGCTCTGTGCTGACAGCTCAGAGCCTGGAGCCTGCTTTGGATTCTGCGTCTCCCTAGGGCTGAGGGGTAGGAAGAGTGGGGGGTAAATGCTAATGGGGATGGGGGTTTCCCTTTAGGGTGATGAAAATGTGACAGAATTCAATAACAGTTCAACAGCAGGTATGATAATTGCACACCTTTGAGAATAGACTCAAACCTACTGAATGGTACAGTTAAAATGAGTAAATTGTATGATACATGAATTATATCTCAACAAAGCTTCTATTTACATTTTTTTTGATGTTTATTTATGTTTTGAGGGCGGGGGAACAGGGTGTGAGCGGGGGCAGAAAGAGAAGGAGACACAGAATCTGAAGCAGGCTCCAGGCTCTGAGCTGTCAGCACAGTGCCTGACGCGGAGCTCGAACTCATGGAACATGAGATCATGACCTGAGCTGAAGTCGGATGCCCAATAGACTGAGCTACCCAGGCCCCCCAACAAAGCTGCTATTCAAAAAAAGTGACACGGATCAGGCAAGGTCAAGCTCAAGGAAACAACATGATGTATTTGAAATGATTTCCCTCCCTCCCTCTATCCCATCCTTCCTTTCTTGAGCAGAAAACAAGCATCTCCAGTCACAGAATCTCAAGTACGATAAACTGAGGGAGGGCATCACAGGGGTGCTTTCCAGATGCTTCCACAAAGGCCTCTGGGCCAATGCATAGAATTGTAAGAGGGGCCTGTGTAAGAAAGGTAAGAGGGGCCTGTGTCCTTTTTTGCCTCTTAGTTTTTGATTCTCTCTGGCAGTCAAGAGCTCAGTGCTAGGGAAGGCTTAAGCTGTGGGCAGGTGGCCTTGGCTGTAGGCAGCCTGACATGTGGACTCTGGGGCCATAAGATACACGAACAGCAGAAGAGCATAGTCCCAGGAGAGAAATGTGACAGGAACCCAGGCTCTGAAAAGTATACAGGTGTCCCTATAGAAGCAGCCCCCACTTTGTCACCACCCACCAGAGCAGGCTTACCTGGTGCCAGGACGACAGGTTCAGGCTCCCCCCGGTTTCCATAGTAGCAAACGACATCTCCCTTCTCTGTGCTGTAGACAGGAGGAGAGAGAGGGTCAGAAGGGAGCCATGCGGGGTTCTGATCTCTTACTGCCTGGCAATCCCCATGGCCCCATTCCCAGCACAGGGACAATGGCTCGCCATAGCCAGGGCAGGAGCTAGTCAGGGCTCCAGCCTCTCAGGGGCCTCTCAGGTAGGCACTTTGAGTCTCCTGGCTCCTGACTCCCGGCTCACTGCAGGGACCAATGGCTTGGGAGCAGCCTGGGAGGGACAGCATCTAAAAGACCCTCCTGCCTCATTGAATGCTCCCGTGGCATGGGTACTTGCAGGCTCATGTGTCGATAACTGCTCTGTACCCATAAACACCAGTCACCACCCACAGCTCATCTCTGGATACCTCCAGACAGAGAGGGATGCCCCAGGGTAACAGAGGCTTCAGAACAAAGCATCAAAGATCACATTTGCCTACTTTCATGCACTGCATGTACATTTAAAAATAGTTCAAAGTGCTCAGAGCTGAAAATGTTCCCACTCCTACTAAATACCATAGCAAATCTTGCTACTAAGACTTAGAATTGCCTTCTCTGCAAACTGGAGAAGGACTCTTCCTGGCCTGTGAGCCGCCCTCCTGGAGGCACGGAGACCACCACACATGGGACCTGAGCCTTCAAGATGAACAATCGCAAAGACCAGGTGGGGCTGCCGGGGAGTTCCACCGGCAATGCCCACTCTGGCCCCACATGGCTTCACATTCTGCTCATCTTTTTCCTCCCCACAGCCGCTGGCTCATTTCTTAAGATATCTGACTAATGACTTCAGGAATTTTGTTTGTAGGCAAAAACCTAGAAAGCATGAAGACCCATGGATTGGACACCAACTCTCCCCATGCCTGGTTAGGGACCAGCTATAATGATGATGGGATTCTTTTCTTCTCGGCCCTGACTTCTTCCCGGCACCTATCGCCAGGGCTGCTTGGTTACCGCTGACTCCCTCTGGCCTCTGCCCTGCACACCTGGCCCTTGGGAATAACCCGCTGGGTTCCCCTGGCTGCCACCTGTCCTTGAGGGCTGTGTCTAGGGAGATATGGTCCAACCCTGTGGCCCCAGGAGCCAGGAGAGCTGTTCAGGCACTGATGGGCCCAAGTCCTACCTATAGGAGCCACCTGCCCATGCATGCATCCACTCAGAGCACAGGGCCCTCATCACCCAGCCACTTGACATGGCTGCTGAGCACCAAGTCCTGCTGGGCTACTGGTCTCCCAGACTGGATCAGATGTACACAGAACGACAGATAGGCAAAGTGGTCCCTGTACAGGGGGAGCATGGAGGGCAAGGGAACAAGTGTCCGTGCCAGCACCCACCTCCTCCCATGGACACTTTAGCCTCTACATCAATGCGACTATCCACGCGGCAGGTGTGTGTCCACATGCAGTGGACAATTAAAGCACAGTGGGCCTAGGGCTCCTTGTAGAAGGAAACAGGCTCAGGACAGGCATCTGGTCATTGGCAAACCATGGGGCACTGACCACCTACCCTGATGGAAACTGATGACCTCCACTGACCTCTGGGGCATTGGCAGCAGGGGCACACAAGGAGAGGGCAGCAGGGAGGGAGAATGTGAGAGATGGATGCCCACTTCACCGAAGGGCAAAATACACAAAACGCCTACAGTTCCTGGGCCACATCTCTGACGTACAAGTCCTGTGGAAGGGAGCACAGGACACCCTACCCACCTTGTCGGGCTATTCCCACAAATGCCTGAATCCTCCAGCAGCTCTGCGAGGCCTACTCAGAGAAATGCACGTGGGCCCTGGGGCATCAGAGGTGGGAACACCCAGCCAGGGCCTCTCCACATTGGCCATCCTTCGTGGCTGTGACATTACCACTCCCCCACCTGACGTGATCTGCCTTATACACCGAGACTGTCAATAGCGTCTACTCTTCTGTCTGCACATTTGTCTGCACGCGTGTAGACAGGGCCAGGCGGGAGACTGGCACCTAACATGCAACCCCAGCCATCCCCCCGCTTCTGCCCGTCATCTGACCGCCAGCCCTGGGCATGGGCTCTGGGATCCACCCGCCAAGGACATGGGTCCCGCATGACTCCTGCTAACCTGTACCAAACACCAACAATTACTTCACCATAAAGCTCAGTGTCCGCAGTGGGAAGTGGACCACAGGCAGGGCCCACTTCTCAACTGACACTCAGCAAATGCTGCTGACCAATAGGCCCTGGGCTACAGGCAGCCCTGTGGAGGTCCAGAGCAGGGTAGCTGGTGTCTGAACTAATACAGGGTTGTGGCCAGGGTCCAGGCATGGGAGTCACAGAGATAAACACACTCTGAGAAGCCAGGCTGCAGCCACTGGTGGCTCAGAAACACAGATGCTACCGGCTGGTGTCCAGTGGCACCACGGCCGTGCGTGCAGTGCTTCTTCCCAACCTGGTGCCCACCTGATGGGATGTGACTACTGTCTCCAGAGGCACCTGGACCCCCCAGCCAGGTGCCCAGAGAAGCACCACAAGACCCCAGCCCTACGTCACTCCAGCAGGGGTCTTAGCCATGTCAGCTGCCTGTCGGAGCTCAGCCATATCAGGTGTACACAGGGTGGTGGCTGTGAGGACGTACCAAGTGTTGCACATGAAGGGCTCAGCACATCCCCCAAACAGCTACGCAGGTAACTGCTGGCTGCTGCACCTCTGTGTGCCTCACGTGGACCTGGCAACATCCCCAAATGCCACTTCCCCACATGGCCCAGGCCCTCTGCTGGGTTCCAGCAGCCAGACTCCTAACTCTCAGCCAGCACAGGCACCCCTGAGGCTCCAGGCCCATGCTTCCTTGGGGACCCTTCCACCTGCCTCTGCTCCTTGCCTACTTGTCTGACTCCAAGTAGGGAAAGACTTGCCCCAAACGCCTGTACAGGCGAGTGTCCATGTCCTCTGGTGACAGGGCCCGTGGGCAGCTGGGACAGCTTTGTTGCCCCTTGACAACTCCAGACAGGCCGAGGGAGCTATCCATTGAGTGCCTTGCAGAACCTGAAATGAGTTGTGCTGCAGGCTCAGACACGCCTCCCTGGAGAAGCTGCCGTGAGGCTCCAGTGCTCAGCAGCACCCGACCACACCATGCTGCCGGGCTCCACACCAGTCAGCGGTGCTTGGACCTTCCTTCTCTAGCCTGGGACGCTTCTGCCACCAGAGAGCAGGGCATGTGAGGGGCAGCGCCAAAACAGGGGACTCCTTCGCCACAGACATGGGGAGACCTCATGCCTGGAGATGCCCACTGGAGTCATGCTACAGCTGTCGTGCAGGAGCTGGTGGCCCTCACGGCACCACAGAAAGCCCAAGCTCTGTTCGTTGAGTCCCCATGATAGCCGGTTGGTCCTCGGGACCCTCACCATGTCCAACAGGAGCAATGTCCCTGGGGAGGCCACCACAGTACCCCAAGCTTAGTGGCAGGGTGGGAACCCCACTTCCTGTCAAGCCCATGACCCAACTCTGTGGCAGCACCCAGTGGGTTGCCATCCCCCTCCCAGCAGACCCACCTCAGGTCAGCTGCTATGAGGTTAAAGCCGTTGTACAGGTGGCCCTCCGCAGAGACCTTCTTCAAGTAGGACAAGCTGTCCATGTCTGTAGTCAGAAAGTGGGTCACAAGTTCACCTGTGGGTAGGGGACAGACACACGTGGCCAAGGCAGCAGGGCTGAGTCCCTCTTCATGGGGAGACTGACATGGGGCTGGTACGAGCTAAACACCACCATGCCAGCCATATCTCGTTGACCTAGCAGCTAAGGAGGTCTGCATCAAGAACTCTGTTTTTGTTGGGTTTTAATTTTTTTTTCTTCAATTATACCCCCTAATGAAGTACAGCATGAGGGAAAAAAATCTTCCGCGGGAACAATATGTGTCTTCCAAGGGGGTATTGCTCTGCAAACATTTGACAGGTGGGGAACAATGACGACAGTCAGAAGTGACACTTTGGTTGGGGCACAAGTGTGGAGAGTGTTCCCTGAGAGGGGCAAACCCTATCTGTGCAGGTGGGTGCTGCGTGGGCCGGGCAGCAGGTGGTTCCCACAGTAATGGCAGCCAGTGGGCCTTAGGACCAGAAACACCCCTCTTCCCCTTCTTCTACCTCCTGCGTCTACATGTGCCCAAGGAAAGCCCACCCCCTGCCCTGCCCGCTCCACCACTGCCCCATGGTACCTCGGCCCCGGGCATCCCGGTCCTGCCGTGGTTGCAGGTAGTTGGTGAGCGCGGCCAGCTTCCCCCGTGTGCTAATGCCCAGCCACGTGCCTCCTTCCTTGCCTTCCTCCATGTCAAGTCCTGTGACAGATGACGGTGTCACCACCAGTAGCACTTACCACGGCCCTGTCCTTATGGCCTAGGGAGACACATAATCAGTCCAGCAGTCCTAGCTATGGGACAGGGGCTTGAACTCCTCATTGCAAGACAGCCCCAAAGCCCACAGGGCACATGAGAGAGACCCTGCCCCCTAGGATGACATCTGATGCCCACAGGAGTCCCTGAAAGCTTGCAGTAAAACCTGGCACATGCAGAATGCATGCTGGTGCCTGGACCGGCATTGGGCTGGGAGCACGGTGCCAGCTCTGTCCTAGAAACAGCACCATGCCCCAATCCCACACCCTGGATCAGGTGGCTGTCCTCTCCCAGTAGGACACACAGGCCCTTAGGGTGGGTACTTCACTAGGAGTCCGGGGTATATCCAGGCCCACCTGTGAGCTTCATCCCCACCCCATAGGCCCAGGCCATGGTTAGTACTCCAAGGGGCCTCGCCACAGGGTCAGTGAGGCCCTTAAAGCCACAGGAAAGCATCTTACTAGACTAGAGGATCATTTTAGTTGAATATTGGGGTAAAAGCAACTAAGTCATTAAAATGTCATTTTTAGGGGCGCCTGGGTGGCGCAGTCGGTTAAGCGTCCGACTTCAGCCAGGTCACGATCTCGCGGTCCGTGAGTTCGAGCTCCGCGTCGGGCTCTGGGCTGATGGCTCAGAGCCTGGAGCCTGTTTCCGATTCTGTGTCTCCCTCTCTCTCTGCCCCTCCCCCGTTCATGCTCTGTCTCTCTCTGTCCCAAAAATAAATAAACGTTGAAAAAAAAAATATTTAAATAAAATGTCATTTTTATAATAATAAGTTATAACAATAAAAGAAATAAGAAATATAAAGATCAGAAAGGAAGAAGTAAAACTGTCTGTTTATAGACAGCAGGATAGCATATGAACAAAATCCAAAAGGAATCTACCCCCTCAACCAAAAAAAAATTTATATTTATATTTACATAGATATAGATATAGATGTACAGATATACGTGATATAGAGATAGATATATAGATATATAGATATAGATATAGATATAGATATAGATATAGATATAGATATAGATATAGATATATCTAGGGGGCACCTGGCTGGCTCAGTTGGAAGAGCTTATGACTCTTCATCTCAGGGTCCTGAATTCAAGCTCTACTTTGGGTGTAGAGATTACAAAAAAATAATAATAAATTAATTTTTAAAAATCTACGAGAACTAGTAAGTAAACAGTAGCAAAATCAGAAAATGAAAATTTAATAATACCATTTACAATAGCACTAAACCAAACAAAACCAAAAAGTAGGAAAACATTTAAAGAAAAATGTGTAACACCTAAAGACTAAAAACCACAGAGCAGCGCTGAGAGAAGTCAAGCAGCTCTAATTAAGAGAGAAAAATATGTCCTGTTCTTCAACCAAAGACTCAATATTGGTAAGATGACAGTTCTCTCCAAATGACTAAAAGAGTCAACAGAACTGAAATTCAAATTCCAGCAAGCTTTCTGTTTTATAGAAATTACTACACTGACTCTAAAATTTATGTGCATACACAAAGAAGTCAGGATGGATAAAGAAGTTCTGAGATAGAACAAAGCCGGAGGACTTAATCCTGCCTAATTTCAAAACTTGCTTAAAAAGCTGCAGTAATCAAGACAGTGTGGCATTGGCATCAAGACAGAGAAACAGATCAATGGGACATAAGAAGAGTCTAGAATAGACCCACACACATGTGTTCAACCAAGTTGCCCTAGGAATGCAACAGGTGAAAGAGTATCTATTCAATAAATAAGACTAGAAGAACTGGGGAGATGTAGTAGGAGATAGGAACCTCAAACCCTACCTCACACCATGTACAAAAATGTAAGATGGGGCACCTGAGTGGCTCAGTTGGTTAAGCGTCTGAATCTCGATTTCGGATCAGGTCATGATCTCAGGGTAGTGAGATA
Source organism: Prionailurus bengalensis (assembly GCF_016509475.1). Classification (NCBI taxonomy): domain Eukaryota; kingdom Metazoa; phylum Chordata; class Mammalia; order Carnivora; family Felidae; genus Prionailurus; species Prionailurus bengalensis. The sequence continues at coordinate 27,791,258 of NC_057356.1, forward strand.
CAGCCCCGTGTTGGGTTCCATGTTGAGCCTGGAGCCTGGTTGGGATTCTCTTTCTCCCTTTCTCTCTGCCCCTTCCATACGCGCGTGCACGTGCTCTTTCTCTCTCTCTCTCAAGATAAATAAATAAGCATTAAAAAAAAGTGCCATCAGGGCCTCGTCCCCCTCATCCTCCCCCCCCACTACAGCCTCCCAATCATGCCCTGCAACAGCGACATGCACAGCCTGCCCCATCCCCATGACCCCCTCCCATTCCATCCTAGCCCAGGAATGGCCAGCATGGTACTGGCCAGGCCCGCAGGTTCCCCTCAGAACCTCATCACATAGCCCCTCAGGCCTGCCCCTTCACTTCTGGGAGAGCCGTGGTTGGCCCAGCTGAGGACCCCACACACAAGCCACCCCCTTCACCCAGATTACTGTCCTGCGGTGCCTAGAGCTTACATACAGGGGTCTCCTTGCCAGTCCCAGCCTACCCCTCAGTTCACATGTCTCCTGTGCAGCTTCTGATGAGGCCAAGACACAGTTCAGAACCCCAGCCTCTTCTCCCTCTTGCACTCAGTGAGTGGAGCCTCCTTCACAGACTCACAACAACTTTCCCCACCACCTGCCAGACTTCCTGTCCACAACACTGCCCTGCCTTAGTCTCCCCAGTCCTGCCCTCCCACATGGCACCAGGGCAATCCAGCCTGGGCAGGGTTTTCCTCACACAACCACCTGACCAGTCTACACAGGAGGCCTTCCATGGAAGTTCCACAGTCAAGCTTTTAAAAAATTTTTTAAGGTTTTTAAAACTTTTAAAGTTGTTTTTTTCTTTTTTTTTTTTTTTTAATGTTTATTTACTTATTTTGAGAGAGAGAAAGAGACAGAGAATCCCAAGCAGGCTTTGGGTTGTCAGCCATAAGCCCATTGTAGGGCTCAAATTCATGAACCATGAGATCATGACCTGAGCCAAAGAGTCGGATGCTTAACCAAATGAGCCAACCCAAGTGCTCCCAGTCGAGCTTTTAGCTACCGCAGGCAAAGCAGGGCACACACAGCTTCCCCAGGCCTCTGAGGCCACCCACTCAGCCCACTGGGCACCTGAGCATCCCTGTCAGCTCTGCCAGGCTCTCTTGTGCTTCCCTGATGCCTGGCTCACAGACAGATGGACCCCTGGCCTGGCCAACACCTGTCCACATCTTTCTAAGTAGACCCCTGCCCGCCCCATGGGCAGGAACTGCACTCTCTCTAAGGGGCTCAGGGAGGCTGCCACCTGGACTGGCAGGAGACATGACAGTTACCTCCATGACAACTCAGGCAGTTCCCATCTGAATATGCCCCAACCAAGCCTCTACTCCCCAAATTCAGGCCAGTTCTGGAGCAAGGGGTGCTGGTGTGTAAACAGAAATGAGTGCAGGTGTGGGGCACCTGGGTGGCTCAGTCAGTTAAGCATCCTACCTCGGCTCAGGTCATGATCTCGTGGTTCGTGAGTTTGAGCCTCATATCAGGCTCTGTGCTGACAGCTCGGAGCCTGGAGCCTGCTTTAAATTCTGTGTCTCCCTCAATCTCTGCCCCTATCCCGCTTGCATACACACACTCTTTCTCTCTCAAAAATGAAAGAACATTAAAAAATTTAAAAAACAAAAAACAAAAACAAAAACATGCAGGCATAAGCGCAGTCATACAAGCACACACACACAACTATGATGCTTCATAGAGTGATCGAGTGTGAACCTGCATTTCATACAAACCCAACCATATGCCCACAGTGAAAAGATGAATCCAAATAAAACCAACTGATCCTTCCAGCTACTTTTGTGGGAATCCACAACACATGAAACCATGTGGACAGTGCTGGGTAAACAGTTCTGGGGCTGCTTGCCCCAATGCTGGCCTCAGACCCCAAACTGGGAGCTTGCCCCATGAGTGTCCACTGACTCATTCCACATTTATACTCAGAAGCAGCACCAGGAACAGATAAAACCACTTGGGGGTGCCTACTTTCTGCCATGTTGTGGCCACCCCCCTGAGAGGAAAAACTCACCACTGAGGACCTCATTGTTGTTCCCCCAGAAGTCTGCTAACTTGGATGGTCTGTGGTAAAATTCATCCCTGTTGGCCGCCAGGATGAGCCTGAAAGAGAAAGGATGACTAAGGGTCTCAGGGGAAAACAGAAAAGCCATGTTTTATTTCTCCTGTTAACAAAGAATTCGCCTCAGTAGCAACATAGGCAAGTCCTAGCGAGGACAGGAACCCTCAGGAGACAGAGGTCAGTGACGGCACCAGACAGGGCTGTTTCTTAGGGAGCCTCTGGCCAAGACTGTGCCCCAGGGCCCTGCCAAAGAAACAAGCAGATGCTGGGTGAAGGTACGTATCCCATCCCACCCTGCATATTCCTACCCACCCAAAAAGGGCCACAAGATCAGGGCCTGCGCGGGGGAGGGCTCTGAGCAGCTGGCACCAAGCATGTCCCAGGTGCTCAGGTGGCAGAGGTACTCCCCCTCTGTCCATGTGTTCCTTCCCCTGAGGCCACCCCCAGTGAGCCCGTGAACTTCCTGGAAGTGTAAGCATGCCTCTCAGAAGGGCCCTGGGGAAGCGTGTAGCCGGCAGCCAAGTGCAGGAACTCTGGAAGTTGCTGTCCTGTGTTCTGGGGTGTTTGGGGAAAGGAAGCGCATAACGTAAGGATTTCTGCGTTTCTCTAGATTTTTGCATTATGAATCAAACAAGTATTTTGTAGGCAAGTAGAAAAGATGTCCGTGTTTTCAAAAGAGTTCTAGTTTCAAGGTGAGAAAACAAAGTTTCTAATCGGCTTTACCATTTTAAATATAATAAGGCCATAGACAGTGACTGAATGGAAGGGGTCCACCCCTGCTACATCCATGAGACCTCTGGGTCTAGGAAGTGACTGCCAAAGGGTCCTGAACACCATGGGCAGGTGCACAGAGGACGTGGAGCCAGGAGTTATGGCTTGGCAGCCTGTGGCCATGCTGGGGTTAATATGTGGTCAGATCCTAAAAAGTTTCCAAAAATAATTTTTGATTTTAATCTTAGATTTTTATGAACATTTGCTTGTGGTGAAATGTGAGTTAACAAAGAAGTTCATAAAACTGAAAGTGAAACTGGCACTGGCACCACAGCCCAGGACCACAGATGTGCCTTCATCCTGTGCACAGAGGGTGAGCACCCAACTCTGCACCTCCACAAGCACCAACATGGCCAAGGACTATGGATGGCCATCAAACCCTCTGGGTCTGCCCTGGGAGTCTCACCACCTTAAAGACACCTGTCTGGCCTGCGATAGCTCTCTATCCCGACACAGTGGTCCAGGTCTCAGGAATAGGCCCCTGCGGGGGGGAGGTCACTGTCCCTGATACGAACCCCAGCCACCCATAGAACAATCTTCTGTAGCTCCACATGCCAGACCCCAGCCCCGGCTGAGGCAGTCAGCCTTAGGGAGAAGCCAGCTGGGCCCAGACCCCTGCCTCCTGCCACATCTACTCTGTCCCTTTCTTCTGGGACTGAATTTCAGATCTGACCTGGCTGGCACTGCTCCCACAGGTTGCTTCTCTGGGCCAGGCATCCCACCAACCCCTGTGGGTGGAGGTTGTTTCATGTGGTCAGGAAACAGTGTTCTCCTTCAGACACCTAGCACCCCTCCTCTGCTCACTCATCCCGATACCTGTGCGGAGAGGGGGCTGCAGAGGCCAGGAGGCTGGGAGGCCAGGAAGGCAGCACCTGAATTAAGACTGGTGATGTTGGCTTCTGGTTCTGATTCTTACGTAAGTCTCCAGAAAAGGAAAAATTGAGGGGGGGGAAAAAAAGCTGACTGAGTAGAACCTTCTGTCCTATGATTCTCAATTCCTATTTTTAAACATGGAGCAGTGACATGCATTTGTTATTAACTAGAAATATTAACTGCTGGGTTATTTTTGTCGCAAGAGTGGCTATTTAGCTGAATTTCTAGTGGTTTGCTGGGGATTTCATTAAATACCTAATTCGGAAACATGTGGGTGTGATGAGTACCCACATCAAGGCTCCAAGAAAGAGAAAGTATTCCCTCACTCACCACTTCTGGGTACTTCAATACCAATAAAAGTCTATCTGTGCCATAGCACCCAGGGGCAGGGCACAGGCCAACCACAGTCAGGGGCTCTGAGGACAGCAAGTCACCCATGGCTTTGTTTTGTTCTAATAACTGAAACTGCTAATTATTCATCACTAATGGGCACTCCTCACCCTGCTACTGAGGGTGTCTGTGCAACACCTGGGTGTGGGTCTGTGCCCCATCTGAGAGGTGGGTCTGTGTCCCACCTGAGGGGGTAAGTCTGCGCACTATCTGGGGGAGTGAGTCTACACACCATCTGGGGGGATGAGTCTGTGTATCATCTGGGGTTAGTGTGCACCATCTGGGATGATGGAGTCGGCTCACCATCTTGAAGGGGGGATGTCTGTGCACCATCTGGGATGGTAGAGTCTACACACCATCTGGGGGGTGAGTCAGTGCACCATCTGGGGGAGGGGTGTGTACCATCTGGGGGGTGAGTTGTGCACCTCTAGAAGCTGAGTCAGTATACCATCTGGGGTGGGCCTATGCACCATCTGGTGGCGGGGGGTGAGTCTGTGCACCATTTGGGGACAGTTTAGTGTCAGGTAGCAGTTGCATGGGCCCATGACCTAGTGATGTCACCAGCAGTGACATGGAAGCCCCCAGAAGGATGTGACAGCTCACCCAGCAGCCCCTACAGTCTGGAGCCAATAAAAGGAATTAGCTCTGGAGTCTAAACAAACATTTTGATAAAGATGGTGGTTAGGTGGTAGCCAGGACGGTGTTACCTGATCAGGAGTGTACTGGTTTTCTATGTGGCCTAACAAATTGCCAGACATTGCGGCTTAGAGCAACACCTACTTCTTATCTTAGTCTGCAGTCAGGAGTGCAGGCCAGGCTGTGCTGGTTACTCTGCTCAGGGCCCCCTGAAGTGGCACTCGAGATGCCAACTGGCAGGGTCTCACTGAGGCTTGGCATCCTCCTTACGTTCCTGAGGTTACTGGAGAATTCCCATCCTTGGCTGGGGTCACACTCAACTCCTGGAGGCCACCCCCAGTTCCCAGCCATGGGCCCCACCAAGCATGGCAGCTAACTTCTTCAGGAGGGGCCTGGTCCCACTTGGGGGCTCTCCTGACTGGGTCAGGCCCATCCAGGATCGCTCTCGTTTGATGAACTCCAAGTCAACTGATTAGGGACTTGTATTACATTGGCAAAATTCCTTCACATTTAGCCCCATGGTCCCACACACAACTACGGGAACAGATGACACAGGTATGTATGCAGGGGCAGAAATCTTGGTGGCCATCAGCCTGCCACAAGGGTTATGGGAGCTCCCATTTTACTTTGTATAGCTTGTAGGGTATGACTTTTTTTTGAAAGAGGACATACCCCTTTACAATCAGGGAAATAACTGGAATCCCATGGGAATACAGCTGCCTCTATGGAGTAAGGTCACTTGGGACCCTGGGGCAAGGCTGCAGCCCACACAAAACTTCTAAGCCAGCATCTTATAGGCTGCTAACATAATTTCTTATCTGTTATGCTCCCTGCTGGAGTGCTGCAGATATTGGTACTAAAATTAAAAACAAGCAGAACCAACAGCCACTCAGACAGTCCTCACACTGGGTAACTGTCACCAAAAAATGGAGGTTCTAAGTGGCAGGTAACAACAGGCATGGAAGGCAGAGGCTGGGACCACCCAGGGGAATCACACCCCTGGGCAGGGGTCATGATGCATCATGCCAGGGGTGACCCCAGGAGAGAGTGACACTCAAGGAGCCCACCTTTCCAGGGCCAGCTCAGCACCAAGAAGACAGACAGGAAGGCCCAAGGGCTCTTGGAGGGTCATGCCAGGGAAGTGCCTGGAGGGGAGGGACCGGTGGAAATTGACATGGGGATGGCTGCCACCTCTGGAGGGATGGGCATCCCCAACAGCGAGATGCAGTGACATGGCGGATGGGAGTTGTAGACCATAGGATCCATGACACCAGGGCCCAGCCCAGTATCAGGCCTGGAGATGTTCTGCAGAAGGTGCCATGCTCACATTCACTCCCTGAGCACGTGCTGCACTGGCTCCCCCCTCCCTTCCCGGGCCCCCTGAGTGTCACTCAGCAACAGACTATAACTGCTACATCTGGGCAGACAGATCACAAGATACATGCTGTGCAATGGGCCACACTTTCTCTTGTGGGAAAACAGGATATGGTGCTTGAATGAGGCCCAAGAGAAGAAGAGATGCTTCAGGAGCCACATCTTTCACAACAGGCCAGCAAAGTGGCAACATCACTGGGTCAGTCCTAGGAGGGCATGACAGGGACAGGCTCGTCTTCCAGAGACTGACTTCTGGGAAGCCAGAAAACACATTCCTATGAGATCAGCATCTGGAAATGGCAGAGCCATGGATGACACTGCCCACAGCATCAAAAGTGAGGATGTTTCAGTCTTTTCTGTAGGGCAGAGAGGAAACGTTTAAGTTAATATTTATATATGCAGTTGACCGCTGAACACAGGGGTTAGAGGCATCAACTTCCCTCCCTGCACAGTCAAAAATCCACATATAACTTTCGACTCCACCAAAACTTGACTACTACTGGCCTACTGTTCACCACAAACCTCACCAATTACGTAAACAGTTGATTCACACATATTTTATATGCTATGTGTATTACATACCATATTCTTAGTATAAAGTAAGCTACCGAAAATAAAGGAGCACACGACTCTTGATCTAGGGGTAATAAGTTCGAGTCCCACATTGGATATAGAGATTACTTTAAAAAAAAAAAAATTAAAATCTTAAGGGCACCTGGGTGGCTCAGTAGGTTAAGTATCCGACTTTGGCTCAGGTCATGATCTCACAGTTTGTGAGTTCAAGCTCCGCGTCAGGCTCTGTGCTGACAGCTCAGAGCCTGGAGCCTGTTTCGGATTCTGTGTCTCCCTCTCTCTCTCTGCCCCTCCCCCACTCATGCTCTGTCTCTCTCAAAAATAAATAAACATTAAAAAGATTTTTTTCAATTAAGAATCTTAAAAATAATTATAAGGAACAGAAAATACATTTACAGTATTGTACTTTAAAAAATCTGCATGTAAGTAGACCTACACAGTTCAAATTCATGTTGTTTAAAGGTCAACTTTATATGGCAATGATGGCCACCATTCCAGCTATGAAAGTCCCCTTTGGGGCACCTGAGTGGCTCAGTCAGTTGAACATCTGATTTCAGCTCAGGTCATGATCTCCCAGTTCATAAGATCGAGCCCCATGCTGGGCTCTGCACTGACAGCATGGATCCTGCTTCTCTCTCCCCCCTCTCTGCCCCTCCCCCGCTCACGCACACTTTCTCTCAAAATAAATAAATAAATAAATATTTAAAAAAAAAAAGTCCCCTCTACAATCATCTGAACTTGGAGCAACACTGACTTCAGGGATGAGCTTAACCCACAAATAAAAACAGGTACTTCCCATTACACTGAGGGTCAAGAGGCTACTGAACACGTGATGACATTGAGGGCGCCCAAGAGAGCACATGGAGCACAGGGTCTTCAATGGGTCCCAGCCCTGTGTACCAGCTTTATGGGCAGTAGAGTCCAAGCGGATGGTGGCACTAGCACCTGGCTTTGTCTGGCTTGGCGCAAAAGGACTTGGTCTGGACAGCACTCAATGATGACACACTGTGAAGACATAACTCTGCCACCAAACAGGACACAGGCTGACATGGCTTGGGAAGCCTATTGCATGGCCATCAAAGATACTTGAGGTAATCAATTTGGCAGTTCTTCAGAAAGTCAAATACAGACTTGCCATATGATCTAGCAATTCTGCTTCTGGGTACATACACAAAAAAAATGGAAAGCAGGACTCGAACAGACACTTGAATGCTAATCTTCACAGCAGCATTACAGCCAAGAAGTGAAAACAGTCCAAGTGTCCATCAATGGATGAATGGATAAAAATACAGTCCATGCATACAATGGGCTGTTACTCACCCATAAGAAGGAAGGAAATTCTGACAATACTACACCAGGGATGGACCTTGAGGACACTATGCCACGTCAAACAAGCCAGTCACAAAAAAATATTATGATTCCACTAACGAGGTCCCCAGAATAGTCCAGGTCATAGAGACAGAAATTAGAACTGTGGTTGTTAGGAGCTGGTGGGAACAATGGAAAGTTAGTGTTCAGTGGAGAATAGTTTCATTTGGGGACAATGAAGAGTTCTGGAGATGGACGGTGGGGATGCTTGCACAATAATGTGAATGTGCTTAATGCCACTGTGCTGGACACTTGTAAATGGTTAGAACAGCACACACTCCCATTCCTGCCAGTTAGTAGATGGGTGTAAGATGAAGACACAGCAGCGGATGTTAAGGCGGCAGGCAGAGGCTGGTGCATCCCAGGCCAGGACAGGGATGGCTAAAGCAGGAGGGAGCCCAAGTAAGGGGCAATGGGGCAGGCCCTGCTGGCCCAGATGGCTCCTGGCAGCACTGCATAGCCAGGATCTCCCCACCACGCTGATGGCCCCAGAGCCTGGCCTGCTCCCCATTTCACTGCAGGCACCGGGAGCCCCTCTGTAATCTCTGATGAGCCTAGGCTCGGCTCACCAGGTGTCTCTTCACTGGCCCTGCTGCAGTGTACCTCCTGAGGCAGCCTCCTCCTTGCTCCTCCCATCCTTTTCTCACATCACAAACGTACAGAAGCGCAGATACCAAGGGCCTGCAGCCCACCCATTCTCATGGGCCAGACAGCCCCACAGCAAGAACAGGACCAGCCACCAGAAGCCCCTACTGCCCTCCCGCAACAGGGAAAACACCAAGTGTATTTGGTCAGTCACCAGAGGTGGCATATATAGTTTTTGGCTTAGAGCTTTGAAATACACTGGAGAGAAACACTGAGGCCATCTTGAATCACAACCCATGAATCACTATGAGGAGAGGTCTTAGCAGTGATGCACAGGTCCTGAGCAAAAGCAAGAGACCTCCTTCCTCCTCCCACACTTGCAGGAGATTGGAGGTAACCTTCGGAAACAGCATATCTAGTGAGGCTGCCCCTAAATCTAGAAGTAATGATATAGCCAGCAACAGACTCAGTAACTGTCAGACTGCTATCAAAATGTGTGAGAAATTCTGCATTTGTCAGGTGGAAGGAGAGTCATTTTATCAGTGCGTAAGAGTTCATGTGGCATAGAAGGGCACACATGAAACCTCAGTAGCAAGGGGGTAGATTGTGTCAGTTATCCATTTATTATGTCTCAGCCCCAAATTTGCCCTTCATTTTCTCCTCATGATAAAGGAGCTGAACTTTGTGGCTAGTATCATATTAGGTTTTATCAGTAGAGGGCACTGGAGAGACACCGCAGGTGGAGAGGTTTCTTTTCCTGGATGCAATGTGCTTCCTCGGGACATTCCCGCAACATGTGTGGCTTCCCTAAGATCAGTCCGGATACACTTGTGGCTTCCCGCATGCACCCAGTGGCCAGCGCCTTCCCCCAGCATCCTCTTACAACAGTTGCCAGCACCCTAGAGGGCAGACTCCTAGCAAGTTCTGCTGCCCGTGGCACCCCAGAGATTTCTTTGTTATCTAGTGTGCCATGGCTGTGCCCCCAGCAAGGTCTGAATCTCAGCCTGGGGGCGAGGACAGGGCTCTGCCCAGGGTATTCCAATCCTGTTACAGTTAATAATTCTGTCTGTTACACTTCCCTGCTTAAATCACTGCACCTGGATCCCACCCACTGCATCCTGACTCATACAGCTCATGCTGCTGGGGGCTAATCAGGGTCAGCTCCAGGACTCTGGCCTGGCCCCTCTGTCCACTCCTCTGCATGAAGGAAACACTTGACACTCTTCATTCCCCAGCCCCTGGCCTGGAATGAGTTTCATTCAGCACAGTTAGGCAGCATGGTGTCTGTGTAATTCTGCATGGTGACTCAAATCTGAGAAGTTAGTCAAAATCGTTCAAATAATTCCTGGTACAGATTTTAAAACAATGAACACTTCCCAGGCAATTGTACTAGTGATCAGTTTTGAATGTCACTTTTAGCTGTAGGCTACCTCTCAGCCTCAGCCTGGATAAACTTGGATGGATTCCCACTGGGGTGACCTGGGAGATGGAGAGGCACCATCCAGAGCCCAGGGTCATGGGGAGGAGCAGGGAGAACTGGATCACGTCTCGCCCCTCTCTGGCCTCAGTTCCCCACCTCCTCTGCTGGTCCCCCAGCTTCCCCACCCCCCCCATCCTCATTCCCCAGCTCAGGACTGACAGACCCTACGTGTTAGCACCAGCACCCATACTTCCCACTGGCAACACAGACCAGCCAGTCCAAACTGGGCTCTTAGTCGTCATCATGCCAGCTCTGTTGCCCCTGGTGCCCCTACAGAGACCACAGAACTGCACTCCCACCCGGCCCCCATTGCTCCTCTGTCCTACCTGCACAGTGACTATTAGCAAAGTCTCAGCACCTCTGCACGTCAGTTCAGAGCTCCTACCAGCAAGGGGTATTCTCTGCTGTGCCCCACACTGAGTGACCACTGTTGGACAGGACAGGCCCAGGCTGTAGAGCCAGTCCCTACCCAGGCACTATGCCAAACAGAGGACAGCAGACACAGAGCAAGGAGGTTACCTGTAAGCATTTTTGGAAACAGGGCGAGGATCAAACTTAAAGAAGATGATGCACATGGGTCCCTGAGAGCAGCTTTGTTCACACGGGGCCACACAGTCTGCGAAAAAAGGAAAAAAAATGCATTGAGTAAATGGAGACAACAGAACACTGCCCCCTCCCGAATCTGCAATGCTCCCTGGCCCAGAACAGAACCACCTCTGTGATATCCCTGACCCTCACCGACATGGCAGAACCACGTGCCAGACACTGTGACACTCACCAGCACTACATAACCATCTCCTTAAATGTTCACACATATCAGCACAGGCCAGACTGTCCCCTGATGCCTACAATGCTCACTGGCCCTTGACACACCACAGGAGAGTGGCCATGGCAGCAAGAACAAGAACCATGTGGGGGGGGGGGGGGAGAGGCGGGGGCAGCAGGTGGGTACCCTCCCACACCACACCTGAGTGGCTTTGTGGTTTGCTCCATGCCCACCACCCAGACTGATCCATCCTAGCCCCTGGAAATGGCACCAATTCCAGCCCCCCAGCCCCTCAAGGCAGGGCTGTATCATATCTAACCGGCCTGGGGATGCTCTGCAGCAGTGATCACAGCAGGCCCTCAGCACATGCCCTCATGACAGCACATACAGAGCCAGGGGCCCCAGAGGACCCAGAGGACCCTGCACACCCCATGTAAGCAGGTGCAGACAAAAGGCAAAGCACATGTGCTGGTGATATGGACATGCATCCAGGTGCTGGGGAGTGGGGACTCAGTGCATACCTTTGCACACACAGGCCCTGTGCCTGGGGACCTCTAGCACCAGCAGGTCTTTTCCCAAACGAAGTTGAGAACAGAGATGAGATCCTGAGGCCACTGACCTGGGATGAGGTGACTTTGAGGGTCTCTAGTCCTGTATGTGTGCATGAGCCAGGGTACCACTCCAGGGCAGAGCCAGCTCCTACAGCCATGAAATGGATAGCAAAGAGGCTGCATAGATGCCCTGACCAAAAAGATGCCCCCAAAAGAACCTCACGGGCAAGTATGTGCATGTATGTGAGGCCTGAAGGTCTGTGCACATGTGTAAGTATAAGGACATGTCTGTGTATGTGTGCACATGTGTGCTTCTGCACGTCTGCATGTGTGTGTGTGACTGTGTGCATGTGTGTGTCTAGAGGAGGCAACTGAGCTCCAAGCACGTTAGCCTGGGGTGCCCTAGGATTGGGGAGGGTCTGTGTAGTAGCCTGTCCCCCAAGAGTATTAAGCACACAGTGCCTACTAGAGCAAGGTCTGGGCTCTGCCCTGGGTGGGAGAGGGATCACATCTGTAAAGAAGGTCTATGAGTTGGTCCCCAGCTCATAGAGAAGGTGGAATGAGATGCCCAGACACTGCCCATCCTCGCTCCAGGTTTCAACACAAACCATGAACACTCTGCCTCTCCTGCCCCTCTGCCCCCAAGCCTTGGAGCAGCCACACAGGGGAGGGGACCAGCCTGCTGTGAGGGACACAGGCACAGTCTGCCCCCCAGGCATGGGAGCAGCAGGAGTAGGCTAAAGATGGCTCCAGCTCACTGCCCCAAGCTAGTGTCCCTTCCATCCATACACAACAGTTCCAAGAGAAGCCTACCCCAGCCGTGGGGGTGGGTAGGAACTGAAGAGAGCTTAGAGCCCCTCTCTGATGCCCATGCAATTGCTCCCAGTTCTTGGGTCTGTGAAGTAAAACATTTTCTGTTTCAGGACTCACAGAAGGAAGTTCCCACCACACCAATCCTGCCATCGAAGCTGTGGCAGCACCCAAGAGTGGGAGGGTGGGTGGACAGGTGGCAAGGGAACTGGTGACAGAACACAGAACAGCCAAGGAGGGGCCAAAGCCTGAGGCTGGCACTATGGACACAACCACAGCTCAGAGCCACCTGTAGGTCTTCGTGTGGATGACACCATGTCCCTACCTCTCCATTCATTTCTGCTTACTGGTCTGGCAGGGATGGGAAGTGAGGGGAGGGAGTCAGGGAGAAAGGATCCAGTCTGCTAGCCACCACTGGCTCCCACAGGCCCTCAAGGGACCCCCACAACTCAGCCCCAAGTTCCTCCCTGTCCCCAAAGGTACGGACATTGGTGATGCCTCAGGGGAACAATCCCTATCTTCAGCAAAGCCCTTGGCTGTGCAGGTGAGACGTCACCATGGTGACCAGTGCCACTGCAGAAGTGCAGGATGCTGGGAGATGAACAGCTATGTGAGATGGGCTGCTGGCCACTGGCCCCCACAAGACAGAGCCAAAGGCAGTGCCTGATGTGGAAGAGGGCCCCGAGTTGACAGGAGCAGGCTGGGTTCCCACCACTGGGTGCCCTGGTAGTGCCCACTAGGGCCATCATCCTAGGGTCACCTGATATCAATACTGGTGGGCAGGCTGTTGGGACTGACCCTTGTAGCAAAAACAACTCGAAATGCTTAAAACAATATGCAAAAATCTTAAAAGCAGCCAAGAACTAACAAAGTCATGCAGGATTTAGGCAATATCTCAGAGAACATGAAGACCCAGAGAGGAAAGAAAGCAGAGTACCCTGGCTATGATTCCTGTCCTGAGGCACTGGTCCATCTGGGCAAACCAGACTCTGGTGACCACGGAGCTAAGTGAGACCAAAGACAAGGCCCAGGGCTGCCCCAAGATGGGAATGAAGTAGGAAACCCACCCCCTCCCTCCACCCCATCAGGGTGAAGCTGGGCCCCTGAAAGGCAATGCTCCTAGGGTAAGGATGGACTATATCCACCGCCACCCCAAGGGGCCACAGGGACAGCACACAGAAGTGGAGAGAATCCCTGAGAAGCCACATGAGCACAGCCAGTCCGCACTAGGGGTCCAGGGATCCTCATGCCAAGACTTGGTTTGAGTGGCTCCTGCACAGGTAAGTGCCCTCAGGCACCTGGCAAGCCAAAGTTCTCATCTTCATGCTAGACCTCCAAGAAGGCTCACAAATCATTTCAAGGACAAAGAGAAGGACAGTCAGAAAGAACCACATAATGAAACAAAGCACCATAAGTAAGAGCCAGTAGAAAGTGATCCCCACATGTCTAGTAAACCAACTATGCTCTGACTGCAGAAAAAGCTTGAGAATATTTGCACCAAAGTACATGAGACAGAGTAAATCAGGAGGTTCACAAAGCACTGGAGAGGACTTTGAGAATCAGAAGCTATAGTAACCATGAATTAAAACTCAGCAATGGGGGCACCCGGGTGGCTCAGTCGGTTAAGTGCCTAACTCTAGACTTTGGCTCAGGGCATGATCTCACCATTTGTGAGTTTAAGCCCCTCATCGGGCTCTGTGCTGACAGCGCAGAGCCTGCTTGGGATTCTCTCTCTCCCTCTTTCTGTCCCTCCCCTGTGAGCGCTCTCTCTCTCTCTCTCTCTCTCTCTCTCTCTCTCTCAAAATAAATAAACTTAAAAAAAAAAAACAACCCACCTCAGCGGTGGGTTCTAAATTAGCAGATTAGACACAGCTAATGAGACAGACCAACTTGTCCAGAACGCAGTACAGGGAGGTGGGAAGCATGTGGCACCTCCTGGGGCCCTAAGTGTCCCACCTGCCACATGGCTATAGCCCAGCACCGAAGACGTAGGCCTTCTCACCCCCAGGGAGCTGGTCTCTCCCACAAATGAGAATTCTCCAGGTAAGGAGGCCAACTGGCACTGTCTATGGCAACCAGACCAACCATGGTCAGTGGGGGAAACCCTGCCAGCCCATCACTTCTGAAATCCCACCTACCCGAAGCCCCAAGACAGAGGGCTGTTCTGAGGGCTGCTCCCCCAGGGACATGCTCTCCCACCAGGGACATGCAGCTCTGGGTTGTCAGAAGAGGTCATCATGTTGGCCTTGGCCTGCTGTGCACCTCTCTGGGCTGTGTGCCCAGTTACTGAGCAAGGCCATTGGCCGGGAGCAGCTCTGGCTACCGAAGCTCACAAGCCAGAAGCAGAGCCCTCCAACTTGGCTGTAGGACCTCACCATCCTAGCCAGCCTGTGTGGGTGGCAGACCAGCCCTCCAGACAGTGGTAGTGGGGAGGGCTCTGCGGTTGGAGGAAAGGCCACTGATGAGTCTCCAGGCAGCCTGGCGCCAGAGTTGTGGGCACAAAGCCCAGGGCTGCGGCCTCGATGAAGACGTGGTCATTGGGAGGGAAGGACCAGAGGAAAGCCAGCCCCTGGGGAGGGGACCATCAGGAACTGCCTTTCTCTCCAATCCCTCACCCCCCACTCAAGCCAGGCCCGCTGCCCACCGGCCCCACCCCTTCGCGGCTTCACTTCCCACCACGCCAGCACCCTCCTTCACCTGGGCAGGTCCCATGGGTGCAAGGCCCTTTTCCCAGCACGCCCCCACCCAGGCCCTGATGAAATGCTACCTGACACTCTGTTTGTTGGGCCACCTTCAGGGCTGACTTTCCGGGCTCCCAGAGCAAGCTCTGGAGACAGCCACCACGGGCTGAACACAGGATAGGCGGGAGGCTGGAACCGCCAACAGTGGCAAACAGTATCCTGCCCCCGTTGCTGTATGCCTGCCTGCCTGGCAGCTTGGGACACTAAGAAAACACTGCTCTCCACTTTCCACAGTTCTGAGGCTGGCACCGTGGGAAAGGGAGGGGGAAGGGCTTCAATAGACCCCACCATGCCAGGTGGGGCTGGGGCTCATCCATGCTAGGTGGTTTCTCTGCTTGTTTTGGGGAGCTTACCCTCAAAGGACACCAGAGCTGGTAAAATGTGTAAGGGAGGGTGGTGTCCTGGGCAGAAGCATGCCTGGGCTCAATGACATCCTCACCCCACTGGTCCCCACCTCTATGAGGCATACAAGCCCAAGACTTCATGGAGTATCTGGATGCCCATGGAAGCCCATAAGCCAAGGCTCACCCCAGAGAGCCAGGGCCAGCCCACAGCTGGAGGAAGAGACAGGCAGGAGGGTGCTGGGGGGGTCCGATTAGGAGCCTTGCCCATGTGCCTTGGCAACCTTGGGGTAGCCATCTGATGCTGTACTCAGAGGGAAGGAGCAGGCACATGTGGGGTGCTGGAATCAAGTGGGCCTCTTGACCCTGCACATGTTCCCAGGAAGGCCCCCAGAAGGCCAGACACCCCCAGCACTGCACATCCCCACTGCCCTGGCACATCCACAACCCCCTCCACCCAGCCACATCACAGAAATGCTCAGAAACCGGCATGCCCACTGCAGTGGCCCTGGTGGCCTCACCATTCTCCCAGTGGTCGACCCACCCCAGGGCCTGAGAAGCCCCTGGGAAAGCTAGTGATCGGTGACAAAAAAAGTCATCATGTCCACACACAGTCCCACTGGGGCTGCTGTCTCACTCAAGGGTACAGCCGGGCCTCAGAGCTGCCCACAGGGATGGAAGATCCCAGACGGTGGCCCAGGCCGTGCAGGGGAAGCCACATGAGCAATGGGGCTAGAGAGTGAAGCTTGTCAGGTGGCCAACTGTCCTGACAAGTGTCCAAGATACCTGCATGGCACAGTGGTTGGCGGGGGTGGGAACAAATCATTTCATGCTAATTGTGTGCACTGGAAGAGACACTTACTATGGCCTGGACTGTTCTGTAAAGAAAACCACGGGGCTGGGCCCCACTGGCGAGGAGGTGGCATCAGCAGTCAGTTGCTCAAGCTCCATGCCTCTGGAGCATCCTCACCACGGGTTCCTAGCGATGCCACATTCCACAGCTCACACAGACTCTCCTCACTGCACACAGCAACCAGGCAATCTTTGTCATAACCAAGATTTCACATAAAAATCTGTGAGCATGGCCAAGACAACTCTGTTGTACAAAACTACCCAGGACTTTTCTGGCATTAAATAGGGCTCAGCATAAAGTCCTGCAGCAAACAGAAAGGCTGCAGCTCTGGAAGTACGTTCTCTAATGCCATCCGACAAAGGCCCCCAGCCCAGGGACTGTGACTCAGGCCAAGCAGGAGCATGAGGCTGTACTGAGAGCAGCACATCCACCGCCCGCCTCACACCTACCCATTCAGCCTCGGCCTCCTGCTGTGTCCTTGGCCTGCCTAGAAACAGCCCTGTGGAAGGAAGCACCATGTCCCCTGGGGTGACAGCCTGAGGGTGCACCTCTGCCCCGTCTTCCACTGGGAGCCTGGGCGGATCCAAGGTAAGCACCTGTGCAGCACAGGCCTGCGCTCTCTGCACACCCCTGGAGCCCCTCAGCACACCTGAGCCCCAACCTGAAGGACCGACGAGGTGTGAGGCAAAAGCAAGAAGTTTACTTCAAACCAAAGCCAAGGGCTTCCCCTTTCTCTCTGAAAAACCTAGAGGAAGTCTTCCCAGGTCATAACTCCTGCTTTCCTCTGCCCTAACCACTTGAGAATTCTGCAAAACCAGAAGAATGGGTCATGAGTTCGGCACCAGTTATTCTTAGCACACGGTGCTGGATGCAAAGCACGGAAGCTTTCCAGGCACTCCCAGCCCATCTGCTGATAAGGCTTTCGAGAGTTCTCTGCATGCTCCATTCTGCCTGCTCACCTGCTGCCTCTGAAACCTGCCTTCTCCAGCTGAGGCCTCCTTCTTCCTCCCCTGCCTCCCAGGGAAACCAACAACACTATCCTAATGGCCAAGTTCAGCCAGGTAAACTCCCTCTTTCAGAAGAACCAGGCTCCTCAGTTGAGTCAAGACCCAAACCTCACTCCACGTGGCATCTAACGAGAGCATGACAAGAAAACAACTCAAGCAGGCAGGCAGATAGCCTGGCCAAAGATGGGCCAGGGCCACATGCCAAGAGATGTAGTGACGGCTGCAATGGCTCAGGTGAGGGCTATGTGGGGACAAGGTCTGGCACCTGGACTGACCAATGGTGAAGATCTATTTCCCTGGCCAGGGAGGGCAGGTCAGCAACCTCATGGAGGCTCACTGGGAGAGTAGGCAAGAGGGGCCTAGGGCCACACTGATAGGACTGTCACTGCCAGCCCAGACGGGGAAGGACCTGGCACGGGGATGGGACAGACCTCAGTACTGCTGGGTCGCCCATCTCCCTCTTATGTATTCCTGATGCCACACAGCTGCCAGCCCCACACTGCCTGGGGGCTAATGGGCATCACACACTGACTGTGCCAGCCACTCACCCCACACTGACCAGCATCCTCTCCTCCAGCGTTTGCACCAAGGCTTGCTCCCTTCCCTTCCTCCTGTCCCACCTGTCCTCCTACATCTGCTGCCCTCTCATCCATCCCCAGCCCAAGGCTCCATGCCCCCTGCAGCCACAACCAGCAGCTCCCATGGACCAGCGGAGTCTATGATTGTGGTTCCCACAGCCAGGTTACCCAGGAGCACACTCTCATCTGGAAAGTTTCTAAGCATACACATTCTACAAGAGCCCCATATCTGGTCAGCTATATGCCTCCAGATCTTTCTCAGCAAAGTATGGGTGTGCATTGTGGGGTTACCCTGACATCCTGTCTTCCTGCTGACTGGCCGTGCAGACCTGTCCTCACCGAGGGGCAATAACCCCCAGCCTGCTAGCTGCTGCACAGCTTTCCCAGGGGACATGTGCCTTCACTCTACCTCTTGGCTCTGCCTGGTGTTTCGGTCCCATCAAGTTTCTACCCCCTGCAGAATGCCACAGGGGAGCCGTGTGCACATGCTCTGCAAATGGGTTGAAGAGGGTACAGAGACCCAGGAGGCAGAATGGCCAGTGAGAGGATGATGCTCTTAGGTGAGCCCAACTCCCTCCAAATATCCAGCACAGGTACCATCTGCTGTGCAAGGGGAGTGTCCTGACCAGCACCACAACCTGCCATGGCAGCCCTCCTCAGGGTGGCAGGAAACACCCTCACCATGGTTTCACTGGCAAATCCCAGGGGTTGTGCATCTTACAGCCACCTGCACGCCTTTGTCCACAAATCACCAATTTGGGTACAGGATCCTGGGCTTTTATTGCGCAATCTGTAGTGAGGTACACGTGGTGTGGGCAGGCTCACAACCTGTCTGCTCCAGGAGCTGCAAATATTTTCTCCCCGTACTGCCCTGCCTCATAGCCTTGCCTGTGGCACTGCCTATCGGAAACAGTGTGTACTTTACCACAAGTTTTCCCACTCCTACTACAGAGCAGCAACCCTCCCTGTCCCCAAGTTAGAGCCCGTTTCCCTGGGCTTCCTTGTATGGTTGTATTTTGGCTTAGTTCTCAGGTCAGCCTGTGGTCTGTTCTGGTGGGTGCTGTGCGGTACGGACCCCCTTGCCTCCCAGCTACTGGGCGTCCATCCGGTCCATGCTGGGCTTCCTACCTTAGCCATACCCAGACACCCAGTCCCAGGTCTCTGCAGGGCCCTGTCATTCATGAGGCCTCTCAGCTTTGGCACATGCTCTGGTATCTGTTTGGAGGACAAGTCTCTCTCTTGGCTAGTCACTGAATTTTCTAAAACTCTAACAAGTTGTGCTGGGCCATGCCCCACCCCTGCTTACCACACCTGGCACTGTGCGTGTGCCAGTGTCCAGGAAGTGACACAAGCGAGCCCCATGGCAGACAGCACACTGCTCAGCACTTGTACAGAAACCAGAAATAAGCAAGACTCATCCATTAGGACAGAAGTCAGGGCAGGGCCACCTGGTCTGGGGGACAAGAAGGGACACAGGGGACATTGGGGTATTGGCATAGCTTCTTGACATGGATGCTAATGGTATGGCTGGGCCCACTGTACAACCCATGGAGGTGCTCATTTAAAGCATATGCACTCTTACAGGCAGGCTGGCGTGGGGAGGAATTCCAGAAAGGCTGAAGAAGAGGCTGTTTGTTTATGAGAGACTGGGCAAGAGTGGACCCGGCCCTGGCTCAAACCCTTCAAAGCAGGACCCATTGCAGCTGAGCTGCTGTGAGTTCCGCATGACACACAACCCACCCGAGCAGAGAGCAAAGCCACACCTGACAACCGGGGTGCCAGAGGAGGGGAGCCTAAGCCCTCCGTGGGATCACTTTCCTTTGTCAATTAAAAAGGCCAACGGGGGGCGCCTGGGTGGCTCAGTCGGTTGGGCGGCCGACTTCGGCTCAGGTCATGATCTCGCGGTCCATGAGTTCGAGCCCCGCGTCGGGCTCTGTGCTGACAGCTTGGAGCCTGGAGCCTGTTTCGGATTCTGTGTCTCCCTCTCTCTCTGACCCTCCCCCGTTCATGCTCTGTCACTCTCTGTCTCAAAAATAAATAAACGTTAAAAAAAAATTAAAAAAAAAAAAAAAAGGCCAACAGGCCTCTGGACGACATGCTAGGCCAGAATGCAGCAAAGGATGACAGGAATGCACATGAATGAATGGGAAGGTATTCTGGCCTCAACAGAGCCGGGGGGGCCTAGACACTCGGAAAACTGAGGCTTCCGATTCACATCATATCAGTCTCCTACCAGGCTGGCTGCACACGTTAAGGCTTTGCACAGAGGTTACCTGGACCCAAGAATCTGCAGCCCCATTTCACTCTGCCAAGCACTTTACACATTTTGGGATAATTTTTAAGGCTAGACAGCCTGACTGTTTTTCTTTAGAGCATGCAGAGGACAGGGGCCCTCCGGCTTCACACAGCAGGGCTGAGGAGCCAGACACCTCATCCTCGCCCCATGCGGCCCAGGCTATCACTGTGGCAGCCCCCAGGGCCAGAGCTGGAAAGCATCCACTGCTCTTTTCGCATGATGCGTAATGTCTTCCCAGCAGCTGCCAGCAGAGGAGGTAAACACACATGGGAACACAGTGTTGCTGTTCTGGGGGCCTTGGCTGAGAAAGCCCTGACGTCTGTAAATATTCTGAGCAGCGGCCCACTGCAACATGCCCCCCCTCCCCCCCCCTCCCCGCCACCAGCACACCAGCCCAGCTCAGCTCAGCAACTGAGACTCTACAATCTATGCTTTGTCGTTCTGGTTGAGTGGCATTTCACCGTGACAAATTTTCCACAGGGATACTCTCTCCTAAGATCTCCACGATGCTTAGGGAGCACTAATTCAAACCCACACCAAGTGTCACTGTCCCTGCATTTCAAAGGAGTGACACACATGAGGGGAACAATGAATATTACAGAAAGCCCTGGACACAGGACAGCCCCTGTACCTTAACCCTTCCTGGCTTCCCCACAAGCCAGGGGCCAGCCCAGCCTCACAGTGGCCCCACTGCCCCCATGCTTAATAAAGGACAAAGGAGTATTCCCACTAACCCCTCAAAAGATCAAAAGAGGGTGAAAGCAAGCACTTAAAATTAGTGTGGTCCTGAAATCTTTCACACATGTACCCTGAGTGTCAGTAGCCACCAAGAGATGGTGGACGGCTCTTTTTACTTTTAAGTGTATATATATCATTTTTGCAAATCTAAAAAAGAAAAATTGTGAGAGATTAAAAAAAAAAAAAAAAGGCTGCACTGATAACCTGGAAAGGGAGCTCAGTGTCCTGAGGCAACCTTGTTTTCATGGAACCCATCACCCAACCCCCATGGTCTGGACCAACAGATTCCATGGTGCTGCCCTCACGAACAGACATGTCACCAAAGGATGGACTCAGTTCTCACACATCTGGTGTGTCAATGACAAGTGTGGCACCACTTCTAAAAGCCCTTCCAGCCTCTCTGCCATAGGCCATTTAACTCCAGACATACTCTGGAGGCCCCTCACTTCTCCACAGAAATCCTCAGAATTAGCAGGCTGAGAAATAGCCTCCATGGGCAGGCACCAAGGATGCCTTCAGAGAGCTCGCCTCTGGTGCAGAAGCCAGACACAAGAACGAGACCCCAAGACATTGCACAATTACATCCACAGTGAAACATAACTAAAAGCCCACAATATGAGGTCACAAAAGAAGCATAGAGCAGTAACAACAGCTCAGGGACTGGGCAGCCAGGGCAGAGCTGATGGCCAGTTTCCTTCATTCAGGGAAGGCTGTTGTCACCACATATCCAAGCAGGCAGTGGCAGCAACCCAGTCAGAGTGGCCTGCAGTCTGTGGACATGCCAGTATCATGAAGCCACAGGAATGGGGCTAATGACTAATGATCAAAGGCCAGATAAGGGGGGGGGGCACCAGGGTAGCCCACCCACCACACGGGAGCACTATGACCCTGGAGAGGAGGGGACAGAGGCTCTACTGTGTCCTCCTGCCTCCAGGCCACCAGACAGGTCACCCAAAGCAGGCAGGATCCTGAGACAGTGGCCCAGGTGGAACAGAGGCACTGGAACCTGGCCCTGGCTCTGCGTGACCTTGGAAACACCATCTGCCCCTCAGCCTGAGTTTTCTTCGCTGTGGACAGCATCCAATCAATGAAGATTTGCCCAAAAAAGTTGCCCAGAGGATTAACAAGCAAGTTTGAGAAAGCATTCCAAAGTGCTACCAGCTGTAGGCACCCCTTATAGCTGTCATCACATCACATCTGCCTCGCGGAAGAAAGCTCTGAGCCTAAACAGCAGCAGCAAAACAGCAGTCAGCAGGTCAGGAGCAGGACACCAGGCCAGGCCTGAGCCCAGCATGTGATATCCCTGCTGGAGGAAAAGGGGTGAGGCTCAGGGATTGGTCCAAGGGCAGAAGACTCTGTCTAAAGCTGTGGCCCAGGGGTAGGCCATGAAGCACCTGACACGCTGCAGTCAGGGAAGGAGGTCTGAAAGCCCAGGACCAGGGCTAGCCCCTGCCCTGGGTGCAGCCCTGCCCAGCCCCCACCCCCGAAGCCCTGGGAGATGGTATGACCAACTCCTCCACCCCAGAAAAGGCGTGTCCAAGCGCAGGGATGACCCAGCACTTGCTGCCTACTCAGACATACATCAGCTGTCACCTGGCTGCCCCGCAGCAGGCCACATGGAGGTGGCACCGTGACTCAGGGCTTCAGAGCTGTCTGAGGGCGTAGCCCACCCACCCTGCAGCGACCACGCAGCTCCCAGCCCAGCCAGTCTCTGCTTCCCTGCAGCGAGACCGGCCCTGCCTTGCCAGTGGACCCGGCTTCCCATTCTGGCGGGGATCACTAGAAAACGCCTTCCAGTAACGCATGGGGCGCTTCCTCCGGCTCGGTTTAGTCTCTCAGGACCCGGCGTTGGATTCCCATTCCACGCCTCGGGAAGGGGAAACAGGCAGGGCGGGGAGGTGAGGCCCCGCCCCTCTCCTCCCTACCGGCGCCCCCGGAGCCCCGTGCCCCCGATCCCGGGCCGGCCCTGCAGGGAGCGGAGTCCACAGGCCCGGGCCGCCAGCCACGCACTCACCGCCTCCGCCGCCACAGACTTCCGGGTGCCGCGCCCGCGCGCCGCCGCCGCCGCTGCCCAGGCCCCGCCCCCCCGCCCTCTGAGCGCCCGCCATTGGGCTGCGCCGTTAGGGGCGGGGCGACATACCGCGACCCGGACCACCGTTGGCTGCGCGCGCTGTCGTTCGGGGGGCCTCCCGGCGCCCCGCCCCCAGGTCTGCGCCAAGCCTCCGGGTTGCGTGGGCGTGTGGTGGGTGGCCTCGGGGCCTCCGCGGCTTTCCCAGCCTTCCGGGCGCCCCAGCTTGGAGGACGCCCTCAGGAGGTCGCGCCACTTGCAGCGGCCCGAGAGCATGCCTTCGGTGGCCCATTAGGGACGCGGCCTGAGCTCCAGGGGCCGTAGGTCACCTACCTACCTGGCGGCCTTCGCTGGAAGCTATAGGAGGATGCCCACTATGCCCACTTCCGGACCCACCCCTCAGGCGGGTTCGTTGCTCTGGACCTGGCCACCCCTCCCTTTTCTCTATGGCCCTCAGTTTTGTCCAGCCTCTGCCACTCTGGCCTTTGGCCTCCCTCCCTACTGCAATCCCTTCCACACTCGGGACAAACCCTGGACCAGGCTCTCCAGACCCACCCAGCCACTGTGTGGTCTCTGAGCACACCCGGAGGCCTATCTACAGGTCCAGGCCCCAGGATGAAGAGTTGGCCCACCCTGAGCTGTAATGGGTGAGCAAGTGAGCAAGAGGTGGGAAGGGGCACTGACTGGGGGCCCTCCCAACAGGACAGAGGCATTCACTGGACTCTCTGCCTTCTTTGACCTCTGGGCTGTGTCTGGAGCCTGAGTGCGGGGCGGGGGGGAGTGGAGAGTGAGAGGCCCAGGGCCCAGGGCCTACTCCAAATTGGGCGCTCAGCAAACTATGACAAGGATGACAGTTACATTAAGGATAATAATGGACACCTGGCTGGCTCAGTCAGTGGAGCATGCAACACTTGACCTCGGGATTGTACCTTTGAGCCCCATGATGGGTGTAGAGATTACTAAATAAAATCTTTTGGGCACCTGGGTGGCTCAGTCAGTTGAGCGTCAGACTCTTGATTTCAGCTCAGGTCATGACCTCACAGTTTCATGAGTTCGAGCTCAGCCTAGGGCTCTGCACTGACAGGGCTGAGCCTGCTTGGGATTCTCACTCTCTCTCTACCCCTGCCCCATTCGTGCTGTCTCTGTTTCTCTCAAAATAAGCAAACTTTAAAAAAACAAACAAAGTAAAATCTTTTTTTAAAAAAAGGATAATAACAATGTGCTACACCAGGGTCTCAATCCACAGCTGTCATTCCCCCTTTTTTACAGATGCAAACACTGAAGATCGGTGCAGTTACCTCACTTAAGGTAAAAAAAAAAAAAAAAGATGGCAAGTGTCATTGGCTGGATTAGCTTCCCAGTCCTGTGTGAAGACCTACTGTACTGATCCTGACTCAGAGCACTGATGCCCTGTGGAAAACTGGGGTTTAGAGAAGGAAAGGGCCTGGCTGGTGATCAGCAAAAGCAAGAATTGAACCCAAACCTGTCTGACACACCGAAAGGCCCATTCCAGCCCAACTCTCTGGCCATCTTTTCTGTGTTCCTCCTGGAACCCAACAGAAGCCCTTTACAGCCCTTTACTGAGGACTCCAGACGTCCAAAGACTCATGGCCAGCAGGCAGCAAACCCAGCGTGATGCATGGTCCTCCTTCCCACCATCCAGCAGGAGAATCCTTCTGGGCTGGTGCCAGTGATTTCCCTCAAGGCAGCCAGACCTCGCAGCCCACCCAAGAGATGGTAGTGTTAGACAAGCAAGACTTGGGGCTTAGGCACGTGTGACCATGCCCGGGGAGACAGGGCAGCAGCTGCAGACCGGTCTTTCCTAAACACTGGACCACATACCTCAGAGGAGTGGGACACAGAATGGTGCCTTCCCATTGCCAGAAAAAGGGGATGTGGTCATGCATGGGTTGTACAGAGGTTCAAATCCTGGTCTGCCACGGAAGCATATGGCTCTGGGCCAGCCCCACCTCCAGCTACACTCTCCCCATCTAGATGGAGCTATGGCAGGCACTGTGATATTCTTTGCCACCACTGACTCCAGTCTGGACAACATTTGGTGCCAGGGAGCAGATAAGGGCAGATAAGATGGGTTGGGGTTGGAAGCTGAACCCTGGGGTCTCAGGACTGGAAAGAGTTCACTGCCACCCCACCTCAGGTGACACACATCCTTAGATGGGGAGCTCACTACCTTGTTTGGTCACCCTTTCAGTCTCTGAACATTTGTCACTGTTGAGAAGTTCTTCCTGACCTCCAGCTGAAACCTTTTTCCCTCTATAGCTTTCCTCACATGTCCCAGGGATGTCCCTAAGCAGATGCCCACCAGCTGGGTGGAGGGGTTGGGAGAGAGGGAGGAGACTGGGTTACTGGTCCCTGTGGCAGTGGTCAAGCACTTGGGGCTATCTATCCTGCTTTTGGACTGTTACTGACCCCTACTTGCAGCCTGGGTCATGGTGGGCCCACTGCCAGAGAGTAGCCTTGAGTCCTCTTGGCACTGACACTGTCTACTCTGCTCCCCTGTATATGGCTGGTAATCCAACTTGGGGTACAGAATCCTGCCTGGAGTGGGAGGCAGGGAGGCAGTCCTCACTTAGGCCAGTTTTGGAGCACAATTCTCCCCTTTGCTCTCTCTAAGGCCTGTCCAGCCCCTCCTGCCACCATCAGCAAGTGTGTGGGAAAGGGATGGTGCTGGACTACAAGCTCACTATGAGAATAGAGCTCCAGGAGGACCAGGGTCCAATGCCCCTGGGGAGATTTGTAGGACAGCTGGACTAATGAAATCCACTCCTAATGGAAGGAAGAGAACCCCCAAGCCCACAAAGCAGCTGGGTCAGAATGTCATCAGTGGTGCAGCTCCATAAGATGAGAGCTACCTTGCTCTTAGGGCCCCCTGTGTTCCAGAGAAGGACACTTCATTCTACCTGCTCAGAGCCACAAGTAACATCAGTATGCCAGAGTGTCAAATGTCTCTCACCTCAAGCGTCAACTTTAATTGATTGGTTGTGGCTGCCGGGCTCTAAAAGGCTGTTAGGGTGGATTTACTGTGTGTGCCAGGTACCACAGGAGGGACCCAGTGTTGGTACCAGTGGTGAGTTCTGGCCCTACATCACTTCACTTTCTTTCTTCTGATCAAGCAGCTATTGGGTGAACACTCTGGCTCCCTGATGTGGGTGGATAAGACATACATGTCTGGTCTCCCCATTAGCACTGTCATAGGCCTGTGACTCCCTGGGTGTCCACTTCCCTGGGTGGACGTGGGGAATATGGTGGGCTGAAAATCTGGTGATTTCCGGGTGTGACCAGGGCTGGAAAGGCTTAGAACTAAGCATACACCAGAGTCACTGGCCAAGGGGCCATCATATCATGAACTCCCTGAAATAATCCCAATGGGCAGCAACCCCATTGGTTCCTCCTCACACCATAAAGTTAAGAGGAGCTGGCCAAGGATTATGGTCCCATTTGTTGTTATATGTGTGCCTCGTGTCACTGCAGGGAACAGGTGGCTGCTCTCTATCTGGCAGAAAAAAATGCACCTTGTGCTAAACTCTACTCAGGTGGCTGTACCCCACAGTGTTCCTCCAAGACCCCAAGTAGGGTGGAGAAAATGGGACACCACGAAGTGTTTGTGTGTGGGGGGTGGGTGGGTGGGTATAACTCCTCCCCACCCCCAGGCCCTGAGCTGTGATTGATGGAGGAGGTTAGGGAGGGCACTCCTGTGGCAGTCCTGCAGGGTGGGCTGAGTCAAAGTGTCCGTAGATTCAGACCTGGTGGAGGAAAACCTCTGGTTCACCGAAAGGCCCTTTCTGCCTCAGCAACACGGCTTCCATCCTGCTTCGCTGAGCCAAGTTCAGACCCGTATCTCTGCTCTGAGAACCCATAGGCCCTAGAGTGTGACGGACTAGATTTGAGCCAGGTAACCTAAAGCAAGTGAGAACGTTTCTGAGCTTCAATTTCCCATCTGTAAAATGGGAAGTCAGTTGAACTCTCTCGTGCGCGGCTTGCGTAAAGAATACCATCAGATACTGAGAGGAGGGCGCGGCGCGCTGCTCCCGGCGAACAGCAGGGGCCGGAGAAAGGACCCTAGCGAACTAGGGACGGTTCCGGCGAGACTGGAAACCGAGAAAGGAGCACGGGGTCTGCCAATCCCCGTTCGGGGCGGACGGCACGGGGACATCCTGGAAGGCGGCCGAGAGTGGGCGGCCCCGAGGATCCGGCGGCCGCCGCAGCGGTCCCGGCAGGTGCCCGGGCCTCGGCCCCTCCACGAAGGGGCCGGTCGTGGCCGGGACGGACACCCCGGGAGCCCAATGGCAAGCCGGCGTCTCCCAGCGCCTGTCCAATTGACGCCGGTTGCCGGGCCGCGCTGGGTCTCCCGACCAATCGGAAAATTCGCGTTCGGAGGGGGCGGGGCGGAGGGTCGCGTCGCTGGCCAGACCCGCTTTGCGCACGGGCCGCGCGAGGGGTGGGAAGGGCTGGCCCTGGGGCTGCACGCTGGGCCCAGGAGGGGTCCGCCCCTGCACCCGTCCAAGTTGAGCCCCCGCGGACCGCTAACCGCGCCTCGCCCTGGGGACGCCGCGCCCCGTGCACCGAGAGACCTGGGGACGCCCGTCTGGGGGCGGGGGACACGCTGCGGGGCCGCCCACGCCGCGCTCCAGGTAGGCTCGGGCCGGGGGGGGGGGGGGGGGGGGGGCGGGGTCCGGAGGTTAGGGCCCGGATTGGGACGAGGCCAGAGGTCCGGGACGGGTTCGCAACTGCGGTCTAGCAGGGGCTGGGTCGAGATGGGGTCCTGAACCGGGAATCGACGTCTGGCCGGGTGTAGCTGCCGGGGTAGAAGCCGGGCCCCGCCCCACCTGCACCTTGCCGGCGCTGCGGTGCGCGAGACCCTGAACTACGGGGGCGGGTCCCTTTGTGCGCGGTCTCGGGGCCCTGCTGACTGGGCCAGGGCATCCCGCACCGCGCGTCCCCGTGGAGACTCGGCCGGAGCCCGCAGCCTTTACTGCTCTGCGCGACACCGGGTGCCTTGCGGCTGGGGTCCCGTAGCCACGGAAACTTTCCAGCGGTCAGAGGGACGGCGGGGCCGGAGGAACTTTCCCGGGGCGGCGCGCCACCGGAACGCGCGAGGGCACGGCGGGGCCAAGGGGATGTCCCCGCTCCTGGTGCTCCCGCCGCCTAGAGGACGAGGGAGGGGATGCCACCCGGGGTTCCTGCCTGGTGCCCTGAACCGGGGCCGCCCCGACCGGGGATCCCCCGTTCCTGACACCCCTGAGTCCCCTCTGTGGGATACCGGGCCCGTGGCAGAGGTGCGTCCTCCCCACTTGGGGTGGTACTCAGCCTAGGTTTGCCGAGGTGTTCCCCCAGGGAAGGCAGCCTGATATCCGGAGACTTACCATTTTAATCTTTAATTAAACGTTGGGTACTTACAACGTGTCACCGTTTCTAACCTATGTGTAGCGTTATCACTGAAAACATTGCTCAGGGACTTTGTTTTCCCTTTAGACCCAATCATGTTTAGAAACATGGAAAAGTATCACCCCAACAGGGTTTCATCCTTTGGGCTAGGCTCTTCATGTAACCTCAGATGATCACCCACCTCTCACACCCCTTCCTGTTGTCACCTGCATCACTGTGCAGGGCACACACCAAGTCAGGATTTATAAGCCCAGGGGCTTGGGCAACTAACTAAGGCTTAGAGGGCAATCTCCTCCCATGAAGACATGCAGCAAAGGTAGACTGACAGCCTCCATCCCCTCCCTCTGCCCCGACCACTAGAGTTGTGGGCCACCAGCAGAGGTCTGCTGGTCCAGAGCAAGTCCTGCCTGTCCTGTGCTCACTGTATCTCTGGACTTGGGACAGTTCTGGACACAGGAGACAGTCAGAGCCTCTAGGCAGTATACTGGGCCCATGGCCAGTAGTTCCTGAGCAGGTGATCCAGTACTTGAGTCTTGCCATAGCAAGTGGGGCTGTGAATCAAGAATGCATGCTTTCTGGGGCACCTGGGTGGCTCAGTCAGCTAGGCGTCAGACTTTGGCTCAGGTCATGGTCTCATTGCTCATGGGTTCGAGCCCCGCGTCGGGCTCTCTGCTGACAGCTCAGAGCCTGGAGCATGCTTCAGATTCTGTGTCTCCCCCTCTCTCTGCCCCTCCCATGCCCGTGCTCTGTCTCTCTCTGTCTCCCAATAATGAATAAATGTTAAAAAAAAAAAAAAAAGAAAAAAAAGAATGCATGCTTTCCCCCAGCCTTGCCCTGTCCCACCCACAGTGCCATGTCTGTCCCCTGCTCCCTCAAGTCTATGGTCCATTAGCACCCAGCACGGGGTTGGGCACAGAGCACTCACTATGCTCAGGTGTCTGGTGCTGGCCTAGGAAGGTCACAGCCAAGCCAGCCCTGCCCTGATCTTCTTTACAGTCTTTTCTACAGACGCAAATACTTGCTGACCAAGACCCTCCCAGATAAACTGGGCCAGTCCTCAGTCCTGCTAAGTTAGCCCCCCACCATGCCATATTGGGGTTGCATGGCACCTCCTCCAGAGGTGGCCCCTCAGGTCTCTTCCCAGTTCCAGGGGTCTCTGCATCTCTGAGGCTCTGTAAAGGCAGGACTGTACTTCCATCCCTATTTATGCTGCATAAGGATTCAAGGTAGATATACTGCACTCTCTTCTCCCCAGGGGCCAGGCCTGAGGGGCATGAGCAGTAGGATCCTGCACCTTCCAGAGGAGCCAAGAGTTACACACAGCTGGGAAGCAAGGACACTGGGCATGCTAGAGCTCTAGCCAGCCCCTAGCATCTGCCCTGTGACCTGGCCTAGCCTCAGCAGTGGGAGGGAGTGGGGGTCAAGCTTGTCCTGGAGGCAAGCCCTGAGGACTGCCAGGGGGGGTCAAAAGGGGTTCTGGGAACTTCTCAGTGGCGGCTCAAGTCAGGGGAAGGCATCTGTTTTATTGACATCAGCCTCCATCAAGACCATGATGCTGGTTTGGGCTGCTCAGCAGAAGACCCAGAATCAGGGAATAAACAGAGGGAACATGGGGTCAGGGATCCCATATTGGGCTTTCCTGACTGGGACAGCTGCACATCTCAGCTTATTTCACAGGTCAGGCCCTGAGCTGATGGACACGCATTTCATTCATCCACATCTTTCCCTCCTCCTTTCCCCTACTGTGTGTCAGGCACAGGCCCTTCCCACTGCTTCAGTGGATCCTGAAGAGCCAACAGCCTCTAGCAAAGCCACAACTAGCTGAATACGGCCACCAGAGGGCACCAGGGACCACCATGGCAGGCAAGACTGGCTCCACCCAGCCTCCCTCTGTGCTGGGACCCCTCCCTGAGGCACCTGGTAGGGCCAGAGCTCTGCTTTCTCCAGTCTGCCTGTCCAGGGTACAAGCTGGAGAGGAGCAAGGATCCCTGGGGCGAGGCCCCTCAGTAACCACCAGAGCCCCTCATCACCTTTGGTGCAGGCAAGAGGAGATGCAGGGACTGAATGGGGCTTGGGCAAGGACAACGAAAGGCCCTGAGTGAGGCCTTCTTCAAGCCTGTGCCCCAAGGGCCTCCTTAGCTGACCCTGCCACCACCCAGGTGAGGATTCTGAGCCAGCCAGTCAGGATGAGGCTGCACTTCTTCTGTTCATTTGTGAAAGAAGGTGCAACAGAAGTGAAAAGTGCCTTTTCACATTGTATCCAAAGTGGCCAGGGGCCTGGAAGAGCACATTGGGATTTCTCATGGTGGAGGAGGGCATGAGGCTTGAGTGCAGAGCAGGTTCCTAGGCAGACCTGCCTGACCCCCCACGCAGGTTCCTCAGCACCTGCCACAGCCCTGAGTTGCCTGCCCCACCCACCCAGCCTGGGCCCTGTCTCTCCTCTGGATTCCATTTGTGCTCATGGAGCTGCCTCATGCTACGGACACACGACAAGTCCATGGCTTTGCAGGACTGGCTGCTTGGCATCCCCTTGTGTCCTGGGCTCTTGCCCCCACCTGAGATGCAGCAGACCTTCCCAAGACTGGGGGAAGACTGGACAGATTTCTGGGGCACCCAGTGTGAGGAGGCCCATGCCAAAAGGAGGCCCAGGTTACTATAGGCAGATGGAACTGCTCCGTTTCTCAGGACCCTCCCCATTTGAGGATGGAGCCCGATAAGGGGCAGGTTTGGTGGCCCCCTCAGCCCCCAGGCTCCCTTGTTCAGGTGTCCTTGGCCAGATGAGTGACCCCAAAGCCTGCAAGTCAGCCCTGAGAGGGCTCTAAGAAAGGATTCTCAAGACAGGTACCCCCTGCGCTCTCATCACAAATCCCATCACTGATTCTATTTTTTTTTTTTTTAATTAATTTATTTTTTTTAACGTTTATTTTTGGGACAGAGAGAGACGACAGAGCATGAATGGGGGAGGGGCAGAGAGAGAGGGAGACACAGAATTGGAAACAGGCTCCAGGCTCTGAGCCATCAGCCCAGAGCCTGACACGGGGCTCGAACTCACGGACCGCAAGATCGTGACCTGGCTGAAGCCGGACGCTTAACCGACTGCGCCACCCAGGCGCCCCTGATTCTATTTTCATATGTCACGTATGTCCACTCCCTCAGGGCTCTGCCCTGCCCCCACCTATGTAGTGTCCTGTGACAGGGGCACCCCAGGGACCTGGGGCCTTCCAAAGCTGCCACCACTCTACATCCTCCAGACCCTCCCATTCCCCCTACCCTCCTGCAGGAAACCTTTAGTGCCCTCCCCCCAAGAGCAGCCCTGCAAATGCCCTCCCCTACCCCCCACTGGTGTCTAATACTGGCTCTCCTCTGTATTTATGGAGCTCTGAGCCTGGCCAGAGCCCCCACGGGAGGGAACATGTTCTTCTTGTAGCCAAATATCCCCAGCTGATGTGGGGGTGCAGGGAGTAGGAAGACCTGAGTTCAAATCCTGGACCAAGTTTCCCCATCTGTAAAATGGGGTGTTGGACCAATCCAGGGCACTTGGCAAGAGTAAGATGAGGCACTTGGCAGCACCTCGTGAAGCTTTGCACAAGGCCAGCACTGAACAAGAGGCCAGGCCGGCAGTTATCAGGACTAAGGAAGGCATGTGGCGCTCTGTGGGACAAAACCTATATAAACATTTAAACCAAAAGCAGAAGTGTCCCAGAAATGTCACACTCCAAGCAAAGCTGCTCCCTGAGCCTCGGACCTCAGGGTAGGAACAGTAGCTCCTCTGCTGCAGGCAGGGAGGATGCAGCAGGGGGGCAGGCTCCCTCCCAGATTGCCCTTCCAGGCACACACAAGAGTGAGTGTGCACAGATACAGGCGTATGTGCAAACATGCCTGGCTCCCTGGCTCAGGCCACCATTCTTTCCTGCCTCTGAACCGATGCATCCTGTTCCTCCATTGATCCCACTGTGACTCAGAACCCCTCCTCATGATGAAGGGGCTACTGTGAGGCAGGGACACCCACTCGCAGGGCCCCCAAATAGCCCATGTCCACAAGAGGAAATTAGGGGCTTGGAACAATCTGGAAAACACTGTAGAGCCCAGGGGAGAGAGCTTCTATCACCCCTGACCCCCCAGGGATGACTTTCTCAGACCTCCGCTCCTCTCTGTGCCACCCTGGTTTTGGTTTTTGGTTTTTGTTTTAAAGATTTGGGTTTTGTTTTATTTATTTATTTTTTTTTTAATTTTTTTTTTCAATGTTTATTTATTTTTGGGACAGAGAGAGACAGAGCATGAACGGGGGAGGGGCAGAGAGAGAGGGAGACACAGAATTGGAAACAGGCTCCAGGCTCTGAGCCATCAGCCCAGAGCCTGACGCGGGGCTCGAACTCACGGACCGCGAGATCGTGACCTGGCTGAAGTCGGACGCTTAACCGACTGCGCCACCCAGGCGCCCCTGGGTTTTGTTTTAAAACCCTACAATCAGCGTAGGGCTCAAACTTAGCAACCCCAAGATTCAGAGTTGCATGCTCTACCAACTGAGCCAGCCAGGTGCCCCTCCACCCTGTGTTTTCATTTTTATAACACACTCTCTGGCATCATCCCCAGGCCTAGATAAAATGACAGGGAATGTGTCTCCTGAGTCATGGGCTGAGACAGGAAGCCCACGGGGCTACAGCTCCTGCATGTGAGGTACTCCTAGCTATAGCTCTGGCCCCTGGGTCCTGGGATCTTGAAGTTAGGCTGCCTTTCTTACAGGGACATGAGTTCTGGGCTGGCCCCAAGGAGCATCAGGAGAGGCAGGTGGCCTGCTACACAGGGCAGGAGTGGGGTCCAGGTGGGGAGAGCAGGACTAGGCGGGTGTTGGGTTCGACTCGGTAGGGCCAGTGAGATCCTGGTGCAGAAGTTCTCCTTGCTGTGCTGTTTATCACAACAAGACACACCCAGCTTTCTGGAATGGGGAAGACGTTATTATCATTCTAGAGCTGAACAATCAGTGTTGAAGGAGCTAGTCAACAGCATTAGAAATATTTACAAGGGACTGTGGTAGCGGTAGTCCAAGTGAGTGGGGATAAGAGAATGTGCATGAACGTGTGGGTACACATCAGGAGCGCCACAGGATGACCTCAGGGTCAGGGATGACAGTGCCCCCACCAGGGGTCTGGCTTCATCTAGAAGGGACTTAGCCCAACAGGTTGGCTTCACAAGGTATCCTCTGGTTTTCCTGCAGGATCTGGAGACATCAGGATGGATGTTGGGACATGCTAATCTCCCCTCCAGATAGGTAAGCAACCAAGGCTTGGCCTGGGGACATCCCCCTCTTTGCATACGACAGCAGAGTGTCTAGTGGGCCTGGCAGGTGTGGTTGACTGAGGGATGGACTATGACCCAGGGTGGTGTATTCTTCTGGTCAGCCTCACTTGGGTGGGCACAGCCCCAACGCTAGACAGGGGTGGGCATGGGGGCCTCCCAGTGCTTGGACTCATGGATGGCCTGAGTGTGGTCAGCAGCCACCAGGTTGATATTTGGCTTGAGGGGTGAGCCTGCAGTGGGGTGGACCAACTAGGACATTGGCTGGATCTGATCCTCACTTACCTTGACTTGGATGCCTGCTATAGCCATGTCTGGTATTGGCATAGCCCAACAGGCTTGGCTCTTAGCTCAGGTGGTCCCTGCTGCCCAGGGGAGACTAGAGCTACCAGCTGGGGACAGGCCGTCATGTGCTGGCCCGTGTCCTTGGATGTTATCTGTGTTTGTGGGTTCATCTGGTAGTCACTCCTCCAGCAAGACTAGGGTATGGTGCTTGGGAAGTATGGCAGAGTTGGGAGGCTGTGTGGTCCCTGTGTCCCCCAGGTCCTTCTGAATGGTGGGAAGGTATGTCCTGTTCGAACCCTGGTCTTTCAGGGTTTGCTCTGGTGGCTGTATTTACAGAGATGCCTCATAAAAATGCCTCTGGTCACTCTTGTTCCACCAGTATGGGTGCCCAGTCCCCAGCCTGGGCATCTGCTCCTGCCCCACTGGGTGATGTCTCCATGGGAGGCTTGGTCAACCCAGTCCTGTGAATTCTCAGTGGTACTGTGTATCCAGCGGGGACGGCCTGGCCCAGCCAGTGACATACTCAAGTGGTGGGGAGAAGGCAGAGGTGACAAACTTGGGAGACCCCAGGCCTCTAGACACCTCAGTGTTCTATGCCAAGGGCTATAGAACAGGGAGGGACAGGGCCTGGCTCCTTCTTCCTTGTTCCACATGACCGTGGGTGTGGGAAGCTGCCATTTGGTGGTGTACCACCTGGGCAGATCAAGGTCAGGCCAGGCATCTCAGTCGTGGGCTGTTGGGCCACATGGGGACCTCTGGATTGGGATGAAGAGGCCCAGGCTGCATCCTGGGCTCAGAACCTGGCATTGCTTTGTGGCATGAGTGACATGGTTTCTAGGGGCAAGGTTGGCAGGGGGCTGGCCCCTGCCCCCCTTAACTCCTGGTAGGCCACCAGGCCTCAGGTCTGCAGACCAGCCAAACACCAAATGATAGCTCTGGTCACAGGGTCTCCCTTATCCTGCCTGCTTCTTTTGCCTGCTTTCCTAGCACTGCTTGCTTGTTTTCTGTCCCTGTGTATCCCTGCCACCTCCTCCTGGTCTTCTCCCAGTTTTTCTCTTGTCTTCTCTGTGCTTCTCTCTGCCTTTTCCTCTCTTTTGTTTCTGTCCTGCTCTTCTTGAATGTGGTGATTGATTATTCTTGTCTGCCATAGTAATTGATTAGTCATGTCTGCCATGGGCACTGGAGGGATAGTAGTGGCGTTCGTGCCATCTCTGCTCTGGGCTGAAACCGTTTCACAAACTGGGAAGCAGAACCTGGGCCCTGGCTAGGGGCTCCCTGTTCTGTAGGCCCTGGGGTGCAGCCCTGCCCACATCAAAAGGGAGATAGGGATGGGGAGGCCTTGGGACTAAATTGAGACAGCAATCGATGGCAAGCACCCATGTATCTCCCATACTCGCCTTCAGCCATTCAGCACCCCTGTGCTGAGCTCTATATCAGACACTGGGTTTTGTGACCACATCAGGCACAGACATGCCCCTGGGAAGCCCCCAGCCTGGCTGAGGAGGCAGCTACAGAGAAAGTGACCACCTGTAGAATTGCCAGGTAGTGAAGAGAGTAGCAGGGCTCCCCGAGAAGGGGGAGCCAGAAGGCGGTAAGGGAGTGATGCTGATACCTGGGGGTACATGGGTGCCCTCCATTGCAGCCATGCCAGCACCAATACCACCTCTGGGAAACCACCCCCAGCCTGGCCTTGCCCCTCAGTGACCTTGTCATTGGCCTCCACACAGCTGTGCTGAGCATGGCTATGCTCCTGTGACCACCTGCCCCATGCTGGGGTTTTTTGGTGTTTTGATGTGTATCTCAGCCATTGATAGGAGTCTTTATTATTAAAGTATGAATTCATCCCTCATCTGTTGGCCTACTGCACATTCTTTCTCCATCTTTCAATTTTTGTTTAGGACAGTTTTTCATCTTCAGAGATCTTTCATATTTTGTGGTGAAATCCATTGAATGTTTTCCCTTTTCAGTTATCCCATTGTCCTTCCTGAGCACCTAATGAGGTAAATACACCCTTATCTTACCCTGAGGTAGTTTAACATTTTACACTCAAGATTTCATTCATCTAGAATTTATTTTGATAGAAACAGAAGGTGAGGATTTAACTTTGTTTTTCACTTGTATCTGAACGATTTCTTGGCTAACATTTTCTGTCACTGGAAATTGGAAGCATCGTGTAATGTGTTCAGGTTTACGGTGTCTGTGGTAAGCTCCCAGCCCTTAGCCGACACCCACTGCCTAGTTAAAGATTAAGATCAGGCCAGAGCTTCCCCTCAATCAGTCTTTTGTCCTCAAAAGTCATGGTTATTCTGCACATTATTCTGCATGTGTGTGTTGGAACCACTCTGTCAGGTCCCTCTCCCTGTGACTTCTGTGGGAGTCACCTTAGCCTGGCACTCTTTGGAGACAGTCGGCCCTCCCTGTGTGTATCTGTGGCATGTCCTACGCTGGTCTCCCCATGGCTTGGAGCCTTTGCAAGAGAGCCTGTCCCTCCTCTGAGCACTCTTGTTTACTGAGAAGAGGTTCCTGCCCTCGTAGAGCCTTTGCTGGGCCCTTGTTGGTGTGGCTGGAGAGCCTGGTGCAGACCGGCTGCTGTCTCTCCTTTGTGACTCTCAGCCAGGCATCTGAGGGCCTTTGTGATTAGACTCATGGGTCATATCCAGGTGGGCAAATCCCCAGGGGAGCCCCAAGCCCCTTCCCACTCCAACAACCCATTCTTCTCAGGCAGGGCAGAAGGAAGAACATTCTATGTGGTGGGACTTGGGTTCATACCCTGGCTCTGCTCACCCTATTGGCCTTGTGAAGAACTTGGCACAGCTGGTGGTCTGCTGCAGTTATGGCATGAGCGCTGCGCCAGCTTCTGGCTGTGCCATCCCTCGTACAGGGTGATTCACGGCTGGTGGTATGGTCAGTGTGGCAGGGCCAGCCTACTGAGGCCTACATCGCCCAGGCCACCAGGCAAGATGGTGCTGTGCTGGCTCTCCTGGCCAGTCTCTGCAAGCCCACAGTAGCATTTACCCTGGCCCTGCATTTACCCAGCCCCCCAACCCCCAGCTTATCTCACTCATAGGAAGACTGCCCACTATCAGGTGGGGAGATAGAAGTACCCCACCCCCACGGCACATCTTGCCAGGTTGATGTTAGCAGTTGATGAGTTTGGTATTTTGAATATGCCTTTAGTTAAACTTTTTCTTTTCAAAATATTTTCACTCTCTGTGAAATCCTAATTAGGCCATTCATTCGTCTGAATGTACTTGCTGCTCTCTGCATTTTGCAAGATAATGAGGCTGCAGAGATGCTGCCATCCCATGCTCCCACGGCCTTTACTTTCTGCCCTGGAGGGAGATGCTGGCACCCCCATGGGCCATTGCTGCCCATGGGATCTGAGCCACAGTGCCTAGGGGTGGGGGGCACCAAGTATATAGATGGGGAAAGTGAGGCCTGGGCCACTGAGGAGTCTGGGATGGTGTAGATAAAGGGGTCTCAACCCCAGCAAGGCCCACCCTTCACAAAACAGCATCTTTCTTCAGCTCCCATACCCCAGGCCCAAGATCAAGGCCAAGGGAGGTGCCTCCTGGATCCTGCTGGCCCAGGCTCCCTTGGGTGTGCCTGAAGGGCTGGGAGAGGCCACAAGACTGAACCACAGAAGCCAAATGACTATGGCACCAAAGTTCCCCATTTTGCTCCCTGCCCCCTCAATGGGCACAGACTATCAGCCTCACCTGCCATCTGTCCAGGGTTAGTGGCAGGCTCATTGTCACCCAGGGTGGCAGGTGATCTGTCCAGAGTCCCAGGGTGGGCAGGCCATGGCTAGGACCACAACTGAGGCAGGGACTTGTGTGGGACCAAAACCATCTTCTCTTTTAGGCCTCCCAGCAAGGGGGTGGGGGATTATGATGGGGAAACTGAGGCTCAGCAAGCAGAGCTGGGCTTTGCTCCCAGGCCTGC
Source organism: Prionailurus bengalensis (assembly GCF_016509475.1). Classification (NCBI taxonomy): domain Eukaryota; kingdom Metazoa; phylum Chordata; class Mammalia; order Carnivora; family Felidae; genus Prionailurus; species Prionailurus bengalensis. The sequence goes on from NC_057356.1 coordinate 27,829,056, forward strand.
TCCAGGCAAGCGCATCCTCCCCTTTCCAGTCTTCTTGGTGACAGTTCTCTGGCATTTGCCTATCTGTAGGGAGCTATTGGTTATAATGAGACTATCTCAGTATTTGTATTTGAAGAAATAATTCCAGACGTTTATTTGCCAAACCTTTGAAACAAGGGCATTGGTTAATTTTTAATTAAGCCTTTCTGCTTGCAGGCTCTTGTCTTTATGGGGCCAATACATCCAGAGGTGTAGTGTTGCCAGGGGTGGGGGTGGGCGATTCCCCAGGGGCATGGTGCAGGGAAGGCGGCCATCTGTAACAGGCAGAAGCCTCGTGCCCTGTGGGAAGCCTGGACCTAGCACGCAGGCAGGCACGTCCCCCTTGCTCCTGGTAACTCTGTCCCCCTTCCATGACTCCAGCTGTCCTGCTCTGCTTGCTTAGAGCAACCCCCACAGTCGATGAGCAGGAGGAGTGAACCTCAGACAAGACCCCTGGTCTGAGAACAGCTGCATTGGGTGGGAGGAGGGGGCTGGGTGAGAGTGGAGGAGTGTCAGCTATCCCTTCCTTGAAGCTGGTTGGGAGGCAGGGAAAGCTTTTGAGCTGGGCCTGGTTTTCTTATTGACTCCTTCAGCAAATATTTGTCTGGTTTCTCCCTCACATGAGATCCCCCTGTTGCCTTCAGGATAAAAGCCATACCTGGTCCCTGTGACAGCAGCAGCCCTGCTTCTTGCCACACCCACCTCCAGACTCAGCAGGGTCTGCCTGAGTGAGGGTCTATGTAGACTCACTCTCTGCATCATTCTAGATGTAGAGATGCCTTCAGCAAGGCAGCATTCTCTTGAGCCTTCAGGGGCCTGAGGCAGTCCTTCTCCTGACATTTCTCCAGTTTCTTGCAAAAATTGGCCTCAGCATAGAGCACATGCTGTGATTCCTCAGTACAGCCCCTGCACGGGAGCCACAGTACTCTGTTGGTGTGGATACTGTTTTCCAGCCGCTCATCCTTGCTTCCTTCTTGCAACAGAAACCTGCTGCTTGCCAGGTGCCATGGTGGCTGCCACTCCACTCTGGCCTGTAATCCAGCAGAGGCCAAGGTGGTCTGTGTCCCCACTGCCCACCCCCTCACCTTTGGTACCATTTGTGGCAACAGGGGAAGGTTTAGATTTATTGTGTCTGTTTTGTGTGTGCAGGGGCCTAAGAGCTGGTGACAGAACTTTACAGTGTGATCCTAGGCTTACAGGTTAATTTTCTGTATCTTCTTTAGGTCCTGTTCTCTCTGAACTCTATACATTAGAAATTTCTGTTTCTGGCATGTAAAAGGTGGTCAGAGTTGCATTGGTCTTTTCAATGGGAATCTTGGTTTGAGGACTTTATTCATATTCCTTCTTTTTAAATTTTTAAAAAATTTTTTCAACTTTTTATTTGAGAGAGAGAGAAAGAGAGAGCAAGTGGGGGACAGGGGCAGAGGGAGAGAGAGAATCTTAAGTAGACTCCACACCCAGCACAGAGCCCTATGCTGGGCTAGATCCTATGACTGTGAGATCATGACCTAAGCTGAAATCAAGAGTCAGATGTTTAACCAACTGAGCCACCCAGGCGCCCCTTCATTCTTTTTTTTTTTTAAACCACATTTGAGTATTCTTTATTTTGGAATCAGTTATGTTGTTGATTCTCTCTGTTAGAAATTGTCTGGGTATTATACCTGGGGGAGCTTTAGAAATAGGCAGAGAGAAAACTTAGGAAACTTGCTGCAAAGGATGTTTTAGTGTTTCTTCATTATGCTCTGATGTACTCGTGTTCATAGTCATTCTTTATTGTATTCTAATGAAAGTATTTAAAACTATGAATTTACCTCTGAGTATAGCTTTGGCTATTTTTTTCCCAGCTTTGTTAAGATATAATTGGCATATAATATTGTGTAATTTAAGGCATACAGTGTGATGATTTGGTACACATGTGTATTGCAAAATGGTAAACATTTTGTGGTAAACATAATAAAGTTAGTTGACACATCCTTCATCCCATATAATTACCATTGTTTTGTTGTTATGGTGAGAGCATTAACCAATGACTTCTCTCATAGCAACTTCTAACTAAGTATACGATACAGTGTTGTTAACTATAGTCACCATGCTGTACATTAGATCCCTGGAACTTACTCATCTTATAACTGAAAGTGTATAACCTTTGACCTGCATTTCCCCATTTCCTCTACCCCTCAACCCCTGACCACCATCATTCTATAATCCATACATTTTTATGTATAATGTCTGAATAAGTTTTTCATTGTTTCTAAATAGTCAACTCTATGTATGCTTGAATTTTTATCTTTTATCTATTTATTTAAAAGAATGTTTTGCATATTCTAAGTTATTACACAAGATGGCTCTTTTTAAATGTTTATTTGATAAAATACACACAAAATTGACCATTGTAACTATTCTTAGATGCATTGTTCAGTATCAGTAGGTATATTTACATTGTTGTGCAACCAATCTCCAGAACTTTTTTATCTTGCAAAATTCACACTCTGTTTCCATTAATGAACATTGGTGGACCCATTACCTCCTCCCCCTAGTCCCTGGAACCACCATTCCACTTTGTCTTTCTATAAATTTGACTACTTTAGATGCCTCCTAAAAGTGGAATAATACAGTATTTGTCTTTTTATGAGTGGATTATTTCACTTAGTATGATGTTCTCAAGATTTATCATGTTGTAGCATGTGTCAAAATTTCCTTTCTTTTAAAGGTGGAATAACATTCCATTGATAATAATGGTCCATGATCCATTAGTCTGTGTCACATTTTGTTTTTCTATTCATCTATTGGTAGGCACTTGAGTTGCTTCACCTTTCGGCTCTTATGAATAATGCTGTTGTGAACATGGGTGTATAATATGTCTTCAAGACCATGCTTTCAGTTCTTTTGGATATATAACCAGAAGTGGAATTGGTTGATCATACAGTAATTCTATTTTTAAGTTTTTGAGGAACCACTGTATTGATTTTCATAGTGGCTACGCCATTTTACATCCCACTAACTGTGCAAGAGCTCCAATTTCTCCACATCCTTACCAAAACTTGTTATTTTGTGTTTTTGAGAGTAGCCATTTAATGAGTGTAAGGTGACATTTCACTGTGCTTTTGATTTGCATTTCTCTAACAGTAAGATTGGGCATCTTTTCATATACTTCTTCGCCATTTATATATTTTTCTTTGGAGAAATGTCTGTTCACATCCTTTGCCCATTTTTAAAATTGGGTTATTTGTTTTTTGTTGTTGAGTTGTAGGAGTTATTTATGTATTTTGGATATTAATCCCTTATCAGATACATGATTTGAAAATCTCCCATTCTCTATATTGCTTTTTTACTCTGTTGATTGTGTCAGTTGAACAGAAGTTTTAAATTTTGATATAGTTCGATTTATCTATTTTTACTTTTGTTGCCTATGCTTTTGATGTCATATCCAAGAAATCATTGCCAAATCCAACATCACAAATCTTTTCCCCTGTGTTTTCTTCTAAGAGTTTTATAGTTTTAGGTCTTACATTTAGATCTTTGATGCATTTTGAGTTAATTTTTGCATATGTTGTAAGATAAGCGTTCAACTTCATTCTTTTCCATGTGGATATCCAGTTTTCTCAGCACCATTCATTGAAAAGACAATTCCTTCCTGCATCCTTGTAAAAATCAGTTGACCATATATATGTGAGGATTTATTTCTTTTCTATTCCACTGGTCTTTGTCTGCCTTCATGCTATGACCACACAGTTCGGTTACTATAGCTTTGTAATAAATTTTGAAATCAGAAAGTGTGAGACCTCCAACTTTGTTCTTTTTTATGACTATTTTGGCTGTTCATGGCCCTTTGAGATTCCATATGACTTCTAGGATGGAGTTTTCTATTTCTGTAAAAAATGCCATTGGGATTTTGATAGGGACAGAATTAAATCTGTAGATTACTTTGGGTGATATTGACATCTTAACAATACCAAGTCATCCATTGCAGAAGCATGAGATATCTTTCCATTTATGTATGTCATCTTTAATTTCTTTCAGGAAGGTTATATACTTTGCAGTGTACAAGTCCTTCACCTTTGTTAAGTTTATCCCTATGTAGTTTGTTCTTCTTGATGTTATTGTAACTAAAATCATTTTCTGAATTTCCTTTTTAAATTGCTCATTGTTAGTGATTTCTGTTTTTTTATTTTGTACCCTATAACGTCACTGAACTTGTTTATCAGTTCTGAGTGTGTGTGTGTGTGTGTGTGTGTGTGTGTGTGTGTATAATCTTGAGGATTTTCTACATGAATGATGTTATCTATAAACAGATTATTTCACTTCTTCCTTTCCAATTTGGATACCTTTTATTTCTTTTTCCTGCCTACTGATCTAAGATTTTTTTCCTCTTTTTTTAAAATTTAATTCATTTTTTAAATTAAAAAAGTTAGCATATAGTGCAACAATGATTTCAGGAGTAGATTCCTTAATGCCCCTTATCCATTTAGCCCATCCCCCCTCCCACAACCCCTCCAGTAACCCTCTATTTGTTCTCCATATTTAAGAGTCTCTTATGTTTTTGTCCCCCTCCCTGTTTTTATATTATTTTTGCTTCTCTTCCCTTAAGTTCATCTGTTTTGTATCTTAAAGCCCTCTTATGAGTGAAGTCATATGATATGTGTCTTTCTCTGACTAATTTCACTTAGCATAATACCCTCTAGTTCCATCCACGTAGTTGCGAATGGCAAGATTTCATTTGTTTTGATTGCCGAGTAAGACTCCGTTATATATATATATATATATAATATATATATATATAATATATATGAATATATAATATATATATACACCATATATGTATATATATACACCATATATATATATACACCATATATATATACACCACATCTTCTTTATCCATTCATCCATCAGTGGACATTAGGGCTCTTTTCATACTTTGGCTATTGTGATAGTGCTGCTATAAACATTGGAGTGCATGTGCCCTTTCAAAACAGCATACCTGTATCCCTTGGATAAATACCTAGTAGTGCAATTGCTGGGTCGTAGGGTAGTTCTTGATCCAAGATATTTAATAGAAGACTTGGACAGAAATGACAAAAGCAGCATCCCTGCCTTCTTGATGTTAAGAGAAAAGCTTTAAGTCTTTCATTATTGAGTATGATGTAAGCTGTGGTGACAATATGATGTGTAGCATACGTAGTATGATGTAACATTTTATGTATGGCCTTTATCATATGAAGGTAGTTTCTTTCTATTCCAAGTTTGTTTTGTGTTTATATCATAAAAGAGTGTTGAATTTTGTCTTTTATTCCCCAATGAAATGACCATTTTCCCCCATTATTTTGTTAATATACAGGGTATTATGTTGATTGATTTTCATATGGTAAGCCATCCTTGCATTTAGGAATAAATCCTACTTGGTCATGATGTATAATCCTAATATACTTCTGAATTCATGGGGTGCCCGGGCAATTAAGTCAGTTAAGCATCTGACTCTTGATTTCGTATCAGGTCATAATGTCATGGTTCATGAGTTTGAGTCCCATGTTGGACTCTGTGCTGACAGCACAGATTTTGTTTGGGATTCTTTCTCTACCTTTCTCTCTGCCTCTCCCCAGTGTGTGCATGCACACGTGCTTGCCCTCTTTCTCTCTCTTTCAAAAATATATAAATAAACATTTAAAAATATATATACTGCTGAATTCAGTATGTTGGTGTTTTGTTGAAGATTTTTGCGTCAATATTTATAAGGGATATTGGTCCATAATTTTTTTAATGTGTATTTCTGAGGGGGGGGAGGGGCAGAGAGAAAGGGGGGCAGAAGATCCACAGCAGGCTCTCTGCTGACAGCAGTGAGCCTGATGCAGGGCTCAAACTCATGAACTGTGAGATCATGACCTGAGCCAAAGTTGGATGCTCAACCGACTAAGCGACCCAGGTGCCCCGGTCTATAATTTTCTTTTATGGCTTGGTATCAGGGTAATAATTCCAGCCTTGTAGAATGGGTTAGTAACTGCTCATTTCTTGTCAATTTTGGGGGACAGTTTGAATATTAATGTTAACTCCTCTTTGAATATTTGGTAGAATTCACCAGTGAAGCCATCTGGTCCTAGGCCTTTCTTTTTTGAGAGGATTTTGAATACTGATTCAGTCTCCCTGCTAGTTAGTTACAGGTCTGCTCAGGTTTTGTTTCTTCATGGGTCAGTTTTGGTAGATTGTGTGTTTGTAGGAATTTGTTCATTTAGGTTATACAATTTGTTGGTGTGCAATTGTTCATAGTACTCTGTTATAATCTTTTTTATTTTAAAATATAAAAGAAAAGGCATATGGAACACAAGAGATGGGTGTTGTTGGGAATTTTTTTTTACATTTTTCAAGTTTACTTTTTTAAATTTTTATTAAAAAAATTTTTTTAATGTTTATTTTTGAGAGAGAGAGAGCAAGCAGGGGAGGGGCAGAGAGAGAGGGAGACACAGAATCCAAAGCAGGCTCCAGGCTCTGAGCTGTGAGCACGGAGCCTGATGCGGGGCTCGAACTCATGAACCATGAGATCATGACCTGAGCCGAAGTCAGATGCTTAACCAGCCGAGCCACCCAGGCACCCCTCAAGTTTATTTTTAAGCAACTGAATTTGTAAAATTAAAATAGCTAAAATGTTCCTTTGTTTTACTTCATTTTTTTTCAGTTTCACTGAGTGTAATTGATAAACTTGTAAGCTGTTTGAAATGTACATTGTAAGGATTGGATATACAAATATATTGTGAAAACGTTCCTACCTTCTAGTTAATGAACACATCCGTCGTATACTTAACTTTCATGTTTGTGTGTGTACAGGCATCTGTGTGTATCGTTTGGGTTTTTGTTGTTGTTGTTGTTGTTTGGCTTGGCTGAACTTTGTGTTTCATGGATTCATATCTAGTGTCTCTCTCTCTCTTTTTTTTAATACCTAATCTCTTATACTCATCAGTCCACAGATGCACAGATATCCTGAGACAGTAAAAATACTCCCCACAGGCAGCTAACAAAGGACTGCTAGGAACAGCTAGTCATCTTAAGGCACATGGCATATCAGGGCATTGCTGGAAAATACAGTTCAACCTCTCAGCATCCCTTGTACCCCAAGGGATGTTGCCTGGAGCTTCTGCCTATGGTAGGGTGACCCCCCAATTGAAATAGCCTGGACTTCTCTGGGCACTCTGGTGAGCTCCCAGTGAGCCATGTTTGTTCCCTCCCAGGGAAAGATGGATCATGTGAATGGCAAATCATGACTCTGAAAATCCGGGAATTTCACTATGAAGTTTCCTTAAGGAATTTCAGAGCTAGGTTAACTTTTTTAAAGATCTTGATTTAAGGAGGCCAGGCATCTTGTTTAACAAAGCTGTCAGCTATTCCTGGTTGTAAAAGTGTCTGCAACACAAGAGATGGTGAGTGGGCAAGACGATGTGCAGCTGACATCTGGGGATGGACGATGTCCAGCCCCGCCAGGATGTGGACAGCCTGGTGGAGAATGTGAACCCAGACTTCAGTGCGCCTGGGTACTGGGAACGTTTGCACAGCCAGCAGATCAGGCGAGGTGGGCCTCCTTCCCATACTGCAGAGCCGATATCAAACATTTAGGAGACTGGGGGAAACATCAGCCTACCAAGAATGAATTGTAAAATGCCAGAAATAGGCATATCCACACTTTTCTTAGCTTGTTTTCTGGACAGAAAGCCCCGCTTCTGGCAATGTTGTGGGGTGCCGATCCACTCTTCCTGCCTCAGGGAATTCCTGTTCTGTGGAAGTTTAGCCCTGAGATCTATTTTCTACATCTCCTGTCTTCCCTCTTTCATCAACTTTTTGTCATTTTCTGCTGCTTTGGAAGGACTGCCTTGAGTATGTTTTCTGCTACCTCACTCTGCGGATTTGCTGCCGTGTCCTGTCTGCTGTTGTTTGTTTAAAATGTCCATTGGGTCATCATTTCAGATTGCTCCTTTTCATTATGGTGTGTTCCCAATTCATCAGTTCAACACTCTCTTTGACCTTTTGAGGACAGGTATCAGCTATTCCCTAATACTTGTGCTAATAAATATGCTAAATGTAATTTAGTGAAAAGCAACTCTTCTCAGGTCCTTCAAAGGCAGTAGGATTTGCCCCAGGGTGCTGGTGTGCTGTAGGCAGTTCTGTGCTGACTGGGTGCTTCTGTCCAGGGTCTGTGGCCCGGCCACCCTCACCTGCTACAGAGAGATGTCGGTGTGGACCGGAGACTGGGGCCATTTGCAGATTGTGGTGCCACAGACAGGCCTGGCTTCAGAGGTCTGAATGGGGGGCAGCAGCCTTGCAGATGTTCCGGACAGTAACGGGGTCTGTGTAGGATGCTGACCCTTAGCATGAGCCACAATGGCTAAGGAGTGCTAGTCCTACTTTCCCCTCCCCCAGTTAGGACCTGTCAGGACTTTCAGGCTACCCACCACCCATTTTCCGGTGGGGCAGGTGAGGCCCCACAGAGCAGCTATAGTGAGCTCAGCAGCCACCACACAGCATAGGTGGGTGTAAATGTGCCTGTGGGTGTATCGTGCATCCTTGGGGGGGGGGGGGTGTGTTCATGCTTCTGTGGGTGGCTGCTCACATGTGCCTGCAGGTGAGTTTTAGGAGGCCCCCAAACTGTAAGCTGCCTTCTGCAGTGTTCCCACCTCCTTTGGGCAGGGGTAGGACACACAGACAAGTCCAGCCCCTAGCAGGCTCTCTTGGTATGTGTGGGTGGGTAGGGGAGCCAGAGAGGACGTGCAGGGCCTGAAGTCTGTGCTGGGGCTGGTGGAGTGGAGCCCCCTGCCCTTTCCCACTGGGTCATTTGCATATAAAAGGCGGGAGTTTGCTGCTGGCTGGAGGTTGGTGGTGTCTGGACCTGTTGCCATGGGCACTCCCTAGCTTCAGGAGCAGCTGAGCTGGCTCCCAGCCTGGAGAGGGGGTTAGGAGCAGCAAGGCTGGTAGCCAGCTACGTTTCTGGGAGGGAAGGGATGTTCCTGGGGGCCCCAGGAGAGGCCTGAGCTGGCCATGGTCACATGCTTGTTGACCCTGGGCAGAAACAGACTAGAGGGGACTTGGCCCTTTGATGCTGTGGGGCCAGGAGCAAGGCTGGAAGGGCTTGGAACCTCCCTCTGCAGGGCGTGCTCTACTCTTTCACCCACATTCACTTCTGAACCATCTAGAACCAGGTGGCCATGGCTGAAGCCATCCTCTCGGGTCTTCCTGGAGGGTCTTCCTGCCACCTTGGTGTTTGTTGGTCCTGTCCCAGGCACTGTACTGGAAAGGCCCGGCAGAGTCTCCCTGCTAGGGTCTCCAGTGTTCCTAATGAGGGAATAAATGAGGGACCAACTTTTGCACACATCTCACTCTTCCCCTGGAACCTCCTTTAGGAGGCTGAGGAGGATCCTGCTAAGCCCAGGCCCCAGCAGCAAGGATAGTGAGAACCTGGGCTGGGCTTTATTGGGAGCCCCCCTCTCTATAGGCCCCACCACCCCCATCCCTCCCAGGGCTGTGGAGAAAACTGACCTGCTGTTGCTAATGATTGTCCAATGCAGGCACATTGGTGCCCGCAAGCAGCTAGCAGGAATGTGACGGGGAAACCAGACAGGGAGGGAGAGGTGGGGGTGGAGGGGGTGCTTATTGACTCAGTGGACACTGCCATGTCAGGGTCGGTCCCTTGGCAGCCTCTCTGGGACCCGCGTAGAGCTGCCCACAAAGGGATTGATCTCTCCTGGGGCCAGCTCTACCCCCAGCTGCTGCCCCAGGGCCATGATCCCCCACCCCAGTGGCTTAGTTAGCAAAGCTGCAGTGGGTCAGATTGAGGTTGCTTGGGGAGGGCTGCCGGGCAGGGTGCCCAGCATGCAGGGGCACTGCCAAGTGCCTGGTCAGCAGCCGTCAGGGTGGCAAGGACCTACAGGCTGGGGTGGGGAGGGGTTCCACTGCTGGGAGCCCGGTAGGGTGAACCTCCCTCTCTGTGGGATGGGGCCCTGACAAGGCAGCCTCCTCACTGGAGTGTGGGCAGGAGTGCTCTGTGCTGGGTCCCTGTCACCAGGCCCACATTGCCCTCAGGGCCTCATTTCCCCTACCCTAGAGCAAACTATGTTATAGCCAGTTTCCCTCTTACACAAGTCTGTCCTGAGGTTGTTTCTGCAGCAGGCCTGCGCTAGGCCACAGAACTGGGCCAGTTGCATTCTCCCCAGGCCAGCAGGCAAAGATAGGCACCCCCTATAGGAGGGGAAGCCAGGTGAGAGAAGCGAGGGACCATGAGCTGGGATGCCATGCGCAGCCCCCTCAGCAGACCTGCTTCCAGACTTGCTGTCATCTGACTTGTCTGCCCACCAAGCACTTCCCGTGCCCAGTCTCCATTGGGTCTTGAGCCTGGTTTCCCATCAGGCAGGAGTTTCCCCATAGCCACTTATCTAGGCAGAACATGTTCCTTGTCAAAATGATGAGGAAGACATGGAAAATCCCCCAGACTCTAGCAGAGAGCTGTGGGGCTTATCCCAAGAACCCTTCTGTGGGCAGCTGGGGCAGGTGGCACTGCGGCCGGGGGTTTCATTCCAGCTGCTAATCACCAGGCTCTCCCATACTAGCTTCCTTGGCTCTGCAACGCAAGAGGGGGATAGCTGGGCTGAGGGGCCCTGCCTCACCACACCCCCCCCAAAGGCTTATTGGCCACAGGCTCCTGGGGGCTGCACCTCCACTGCCCCTCAAAGGGGCTTTGTGCCACCACAAAGAGGCTCTGTCCCTCACAGAGAAGCCTGGGTGTTGCCATGGTGATAGAGGGGGCCAGGAAGAAGGGGGTCCACCATCTTGTGGGGGGGCGGGGAAGGGCGTTCCTGGTATACACAGGCTGGTAGCCAGTGTGGGTGACTGCTGTATCTGCCTCACTGTGGCCCTTGACCTGGCTGGACAGCTGCCCAGCTATACCTCAGTGGGGCTATCAGGATATTTCATGGGCCCCTTGGCCCCTCAGTAGGGACTGGGCTCCCAGGCTCTGGTGCCAATCGGATCTGTCTGCGTTTGGTCCCAGCCTAGCTGTGAGCCTCAGCCCCCTCCTCAGGAATGCCTTGGTCTTTTGCACACCCCAGAGTGTGGTAGGGTGGCATTCTGAGCCTGAACCCTCATCACTGCCCCAGCATGCTGCTCTGCTGTCCTTGAGATAGAGTGTGTGTTGGGGAGGGTGTGAGTATGAGTCTCTGCTGGAAGAGATGGGGGAGCCACTCAAGTTCCCTTGGTGGCATTGGTGTTGGAAGCAGCCAACTAGCCAGCTTCCACACAGTAGGATACCCTGGCACTTGACCATTCCATTGCCCCCTGCCCAGTTTCCTCATTCATGACCAAGGTGGAGTGGGTGGCTACTGGTGCAAGCAGAGAGGGCAGTGGGACTGCCAGTCCCCACCCTCTCCATTTAGAGCCCCATGGCTCCCCAGCCCTGGGGACTTGGGCCCTTGGGGTGCTCCTGGACTGGCTGTAACAGAGACCCCAGAGGAGGTGGATCCTTGCTGCCCATACCCACACTTGGAACCTGCAGGGCATCACCCTTGGGCTATGGCTGCAGCTGGAATCTGGGTCAGGTACAGGAGGGACAGCAAGGGGACTTCCCTGAATGCCAGCCTGGGGCCTGGGGGAGAGTTATCCATCTCCATTCCATGAGTTCTGACAGGCACTTCCCAGGGAACCAAGGAGACTTGGGGTGTGCCATAGCTGGCACATGGAGCAAGTATCTGAGACCTGCCCCAGTGGGAATCTCAGGCCACCCCTTTAGGTGCCTCTCATGGTGGCCCCTTGTGCTCAGGCCTCCCACCGAGGAAAAGCAGCTGGGATACTCACCTGCCTCTCCCTGCACTAGCATCCAGGTGAGGCCTGCCTCTGCCATGTCCAGCCCACAGTCACCCAGTCACTCCTAGTCCCAGGCTCTCAGCTCCCAGACTTCAAGCTCTCTGGGCCCTTACAGGTATCCCTGCCTGATGTGTCCCTGAGACTCCTGCATCAAGTACTGCCACAGCCCCCTTGTCCTTTTGACTACCTGCTCAGCATCCCCCTTGTCCTGGAGCTAAGCAGTGCTGCCTTGGACCTGGCCTGCACTTGGCCTAGGGTGCCCCATTGGCACAGGGGAAGAGCCCTCCCTCCCCAGACTGTTCTCCCTGCACATGTGAGTTGTCCTCCATATGATCATCAGATGGGTGCTGCTAGGTGCCTGTGTGGATAGCCTGGGGGCAGGAGGTCACTAAGGGGCCATCTCTCCAACCCTCACCCCCACCATGGCATCTGGTCACTTGCAACAGGGGTACCTCCTCTGCTGGGGAAATCTAATTTCCAGGCTAAATCCAGTTATGGCTCTATCAGCTCCCTGAAAATCCCTCTGCTTCCCTTGGTCTGCAAGGGGTACTGCTCAGGCCCCTGGGGAGCTGAATTCTCAGGCTTCCTTGTTCACTTGCTGGCCTGCTAGGGCAGGTGGCTGCTTTTCCGTCTCTTCCTTACCTTCAACTATAGCAGTAACTTGGGTCCTCACAGAGCACTGGCAACACTGGTGGGTACAGAACTTTGCCGCCCAGAGTGCCCCAGCGACCTGAAAGGCCTTTCCTTCCAGTCTTTTCTCAGGGTGCGTGCACGCTTGATGGTGTCCAACGTTCATTGCTCTGCATCTTATATCTCTGGCCACATCCCTTGTTTATAGCCTTTACTCACTTGGAGTTGAGGTTTTGGTTTTTCCTTATTGACTTGACTTTCCTTATTGACTTATTGACACCCTTATAGATGAAGGGTGTCACTTTACTGCTGGATGTTACAAAGACCTAATCCTAAGGTGTTGATTGTCTTTTGGTTGTCTTTATATTTTTTCTCCCACTTTCTGTTATGGAAGGTTGTAAATGCACAGAGATAGAGGGGCTAGTGTGACATGTCCCCGCGTGCCCCTCACCAGCTTCCACTGTGATGAAGTCAAGGTCTAGAAGCAAGTTATCATCTGTCTTTTGTCTGAAATGCTCACTGCATATGTTACTGTAAATGGTGTCAACTTTAAAAACTAAAACCAAAAAACCATAACCACAATACGTGGCCCTTTTTTGGGGGGAAGGGGGGATGTACAGTAATGGTTCGTTTTCACAAAGTCAAGCTGGTTTGTCTTTCCTTGGCAATTTCTTCCACTGCTTTGAGGTTAAGAATACCCTCCTCCTGCCCAGACAGCCCAGGCCCTACACTGACTTGGGAGCAACACTGTAGTCCTGGGTGGGACAGGCAGACATGGACTCCGCCCTGTGTGAACCCCACGGCCCAGGCTCCAGCCTTGGCTCAGTGCCCATCCTTGTGTGCTGGCCAGAAGCTATCCCCGCAGCTGTGGGTACCATCTGACCACAGTAGGGGTGACAGGGTAAAAATGGGCTCCCCATGAGGCCTGGCCAGCAGTGTTGGGAGCAAGTCTCCATGCTGGCAGTGTTGAGGGTAGGGGAAATGATGCCCTCCCAGGCAAAGGGGCTTTGACACTACCAGGCCTGGATTCTGCTTCTGCTTGCACCATTTCCTCCCTATCTGGGAGGGGGGGGCAAGTGGGGCAGAATGAGGTTCAACCAGTGGCCAGTCCCCTCTCTCCCCTCTTGGGGGACAGCTGGCAGTGTGCCGACAGATGGCCGGCAAGGGGTCAGGACTGGCGCCCAGGCCTCCTGCCTGCCTCCCCCTGCCGTCCTGACCCTTAGGAAATTCCTCTAATTCCTCAACCCAGATTGGACTCAGGCCCCATAATTTGATTTTCTGGAGCAGGGTTTGGCTGGACTCCTTATGAGGAGGAATGTCTGGGTCAGCAGGAAGACATCAAATGTGGGTTTAGGTTTCCGGGGAATGATCAGCATCTCCCCGTAGTTCCTCTAATCGTGCCTTTGCTTTCCTGATGGAGCAAGTGCTAGCCACAGTCGTGTCCCAGAGTGTTCAGGGTCCAGGCTCCCTCTACCCAGTAGTGTTTCAGAGCCTTGTTCTTACCCACCTGCCTACCCATTCATCCACCCATCTGACTATCTACCCACCCACCCCTTGTACCCATTCATCCACCCATCTGACTATCAACCCCCCGATGACCTTGTACCCATTCACCTGCCTATCTGACTGTCCAGCCATCTCTCCATCCAGTGCCATCCTTTCACATAACCAGCCCTCTCCATCCACTGCCATCCTCTTACACAACCACCCACTCACCCTCCTATCCACACATTTGTTCACTCATTCATGCATTTCTCCTTCCGTCCAGCCTCCTGTCCTTCCATCCCTCTATCCACTCAGCAGTCCACCCACCTGTGGTCACTCCTGGAGTGTCCAGGTGAGGGCAGGCTTTCCCCAGGTTCACCACCTTCACTCCTGCCCGGGACAGGTGAGGTTGGCTCTGCACTGCATGCTCATTCCTGTCTTCTTGCTAAGTCAACTCCACAGGTGGTTGGGCATGCTGAGAAGCAGCCTCCACCAAGGACTGCCAAACCAGCGGTGGGGGTCTGGGTGGGGATTGTGAGGGGCTGACCTGATGGACAGTGTGGGACCCTTGCCAGGTGAATAGAAGCTGTGATGACACTGGCCAGAGAGGAGAGCAAGGGTAAGCTGAGACCCCACAAGTGTGGTGCTTCCCTGCCTGCCCTAGGCCCTCCCAGTCTGGTGCCCACCCCTCCCCAGGATTGGGCCCTGCCCCGACACCCCTCTAGGGAAAATGTCTTTAAAGTCTCATGGTCCATTGGGGCGCCTGGGTGGCTCAGTAAGTTTAGTGTCAGACTCGGTGTCAGCTCAGGTTATGATCTCATAGTTAATGGGTTTGAGCCCCGTGTCTGGCTCTGCACTGCCAGTGCAGAGCCTCATTGGGATTCTCTCTCTCTGCCTCTCCCCCTGTGCTCACTTGCTTGCTCGCTCTCTCCCTCTCTCTGTCTCTCAAAATGTAAGTATATAAACTAAAAAGTATATTTAAAAATCTCATAGTTGATCTTTTTTTTTTATTTCTTAACATTTATTTATTTTGGCAGGGGGCACAGCATGAGTGGGGGAGGGGCAGAGAGAGAGGAGAGAGAATCCTAGGCAGGCTCCATGCTGTCAGCACAAAGCTGATGTAGGACTCAAACTCATGAAACCATGAGATCATGACCTGAGCCAAGATCAAGAGTCAGATGCTTAACTGACTGAGCCACCCAGGTGCCCCAGTCTCATGGTCGATCTTAAAAATTCATGTACAATTTGCTTCCATGTCATCACATATTTATTGTTTTAATTTAAAAATAGCATTTGAGTTACCATCCGAAAAGCTGCTCTCTGGGATGCTGGCCTGGCTCACCTGTACCTACACGTGCTCCTATGCACAGGCCATGCACCTCAGACCCAGGAAGGCCACCGTGTCACAAAAGTAGGCTTAGGTCTTCCCTGCTTCCTGGATGTCCCCCGCCAGCACCATGCCTCTTGGATACCCCAGGGCTACACTTAAGGCAGGTGAGGAGGGGACTCCATGCCTAGCATCCCTGCCCACAGGCAGACAGAGGGGTACATCCTCGGGCTGGGGTGGAGGGCATGGGCCCCAGAGCAGGGGCTCTGCTCTTTATGGACGGCTGCAGGGCACTCTTCCTCCAAGCTGGCTGGCATTTTGGGGTGTCTCCTGGGAGGCACACAGTCATTTAGCTCCAGCTGAGAGAACTGGGCAATGGAAAGGTCAGTGTGGGTTTGGCCACCTTCTTACCATAGTCTTAGGTTTCTGGGTCCTATCTGGGTGGGTGGGGGCAGTCAAAGTAAGTAGATCCCCCTTGCAGAGACTCCTTGGACCTCAGAGTTGGGATATGCTGGAGGGCCGGGGCAGGAAAGCTGGAGGCCAGTGCTGCCCCCTCAGCTGCTATCCCCAGGGTCTGTAGCCCTAGCCTGGTCCTGCTGGGAGCAGGAAAGGGGAGCCTGAGGTCAGTCAGGAACCCATGTCTCGGCATAAGGAGGAAGGGAAGTCACCTCCTAGATATGAGGCCCATAGGTTTCCTGATCGTCACCTCCCAGAGCCTTGAGACCCATGCTGCAACCAAGGGCTTGAGTGACCTGGCTCCACCTCCTGTCCCACCTTGTGCTGCCCTCCAGGGAGGACGACCCCACCCATGCCCACCTGGGGCTACCAGGTTCAGTCTATCCATGCACAAGTCCTAGTGCCTACGTGAGACTGCATGGGGCCGTGTGTGTCTGGGACCCGTGCCTAGGCAGCAGTGGATGTGCACAGAAGGCTGTGTGCCCACAGCCATGGACATACCATGCTGTTTGTCCTCCATTCCCTCTTGGCCAGAGGACCCAGTCTATAACTCACTCCCCTCATCCCCCCAAGCTCCTCCCCTGCCCCCTTGCCAGTTACTGCCTCTTCTAGCTGGCCATGCTGATTTCACTGCCCCTCTGCTAGGTCACACTGATGGTTTTATTTGCATGACAGGTGTTGGAGAAATGAAGCTCAGCTTCTGGGACCTATGTTGATCTCTTGCCTTCAATGGGCCTTGGTTTCCCCAGCTTCACAGTGGGTTGGGCTCTATGGTGTCTTTTCACCTCGAGGTACACCCGTGCCCCCCAACCCTGTCCCTCGCTCAGCTGGTACCAGTGATCAGGCCCAGCACTGACCCCCCTCCTTTCTAGGATTCTGTTCTTAAAGCTGGCTCCACCTGGGCCAGTGAGCAGCAGAGCTGGCCCTCCAGGGGTGCTACCCACTGGGCCATGTCTCTAAGCTCAGGCCCTATGTTGTGCAGGGGCACAGGGGCTGGCAGAGTCAGCTTCAACTGGTTGGGGTAGGCCGGGCCAGGAGGAGGCCCCGAGCAGGACTGGGTACTGCACCACAGTGCCTAGTGGTATGGCTGCATGGCCTGCACCCTGCCTGCTGCCATGCCCCTGGGTCTGTGCTCCACATGCTTCCCCTGCTTCTTTTTGTTCATGAAAAACAAATATGCTGGGCAGCCAGGGAGCAAGCAGCGAGGAAAGTGCTGGCTTGTTGTTGCAGCTGCCAAGTCCCTGCCACCCCCACCCACCATCCTGGGGCCCTCAGGAACAGCAGTGGGCAGGGCCCCAGGCAGGCCTGACCTTCCCCACAGACTGGGCCTCAGATGCCTGGGACCCTGCCCTCAACCTCCCTCCAGATCAGGTGTGAGACACATGGGCCACTTCTGGGTGCAGAATCTCAACCAGGCTAAACTTGAATTTTACTCTGCCATGTGGGTAAATGCCACTCTCGTTCCCAGCCAGTGTGGCTGTGAGTGGAGGCCCGACTGCTGGTCTGTAGACCAGTGTCATCTCCTCACCTGCCTCAGTATCTGACCCACCAGGAGGCCATGGAATGCCTTCTGTCTCCCTGCCCGCTGGTACAGCAGCTCTGCCACACCAGCTGTGTGGCTGTGGATGGGTTTCCCAATTTCTTTGGGCCACAGAGCATCTTCCTCAGTGAGGTGGGTCTGTGCTAGCCCCATGAGGTTGGGATGAACTGGCATGTGCTATGGACAGCAGAGGGCCTGGGAAGTCTGAGAGGTTGTCACACCAGCTCTTCCTACCCTTCCCTTCCCAGAGGACTCTGGGATACCCAGAACCTCAGGTTCTGCTGAACCTGGCAGGAAGCAGGGGCTCCCGGCTGAGAGCCCTACACTCAGCAGGGAGGGAGCCTGCTGCTTCTGGCCAGCCTCGGATTAACGGCTTTTAATTTAGAATTTAATCAATGCAGCTTCTCTCTGGAGAGCTGGATGCTCTGGTCTGGGAGTGAGTCCTATGATCTATGTGTGCAGTGGGCAGGGGGCCTATGATGGCCTCTCTA
Organism: Prionailurus bengalensis; assembly: GCF_016509475.1. Taxonomy (NCBI): domain Eukaryota; kingdom Metazoa; phylum Chordata; class Mammalia; order Carnivora; family Felidae; genus Prionailurus; species Prionailurus bengalensis. Next base: position 27,846,832 of record NC_057356.1, read on the forward strand.
GGCCTCCACCCCAGCCCCACCTTGACCATGCTCTGCTTTGCCTGCAGCCTGCCGGCATCCTGGTCATGGAGGACTGCAACGTGCACTCAGCTGCCAGCATCCTGGCCTCAGTGAAGGAGCAGGAGGCCCGCTTTGAGAGACTGACTCGAGCTCTGGAGCAGGAGAGGCGCCATGTTGCCTTGCAGCTGGAGCGCGCCCAGCAGCCTGGTGTGGGCAGTGGTGGTGTGGGCAGTGGGCAGCCCCTGCCGATGGCTTGGCAACAGCTGGTCCTGCAGGTAACACCCCAGTGAGTCAGGAAGGGTGAAAATGGCCAAGTTGGGAAACAATCAAGGGGCCTTGGTGGACCACAAGCCAGCATTGAATTGAATGATTTATTGCAAGACTTCCTGGGACTTCCGAGGAGGGGAGGAAAATGGGACCCCAAGGGGGGCTGGAAGTCTCACTTGGGTGTGTAGGACACCAAGTGATGAATGGGCAGGACACAGCCCAATCCTCAGAATGGCACCTTCCTCTCAAGTGAGTCCTCAGAGCCCAGGCAGCTGGTCAAGGTCTGTTCTGAGCAGCTCAGTGGTCACCCTGGTGACCCTGAGGGTTTTGCTAGTCCTGGAGTCTCCTTGCCATGGTATTCTCCTTTGTCACATGCATCAGTGAGTCAGCCCTAGGGTAAGGCTCGAGCAAGGCCCCAGGCTCTGACTGCAGCTCAGAGGGTGACCTAGAATGCTCAATTTCCCCACCACCCATTGCCCTTAGACTGGGCTCAAGCCCCAACTCAGCCCCAAGATGCATGGAGCCTTGTCTGCTCTGAGGCCAGGCCCTGAGAACTTTAAAGTCAGGAGTCAGATGGTCAGGACTCCTCCTTCCACCACTGTATCCCAGTGCCTGATCTGCAGATGGGGCAGGAAGAGCACCGGCTTATGGAGTGGTAGGGGCAGAATGAGAAAATGTGGGATACCTGGAGTTTGGTGTGATTTTTCAGTTCATATTGTTACTTTTCAGTTCATATTATTGACTGAGGCACAAAGCAGGTGATAGGCAGGGCAGAGCTGTCCCTGGTGGCTCCCTGGGTAGGAGTCCACCCTACAGGACTTCCACTGTTGCCCCTTCTCACTACCTGTCCCAGAGGCCTGGGGTGTCATGGCCTACTGAGTCTTCAGGGTTTCTCAGAATGACCCTAGAGGATCCTGCCAGTAGTGTTCTCAGTTTCCCTGGCTCACTTCCATGAGCAGGCATAGCACCATTGCCTTCCAAAACCTGGAAGCCACACCTCCTTGCAGTGTGTCCCCCAGTACATGCTCTGGTCACTGGGCCCCAGCTCCAGGGAACCAGATAGGCTGCTGGCAGCTTGGGGCAGCCTGGACCTCTGTGGCTGGACAGAAAGGGAGCAAGGTATTGGTCTCAATTGAGACTGACCCATTTGGGCTAGCTTTGCCTAGCTAGGGCATGGAGGGCTCAGAAGCAACAGCCTGTGTCAGGTTGGGGGACCTGGCAAGTGATCTTAACCCCAAGAGCCTTGATGTTCTCATTTGTCTGTGGGCAATCCACATACACAGCTCAGCGTGGCATACAGTCAGACATGTCTCCAGAGGGCCCAGACCCACCAGCAGCCCCCACCATTGGGGAGCTGTCTTTCCAAGCCCCTGGTGCTGAGGTGGGCCACAGAGCCAGTCCATAGGAAGCCAGGCCTGAGGCAGGATGGGGCTAGGTGCAAGAGCCACCCCCTCCACCCCCTGGATCTCAGGCACTCCAAAGGGTGAGACCTGTACCCCCAGATGTGGTTGGGGAGCAGAGCAGCCCAGCTGGGGCACATGGGGACAGTGGCAGTCAGTGACCTTGAGGCCATCGTTCAGGCGCCAGGCTCTCTATCTAGTCCTCCCAGGCCGGAAAGGTCCTTAGCCTCCAGCCCAGAGGGTTGATGCCCCCACAGAAAGATGTTCCCATAGCCTGGAGCTGCCCTGGCTTCCTTGGGGCTGTGAACTAAAGACCTCAGGCCACCACCCCTCCCGACCTCTCCCCACCCACTGCCCTCCCGGCCAGCCTTTGGTTTTCTGTCTCTTGGGAGGAGATGGTTTTCTCAGGGTGAGATCAGAGAGAGCATATGTTCCCAGGGCTGTGGCTGGACTGGCAGGGCTGATGGGGACATTGGGGGAGGTGGGGCCATATCCGCTGGCTAGGCCTGGCAGCCTTGATGCCAAAACTGCTTCCCAGATTTGTCTCAGCAAGAGATGCCCAGTGACCTACCTGCTGAGCCCAGGGCTTCCTGGAGCTGGTCTTCAGGGTCAAAGCTGGAATCTGTGAAGCTCAGGGCCAGTGGCAGGACAGGTAGCTGGGGCTCAGGGGTTGAGAGGCTAAGGGCTACTGCCATGCTCCCCAGATTGTGCCACTGTCATGGCCACCTGCCCTTAATCCTGCAGCAGGAAGAGCTCCACCCCACCAAACAGCTGGCTGGAGCAGGGCTGGCCCTCACCAGCCCTCACCAGCGCTTACTGGCCTCTCCTCATGGGAGAACACCTTTAGTAACCTTGCCAGCCCTGGGTTAGGCCAAGGTGGGTATGTGGCTGGGGCACTAGCAGCTGGTGAAATTTGGGAGAAGGCCGAAGCAGCTCAAATGTAAGTTCCTCAGGGGAGTGGTCCAGTTCCTCCTGCTGCTGCTCCTATCCCAGGTGGCTCCATGTGAGGTTGCCATGGATGGAGGATACAGGGGCCAGTGGTCAGGGCAACTCATCCCTGTGCAGGTGGGAAAACTGAGGCTCAGATCCACATGCAGTGGATACCCAGAGTGCTTGAGTATGCTGGCTGCATGGCCTATGTACATGACATGACCAGGAAGAAGAGTGGCCCCTGGGGGACTGGCTGGGTTTTCTGAGTGGGGTCTAGGGAGAAGCGGGAGGGGGCAGGAAGCCCAGGCCCTGCCCTTCTCTCTTGCCAGACCCATGGACCTCCTTGGGCTTGCCCTTGCTGTTATTCATCTCAGAGCCTAGTGCCCTTATTCATGATATAAGAGTCATTGACTTGCCTTTGTAGGGTATGACCCAGGAGAGCCCCAGCCCAAACCAGCCTTCTGTGTCTATGTTTCCATCCAGGACAGCCAGACTCCCCAGGGTGTGGCCGCACCTTCACGCTAGGCTGGAGTGCACCCTGGTTTGGAGAAGCTCTGATTAAACCAGACCCTCTGATACCACTCCCCACCCACCACTTCCCAGTGGATCAAAGGCATGGAAGAGGGAGTGTCTGAAGCTAGTTTGGCCTCAAGAGCTTTCACCCATGGTCACCTAACAATTGAGCACCTCCCCACACCCATTTGATCTGCTCTGACACCTATCAGAGAGTGGGGGGCCTCTGTATCTTGATGGGGAGAACCCAAGACAAGTGGATCAGTGCAGGTACATTTGGCAGGCCCCAACTGAGCTCTGTGGGGGTCCATCATGGGGTTTTGGGCAAGGGCCTGGACCAGATCTGGAAGTCCCCAGAGGCCTTGTGGTGCTGACATCGTTGTAACAACTGTCTGATCAGCCCTCATTTCACAGCAAGGGGCAACGAATCGAAGTTAGAGCAGCTTGTACTATCGAGGATGGCTGCATTGGCCCCTGCTCTGCCAGAATTGTTTCCCCAATTCTACACGGGGAGGGGCCCGTGAACTCTTATACTGGAGGCAAAATGAGTCCTGGGAAGCAGGACTTGGCCAAAGTCACTCGGCGGGAAAATGTCACCCCAACGGTGGGGAGGAGAGGAACGAGGAGCCCAGACGCGCTGCCGCAGAGTTAGGGGCAACCCTGGCCCTGCCCTGGCTGCAGAGCCGCGCTCTGCGGGGGTAGGGGGCGGGACCTCGCCCCGCCCCACCGACCCCCGCCCCGTCCCGCCCCGCCTGGGCGCGGCCCTGCTCCATTGGCTGCTAGCCGTGACCGCCGCCAGATCCGCCCCCGCGGGGAGCGAGTCCGCCGAGCCCGAGCCCTAGCGGCCGAGGCGCCGGAGCCGATCCCGGTTCAGCTGCCGCCGCCGCTGCCGTCGCCGCTGCCGCCGCCGCCCTTAACGATCCGAGCCCCCCACCCCCCCGCCGAGCCCGGCCCGATGCCGGCCGAACTCAGACAGGTTGGAGGGAACTCGGTCCCAGGCTTGGGGGCACCATCCCTGGGGCCCGGCGGCGGAGGGCGGGGCGCCGGCCTTCCCGGGAGGACCTGCTTTTGTTCCGTGGAGCTGCCGGCCGAAGGCGGCTATTGTCTGTGCCTCGGACCGGCGCCGCCGTTTGGCCCGGGGTGGGCGGGGCGGTGGAGTGAGCGCGATGCCCGGGGGTGGGGGTGTGTGTGTGGGGGTGTGCGCAAGGCGCGGGGTGGGGCCACGAGGTCTCTGGGGATCGGGTGCAAGGACCCCAGGCGGTGCGACTCCGCGCCAAGAAGAAGGCAGGGATCGGGGTGGGTGCACCGCAAGGCAGCGCCCAGGACAGGTGCCTAGGTCTTGGGTGGTGGGTGAGAGACTTCCTGAGCAGCCGCTCCGTGCAGGAGGGATGCCGAGTCAAGAGAGAGCAACCGGGCTAGGCCTCCTGCTCCCTGGGGAGCTTGGTGGGCCTCCCCTCCCCTTCACACTCCCAGCGCGGGCTCTGACTCTGGGGACCTGAGAAGGAGCTTCCGGAGCTTTAATGGAAGCCCTGTCTGCCTCGGCAGCGCACGTGAGGGGAGGAGTGGAGGAGGGCCCTGCCCACGTGCGGAGGCGGGAGGGGGTCTCTGAGGGAAACCCGGTCAGTCAGCCTCCCAGTACTGGGATGGAGCTGGAAGGAGGCGTGTGGGCTGCCCGCACCTTGTACTCAGAGGGTTTGTGGTCCAGTAACAGGCAGGGAAACTGAGGCTGACTGGAGGAGCAACTGCCCCAGGCCCTTTGTGATTAGGGGGTAGATCACTCCTGCCTACCTTTGGCAGCTGGGTTTCTGCTTGCTGTGCATCTCTGGTATGGCCCCTAGGGTCTGGCCAGTGACTGTCCCAGAGATGTAGGGGTCAGCTGGGGGGAGTTGGGGCCATTGTGTAGCTGTTGGATGTGGGCTGGGCTTGGAGAAACTGCGATGGGTGAAGCCAGCCCTGCTATCCCCTGCAACGCTGCAACCAGTGGTGTCTGCTGGGCACCAACTGCCCCCTGGCCTCTTGGCCACTCAGTGTAGACTGCAAGCCCTGGCAGGTGGACTGCTGCTGTGGAGGTGTGAGCTCCCCACCTGCCAGGGCTGGGCAGAGGCTGTGGGCATCAAGAGAGGACATCTGTGGTAGCCAAGGGCTCACTCTCTGGTGAGAGACCCAGCCTGGATTGTCTTGGACTCTATCCGTGATGACTGTGCTGGGGGTGGAGGGGGCAGGGGGACACTTTCATTCCTTTACTCTTCCCACTCGTTCATTCATTCATTCATTCATTCATCCATTCATTCATTTATTCAGTACCAGCTGTCTTGCGCCCTCTGTGAGCCAGGACTGGGGATTGTGGGAACCAGGTATGGCATCCCACCTTAACGCATTCCCTGTGTGCAGGTGAAACCATGGACAGGGTGGGGCACCTGCCCTGAGGTTTGTTTTTCATGATACATACCATGAGTTCTCATCTATCAAGTGCAGTTGGTGAGCCTCTGCGACCCCAGTCCAGACTCCACCATTATAACTTGGCTTGTATCCCTGTTCCTTCTCTCTGCCATTCCCACATGTACCTCAGAGGTTGTTGTGGGCTTTTGCCCAGGTGGCTGCCCCTCTACACATTGTCCCACATTGTTTCCTACTCCCCACATTCCTTAGATCAGGCCACAAAGGTGGGACTGGCACTATCCCCCTTGTCCCATGGCCTTGATACCCTGGGTACTTCCCACTTCCAGATGAGGAAGCTGAGCTCCAGGTGTGTGACAGAGCCTAGGGCCCTCTTGCTATGCCCAGCTCCATGCCTCTGGGGACCCTCTCGAGAACAGTGGTGACTAGTTGTGGGTTTACCTTTCTGAGTACTGGCCACTCTGGCTCTGGGCTTGGAGTCTTGGGCCACTCCCCTCCCACAAGTTCAAGGGAGCCCATGGGAAACCCCAGGTCTGGACAGGAGCCCCACTCTGGGCCAGACCTGTGGGCCATGGGCGAGGTAGACCATGGATGGGAGTGCCAGGGGATAGTTTGGGCCCTGGAGGTAGGTAATGGGAGGCAGGTCAGTGGTCCCAGGAAGAGGGGCAAGAATGAAGTTAGGGCTGGGGAAAGGTGACAAGAGACAGTCGACAGGATTTGGCAAGATTTGTGATATGGAGAAGGGCTAAGGGTGGTGTGTCCAGGCTGGTGCCCGTGTCTGGGGTGCAGGGCGGAACCTCAGGTGCAGGGCCAGGGGTCCCTGGGGTATGCTGTAGGTGGACCTGCAGCCCTAGACCAGTGTCTTGAAGCCAGTTGAGGGGATGCATTCACCCTGGGCAACTGCCTCTATTGAGTGCTAACTGTGTGCTGGTCATCAGTCCATCCCATGTCACTACCCCAAAGACGTTATAGAGGCCTGAGCATCAGGTTGACCTTGGGCCTTTCCCTACTGTAGGCTTTTGGTTCCCCACTCTGCTGCCAGCTCTGAAACTCCCATAGTGAGTGGTTGAGCGGATGTCTAGGGAGTTGGACACAGAGATAGGAGGTAGGAGGAGGTGATGGGATGTGTTCATATGTGCAAGTCCCTCCGGAGGCAGTGGGCACTGTGCACTGGGGGCTGTTAGGGTTGATGTGCTTGGGTCTGTGCACTGGGCTGGGTGCTCATACATACGTATGTATATGTGCATACGTCCCTGTTGAGGAACCAGGTACATGCATGTGTATCTAGGTCCTTATCTGCATGTGTGCCCAGGAGTGTGTAACGGGGGCCAGGCCTTCCTGTGATCACAGGCTGACTCACGCTCCTGCCTGCCCGCCCGTCTGGGTGAAGTCATCACCCATTTTTAGCTCCCTGAGGTCATTTGCCAGTGGGGCTCTTGGGGCCTCAGGATCCCACTACCGGGCTGCCTGGGTTGGGTATTAGTAGGCGATGCTGCAGGGTTGCCAGGCCTCATTGGCAGGGGGTGGGGGGGTGAACTTGGCTCTCCTAGGCCTGCATCCCTTTGTACCCCCACTGCACAGTGTCAGACCCTCACCATAGACTAGAGTGAGAATAAACTGAGCCTCAGAGTAGCATTGAGGTCTGAGGTTTGCTTACTCCTCCTCCTCCCTCCTCACACTCACCCCCTAACCAGGGAGTAGGAGGCTCTTCTCTGAGAGTATTAATTATGCAAATGTATGCAAGTCTACTCAGGGCCCATGCCCTCCTGACAGTGCTCTGGTCCCCTCCTGTCAGTCTTGCTCTGAACCCCTCCCCTTCACTTGCAGCCACCAACGTGTGGTCCTAGACCCCTCCACGCCTGGCTCCCAGAGCCTGGCAGAGAGAGCTCAGTGCCTGCCACACATTTGCTCCCATAGTTGCCAAATACAGGTGGGGTAGCCGAGGCCTCAGCAGTGACAGGCTGTCCCTGAGTCTGCTCCAGAACTATCTCCCAATGCCCTCAGAGAAGAGGCCAGGCCACCTTGCCTGGCAGCTCACCAGCATGTCCCTATTTAGGGTCTCAGTTTATTCTCTTTCCCAGGGAACATGTTCCTCCTTCCTGGCCACATCCCCAACAGTCATTCCACCTGCAACACTGAGTGGCAACCAAGGCTGTGGCCCACAAGGGGTGAGGTGTAGCTAAAAGGCCTTGCAAAGTTTGCCTTTTCTGTGGATACCTGAAATTCCCCAGGTTTGTGAAGTCCTGGTCAATCCTCTCCCTTCTGTCAGGCCTCAATTTTCCTTTTTATAAAATCACATATTGTTGTCCTCCGAGGTCCTGCTTCTGGGAGAAGAGGCTGCATTCTGTGATTTCTTCCTTCCTGTGTCACCAGAACCCAGGGGATACACCTGTTCTGACATGGTCCAGGCATCTCTCCGGACCCCTGAAGAGTTTTCAGGGGCCCAGAACCTCAACAACTATGTTCAGTTAAGCATTTTTTTTCAGGTCAGGACACTAACCTGAGGAGACTTCACACCCTGAGGACCTAGGGAGGCAGACCCTAGGGCAGCTGTGGACACTTAGCCTTACACACTGCTCAGGCCCAGGGCCAGGAACAGAGTAGGGGTCTGGTGGCAGGCAGATATGAGTATGGCCTTCCCTGGGCCTCAGCTCCATTTCTGTGTAGGCCTCAGAGGCCTGGGGCCCAGACGGGGGACTGATCCTTCAAGGCACAGTATCTGAGCCACAGAGCAGGTCCTGTCCTCCTGCTGACCTGGCCCTGGCTGCCCAGGAATGTGCCCCCACTTGCCTGCCCACTGCAGCTTGGGTTTCAGCCCCTACCCATCCTGGCCAGATGCTATCCTAGGACATTGGCATGGTGTGGAGGACCCATGTAGTCAGAGGCCCAGGGGTAGATAGACTCTGGCTCTCAGGCCCCTTTGCCAATCAGCACAGCAGGAGTCTGCTCAGCTCTGCTATGGACTGGCCTGTCCTCCTTGAGCCTCAGTTTCTCCACTGGCAAGTCGGGCCATAGGCATATGGGCCTTAAGAGGGCCTTGTCCAGAGCCATCTTGCCTGTAATTCTACCATGGTCAGCCCCTGCAGAGAGGAAGGCAAGGGAGGGGGGGGCTGCAGGTTGAGAATGAGGTGGGTGACTGAGGTTGGAGAGACTTGGGGAGAAGTATGTGGGGAGGGGACCAGGATTCCTGTTAGGGACCAACTAGGTACACCCGGCCTGAATTCACCATCTCTGGGCTCTGATAGAACACTCAGCATTTCGAGGGGGGGCACCAACCATTGGGCCAAATGAGGTAGGGCTAGGCTGTGCCCACTCAACACCCCACGAGTGTCCAGGCCGGAAGGAGCAAGGGTATTTTGGGCATTCTGGGAACTGGGTATTTCTGTCCTGCGAGGGCGTCTAGCTGGCCTTGGGAACAGTGGGAGCCTGGGCGTGGCCACAAGGAGTCAGTGAGCAGTGCTGAAACTGCTATCCCGAGGCCTCTGCACTGGAGGCTTCTGAGGTGGGTCAGGGAGGAGGCCCAGGATACTGGGAGGGCCCAGCCAGGGCTAGTGAGCCATGTCAGGAGAGCAACGTGCAGATCCCACCAACTTCCTTGCCCCACCAGGAACCTGTAGCAGCCAGGAACCTTGCAGCTCAGACAGGGCTGCCCAAGACTGCACTACTGGGGTCAGGGGCTTCATCTGCCAACTCAGCCCAAGGAGGCCCCAGCATTGGGGAAGGTCAGCCCCCAGGGCACCCATGGTGTTCAGAGACAAGACTGGAGCTGCTGTCTTCACTAGCTGTTGCTGAGACAGGCCTTGGGGTCCATGGGTTCCAGGGTAGGATGAAGGCACTCCTGGCATCTAGGCCAGTACAAGCATCTGCACTCCAGGGCCGGGTGAACTGTGGCTCCTCACACTGACAGCCCCTGTCTTGCCCAGGAACAGAGCCCGGGCAGCCAGGCCTCGCTGGCCACAATGCCAGAGGCGCCCGAGGTGCTGGAGGAGACTGTGACGGTAGAGGAGGACCCTGGTACACCTACTTCTCACGTGTCCATTGTCACATCAGAAGATGGTACTACCCGGCGCACTGAGACCAAGGTATGGCGGGGCCCAGGCAATGGGCAAGTAGGCTGTGTAGCCACAGTTCCGTTTATAGAGTGGCCTCCCAGGGGCCACCTATTGCTCAGGTGGAAGATCTAGGCCACCCTGGCCCTGCTGGGGCAGTGTCCAGGCCTCTCAGGCTGCCCAGCCCATTGGCCGCCCACTTACCCACCAGGTCACCAAGACGGTCAAGACGGTGACCACGAGAACAGTGCGCCAAGTGCCTGTAGGCCCAGATGGCCTCCCCCTGCTGGACGGCGGCCCCCCGCTAGGCCCCTTCGCAGATGGCCCCCTGGACCGGCACTTCCTGCTACGTGGGGGTGGCCCAGCAGCCACGCTTTCCCGTGCCTACCTCAGCAGTGGGGGCAGCTTTACCGACGGCACTGAGCCCCGTGATGTCCCCAGCTACGGCAGTCTATCCCGTGGGCTGGGTGTGCGGCCCCCACGTGGCCCCCTTGGCCCAGGCCCTGTGGATGGTTGCTTCACACTGCCTGGCCGACGTGAGGCCTTCCCTGCAGGCCCTGAGCCTGTGCCGCCAGCCAGCCGCTCCCAGCCCGAGCGCTTTCAGGCGGAACCGTATGGTTTGGAGGATGACACACGCAGCCTGGCTGCCGATGACGAGGGTGGCCCGGAGCTGGAGCCTGACTATGGCACTGCCACTAGGAGGAGGCCTGAGTGTGGGCGTGGCTTTCGTACCAGGTGAGCACCCTGTGTCCGGCCACTGACTGCCTCCAGGAAGTCTGCCTTCCACTCTCCCACCAGAGAATCCTCCACAGGAAGTGTAGCTACCAGGGCTAAGTTACACATGTTAGTTTGAATTGGACTGAGCTCTTTTCAAAGACAGCAATAGGGCAGCCTCTGGGATAGTGGAGTTGCAGTTGGTACCCTCCCTGTGGGTCTAGGACATTAGGGAGGTTAGTGACAGTGCCCAGTGCCTGCTAGCCCTGTTCTAGTCAGATAACCATGAAGACATGAGCACAAGAGGCTTAGCACATTTCTCTGAGTTTGAGGCTCCAGCCTTTCCCTGGGCCTCAGTTTCCCCTACAAAAGCAGCCAGAACCTAAGCCACCCAGCTCTTCCCAGCACAGGCCCTGGTTCTGTCATCTCTGCCCTCAGTTCCTCTATCTGTAGAGTGGGAACGTAATCACAGCCTTCATATGGATTGTGCTGTGTGACCGCAGACAAGACACCTGACCCCTCCTAGCCTTAATCTCTGCCCTAGGAAGTGGGTTTGATGATGACAACCCACAGAAACATCTTATGCTCTGGGGGACTGGTGGCCTCAATGCCCCTCATAGAGTCCCACCAGGATGGCTGTGTGCAGGGGAGGGTCACCTCCTACCTGCAGATCCTGGCAGATCCTGCATCGCAGAGATGGGCCTCATGGAAAGGCAGGACTCCCAGTCATGGACACAGATGTTTCATAGAAACGCATTTAGCTCAGAATTGGGGAATACTGCATGGTGATGAGAGTGAGTGAGCTCCCTGATGCAAGCCTTGGTAACCATTGGCTGGTGTTTGGCTCCATCATTGTCTGGGAGTCCGTTGTTGCTGGCCTAGGTCATGACTCTCAGCACCCACTCGGTGCTTGGGGTCAAATACCGAGGTTATTGGCCTATCCCTGCCCTTAATGGGTTCATGGTCCCCTGGAGAAAGTATAGTGATGCCACTGTGGAGCAGGCATCTTGTGACAGTGCTGAGATGTTCATGTGCCCTGCCTGCCTGCACAGGGCTTATGAGGATGTGGCAGATGATGGCGGTGAGCTGATGGAGGAGCGGCCCCCGTTTCCAGCTGCGACAGCACCCCTGGCCCAGCCAGAACGGGGCAGCCTGGGTAGCCTGGACCGGGTGGTACGGCGGTCGCCCTCAGTGGACAGCGCCCGTAAGGAGCCACGTTGGCGGGACCCTGAGCTGCCAGAGGTACTGGCCATGCTGCGGCACCCCGTGGATCCTGTGAAAGCCAACGCGGCTGCCTATCTGCAACACCTGTGCTTTGAGAACGAGGGCATCAAGCGACGTGTGCGGCAGCTGCGGGGCCTGCCTCTGCTCGTCGCTCTGTTGGACCACCCAAGGGCAGAGGTGCGGCGGCGGGCCTGTGGAGCACTGCGAAACCTTTCCTATGGCCGAGATACAGACAACAAGGCTGCCATCCGCGACTGTGGCGGTGTGCCTGCCCTGGTGCGCCTACTGCGGGCTGCCCGGGACAATGAGGTTCGAGAGCTCGTCACAGGTGAGTGGTACCTGGCTTCCCCACATCCCTCAGGGAGGAGGAGAGCGAGGCTTGGCCAGAAAAAGACCCCCCCGCCCCACACCACCCATTTAGTCAGGAGTCCCAGCTGCTGGGGGGTAGGCATCAGGCTCAGACTGAGTGGTCCCCAGTGTCTCTATCTCTGGACTTTGCTGCCCCTCAGGCAGGACCCCTCTCCACTTGCCCCCATGTCCCTGTACTCTCCAGGTCCAGCATCTTGGTCCCACCCTCCAGTGGGGCAGTGGTGAGTGATTGTGCCTCATGGGACCCAACTGGCCAGATAGGGTCACATGACCACTTTGGGTAGAGCCAATGGAGCAGTAGTCCCATCTACCCATGAGGTTGAGAAGGGATGGAGGAAGAGAAAGTACCTGTGTGTCTAGCCACAGGCTCCTTGCCAGCCCTTCCTCTGTGTCCCAGCCCCTCTGGTGCTTCCTCCTAGCCAGTAGCTATTATTGAGTGCCTGTGCACATCTTGCCTGGGCCAGGGTAGGCACCCAAGACTCCTCATGGCTTTTGTCACTTCCTATCTTCTAGTCTGATGTAGGGCTGACGAAGGATGGGGCAGGTCCTGAGCAAGGTCACATGGGGAGGTAGGGAGGTCGCTGCCTGTGTGGTCAGCACTGGCTGCTTGATGGCATCCTGCAGGTACACTCTGGAACCTGTCATCCTATGAGCCCCTGAAGATGGTCATCATTGATCACGGCCTGCAGACACTAACCCATGAGGTCATTGTGCCCCACTCGGGCTGGGAACGTGAGCCCAACGAGGATTCCAAGCCAAGGGATGCTGAGTGGACAACAGTCTTCAAGAACACATCAGGCTGCTTGAGGTGTGGGTGGGGGCTGGGCTTAGGCATTCCCTATGAGGTTACCCAGGGCTATTCCCGGTCAAGGAGGTGGGAGCCAGGCACCAGAGCCTACATGCAAAACTGGGAATAGCCATGTTCTCATGTCCTATAAAGTGTGGAAGAGAACTAGCCACCCAAGTCTTAGGAGCTTCACAGCCATACCACAGTTCCTGCCTGAGTCCTGAGAATGGGGCCTGATGAGGCTGTACTCATCCCCAAGGGCAGCCTCTGGACAAGGTCTGCTACGCTGTCATGTAGTACCCCATGGCCCCAGCCCTGCTCAGTTTTGATACACTCTCCTATCACCGTGACAGCCAGGGTAGGGGGAGCCAGGACCCTCATCTTCAGGTGGCCTCAGAGGCCTCATTCTACCTCCTTGCAACCTCTGCCCTCACCCTCCCACCCTGGGATTCCCTGTGGAGTCCCCACAGGCAGCGCTGGCTCCCCACTGTCCTGCCTGTCCATCAGGATGTACCCCCGTGGCCGTATGGGGTCCTCACCTCAGGGTAAGGTGGAGCCCAGAACTGCCCCTGGGGTAGGGAAAGCCCATAATTGCCTGCAAATGGACTCACACCTCTGGAGCCACTTCTGCCCATTTCCAGTTCAGCCGGTCATTAGAGAAGGCCCTCTGCGCCATACAGATGCCAGGCTGGGGCTCCTTCCTGGGGTCTCAGTGGTCAGGGCACTGTCAGTAGCCCCAACAGGGTGGTGTCAGAGCCTGTTTTACAGATGAAGACAAGACCCCAAAGCCAGGTGAGGGCTGGGAATTTGCCATGGGAGCCAGGGGTCACAGGGCTTGCTCTTGGCCACCCAGGAACGTGAGTTCGGATGGTGCAGAGGCCCGGCGCCGCCTCCGGGAATGTGAAGGGCTGGTAGACGCCCTGCTGCACGCCTTGCAGTCAGCTGTGGGCAGGAAGGACACGGACAACAAGGTGGGTGGAGCCTGGCAGGGAGAGCTCTAGCAGGTCCCGGGCAGGGGCAGTCTCATAGCTTCCTACAAAGGGTTCTGGGAGATGGAGCAGGAACCGGACCCAGGGGGCCCTAAACTATCTGGGCAGTACAGGGGGAGTAGGCATACCAGTCTGGGGGCAGCGCCCTGGGCATGGACCATCTCATAGTGGCCACACTGAAGTGGACATTCCTGAAGCCCCGGTTGAGGTCCTACACACAGTGTGTTTTCCACCTTTTTTCTTCCTCAGCCCTTCTCTGGGAGTTCTTACCCACATGGGCCCCCTAGCTTAGGCCTTCCCATCTTTGCATCCCTGGTTCCTTCTGTGCACACTGGCTGTGGCCAGTCTTCGCCAGGAAGGTTAGCAGTCTCCGTGCCCACCTGGCCCTGCTCCATCAACTCTCCTCTCCCCACAGTCGGTGGAGAACTGTGTGTGTATCATGCGGAACCTGTCCTACCATGTGCACAAGGAGGTGCCTGGGGCCGACAGGTACCAGGAGGCTGAGCCTGGGCCCCCAGGCAGTACTGCAGGCTCCCAGCGCCGGAAGCGGGATGACGCTGGCTGTTTCGGTGGCAAGAAGGCCAAAGGTGTGTGGGAGGGACTGGGGTACCATTCTAGGACTCCCCATGCAACCCCAGGCTGAAAGTTCTTCCATACCCATGGCAGGCACGGAAGCCAGAGACCACCTGGTCAGCTCCTGATGGGCAGGTGGGGAAGCCGGGAGCCTCGGAGGCTGGGCCCAGCCCCCTGGGTCATCCAGCTGACAGGCCGGCGTTCCCTCATCTGCACTGTGGGTCCCCCAGGGGAGGACAGGAGTGAACCTGTGTGGTGTCCCTGCTGCTGCCTAGACTCGGTCCCTCAGCTCTGAGAAGGGTTCTATGGGTTCATGTTTGGGAAGTACCAAAGACGATGCTGCCTCCTGGCATTCACAGAGCACCTGAAGACCCTGAGATGCCCTGAGGGCAGCACCCCACCCTGCCTTCACACCATCCTGACCAGCATTTGCTAGGTACAGGTTCCAGGATCTGCATTCCCTGGCACCTGCCGGGTGACATCTGTACACTGCCTTCACCCACTCCTCCCCATCATGTGGACCTGTTCTGATTCCAGGCCTCCCCTTTCTTATCCCATTTGCTGGCACTCAGCCCTCCAAAGTAATCGCGGTAGGATTCCATGACCCATCTACTCAACCCAGGGTATTCAGTGGGAAGTTGAGGCCTCCTGGGAGGGTGTGGGGGGGGGGGGGTTGCTGCCCACTCAGGCTCGTCTCCTCTCTCCTGTGCTTCCTCCGGCTGCCCAGAGGAGTGGTTCCATCAAGGTGAGTCCCTGTTTGTCCTGCTGTCCAGGCCTGGTGGGTGCAGTGGGCACCAGGGAGGTGCCCCCTGCCCTATTGTTTAGGTAGTTATCTCCATGACAACTGCAGGGCAGTCCAGTCTCAGGGCCCTGCCCCATCCCCAGTCCCTTCTCTAAGCAGCCATTTCCATGACAACTGTGTAGGCATGACAATGGCAGGAATGTCAGCCCTGGACCTTTCGGGAGGCCAACAGGCTGTTCCTCTATAACTTCAGACTCAGCTATGCCTGCAGGGCTGGAGCTGGAGCTGGAGCAGGAAGAGCCAAAGAGGGGGCAGGGCCTGGGTATATTCGTCCCCAGGGGTAACAGTGAACAAAGTCTGTCCCTGGGAATGAGGCAATATATGGCTTAGAGGGACGACAGAGAGGCCCCATGAGGCTGGGATCCCAGATCATCTGAACTCTGTTCTGCTGCTTTTCAGAGGGGAAGCAGCTCCCTCATCTGAGATGAGGGTGAGTGGGAGATAGCGAGCTCATTCATGGAGGTGTGCAGGCTGAGGCTGACAAGTGTTAGGTGGGGCTGCTGTAGGGGCTCAGCCTGTGGGCCAAGGTCTCTCTTAGCAGAGCCTGGGACCAGGTTCTGCCCCCGGGTGGGCATTTCCTTGTGGCTGGGACTCTTGGCCCCAGCTTTGCTTTACTGTTCAACCAGGCACATCCTGTCCTTGCCAATCCTCAGCTTTGTACCTACCTGCCACCCAGCCTGGGCTCCTAGCTCCTGGCGGCTGCAAGGCCTTTGGGTGGTCTGCAGTGCTGCTCCCAGCATCTGAAGGAGATGAGTTCTGGTTTCTGGGGGCAAGGCTGGGACATCCACAGTCCCCACTGCCACCACTGCCCTTCTCCGGCCCTCCCTGCTTACCTAAACACAGAATAGTGTTCCATTGCCAAGGCCTCTTGGGGGTGCTCTTGGGTTTGCTTCAGGAAGGAAAGTGCTGTGTCCAGCCCTCCTGATGCACACCCATTCTCTGCAGAGTCTGCTTCACCTCCCCCTACTCTGTTCCAGGGAAGAAGGATGGTGAGATGGACCGGAACTTTGACACGCTAGACCTACCCAAGCGAACTGAGGCTGCCAAAGGTGAGTGGGTAGAGGCAGAGTTCAGGCACAGGCCTATCCAGGTAGTGAAGCTTTGTGCTACTAAACAGGCTTGAAGGGCCTTGGGGATCTGATGGAAAATAGGACCACAGGTATGAGGTTCCTCAGAGGACCATCCAGTCCCTGGGCACCTGCTAAGGGTTCAGAATCAGGGTCAGTTCCGTGGGTCACTTCAGGCAGTGGGGGGAACAGGCACAGAGAGGCCAGGCGATTGCAAGGTCACACAGCATGTGAAAGACTAGAGGGGCTAGAGTGAGGCCTTCGGTGAAGAGCAGAGACCAGGTGGTCAGGACCTTCCAGTATCAGCTGAGGAGCTCACATTCACTCAGGGTGGTTTGGGAGTTGGGGTGTATAGTCATATCTAGTACAGAGGCTGATCACACGGGGCAGAGCAGTTTGTCTTTCTTATCCCCTGTCTGGAGCCCTGTGTGCTGGCACTGGGAATCCAGCCTGAGTAAGAGAGATCTGCCCTAGTGAGTCCCAAGCCACAGCCCACCCTGCAAGCCCAGACACCCCCAAGCAGAGTGGAAGACCCCGGCCATGGGAGGGAGGTCTAGGGGAAAGCATCACAGGCAGTGGGACCAGCTCCTGCAAACACCCTGAGGGGTAACACGTTGCATGGGGGACGTTCTTGGAGCATTTGGGGAACAGGAATCCCAGGGAGGCTGGAGTAGAGGGACCAAGGAGGCATGAGGAATGCAGAGGGGGTGATGAAATGTCAGGTGGGAGGACCCGGGAGAGGGAGTAATGTTTGGGTACAGGCCAGCTGAAAGGCTGCTCAGGCCCTCCTCTCTGAGTGCCTTGGGGCAACTCTGCTGCAGCCCGGAGTGGTTGAGCAGGTTGTAGACAGAGAAGGCACGCCCTGTTGCTAGGGATGGCCACTGGACAGAGCTTTAGTTACATAGGAGGGAACAGGGCCCTGTTGCTAGGGAGGGTGGGTCTTGTTGCTAGGGCTCCTCCTCTTAGTTGTACAGCCTATCTACATGGGAGGGCTGGCTCTGTTATTAAGGAGTTTGAGTCCCGTTGCTAGGGGAGCCACCCTGGCTGCCACCTCCCTCCCTATCCCTGACCTCCTGGATGCACTGGCTGCCAGGCAGGTCTAGTACCATTTCTTTTGCACCAGGGGCAAAGGAACAGTGACCTCACTTAGACCCACTGCGTCTCACTGAGCTTCTGTTCTTCCATGAAATGGGAATGCCTTCTCCCTTGGGTTGCCCATAAAGAGTGAATGCATTGATGTTAAATTTTCCCTCACTGCACCACACCCATCCCTGGCCCCAGCTGACTCTCACCCTGGGAGGAGAGGGGATAATGGGGGCAGGTGTGGGTGACTGTGGGTGGTGGGTGCTCTGTGCCCAGGCTTTGAGCTGCTGTATCAGCCCGAGGTGGTACGTCTCTACCTCTCCCTCCTCACGGAGAGCCGGAACTTTAACACCCTGGAGGCTGCCGCTGGCGCCCTGCAGAACCTCAGCGCTGGCAACTGGATGGTGAGAGGCCAAGCCTGGTAGGGAGGGGACAGAGAAAATCTTAGGTATCCTGTTGGTGCCTGCCTCTGACTTTGTCCAGGTTGGGAGGGAGAGTAGGGGACACCATGTCTCCCCGAGGTCCAGGAAGTTCAAGGTTCCGGGCGGTTTGGGGCACAAAGGATGCAAGCTGGAGGTAGAATTGAGTTGCTTGGGTAGGACTTTGTCATGCCAGGGAGGAGGGTCCAGCCAGAGGGAACAGCCAGG
Source organism: Prionailurus bengalensis (assembly GCF_016509475.1). Lineage (NCBI taxonomy): Eukaryota > Metazoa > Chordata > Mammalia > Carnivora > Felidae > Prionailurus > Prionailurus bengalensis. The sequence continues at coordinate 27,864,643 of NC_057356.1, forward strand.
GTTCAGGTGGGAGAGTGCCCGGGTATGTAGGCATGCCTGAGTGTGCTGAGCACCCTACCTGCTCCACTGCCACAGTGGGCCACGTACATCCGCGCCACGGTGCGCAAGGAGCGTGGGCTTCCGGTGCTCGTGGAGCTGCTGCAGTCCGAGACTGACAAGGTGGTGCGCGCTGTTGCCATTGCCCTGCGCAACCTCTCGCTGGACCGGCGCAACAAGGACCTCATTGGTGAGAACACTGGTGGGGCTGAGCCAGGATACAGAGCCCGGTGGTCTGCTCTGGGGTCCCACGGGCAGGGGCAGAGGGACCGGCAGGGTGGGGAGGTCAAGGGCCCGGCCCTGCTCCTGTCATTCTGTCCCAGCCACTGGAGCTCATGTCTTCCTGAATGGTCTCAGAGCCTATCCCCTGTACACGGCAGGTGACGTTGCAGCTTCCTGGGGCTCTCCTGGTGGAGGCCCGGTCTGAATCCCCTTCCTTCCCGCTGGGGTGAGCAGAGGCGTGTCCTAACACTTGCCCCTGTCCTTCAGGGAGCTATGCCATGGCGGAGCTGGTGCGGAACGTGCGCAACGCACAGCCTCCGGCGCGACCTGGTGCCCGCCTGGAGGAGGACACGGTGGTGGCTGTGCTCAACACCATCCACGAGATCGTGTCCGACAGTCTGGACAACGCACGCTCACTACTACAGGCCCGAGGCATTCCAGCGCTGGTGGCACTTGGCGCTACCAGGTGGTTGAGGGCCTGGCCTGGGGAGGGTGGGGTCCCAGTGGGAGGGGGGCGTGGCCGGTTGCTGACCCCGCCCTGGACCTGGCTGCAGCCAATCAGTACGTGAGGCGAAGGCCGCATCCCACGTGCTACAGACTGTATGGAGCTACAAGGAGCTGCGTGGTGCCCTACAGAAAGATGGCTGGACCAAGGCGCGCTTCCAGGTGCGGCCTGCCTGGCCTTTCTTTCCCTCTTTCACTTCTCCAGGCCAGGTCCCCCACAGGAGTGCCCCTAACCCTGCACCCTATCCTGTCTGTTTTGTGTACCTCTTCTCATACACAGTCAGCCACTGCTACTGCCAAGGGACCCAAAGGAGCACCAAGTCCTGGAGGCTTTGACGACAGCACGCTGCCACTGGTGGACAGGAGCCTTGGTGAGTACCGAGTGGGGGCATGGAAACCTATCCCTAAGGTATGAGATGCTCCTCTACCCAGGGGCACTGATAGTGACAAGGCAGGTGAGGGCTAGGTGTGGAGGGAGCTTTCCTGGCTTGCAGCCTCCTACCACCTCTACACCCATGGTGTCCACATTGATGTTAAGCCGGGGTGGTGCTGTCAATGACAGAGGCCTGGCAGAATGGTGCAAAGAAGTTAGTGATGAAGAGTCCCTGAGGCCAGCTGTGCTGGGGGTCTGTCTGTTCTGGTATCCCCACTGCACTGTATCCCCAGCCACCTGGCTTGTGCCTTGCAGATGGTGAGAAACCGGGCAGCCGGGACGTGATCCCCATGGAGGCACTTGGCCCAGGTGAGTGCAGATAATGCAGGGCGTCTTGTTTTCTGGGGAGGAGGAGGGGAGAGGTGCTGAGATTGGCTAGGTGGTTTTGTCTTGTGTGTTTGGTGCTGGAGAGGTCTTCCAAGGAGGTGCTGGTTGGAAGAGATCTGGTTTAGCGGTGCTGGTGAGGGGGATGGACAGCCAGGGAGGGGTCAGTGCCTAGCTGGGGTCTGGCCTGCCAGCTGTGGGGGACTGGGTGGGGGCTGGTGTGTTCTGAGCCACCATCATGGGAGGGGTCGTGGGAAGACCTGACCTAGTCCTCCCGCACAGTGCTGGGGCAGGGTAGGTGGGCCCCCCTGCATCTGGGCTGAGAGGGAGATCTGCTCCTGTGGTGCCTGCCCCTCAGAGTTCCCCTCATGTCCCCACCCCAAGATGGATACTCTACTGTGGACCGGAGGGAGCGGAGGGCTCGAGGCAGTGACCCTGCGGGGGAGGCCTCTGAGAAGGAACCGTTGAAAGTAAGTGGCTGTGGGCAGGTGCCTAGAGATGTGGCATAGCTAGGGCTTGCCTGAGAGGGGTGCCAGCGAGGTGCTGAGTTTAGGCTCCCCAGTCAGCCTGGGGTGGAGCTCATCTGAAAGGCAGTTGGGCTGGGAGATCAAGCCTGAGGACCGGCCCTCCCGCCTCAGGAACATTACCAGCAGAGTCAGTCTATGGGTACAGGTGACTTGAAGCTCACATGCACTGGGAGAGAGGGGGCACGGGACAGGGACGCTGCCCAGAACAACGCACAGAGCCAGGGGAGTCTGAGCAAGTGTGTCTTCTTCATCTGTCTCTGCCTGTGTGTGTGAGTGGGCAGTGGGTGAGGGCCCACCATGGTCCTGCCTCCATGACAACACCTCCCAGTCCACTCTGTGACAATCCCCTGGCTTTGGGCACAGGCCTGTGTGTGTCCACATGTCACTCTGCATCTATGTGAGCCACACTAGCTCAGCTTCCCCTTCCTGTGCACCCTGTCTCTGGCCTTACCCGCTGAGCGGCCCAGCCCCAACCTGTCAGCACTGACTAACATGCTGTATTCTGCCTCTAACGCCCTCCTGCCCACTGCCCGTCCGCTGCAGCCCGACCCCGGCAGGAAGGCTCCGCCTGGGCCCAGCAGGCCTGCGGTCAGGCTGGTGGACGCCGTGGGGGACGCTAAGCCTCAGCCCGTTGACTCCTGGGTCTAGCTTGCATGCCTGGTACGTTCTCTCATCTGGTTTTTCATTCACCTGTTTCCCGTCCTCTGGGCAGGGGCTTCTTGTTAATCTCTGCTGGCTGCATGTTCTTTCCCTCCGTGCTCCCTGGTGGGACCCTGACTTCAAACTCATCAGGCTTAAATGCCCATTTTATGGACAGGCTGAGGTCGGAGAGGGACATGCTTCCCTGGGTCTTCAGTCCCAGCCCAGGTCATCAAGGACCCAGAGGAGATAAGGCCAGAGAGCAGGGATGGTTCCCCCACATTTAAATGCCGTAAGCACAGTGCCCCCTCTGGACCAGCAAGTCAGATTGGCCCTGATGCCCAGACTCTTGGGGTCATCCTGCACCACTCATAGCAGCCGCCTTTATCCACATTTTCATTGGCATAGCCTGTGGAGGGGTCCACCTAGCCACCAGGCCACCCTGCTCAACCTTCCCCCTCTCCCTCCTTAGGGCTCGGGCCCAGCCATTTGTTCTTAGGGATCTGATCTTGGGAAGAAGGGAACTCCAGGGCCGGCCCTCACAGACCCTGCTGTGGAGCTTGGAGCCCCCTGGCGCCAGGGGTTGGCAGCACCTCTCGCCTGGGAGCCAGGGCCGGACATTCTGGACACACCTCCCTTCCTGCCCCACCTCCTAACTCCTTAGGCTGAGTTAGCTGTTTACTGACATGGTGCTGTGTGTGAGTGAGAGAGAGAAGGCCAGTGGAGCTGCCAGGGTGGGGCCCAGGGAGGTGGCAGGACAAGGCACCGGGCTTTGTTTTGGGGCTGGTGATGTAAAAGAGTGTGCTCTTGTATGTGCAAGGCCCCAGAGGAGTCTAGCAGGGAGGGGGGCTCAGGGAAGGAGTTTAACTCTGGAAGATGGAGGGGATCCACTGGGCTCTGAGTCTCACCCTGCATGGCAGACAGAACACGGGCAGGGGCTGGCCGTGCAGAGAGGCTCTGGAGGCAGTGAGGTGGGTGTCAGGCTGTGCTTGCCCCCACCCTTCTCTCGGATACATGGAGCCCAGTGTGGCAGGAGCCTTCTCTGAGCGACTCTGGCCCAGGCCATGGCTGCCAATCCTGTCTGCCGGAGCCCTGAGTCACACCTCTGGGACTGACCTTCGGCAGCAGCGGGGGACTGCTGCCTAGTGCCTGCTGTTTGTGACTTAAAAACAGAAGAAGAACACTGACAAAAAGCATTAAAAACAAAACCAAAATAAGACTGTATTGGTAAACACCTAAATTTTTGTAAGAAAATTTAAAAATTAAAAAAAGCAACAAAGGAACTTTCTATCTTCTATGGCTCACATCTTTTGCTCCTCCCTGATTGTCAGGTGGGAAATGGGTAGAGGTGGTGTCCATAGGGGGCTCAGCTCCTAGGCCCCAGGAGTGTTTCCACACATGAACTCCCAGGCTCCTGTGATCCCCTTTCTACACGCTCAGAGGAGAGGGCTTGCTCCTGGGTGGTTAACTGGGACCTGGGTCCCAGGGTGGTGTCCTGGCCAGAGGTTCGTCTACATGCAGGCGGGCTCAGCCAGGATGGGGTGGGGGAGGGGGGGTGGGTGGGTAGGGGAATCCCTAAGGAGCCTCTGAGGGAGCCAGAGGGCCAGGGTTGGTTTAGGCAGCTGTGGATTTAGAGAGATGCAAACTAATTCTACTTCATTACTTGCTAGCTGGGCAATCTATAAATGCCAGAGTTGGTCTGAGCTCACTCTTCCGTAAACAAGGCAGGAAGGACTGGGCAAGTTGCTTCTACTCACTGCCACCCAGGGACCCCAAGGGGCCAGGTGCCAGAGACTACACCCTGCACTGTGGTGGGGCCCCATGTCTACCTTTCCCTAGTATCTGCTTGGTCAGAAATGGACACAGAGGCTGACCAAGTGCCCTGTTTCAGTTTCCCAGGACAGTCTCCAGATGGGGGCTCACCTCAGCCTACGGACATTCCCATGGGGATGCAACAGGTACCCTCAGCCCGGCCACATGAGCCCCCAGGCCAGCATTAGCATCTAGTGAAGGGGAACACTGGGTGTGGTGTCAGAGTTGATGGCACCACAGGAAAGAAGGAGCAGGGCAGCAGTTAAAAAGAAGCACTAAGTTGATCTCTTTTATTTAAATATTTAGATTTTTAATTTCTCTTTTAGCATCTTTTAAATGTGATACTGACATATAGGATTATTAACACTGAGCTGATGTTAGTAAAGTTGTGTTTCATTCTTTACAAGAAGGTGAAAGAATGCAGGAATCACAAGTGGATAGAAGTTGTTGGGCACAGTGCCATCACTGAGGCATTGCTGCCACCTGGTGATGGCAAACCTGAAGGACAGACTAAGTGCACAGCCCAACAGTTTCCAAATGTTCCCAACTTCCCCCCCCCGCCCCCAACTTCCAATGTCTGCTGAATATGTCAGTGCCTGAGGACCTGTCGATGTAAGAAACCTAATTGATCGAAAATGCTGGTGGGAGTGAGTGACACCATCACAGGCACCACCTGTCCTGATTGGTATTTACAAACGTACTTTCCAGATGTATTCCAGTGATTTTGCATGGTAAGCTGGCTGCACTTAGGGTGGACCAGTGGTGACAGCCCAGAGTCGCCGTGCAGAGGGTCCAGTGTAGGCAGGCTTTGGCCTCACAAGCCTCAAGTGTGCTACATTGAGGACAGACCCCAGAACTGCAAAAGCAGGGTTGGCGGGAATGCATCTGTTGTGCTTTTCATAACCAGGCTTGGCAAGGGAGCCTGGAGCAGGGTGGGTGGGTGGTCAAGGCTGTGCTGGGCCATCCAGGCCCATGTAGACAGCCTTCTCGAGGCCATCCACTGCTGTCGAGTACTCCAGGTACGAGGTGAAGTGTGTGCACTCAAAGCGGCTGCTGTTGCGCACATATGCCAGGAATTCTGGTGTTCCTGGGCAGATGACGTTGTCGGCCAGCAACACTGTCCCCTTCCGTAGCAGGCCACACTCCTGCAGGGGACAGATGGTGGGAAGGTGTGAGGGTGACAGGTGCCCATCAAACCAACCACAAATGGGGAGGTTAGGTGCTCTTGGCCAGGTGGAGGCTCCACACACTGGCCTCTGTCTGGCCTGGAGTCAGCTCCTGGCATGAGGGTCTCCCCACTGCCTTCCATCTCCTCCCTGGCAGCAGCCACTCCAAGAAAGGGCTGTGCTGAGCACAAATCCTGCCTCCAGAATGTGGCTCTGTGAGGGCGAATCTTTTGCTCTTTGTTAGGTCCTGCATCCCCAGCCCCTAAAACAACATGGGGCATGCACAGTGGCTAATAATGCTAGCTGGATGAGTAAATGGAGGAGGCAGTGGAGCCAGGATTCAGGCCACAGGACTGATTCAAGGCTAGTGGGGCCCTCAGTCACCCAGTGCCAGGAAAACACGGTTCTTCCAGGTGAGATGCCTGGTGCCCAGTGCACGGGCTGCTGTGCACTGTCACTGGAGGTCCTAATGCCTGACGAGGGTGACCCTGGAGGGATGGGGGTGGAGGCAGGGCAGACATCCCCACCAAGAAGCCTGCCTCTTGGGGGTTTGCCCTGGACATCCCCAAACTCTGGCATTTGAACACCCTATCTCTACCAATGCCTGGGCCTGGGCTCTACAGAAGGAAGAAGCAGCAGCTGGACCCAGCCAGGATGGTGAGCTGGGGGTGGGGCTGCCTAGAATATAGGAAACAATAGAAAAAAACTTTGAGAGGAAATGGTTGCCTGTGGAAGAGGGTCAGACCAGGGCAATGGGTCACACCAGTTGCCTTGTCCTAGATTTAACTTTGGAAGCATGGAGCTTCTTTTTCACACGATCATAAAATTAAAAAAAAAAAAAAAAAAAAAGCAATGCCAAACATCAGAAGCAAAATCAAAGTGACCCCAGGAGTGTCTCAAATTGCTAGCAGGACCACACACAATGGGCATCTCTAAGTGATTTTAAAACATGGGGATTTAACTCTGTATACCTCCAGGGATGTGCCCTAGGACAGAGTCTTACAAGGGTCTCAGTTCTGGTGGTGACCACAGTCACTTTCAGCCTGTGGGCTGTGGGGGAAGCCAAGGGTCCTCTGGCCAGAGTGGAAAACACAGCTGTGAGGTCAGTGAGGCTAGGGACAATCCATGAGCCAGAATTTAAACAGAAAGTACCACTGTGAGGCATGGAGCGTTTTCTCTTCTAAAAAGAAAACTCCCTAGCAATCCTGGCCAGAAAAACCTAAAACAGGTATCCGGGAGAAGGCACCCCGGCCCAGGCCCTAGAAGGGGAGCTGAGGTCTCCGGCGGGAAATGGACAAGGTGAGCCAGGAGTAGGGCTCTGAGCCTCACATGTGGGGTCGAGCTGCTCGGGAGCTGACTTCAGTAGGTACTGCTGGCCCCAGCTGGGACAAGTCATCAGACACTAAAAACCGAGCTGACCATGAAAGAAGGAATGAAAGGAAGAAGGTTTGGACGTGTTTGGAGGGTGCTGGGGCCTACCCATCCTTGAAGAAACTGGTCAGAAGGGAGAGAATGGCAGCACTTACCCCACCTTTCACCACACATCACGCCTCCTGATGGAGGACACAGACCCCCTGGAGAAGCCCACCCCGTCTGAGCAAACCTGTTGTGCTAACCCCTGCTGGGAGGAAACAGCCCTCAGAGGACCAGGTAGCCTGTACCTGAGGTGCTTTTAAACTCTGTGGTTCCTTTTCCACTGGGTGTGTGCCAGGCTTAGTGACTGTCTTGTAACAAAGAGAAGGAGGCAGAAGTGGCAGTGTATGCCTTCAGAGATGGTTATACAAGGCACGATGGCTCCCTTATTGTTCCTTCCGTCTCTGTCACCCATTCCTGGCTGTGGGGAAAGCCAGCCGCCTTGTTGTGAGGACACTCAAGCTGCCCTGTGGAGAGCCTGTGTGACATGGCAGTGGGGCCTCCTCAGAGCAGCCAGCAGCCCCAGGCTGACCCAGCATAAACCAAGGCCCCGCAGAGCCCAGCTGCAGGGCTTTGGAATGTGTGTTTAAAAAAGTATTCATTCCCAATTCATGACTTCTTTTCTTTTGAGATAATTACCAGCTTTGAACAAGCAGCACTGAGAAAACTATTAGTTTCCTAGTTTCTAAATGGCAATATTTGCTACTTTTCTATAAATGCAGGCCCTTGTAATTATCACATACACCAAAGCTGCTGAAATCCCTTCCCCAATCCCTGTGCAGGCCCAGCTGGGTTGGCTGCCTGGCCTCTGCTCTCCACACCAGATTTCCAGGTTCACGCCCCTGGCCTGGAGCTGGGCCTCTACCAGGCAGCTGTGCTCCCCACACAGCTTGACATCCCTCCACTGACCACCTATCTCAGCCAATGCAGGTGACTGGTCCAACTTCTAGGCCATGGATCCCCTCCCCACTCTCAGCCCTTCCCTGAGGTTTCCAGGTCTCTGCACCACCCTCTCTATAGCCATCTCTCCCCACTATCCCCAACAGGGATCTTTCCTGAGGATAGATCTAACCTTGTTCTCACCTGCTTAAAGCCCCTCATGTCCCCACTCTGTGTGGCATTCAAGGCCCTCCACACATGGCTCTGGCCCACATTCCCAGAACATCCTGTGCCCTCATAGACCCCAGGCCAGGGCTGGTTCCTTCCTGCTGCATCCAGGCACCTGGCCCTCCATGCCTGCTCCAGAACCACTCACTGTGTGCAAGGTCCTGCCCAGCCTTCAGCCATGGCTCCAACGGCCATGCATACCATGCTCATGGCCTCTCTTCCCTGGGCCGAGTGACCAGCCCCTGTGCGAGCTGAGATGCGTTAGCATGACACAGACAACATGGGACCCTTCCATGCTGGCCTCCAGGTGGGGAGGCCATGGTGGGGCAAAACCTCCCCAGTTCTCAGTGGAGGACCAAGTAGCCACTAAGTGTGATCTTGACTGCCCAGTTGGGACAGACAAGGTAGCGGTCATCAATATTAAGCTTCGTGGGTCAGCTCATTAATAGCGCATCCAGGGTCCTACCTGGGGATGAGGCAGCCTCCCTGGTCACCACTTTGGGGCTGGCCAAGCAGCAGCGTTAAGGGCTGGTATGGGATTGGGTATGAGGATGGTGAGATAGGGGTGCAGGGGGATGCACAATAAGGAGCCTTTGGGGAAAATGGGCAGGAGATGCCCTGTTAGTGTTCGCCCCTCCCTGCCGCCCCTGCACAGGCTACCTAGCGGGCCTAGCTGAGGCTTTTTGCCCAGAACCACCTTCCTCCCATCTCCACACCACCCCTGGGGCTTCCTCTGGCCCTCCATGCTCCGTGACCTCAGGTGGGCCTGCCCAAATCACCTGTGCCACCAGGGCCACCTGGGGCGGCCCCTGCACCAGCCACCAACACTGAGGCCCATGTGGACCAGGTGGGTGCAGAGCTCACCTCCAGGAGAAGAGTGTCTGGCAGGTACCGGTCCTTCCAGTGGTCAAGGAAGACCATGTCTAGTATGTCCACATCGTATTTCTTCTTCAGCTGGGGGATGATGTCCTGGGATGGCCCGGCCACAACGGTTACCTGGAACGTCACTCTGTTGGTGTCCACACCCAAATGGGACAGGCTACCCTTCCTGGACACTCAAGTGTCCTTACCAGTCTTCTCTGGGGTTCTGGGAAGATAAGTCTCCACTCTACCCCCCTCCCTCCAAGGACAGCCTGGGAGTTTCCTGCTCTGTGGAGTGGGGTGGCAAGACCTCCCTCATAGAGCTGCTGGGGGTTCTGTGAAGTCTGGCCTAGGAGGTGCCATGAGGCCAGGCACAACAGGATAAATGTGGCCTTGAACTGCATTGGGGCGACCCAAACCCTTCCCCTCCCCCCTTGCACCTGACCCCTGGTGTCTCAGTGTCCACATTTATCACCCTGGGGCAGCAACACACCCTGTCCTGCAGGCCTGCAAAGTCCAGCATCTGCTGGGTGATGGCGGCGTAGTCAGGGTTGAGCTCAATGGTGAGCAGTCGGGCCCCGGGCTCCAGCAGGCGGGCCATGCGCACGGCTGAGTAGCCGCAGTAGGCCCCCAGCTCTAGCAGCACCGATGGGCGCTGCTCCCGCACCACTGCATCCAAGATCTGGCCTGCGGGGCAGATGAGAGGGTGAGCACAGGCAGAGGGAAGTGACCCACTCCTGGTCTTGGACCTGCTCATTCCAAACTGAGCATCAGTCCCTACAGATGCCTGCCTCCCCTGTTCCCCTTGTCCCACTAAACACACTCTCTAAACTCCCAGGGTCCCTCAGGCCTCTGGGTCTCAGCACACTCTGGTCCCTCTCTTTCAGATGATTCTTGGCTGACCCCAACTTGTCCTAAACGAGAGCTGCCCTCTGTAGAAGCCCTCACCCCACCCTGCCCATGAGGGCCCAACTCCCAGGAGTGCAGCACAGCACATGCCTGTGCCCCAGGCTGGAGTCCAAAGGTCAGGAGGGGGCCCTGGTGCCTGCGCTGGGCAGAGTCCAAGGAGCTCTGTACACCCTCATGACCAGCAGGGACAGCCAGGAACCCACTGCCTGCCTTGCACCTTCACCCAGCTCCATCAGACGGCATGCCAGTGTCAGGCCTACCACCAACTCGTAGGTGAGTAGGTATGGGGCAAGGAAGGGTCCCAGGCAGTTTATCAAACGTCCCTCCTTCCCCACGAGGACAGAGATGTGGGTGTTGGGATCTCTGCACAGCCTTTGCCCCTGGCCAAGGAAGGTGGGTGATCAGCTCCAGCCTCCAGGCTCCAGACAAGCCCCTACCCCAGCATCCAGAAACAGGGTGATAACAGGCCTCTCCTTTACAGGCTGCCCTCCTCCATCGGGGATCTCCATTCCCAGGCCTGCTACCTGCAGGCTGGGCTTGCCTACCTTTCTTGTCACCCACATTCATAGCCCACTCCTTCTGTAAACAGTAGGTATCGATGGCCTCCAGCACACTTTGTGGGTCCCCGGCCACGGCATGCCGCAGCACATGACGCAGGATGCGCTGCTCCTTGGTGTCGCCCATGAACAGGTTGTAGAGGGGCTGCAGGACGAACTCATTCCAGTAGATAAGGAGGAAGCCCGAGTAGGAGTGGCACAGCAGCAGCACCAGCAGCACCAGGCCCAATGAGAAGGCTGCCAACAGCAGGGGTGGGGCCTCCAGCATCTGAGAAGGGGTAGGGATAGGGTGGAGTGAGAAAGAGGGGGGAGAAGGGGCAGGGCAGAGAGCCAGGCGGGAGGCAGCGGGCTTCAGTGCCTTGTGGCTAGCCTGGAAGCCCTGCAGCCAGCTCTGGAGCTCAAACCACCCTGGCGTTAACTGCAGACCTGCCCCTCCTGGCTTCCTCACACTCTCCTCAGTTTGGGGGTGCTGCCAATGCTGATGGGGGCCCAGGGTTCAAGAAGCTAGCTATGAGTCCCAGTTGCCTGGCTCATTTCAACATCAGGGGAATGCAGACCTTTCTGCCCCCAAACAGCTTCCTGCCCCCAGGGCTGTGCCATCAGGTGCACAGAGTAGGTATGTCTGGCCATCCTGCCTGGGGACCTGCTGATCACAGCTCTCCTCCCTGGGTGCTTTCCCAGACAGCCTGGGTCAGCTGCTGCTCTGACAGAGGTGGGCACAGGGGAGGCTCTGTCCTGTGTGCAGCTCCCTTGGGTGCTCACACCAGGAACAGTTCAGGAGGTTTGTGTGGCCCTTTAAGTGAGTTCTCAGGTAAGAACACAGGCGGTCCCCAGGCCAGGCACTCAGGGCATAGACTCACTCACCACTCCCCTCAGGGATGGCCACATGTCATGTGTCTGTCCCAGAATGAAGGCCAGTCCTGCCGCCTATACCATAGGTAAGCGAGACATGCCAGCTCTATCAGACAACTAATGACAAGTGTGGCACAACCTCCCCTGGCAAGCCACCCTTTAGGCAGGTAGCTCGGGACCCAGTCAGGTGGGGCCCTGGAGACACAGACAAGGCTGAGCCACTCAGCCCTGGGTTCCTCATTAGCACAGAGCAGAGTTCAAGATATTCAGGGTAGATGCTGAGATTTCAGGCCAGACCCCTTATAAAATGGTTAAGGACAAAATAAAGAGGAACACGGAAGCCTCTGTTGGGGCCCATGGTTGCCACAGATTATTCACAGGAAAGGCTTGCTGAACCACAGCCACCACCACACAGGACTCTGCACTCCCAGAAGCTCCCATTTGGAAAGACACATCAGGGAGAGCAGGCAGACTGAGGGCCTCAGTGGGAAGAGCACTTTGAGGACCGTTGAGGGCTCCAAACCCCCACACCTTGGACCATGAGGAGACAGTGGTGGACCATGAGGAGAACAGGGCAGAGGATGAACAGGAAGCTGAGACTCTGCCCCAGGTGAGTGTAGACACCCAGATGCCGGTGGTATAGGCCATGTGGCCTATTTACACAAGGCAGAGTGGATGTATTGGCAACAGGTTGGAGTATGCACATGCAGTGGCCCCGGTTCCTTGGCCCACACTTGCTCTTCTGCTCCCAGTGCTACCCTGACCTTCAGAGCCACTCTCATAGCCAGCTCCTGCCCCCCATGCCGATTGAGGGGTCTGTGTGCTCCTTCTCTGAGCTCAGCAGCAAGACAGATAACATTTGTGCAGAATTTGTTTGCCTTTAGATAAACACCAACAGAAACTGTAGGCTAAAAATGACCAGGGTCCAGATATCTGGGCCCCTTCCCAAAGGCCAGCCCTGCCCACCAGGGCAGCACTTCACTTTTCCATCCTCTGAGAGCAAAAGGCCCCAAAGAGGTAGTGAGAGGTCCCCTGCAGTGTCACCCGGCCAGGGACACCAGGGAGAGTCTCCCTGGTCCTCATCAGCACTGCCCTGCAAGTTATGACAGGATGTGCATCTGTCCCTTATGAAAAGCAGGAGAAATTAATGAACCACTTTGCTTAAGCCATATTTCCCCAGGAAAATAACTATAAATTTGGAAATGACATAGAAGACCAAGAGTGAGTTACAAAGAACACATACAAATCAATGAGAAAAAGATGATCCAAAGAGAAAAAGGGGCCAAGAGGGCAAATACACAGATTACACCAGAAGGCCCAAAGTCCAGAGCAGGTATGGCCAAGTCTTGGCACCACAGTGGGGTGCCCCTGCCTGCGGTGTGCCCTGGGTCCCACCATGCCAGAAAGTGAGAATCGGGTATTCTGTCTGCCATAGCTCCAGGGGCCACCCTGGGAAAGGGCTCCCGCAGGGCAGCATGCACCATAACCCAGGAGGCAGATGAGGGGACACGGGGTAGGGGGTGGGTACAGTGGATAAGGGCAGAGTTTCTCTTTTCTAGGGGACAGATGACAGGGACCGATGAGGGGAGGCCCATGCAGCCTGAAGGAGCCAGAACTTTCCACTGCTTAGGATTTCCTAACCACACATCTGTGTTTGTTAGCATTCCTACTAATACTCATAGTAGTGTTTGGGTGATGATATAATGTGTCATGTTGTTTTATTCTCTGTATTTAAAAAAATATCCAATAAAGGTTGGAAATATATATCAAAAATAAGAAGTAATATTCCACTTAAATAATCAATTACTTGCTGGACCCTGGAGTCATAAACTATAAATTTCAATCTCCATAATACTTGAATTCTGTTAAAAATTTGGCTTCTAAGTCTCTAATCTCTAGGTCTGTCTGTTCATAACTTTGCACAGCACTGTGTTCCTCAGGGCTGACAGGAGGGCACAGGGAGGGGCCACACCTGAAGGGAGGCTCGGCTTTGACCTTGAGTCCTGGTTACCTAACAGACATGCAAACAGAAAGCACAATGATGGGACTTTAAACCACCACAAGGGGAGGAGGGATCATCAGGAGGATAAAGGAAACTCAACCTTGGCCAAAAGGCCAGGGTATGGAAGCCAAATGGCATGCTCAGATCCTCTCTGTTTTATGTATGTTCAAACAGGCCATAAAGTAAGTTTTGAAGTGGCTCACTGAGCACAGTTTCATACATGCTTTCTTGACTACATTGAGGGCTGGAGGCAAAACTTCAATGCAGGATCCTGGGATTCCTATCTCTCATGGCTGTTGACCTCAGGGCAGTGGTGGGCAAAGAAAAGCTGCTCATGGGCTTCAGTGTTTCACTGAAGAAGCTTTATAAGGCCTCCATAGATGATACATTTAGTATCATGAGGGCATGAAAGAAATGAAGACATAACAAAAATACATCCCATGTTCATGGACTGCAAGATTTGGTATTGTTAAGATGTCAATACCACCCAAAGTCATCTACAGATACAATGCAATTCCTATCAAAATTCCAATGGCATTTTTCGCAAGAATAGAAAAATCCATTCGAAAGATCATTTGGAATCTGAATAGCCAAAACAATTGTAAGAAAGAATAAAGTTGGAGGACTCATACTTCCTAATTTCAAACTTATTACAGAGCTACAGTAATTAAGACAGTGTGGTACTAGCACAAGATAAACATATAGACTGACAGAACAGAACTGAGGCCAGAAACAGACACTCATATCTATAATCAAATTATTTCCTTCTTCCCTTCCCTTCCCTTCCCTTCCCTTCCCTTCCCTTCCCTTCCCTTTCTTTTCCATTCCTTTCCTTTGTAAGAGAGAGCAAGAGCATGAGTTGGGCAGGGACAGAGGGGGAGGGAGAGAGAATCTTAAGCAGGCTTCAGGCCTAGCACAGAGGCCGATGAAGGGATCAATCTCACAACTGAAAGATCATGACCTTAGTTGAAATCAAGAGTTGGAAGATAACTGATTGAGCCACTCAGGTGCCATGATCAAATGATTTGGTAACAAGAGTGCCAGGATCACTCAATGGGAAAGAACAGTCTTTCTAACAAATGGTTCTGGGACAAATAAATTCCCCTACAAAAGAATGAAGTTGGACTCTTACCACACACCACATACAAAAATTAACTGAAAATCAATCAAAGACTTGACTTTCAGAGCTAAAACTATAAAAGTCTTAGAAGAAAATATAGGAGTAAATCTTCATGACCATGGATTTGGCAATGGATTCTTAGATATGGCTTCAAAAACACAGGTAACAAAAGAAAAAAAAATTGAATTTCATTAAAATTAAAAGCATCAAAGGACACTATCAAGAGAACCAAAGGACAACCCATAGAATGGGAGGAAATATTTGCAAATCATGAATTCCTACAATGCAACAACAAAAAGACAAACAACCCAATTAGAAAATGGACAAAGGTCTTGAATAGACATTTCTCCAAAGATCCACAAATGACCAGTAAGCATATGGAAAGATACCCAACATCATTATTCATGGCAATGCAAATCGAAACCACATGAGATACTACTTCATACTACCCATTGGGATGGCTATTTTCTTTTCTATTGTTTTTTATCTTTTTTTTTAAGTTTATTTATTTACTTGGGGAAAGAGACAGAATGTGCACACACAAGCAGGAGAGGGGCAGAGAGGAGAGACAGCATCTCAAGTAGGCCCTGTGCCATCAGCGCTGAGCCCGAAACAAGGCTTGAACTCATGAACTGTGAGATCATGATCTGAGCTGCGATCAAGAGTCAGACACTTAACCGACTGTGCCAATCTGGCGCCCCGGGAGAGCTATTGAAAAAAAAAAAAACTTTCTTTTTTTTTTTTTAACGGAAAATAACAGGAGCACCTCGGTGGTTCAGTCAGTTAAGTGTCCGACTCTTGATTTCAGCTCAGGTCATGATCTCATGGTCCTGGGATTGAGCCCTGTGTCAGGCTCTGTGCTGAGTGTGGAGTCTGCTTGGGATTCTCTCTCTCCCTCCCCCTGCTCCTCTCCCACTTGCATGCGCTCTCTCACTCTCCCTCTAAAAATATATACATATGGGGGCGCCTGGGTGGCTCAGTTGGTTAAGCGTCTGACTTCGGCTCAGGTCATGATCTCACAGTCTGTGAGTTTGAGCCCTCTGAGCTGTCAGCACAGAGCCTGGGGCCAGCTTTGGATACCGTGTACCCCCCTCTCTCTGCCCCTTCCCCACTCATGCTCTGTCTCACTCTGTCTCTCAAAAATAAATGAATGTTAAAAAAAATTTTTTTAAAGATATGTGTGTGTGTGTGTGTGTGTGTGTGTAAAATAACAAACGTTGGTGAGGATGTGGGAAAACTGGAACACTTGTGCACTGCTGACAGCAATGTAAAATGGTGCAGCTGCTGTGGAAAACAGTTTGGTGGTTCCTCAAAAAGTTAAATATAGAATTACCATATGACCACCTATTCAGCTCCTGGGTACATACGCAAAAGAACCGAAAGCAGGGACTTGAACCGATATTTGCATACCAATATTCATAGAGGCATTATTCAAAACAGCCCATCTATCAACAGACGAATGGATAAACAAAATGTGGTGTGTCCGTACAATGGACTAGTACTTCGTCATTAAAATGAATGAGACAATTATTCATGCTGCTACACGGATGGATGAACCTCGGAAGACATCATGCTATGTAAAAAAAAAAAAAAAAAAAAAAAAGACAGAAAAGGATAGACACTGTGTGATTCCACTTCATG
Source organism: Prionailurus bengalensis (assembly GCF_016509475.1). Lineage (NCBI taxonomy): Eukaryota > Metazoa > Chordata > Mammalia > Carnivora > Felidae > Prionailurus > Prionailurus bengalensis. The sequence goes on from NC_057356.1 coordinate 27,880,768, forward strand.
AAATAAGTAGAAAAGGCAAATCCATAGAGACAGAAAGTAGAATAGAAGCTGCTGGGGGCTGGGGTCGGGGAGGGGGAACTGTTGAATGAGTAAAGGGTTTGTGTTTGGGGGGGATGAAAAAGTTCTGGAAATGGTGACGATGGGTACACAAGATGAATGTAGTTAATACCGCTGAATTGTATAACTGTAGCATTGAAAAGGTTAAAATGGCAAATTTTGACTTCTGTATGTTTTACTACAGTCCAAAGAAAACAGTGGAAGACAAAACCGGCAACCCTGTTTGTGGCCCTCCCTGTTCCAAAAAAGGAATAGGGACGTGCCATTCCCCAGTAAGGAAGCAAGATCCAGAAAAACAACTGTTGCTCTCATCTCCCTGGGGCACCCAGGCACTCAGGAGTCTGTCTCCACCCTCCAGCTGTCTGCCCCCGGGGCGGGGGGGGGGGGGGGGGGAGTGTATCAGGTGGGGAGCTGCATAGACACCAGGGAGGGACGCCTGCCTGTACACTCGGGGTCCTTGGAGGCAGGGGAAGGGGTCTTCCTATCACAGCAGAGTCCACTTGCCCTGTGTACTTCCTTCCAACGGGCCTACAGTGTATATGCAGCGTCCCTCTCTTAGACCTCTTTCCCCAGATGTCAAAAGTAACACCCACCCCCCAACCTTCCTTATTATGGCCAAGCCATACTTGGCCACTTGCCGCAAGGCCAGCCCTACAGGACAGAGCCCAAGATCCCGTTCTGCCTGGGAACTGGGGAAGTTCTGGCAGCTCATGGGCACTATCAGCAAGCCCCAGCAACTGTGTGGTTTCAGCCCTGCCCCTGGGTACAAGCTGAACACGGACTCCCCATTTCACTCTTCAAAGGTTGGATGGCAGCACCCACAGGGACCTTTGTCCCATCTCTGGTCTGCTGCTCACTGCTCACTAGTCTGGTAGCGATTCGGACTCCTGATCCAGTGCTCCCAACAAATGTCCATTACAGCAGTGAGGACAGGTTTTGATTCTATGATTCTGAATATACTCTGGAGGGTGGGTGGGAGGAGCTTCCAGAAGGTAGCTCCTGGGCTGGAAGTCCTTCCTGGCTTCTGGGGAGGCCTTTTTGTCTCTCTGGTTGATCCTGCTCCTCCTATAGGAGCTTCTCAGTAGATTGAAACCCCCTTCTTCTTCTTCTTTTTTTTTTTTTAACGTTTATTTATTTATTTTGAGAGAGACAGCACGCACGTGAGCAGAGGGAGGGGCAGAGAGGAGGAGAGAATCCCAAGCAGGCTCTGCTGACAGCGCAGAGCCCAATGTGGGGCAAACCATGAGATTATGACCTGAGCCGAAATCAAGAGTCGGGATGCTTAACTGACTGAGCCACCCAGGTGCCCCCTGAAACCCCCTTCTTGCACCCCTGCTGACAATATGCCACCATGGTGCTAATTCTGTCTGCTTTTCTGTTGGCATGACTTCCTTTCCTGTTGGCATGACTTTACTAAGGATAATTTGGAACTTCAATGGCTTCCATGGGAAACTGCTGATCTCCCCTAGTGGCTCCTCTGAGACCTCTCCCTTCCATCCACTCTTCTCCTCCTTCCTAGCTTACCACCTTTGCTCCCCCTCCAGCAACCTTACATCCTCTGATATGACCCCTGCAAGCCCCTCCCTCCTCCTCCCAGTCCACCCTGCCATACCTTCCCCTTCCCTCCAGCCCCTCAGCTCCCATAGTCACTGGCATGTAGACCCCCTGCCCCACTGGGGGCTCTCAAAGGACTCAGGGCTTGCTGAGTAACTCACTGAGTAACTCACAGGGGTTGCTGAGTAACAAAGTAACTCACTGGGGTTGAAAAAAAAAAAAGCAAACTGGAAACAAACATGGCCTCCATAAGATTATATATCAGGGCAAAAAGATCTTAAAGGCCTCCTCCGGGAACACTAGTGAAAAGCTTTAGCCTTCCTATTGAACAGGTAACTAACCTGCTCTATCTGCCAGAAACATAAGGTCCAACTCTTATATAAACTAGTGAGTTTGGTATAATTGTATTTATGCCTGATGCATGGCTAAAAGTTTTAAATGAAAACCATGAGATCTCTATTTGAATCTGTATGTTTATGTATGTAAGTATGTATGTACGTCCATACATGTGTGTATGTATGTATGGTATTTCTCTACCTCCAGGTGATATTACCAAATTAATTTATAAAATCCCTTAAAGTAGTTCTATCCTAATTGGCTTAGAGAAAAATAAGTACTTACATAAACTAAATCTTCCCCAAAACTCTCAGAAATATAAGAACCAACTCAACTGTTTCTCAGGTTAACATAATTTGAGTAATCTATGACAGAAGACTGGCTTAATATTGTTGATTTAATGAAACAGGTGTATCTTTAGTGTTATCAATATTAAATGGAATGCAAACATATATATTTTTTTAAGATTTTATTTTTAAGTAATCTCTATATGCAGCATGGGGCTCGAACCCCCAACACCGAGATCAAGAGTCACCAACTGATCCAGTCAGGTGTCTCACAAACATACATTTTTACTCCACTTGGTTTCCTAGTCAAATAAGCTAATATTCTATCTACTCAAGGTTTAGGATTGTACAAATGATAAATCTGATTTTCATCAAACTAAGTCCCTATTCTGACAAACTTTATTTTAACAATTATTGTGCTTTATAATATATCTGCCTAGGAGCACCTGGCTGACTCATTTGGTAGAGCATGTGACTCTTGATCTTGGAGTCATGAGTTCAAGCCCCGTGCTGGGGACAGAGATTGCTTAAAAAAAAAAATATATATATATATATATATATATATATATATGTACATACATATATACAACATATGGCTAAAGTTATATATATATATATATATGCACACACACATATATATATATGTACACACATGGCTAAGACGTTACTTTAAAAATATATATATATATATTGCTAAAAAATATATATACATACACACACATATATATGTATCTGCCTAAAAACTGTCTCCAAAATCTTTCCGGTAATTTGTAGCCTTAGAGTTTTGCCAAGTTAGGTTACATAATACATATTCTTTGACTATCTAAATAATTTTTACATAAGATAAAGTGCTGGAACATTCATTACTAATTATAGTTTAATTTTTATACTCTTGACTTCTTGTTTTTATATGGTACAGAAGGCTAATGATATTTGGGTCTGTTAATAAGTATGTTCTTCTTGCCACGTTAAAAAAATTTGTACTATTCAGAGTATATACCTCTACAGATTACAAAATGGCATATTCATAAAATTTGTTAATCTGTTACAGAATACCAGTGTATGGCTGACAATTCACAATTATCTACTTCCTTGCTTTATCTATAAAATAAATGTTGCAAATGGCTAAAAATTATAATCATATGAAAATAAAACAACTACTAGAAACAATAAGAGTGAAGGGAAACAACTTTGTAAACAAAGAATGTGAGAAAAATAGGATGTGTTTCACATGAAAAGTATGCAAAGAATGTATAATTGTTTTTGTTAAGGAAAGGATAGTGATTTTGTCCTGGAGTTACATTTTCAAAAGGGGAAAGTATAGGACAAAAACCTGAATGGATATAGAAAGTTGTATAAAATTTGTGGTAAAAAGAATTTTATGTTATGAGATCCAAGCTGGCTAAGATTAAATGGATTCATATATAGTTTTTGAAATGAGCTTTACTATCAATAACATCCTCATGCAAAACTAGAGTTTGGTTTTCTTTCTGCTAAAGCGACAAAACTTCTTGAATCACTGGTCTGCTTTTAATGAGAAATTGTAAAAGGCTTTTCTTTACCCTTTGAGTAATCTTTACCAATCTTTACCTTTTGAGGAAATAAAGATCCTCTATCTTATCAAAATAATTTCCTGTGTTTTGTGTTATTACCATGTTCTTGATTACTTAAGAGAACCTGGTCTTCTCACTATCCAAAGAGCCAAGTTTTGTTTTGGTTTTGTTTTTGTTTTTACAATCATGTTATCTCCAATATTTACTTTTCGATTCTTTTATTGACACTTTGGTTAAGTAAATAACCAAATATTGTTTCATAGTGACCTGGGATCCTATTTAGTCAAGCATGCAAACCTTTTGACATTTTTGACAACTCTACTTTCCCCAAATCAAATTCTAAGTGATCTTCTTGATTTCAAGCTCGCTTTGGGATTTCCTAGAGGGTCTCTGGAAGATCTCAAAGGATCTGTTCTTTCACCTTGTAAAAAAGACATGTCAAACTAATTAATTTAAAAAAAATTTTTTTTAACATTTATTTATTTTTGAGACAGAGAGAGACAGAGCATGAACAGGGGAGGGGCAGAGAGAGAGGGAGACACGGAATCGGAAGCAGGCTCCAGGCTCTGAGCTGTCAGTACAGAGCCCGACGTGGGGCTCGAACTCACGGACTGCGAGATGGTTACCTGAGTGGAAGTCAGACGCTTAACCGACTGAGCCACCCAGGCGCCCCAAACTAATTAATTTTAATTGACCTGTTGGATTTCCTGAAAGGCACTGTCAGATAAAACATGTGGCTCAACCTTCCAAAAATGATGTTTTTATGAATAGATGTTATTAATATAAGGATGTCAGAAATCATATAAAGTTCCTATAAATTTGCCAGCACCCTCAGAGACCAGGAAATGTCCTGGTATGATATTATCAGTCATAATTCCAGTAAATATGGTATGGATGTTATAGAAATGACCAAGTTTTATTATCAGTTGTGTTTTTTACTTATTTTACTTATTTATTTATTTATTTATTTATTTATTTATTTATTTATTTATTTATTTATTTAAAAACTTTTTTTAGAGAGGGGTACCTGGGTGGCTCAGTTGGTTAAGCATCTGACTTCAGCTCAGGTCATGATCTCATAGTTTGTGAGTTCAAGCCCCACATCAGGTTCTGTGCTGACAGCTCAGACAGAGCCTAGAGCCTGCTTCAGATTCTGTGTCTCCCTCTCTCTCTGCCCCTCCCCCGCTCATGCTCTGTCTCTCAAAAATAAACTTAAAAAAAAATTTTTTTTTTTAAATTTTTTTAGAGGGTAGGCACGTGAGCAGGGGAGAGGAGCAGTCGGAAGGAGAGAGAAAGAGTCCCAAGGCTCAAGCCCTGGGATAATAGTCTGAGCAGAAATCAAGAGTTGGAAGCTCAACTGACTGAGCCACCCAGGTGCCCCAGTGGTGGTGTTTTTACAAGGGATTCTCATCAAATCTTTAACCCCTGGCCATTTAAGTCTTTGTCACCCACAGATAGTTTTTGTTTCGCTCTGCTGCTTCTGCAAAAGCATTTGCGGTCAGCTACAGGCCAGAGTGGTTTGTCTTCAACCGGAAGGGACTGTCTCCAAGATCCATGGTAAGGAATATGACAGGTACCTGGGGTACAGACTTCTGATGGCCTTGCTTCAGTAACTCTGAAATGTTATGGGACTGAGTAAGGCTTTCCAGAGCTCTAGTGGAGAAACTGATGGGCTCATGAAACTAACCAAGATCAAGCAGGACAAGAATTAACTACATGGAACAGAATAAACTGATAAAGGATGATTATAATTTTGTATGACTTTAGTCTGGAATATTCTTGGCTCTTTAGTATTCTATTTTCTGGGTTCAAAAAAAACCCACTTTTTTTTTAAGTGTATTTATTCTGAGAGAGATAGAGAGAGAGATTGAGTGCATGGGTACGTGTGCATGAGCAAGCAGGGGAGGGGTCGAAAGAGGGAGAGAGAGAGACAGAATCCTAAGTAGGCTCCGCACAGTCTGCACAGAGCCCAACACAGGGCTGAAACTCACGAACCGTGAGATCATGACCTGAGCTGAAATCAAGAGTCATACACTCTACATTCAGGCAGTTGCCTGAAACACCCAGGCGCCCCTTCTTTTTTCTCTTAAGCTACCCGTGAGTCATAACACTCCAGCAAGTTAATAGTTTTGTAAACAAAACCAAAGCATTTATCTTTTTCTCCGTTTCTCCAAAAATTGGGAACTATTATTAAGTATTCTTATTTTCATGGCAATATAGTTATTTGCATAGATTCAGTAAGAACCTGTCCTCTTTGTGATAGGACATAACTTGAAAAGGCTGATTATATAACCAAGGAATGTCATATTTGAAAATGACGCGTGGAATCAGACATGACCAGACAGTTTTGAGAACTACAGTTGATTTTACAAGGAGGCAGTGCTTACAAAGCCCTCTTGAAAAAACCAGGCTTGTACTTGGCTTACAGAAGATCCTAGCCTTACTCCCAAGGTGAGTAAGGAACATCCCTTCCTGGCAGACCCAGGAACCCTAAGGTATTTGGGGGACCTTGAGTAGAGAGGAACTCACCCAAATCTACAGGTGAACTGATTGTGAGTTCTTGTTTTGGCTTCCTAGCCTTGAAAGGCTTTTAAAATGCCAATCTGAGATTCCCCATAAAAAGTTCCACAAAGCAAACTTAACAAGGCCTATGTGGTCAATTGCCATTTTTGCTGCACTTATGTAAATAATCAGGCCAAATTTAACAAGACCAGAATGATTTTGTAAACAAAAATAATCTTTGTGTGATTATCTTTGATCAAAAAGGGAAGTGGCTGCAGAGGGAAATGTTATATCTCAATGGAAAAGAATAATACAAACTTGTGGGTTATCAGATTCTAATCCTGTTTATTGTGTTTGAGGTTTTACTATACTACCTATGAACTGGACTGCATTCTTCCATCTTACATATTTTGTCAGCCCTTACCCAACCCTCAGCTCTTCTAGATTCCTTCAGCATCTCACTACAGTTCTCCAAATTGATGTTTCCAATTTTTCTCCCTTCCCTCCTGACTTGGCATCACTGAGAACTAAAACCTGACTGCCCAGACCCTTCCTGGGACTCCAGTTGTCCTGTTGCTGCCCTTTTTCCTCCAGGATCTGAAAGAGTCCCGCATGCTGAAGCATGAAGACAATTTGATATAACTCTCAAAGAGCTCATCACACAACAAATCATGTGTGTGCACCTTCATTCCTGGAGCTGCAGCTGCATGGGCCACTCAGAAGTCCATGGGAATTCCCACATCTTCCATGCTCTGCTTGGAGAAATAATCTTGACTGTGACACTGATGTCTATACTATATGACCATAAACACTCAAAACTGCAAACTGGGAAATCCACCAGATTTCCACAATGGTCCTCACTCCACAACCTAGAGATGTTAGGGGTCAATGTCTAAACTCTTCCCAACTGGCCATCTGTGGGACTCAAAAATCAGGTTTACGGTCAGTTCCAACCCTTAATCTTTGCTTTTCTTTCTGTTCCCATAGAAATGCCCCTCATTAAATGCCTGATCACTGGCACCATCCAGCAAGTACCCTCTACTAGCAAGTTCCAACAGATGGTTCAACAAAAGGTGATCAAATGGAAATGGGCTTATATTACTCAGCAGAAAGAACATCTCTTCTTTCCTTTAACAAGAGGGAGAGACCTGCCAAAGACTCTTTCCTTGACCAAACTCTATCCAGGCTCCTCTGAGCCTTCTTCTCAACTAGGCCTCAACCTTGGCCTATAAAGACTTGAACAAACACTAAATAGCATCTAACAGCTCAAAGTTGTATCCTTAGCATGACCTTAGCCCCCTTAAGGTGCATGCCAGAGAGAACTCCAGGCTTCCCAAAGAAGTGACTGTTCCAGCAAACACCTGAGGATAGGGCTCCATCTCCAAGTCACTGTGGGAGCTTTCATAAGCATGACTTAGCACATCCAAATGGGTGTTACACAGACCAGCTTCCTCTTCCCACTTTTCGTAACTTCTCACTTCCCTGACTCACTCCTGCCATCCCCCTCCCCCACTCATTCACCCTTCCTTTGAAAGGCCCAGTGCCTCTGAACAAATCTGAATGGAGCTCAGCTCTTTCCCCTACTGTGGGTAGTTACTGAATAAAATCTGTCCTTACTGCTGTAACTAGTGACCAGCTGTGTTCGTCTATGGCACCTCTCTCCCCACTAGGCCCGACACTGCTCCTCAGAGCACCTCTGGGAGTTGGGAGGCAGCAGGCAGTAGGCAGTCAGGGAAGCTCAGTCCCAGGCAATTGGTCAAGAAAAGTCCCTGACTTTAAAAACTGAAAGGCTGGTATAACAGGTCCATTCTGGAGTGACTTCCTCTTTCTCAACATTCTCACATGGGGATGGGGCCACACCACCCTCACCTAGCCCTTGCTGGAGTGTTGGGCTCCAGTCATTTCCTTTCCCTCATGGCAGCCATTTCCCTGAAAGGAAAAGCCTGGAGGTACCCCAGGGGTCAGCCCATCAGGCCTCCAGGGGAAAACTTGTCACTGAGCTCCTCCAGGCCTTGACACCCACAATTCTCCCACTCCCAAGCGTCTCATCCCAGCTCAAAGATCAAGTGTGACCTCTGCAAGCCCATCAAGTCAAAGCACTCCCCCCGGGAGATAGCCCCATCTTGAGGTCTAGATCCCTATAGAAGGCCGGATCCCCTATCCTTGTCTAGAACCTTATCCCCAAGTCGGATCTTCCCGTTCCAACACAGATCTGCTACTCCCTCAACCCAGTCTGGTATCACAGTCCCTTCCGTCCAGAGATTCCCACCCAAGGTCGGATCCTTTCTCACAGGCATCCTAATTTCCCACCCCGCATCCGGAGTTCCTCACCCCAGAACAGAGCCCAGATCAGATGCACCCCAGGTCCGGAGACCCCCCCCCCCCCCCCCACCGCAGATGAGGTCCGCCCCAGGTCGAAGAAGAGCCCCCCTCCCCACCCCAGATCAGATCCACCAGAGGTCCGGAGACCCCACCCACCCCATGTCAGATCTGTCCCGGGTCCGTAGAACCCCACCCAAGGCCGGATCCCCGCGGTCCGCCAGCTCACTCACTTCGCCTTCGGCGGCGGCGGCGTCCTTGGCCAGGCGGACCCGCCCCGGGCCGGCGCAGGCAGCGCAGCGGACAGCCCCGGGCGCCCGAGAGGCCCCGCGTGGCTATGGCGGTGATGGCGATGGCGGCTGCGCTGCGGGGACCCGGCGGACGCTTCCGGTGGCGGACACAGGCCACGGCGGGCGGGGTGCGGGGCTCGGCACGGGGAGCCGCAGGTAGGGCGGGGCGGGCTCTCTGCGCCGGGCGGGGGTCGTCCAGGAGGGGGGCGTCCTCCAGGGTTTGCCCACGTGGGGGTGTCCCCGCGGGCAGCATTCTGGGCTGGGACAGGAGTCTGCAGGCTTCCAGGCTCTCCAATCCCCCTTCCAGAAGGGGAAACAGCTGCGGGACGCCGCTGGAGGTTCTGCTGGGTGAAATAATCTGTGCTTGCAGCCCCACCCCCAGCCAAGTATATAGTCCTGGTGATTATGGTGGTTGTGACTCACCTCCTGAGGTTACCAGGCGCCATCACCTGCACACCCCATTAGTCAGACTTGGCCACCTCCTCCCTGAGTCCCTAGTGGCCACACACAGCAGGTGCTCAGTATTTGCACTGCTTAGAATCATTGACGGGAGACTTCCAAACTGATGGGCTCACTGCTTACAGTGCTGTGCAGGTGCCCTGGGGAGGAGACAATCCCTGGCCAGTCCTCCTGGAGCCCCCAAGGATCATTAACCAAACCAGGTTATTAACCGTACACCAGGCATAAGGGATGGCCCCAGGCTCCAGAGTAGGGGCTGCGTGCTGGGGCTTACAGGAGGGTTGGCACCCAGCCTGCAGGTCAGGGTCCCCAGAGCAGGCCACAGTGCCACCACATCTGCCATGGTGGCATGGCCAGTCCCACATGTGGTGACATCTCCCCACCACATGCCTGCACAGTGACCGACTCCTAGACCTTGTCCCTGGATGACTCCCCATGGGGAACCAGCATTGAGGGGCCTGTGAAAGGAAGGGATGAGGCCTCTTTCAGAGGTGGTGGCTGTGGGAGGAAGAGCAGCAGGGTGCTTGCCAGCAGTGGAATGAAGCTGACAGCATGTGTAGATGGGCAAAGTTGTGTGGCCTTAGGGAGCCTAGGGGATCAAGTGGCCCTGCAGAGGCCTGGGAGGTGGGGAGATGGAGTTGCTCTTAGAGTGGCTTTGCTGACCCCTGGGACTTTGGCCAGGATACCCCATCTTTGAAAGACTCCTTGCTGCATGAGTAAGGTGGGATGTTCATGAGGATTAAACGCAGCTGTGCAGTGGGGCCCTCACCCCACTTGGTGAGAGTAAAAGATGCATAAATAGGAGCTGCTGCTGCTGCTGCCACGAGCCCAGGGCCCTTCTGGCCACTGTAACCTTGGCCTTAGGGCAGAATGGGGTGGCCTTGGAGTGGAGTGTTTTGTTTCTACCTGGGCAACACAAAAGATTCTGCCTCCATGACCCTTGGGCAGCAAGGGGAAGGAAGCCCCAAAGCTAGAGCTTAGCTGCAGTGATGAGGAGCTGACAGGACCTGGGCACAGTGCCAACCCCCAACAAGGATGCCCAGAGCTAATTTTGAGCCTCCTCCTCCATCTCAACTGCAGCTTTCTGTCTGAGAGCAGGAAAGCACCTGCCCCATCCCAGGCTTGGGGGTGGCCCATGCCACCCCTGAACAGGAACCAGAATGACACTGCTGTCACCTGTCCCCTAACACCTGTTACCAGGAAGGATGCACGATGCAGGGAATAGTCACAAAGGGACTCCCAAGGTGGTCCCCTGAAGTGGTCAGTGTGCCTGTGGACACACAGGAAAGCCTCTGCTTGCCCTCCCAGAGCAGTGCACCATTCATTCAGCCTTGTCAAACTTGCTGGGGGCCAGGCCTCTGGTTCAGAGGGGGAGCAGAAAATTAAAGGACAATGGACTCAGAACAAATTGGAGACAGACCTTTCTGGGGCTGAGCCCTGAACGTGCAGTGGGGAAAGGAAGGCTATGAGACTGTCCAGGGCACCAGAGTGCACAGGTGTGTTCCAGGTAACCCCCACAGAGCAGTACCCACCTCATCCGCCCTACAGGCCCTTGAGGGTCCTTCCCCCTGGCAGGGTATCCCAACCCCCCTACATGTTTAAAGGAAGATTTCCTACACTTACAGAAAGTTCCACTGCTGACCTCTTTCACAGGTTTATCAGACTGAGAGGCTCCTGGGTGTGCACAGCAGGCAGGGAGAGCAAACCAAGGATAAGCCCGCAATCTACACAGCCAGTTGGTTGCCCTGCCCTCTGCCTGATAGCAGGCAAAGGGGACACAGTGTGGGGCTGGGGACACCAGGAGCTTGAAGGGACCTGTTCTGTCAGCAGGAAGGACCAGCACCAGCACCTGCAATGGAAGGTAGGGGTGTTCTCCTGGGCAAAATCTTAGTGTTTCCCCTCCCCCTGTTCACCACGGGGCAGCTGGAGAGACGCTGCCCTGCCCAGCAGGCGTGTGCTCATCGCAGCCCAGCAGTAGCTTGTCTCCAGCCAGCAGTCTGTCCTCAGCTCTTTGGGCTCATATCAAAGCCACCAGAATATCTGACAAAGTTTAGGCCTCTTTAGAGCCCTTGAGTTGAATTTGGAGTTAGGTTCACTGTGGACTGGCTGTTTGAACCAAGTTGTGGCTCCCTTCGATCCCATGTGCCCCTCTCACACATTACAGGTGCCCTCAAATGCCACCTGCTGGACAGAACCCGGGGTGGGCCTGGCTTTGGGGTGGGTGCAGTGGAGCGTCCCCACAGGACAGTCTGGTAGCAGGGCACCATCCAAGCACCTGGACACAAGCTCCTGGTGGTGACTCCCCTAACTTCACCAGCTGCAAGCCAGGGCCTCCTCTAGGCTCAACTGAGCTCCTGTGTCCTTGCAAAGCATAGGTTCTAGACCCCTGTCTGTGGGACATCTACAAAGCCAGGGTCCCTGAGGGATGTGGTCCTCAGGAGTATTCTCTACAGCCTTGCCCACCAGAAAGGTCAAGGTGGCCACAAAGGTAGGTGCAGTGTTTTCACTTCTCAGGTTCCAGTGTGACCAGCTGCGCTGGCCTTGGGTGGCAGACCCTTATTTGATCACAGGATCCTGTGCTTCACCCAGGAGCAGTGGCCAGCTCTAGACATTCTGAAAGCAGTCTGACCTCCTCTGCCTTTCAACATACTAATAATTTTCTGTTATTTCTTCCTTTCTCTATAGGGAGTAGGCCAGTGCCTGGTGCCGGGCCTCTCCATCTTGGGCCCTGTGTCAGAGCTTTGACCAGCCGGCCACACCTAAGGACACACCTACTCTCACCTACCCCTGACTCACTCCTTTGCTCACCACGACCCCCACTTCTGACTGTCCCTTGCTTGCTTTCCATGCCAGCAGTTTGCATAAGAGGGACAGATAATGTCTTCCGCAGGGCAGGAAAGATGTGAGCGGCCCTCTGTGCCGGGCGTGGGAGTGGGCTGTGTGTTGCCTCCAAGGTGACGCCATGGTAAGCCCAAAAGGCATTTTAGAGTCACTTCTCCCCCAAGGCCCACAGTGCACTAGGCACTTTGAGAGGCCAGGGTGTGCTGCCCGATGCAGGGATTGCTTTTTATATTTTTCCTCACTCAGAACAAAAGGTGACTGTTACAGCCGAAAGACACACTCAAGAAAAGTGTTCTTGTCTTTCGTTTTTGTAATTTTTGGGGTAATTTTTATTTTTGAGAGAGTGTGAGCAGGGGAGGGGCAGAGAGAGAGGCAGACAGAGGATCCAAAGTGGGCTCTGTGCTGACAAGCTGACAACACAGATCCCAACGTGGGGCTTGAACTCACAAACCACAAGATCATGACCTAAGCTGAAGTTGGACGCTCAACTGACTGAGCCACCCAGGTGCCCCCCAAGAAGAGTGTTTTAATCCCATGTCTGGCTTAGAATATTGGGTGACGTGTAAGTTCAGAGCAGTTCTGAAGCAGAGCAGAGCAGTTCTGGAGCATGAAGTTCAGAGCAACTTCTTCTTGACCTGATTGTTGTTGCAAAGGCAATTACACACCTTTCACCAACCTCACCTGGCATTGCTTGGTTTCAGGATTTGTGCTGATGATGGATACCATTGTTGCCTTCTGCCTCGATGTGTGATGCATTATCACCCCAGACCATCACAGGATGGGGGCTCCAATCCTATAAAACAGATCTCATACCACATTTAACTGGGCAGTGCTGTTTGCCCTTTGGAAATCACATGGTATCTTATGGGATCCATATCCCAGACTTGTCCTGACCCTTCTTCTCACCTCTCCTTTCTCCAGCAGGGAGGCAGGACTACAATCTCCTGGTGATTGGCGGGGGATCTGGCGGCTTGGCTTGTGCCAAGGAAGGTATGTGTCCAGTGCCCTGTATCCTGCCAGTGTGGCGGGGGCTCCAAGCTTTCAGGGATGCCTGGAGAGGGCTGCATTGTTCTCGTAGCTAGGTGGAGATGCACCCTGAGTGGCCATGCACAGAATGCATTATCTCTGTAGCTGGCCTGCTGGTCTCTGGGGTCCTACATCCTGCAGGGTCACCCCAAGAGCCTCATCATTTTGCCCTGCTCCCTGCCGCTCCCGAGTTGTCTGTGCAACTCCCAGCAGCCAGGATGACACCCAGGTCTGAGCCTGCCCTCTTGGGCTGCAGCCCAAGGCCTCATGGGAGCTGTCCCCACCCATCTGACATGTCTCCCACCACCCACACCCTTGCTCACTCTTCTGCTACAGCCCCTGGCTGCCTCACTGCTTCCCGAAGGTCTTTCTGGTCTTGCGCCTCACCCTGGCTGTCTGCCTGGCCTGGTCTGGCCTGGTCTTCACCAGCCTGGTTAGCTGTGGGGCTCACTCATCTTCCTTCAGTCTTTGCTGCCAAGGGTAGAATTACCCCCTTCTACACACATCTGGTCCCTGCTCCCGGCTCCACTGTCCTCGTTCTTAGCCCTGGCACTGTCCCACAGAGATCATGGTTTGTTCTGCTGTCCGTGTCTAACCAGATGGGTCTGGGCACCCCGGGGTGCTCAGTAAAGATGTGTTGAATGAAAGGGCTGGACCCAGAGGCATCCAGAGACCTCGTGTTGCAGTTTACCACTAATCTGGATGCGGAACAGATGGCCACCATTTCACTGGGGGCTCTGCTCTCTGCTTTAGGAGTGCCTGGCAGTCTGCTTGTCTGTCTAAATGATAAGGAGGCAGGTGAGGCAGATGTGGATGCGGGAGAGGGGAAGACAAGAGAGAAATGGTGCCCAAAACATGAAGAGTTGAGCAGCCACCCTGACCATTTAATTACAGCTCTCTGATATCAGATCCTGGGTTTTAGAATCACAGTTGGCATAAAGGAAATTTGCTGTCCACTGCTCTTGCTCTGAGGGGCAGAGGAGGGTGCTGGCCTGCAGTGGAGGGCAGGAACCTTGGAAGTCTCCCAGCTGATATGGGGGCCCACAGAGGGACACGAGGTCCTCATCCCATTGAACCACAGAGCCACCCCAAGAAACAGTGCATACAGACAGTTGTCCCAGTGGTGTGTCTTATAGCAGAAGAAAGCCCTGGATGTCGTGTCCACTCTAGTGTCTTATCTGTAGAGGCACATCTCTGTTAACCCACAACACTTCCCAGGTCTGTCTTTGCCTTTCTCAACAGTGGCATCTCTCCCTGTGGATGATTGTGCTTTTCTATAGCTTTACTGAAATATAATTGACTTAAACCATACATATTTACAGTGGACAACTTGATATGCTTTGACATACATACACACCTGTGAAGCCAAGTACCGCAGTCAAGCTAGTGAACATGTCCGTCCCCCCCGTATTAGCTTGCCGGGGTTGCCGTCACAAAGAACCACAGGCTGCATGGCTTAAGCAGCAGAAATGTATTTCCTCACTGGAGCCTGGAAGTCTGAGATGAAGGTGCCAGCAGGGTTGTTTCTTCTGAGTCCTCTGTCCTTGGCTTATAGATGGCTGTCATTTCTCTGTGTCCTCACATGGTCTTTCCTCCGTGTGTCTATGTCCTAATCTCATCTTTTTATATGGACACCAGTCAGATTGGAGTAGGTAGGGCCCACCCTATGATCTCAATTCTAACCTCTATAAAGACCTTGTCTTCAAATAAGGTCACATGCCAAAGTTCTGGAGGTTTGGGCTCCAACATGAATTTTGACGGGACATGACTCAGCTCATAACAAACCCCAAAGTTTCCTCAAACCTTGGGAACCCCTTCCTGCTGCTCCCTCTCTGCTGCATCCCCAGACAGCCAATGATCTGCTTTCTCTCACTACAGATTAGTTTGCATTTTCTAAAATCTTGTTATACAAGATGAGATCATGCAGCATGTATTCTTACTTCTCTGGCTTTTTTTCACATAGCATAATTATTTTGAGACTGATCTGTGATGCTGTGTGCATCTAGAGTTCATTCCTTTTTATTACTGATTAGTATTCTGTTGTTTGC
The DNA here is from genome assembly GCF_016509475.1 of Prionailurus bengalensis. Taxonomy (NCBI): domain Eukaryota; kingdom Metazoa; phylum Chordata; class Mammalia; order Carnivora; family Felidae; genus Prionailurus; species Prionailurus bengalensis. The sequence continues at coordinate 27,896,040 of NC_057356.1, forward strand.
ATGCACCACATGATGTTGGGCCAGTCACCTATAGGTGGACATTTAGGGTATTTGCAGTTTGGGGCTATTGTGAATGGTGCTGCTGTGAACATTTGGGTTTGTGTCTTGGTGTGGATGCATGTTTTCAATTCTCTGAGATAAATGTAGAACAGGTAGGTCATGTAGTATATCTCTTCTTTAGGTATTTTTTCATTTATTGCCACAGTCTTTCGTAGTCTTCAACGCACAGGTCTCCACATCTTTCATCAGATTTATCATGAAGTGTTTCATATGTTTTCTAACAGCTTTTTGAGATTAAGTCATATACCATACTATTCATTCATTTAAATTGCATAATTCAGGGGCGCCTTGGTGGCTCAGTCAGTTAAACATCTGACTCTTGATCTCGGCTCAGGCCTTGATCTCAGGGTCATGAGTTTAAGCCCTGCTTTGGACTCTGTGTTGGGTGGGAAGCCTACTTAAAAAACACAAAAATGCAAAATTCAGTAATTTTTAGTATATTCACAGAGTTTTACAACTATCACTGTATCAATCATAGAAATTTTCACCACCCTCCAAAATTATTCTGTATCCATTAGCAGCCAGTCCTCAGCCCCAGGCAACCACTAATCCACCTTCTGTTTGTGTGTATTTGCCTATTCTGGATATTTCATATAAATATGTGGTCTTTTGTCTTTGTATCTTCCACTTACCGTAATGTTTTCAGCACTCATCCACCACACAGCATATGCTAATGCCGTATTCCTTTCAGTGGCTAAATACCATTCCACTGCATGGACAGATCACATTTTATTATCCACTTGTCCATTGCTGGACATTTGGGTTGTTTCTACCTTTTTGGCTTTTGTGAATAATGGTACTGCGAACATTTGTGTGCATATTTTTGTGTGGATCTGTTTTCCTGTCTCTTGGGTAGATACCTAGGAGTAGAATTGCGGAGTTGTGTGGTTTGACCTTTTGAGGAAATGCCAGACTATTGTCCAAAGTGGCTGTATCATTTTATATTCCCACCAGCGATGCAGGAAGGTTCAGATTTCTCCACATCCTCTCTAGCATGTGTTATCTTTTTTATTATAGTCTCCTAAGTAGGTGCTCAAATGGTACCTCCTTGTGGTTCGTCTGTGTTTTCCTAACGATTAATGACATGGATCATCTTTTCATGTGTTTATTGTCTATTTGCATATCTATGAGTAAATGTCTATTCACAAGTTTTGCCCACTTTTTTTTTAAAGATTTTATTCTTAAAACAAATTTTTTAATGTTTATTATTTATTTTTGAGAGACAGAGTATGAGCAGGGGAGGAGCAGAGAGAGAGGGAGGCACAGAATCCATAGCAGGCTCTGGGGTCTGAGTTGTCAGCACAGAGCCTTACGTGGGGCTTGAATCCATGAACTGTGAGATTATGACCTGAGCCAAAGTCAGACGCTGAACCTACTGAGCCACCCAGGTGCCTCCTATGTTACATATTCATACATAAATATATTCTGGTTACTAGACCCTTATCAGGTATATGATTTGCCAATACTTTTTTCCATTCCATGGATTATCTTTTCACTTTCTTGCAGCACATTTTAAATTTTGATGCAAGTCCGGTTTATTTCTTATTTATTTTGTTGCTATGCTTTTGGTATTTGAGAAACAGTGGTCTTACCCAAGCTCACAAAGGTGTATGCCTGTGTTTTCCTCTAAGACTTGTACATTTTCAGCTCTGACACTTAGGCCTTTGGTCCATTTTGAGTTCATGTATACATAGGGTGCGAGGTAGCTGCTTTGGGGTTTGCAGTAGACACCTTGAACTTGTCACAGTCTGCCTGCAAGTGATATTGTCCCACTTCACATGTAGTACGAAAACCTTAGTATGGTAACATGCTTCCCTTACTCCCTCCCGAGCCTTTATCCTATGTGGTCATATGTTTTACTTTTACATGTTATAAGCCCCATAACACATTGCTATGTTTTTGTTTAAACCATTACCTTCAAAAAAGATTAAACTAATGAGGAAAAAATCTTACAGATCTGCCCGTGTAGTCACCATTTCTGGTGTACTCTTTCCTTTGTACAGATCCGAGTTTCCATCTGCCATCATTTTGCTTCTACCCTAAGGATGTCAGTGAACATTTCTTGTGATGTGGCTCTAAGAGTAATTAATTCTTCAAGCTTTTGTATATCTGAAGACATCTTTATCTTGCCTTTAGTTTTTAAAGATATTTTCTCTGGGTGGAGAATTCAAGGAAGATAGAGTGTTTGTTTGTTTTTTCTTTTAGTACTTTAGAGACATTGTCCTTCTGGCTTCTCACTTGCATTATTTCTTTTTTTTGTTATTAGAGAGAGAGAGAGAGAGAGAGAGAGAGAGAGGACACAAACACAAACAGGCCCCATGCTCAGCCTGACACAGTGCTCAATCCCATGACCCTGGGATCATGACCTGAGCCAAATCAAGAGTGGGACACTCAACCAACTGAGCCACCCAGCAGCCCTCACTTGTATTGTTTCTGATGTCATCTGCTGCCTCTTTATCTCTGTGTTCTTTCATTGTGTGTCTTTTTTCCTCTGGTGGTTTTCAGGATTTTCTCTTTTCATTGGTTTTTAGCAATTTAATGAGGGTGTGCCCTGGTGTAGTTCTCAATTATTTTTCTGCTAGACTTCACTTAGCTTCTTGGGTCCATGGATTTATAATTCTCATCAAGTTGTGAGAATTTTCAATCATTATTTCTCCAGGTAATTTTCCTGTTCTTCCTCCTCTCCTTCACTATGGGAGACTTTAATCACACATATATTAGGCTGTTCAAAGTTGCCCCTCAGCTCCTGGGTGCTCTCTTCACTTTGGAGAGTTTCTATTCCTGTGTTTCCAAGTTCACTAATAAAAGAGTCTGCAAAGTCTAATCTACCATTAATCCCACCCAATATATTTTTTATCTCTTTTATTGTAATCTTCATCTCTATAAATCCGACCTGGGTCCTTTTGCATATCTTCCGTGTTGCTCCTTAACTTTTTGAACATGGGGAATACAGTTACAGTACTCATTTTACTTTTTTTCTAATTCTGACAACTGTGTCAGTTTTTGGTCGGTTTCCATTAACTGATCTTTTCTCTCTTACGGCTTGTATTTTCCTGCTCCTTTGCATGCCTGATGGTTTTCTATTGAATTTCCCTTGCTGGCTTCTAGATATTTTTAGATTCCTAGATACAGTTTTGAGCATGTTCTGGAGTTTGATTCCTTTGCATCTTCCACTTAAGATTTATTAGGCGAGGGACACCTGGGTGGCTCAGTCAGTTAAGCGTCCGACTTCAGCTCAGGTCATGATCTTGCAGTTTGTGAGTTCAAGACCCGCATCGGACTCTGAGCTGACAGTGCTGAGCCTGGAGCCTGCTTTGGATTCTGTGTCTCCCTCTCTCTCTGACCCTTCCCCTGCTTGTGCTCTTTCTCTCTCTCTCAAAAATAAATAAATAAACATTAAAAAAATTTTAGGTGGCTTAGTCGGTTAAGCTTCTGACTTAGGCTCAGGTCATGATCTCACGGTCTGTGAGTTCGAGCCCCGTGTCAGGCTCTGTGCTGACAGCTCAGATCCTGGAGCCTGCTTTGGATTCTGTATCTCCCTCTCTGTCTGCCCTTCCCCCATTCAGTCTCTCTCTCTCAAATAAATGAAACATTTAAAAAAATTTAAAAAAAAATTTTTTTTTAAATTTATTAGGCAGGTCCAGAGCTGTGCCCAATCATTTCCAGTGACTGGGATCTGACCTTAATACTTTTCACAGCTCCCCAGGAATCATGTGTTTTGTCCAGTTTACCTTCTGGGAACAGGCAGTATTCCCAGCCCTGCATGATCACTGTCTCCTCTGGTCTTTCTGGATGATTCTTTCCTGGCCTCAGGTAAATTCCTCACACACATGCACTGATCAGATGTCTGGGGTTCTGTGCAGCTCTCTGCTCTCTGGTTCTCTGTCCCGGAAGCTCTGGCTGCCTCAGTCTCCCCAGGCTCCCAGCCTCTCTCCTCAGCCGTTGAATCTGGTGGGCTCTGCCTGTGCTGCATCCTGAAGACTCTCCAACTGTGAGGCTCACCTCGTTTGTTTCCTATCTTCCAAGAATCACTCTTCTTAGAAGAGTAATGTTTGGTTTCTTGAAACCCTTATTTTATGTATTCCGTCTGGAGTTTTGGTTGTCTTGGATGGGAGGGTACATCCGGTCCCTGTTGCTCCATTGTGTCAGATGGGGGAGACAGACGTAGGCATGTTTGAAGAGTCCCCCTTGTTTTTAATTTTTTTTTTAATGTTTAGTTATTTTTGAGAGAGAAACAGAGCACAAGAAGGGAAGGGGCAGAGAGAGAGGGAGACACAGAATCTGAAGCAGGCAAAGAGTCCCCCTTGTTTTTAAAACAAGCACTGCGATCGCATCACTGATCAGTTGAGCAAAATGGGTTTTTTACATGAAGGCTTCTAAAACTTTGTTCTGATCTTGGTTGATAGCCATGAATTGAGTACATTCTGTAGTATGTGAAACACTCATGAGTCACGATGTTTAAGTCGGGCATGCCCTCAGTCAAGTCCAATGCCCAGGCTGGCGATGCAATTCCCCAAGTAAGCCAAGGGGAAGCCCTTCAATTATCCCTGGCTAATTGGTAACAGGGTCAGAACCTAGGATTGGTGGCCCTGGGATGAATCTGCTCACAGCCAGTGGGGAAAGCCAGGAGACTCCAGACAGAAGGTGCAGTTGGAGCCCAGGTCTCCCTCCCACTTTGGGGCCTGGCTGATCCCGGACCTGCCATTTGACCTTCCATTTTCTCACCCTGAGAATGAGGTAGCAAATAGCCACAAGGGTAGACCTTGGGTAGAAGCCTCCCATGGTGTCCAGTGGAGAAGAGAGGAGATGAATGAGTCTACTGGGTAGGTCTGGGGAGAGAGCCAGGGGAAGCTCCAAGTCTGGGGCCTCTCCCAGGAGGTGGATACTCCTGTGATGCGTGTAAGTATGCTCTGGGTGGGCACCAGGCTCATGCTGAATGTCTGGGCCTGGAGCCAGGTGCGGCAGAAGACAAGGGAGGGCTGTGGTGGGCATATGAGGAAGGGTGGGCATCCCACTGGGTCCTGGCACTAGGGTGGGTGGTGTGAAGGCTGCAGTCAAGAAGAGGCCCGAGGGTTCCCATTTATGGGCAGCACAGCTGTGTGGCAGCTGACAGGTGGGGAGATCTGGGTGTGGAGCTGGTGGGAAGTTGCTGGTCCTGGTCTTTCCCTGCCGTTTTCTGGTGGTCATGGGCCCCTAGGGTCCCCAGCCCCAGCCCCGAAGCAGCTGCCCATCTGCTCGCTCTTTTTGTCTTTCCAGCCGCTCAGCTGGGAATGAAGGTGGCCGTGGTAGACTATGTGGAGCCTTCCCCCCGAGGTAGGTAGCCCTGGATGGGAGCCGTGTGTCCTGGGGAAGAGGGAGGAAGGGTGCCTGGTTCATGCACGGAGGGTGGCTGAGCCTAGAGCCAGTCACCCACTGCTAGTTGGCATCTCTGGCACAGGTCCTGTTTCTCCAGTAAGTCACCATTAATGTAAAGTTCCTCGTTCTTATTTAAAAATGAATCTGACTATAATCATAGAGAGTAAATTCACAGGGCAGTGTTCACCTGGAGCGTGTCTGAGTTGCAAACAATGACTTCAAGGAATCCTACACAACTGTAGAACAGGAGAGACTTCTAGTCCCCTGAATACAAATCTAAACATGCTCTTCCCAACATGCCAGGCACCAGGTGGGGCCTAGGCGGCACGTGTGTGAACGTTGGCTGCATCCCCAAGAAGCTGATACACCAGGCAGCGCTGCTGGGGGGTATGATCCGTGACGCTCCCCACTACGGCTGGGATGTGGCCCAGCCGGTCCTGCATGACTGGTGAGGAGCCCTGCCCACTCCCAGTGCTTGTCCGCTGCTCATGGGGGAGGTTGACTGCTCCATTAACCCTCACGGAAGCGTGCTATCAGAGAGGGGCCCTCACTGGGAACAGATCTGTGCCCCACCCCTTGACATTTGGCAAAGTCTAGAGACATTTTTGGTTATCACCACTGGTGGGGGGGGGTGCTGCTGCACCTATGGGGTGCTGCTAAAGGCCCTATGGTGCACAGGACACCCTCACAAAGGTTGATCTGGCCCCAAATACCACTGGTGCAGGGTGAGAAACTGATTCAGGTTCCACAGGTGGCACCTGGTCTGCTCTGAGCTGCACATAGGCCCCTCTGTGGTTCTCAGATGACCTAGACTCAGGGCCACTGCTGTGTCCTGGTGGCTGTGGCCCAAAGCCCCTGTTTTTCCTGAGTCCAAAGTCCCACAGCCCCAAACCCAGGACAGAGACAGTGGCCGTGGGGATAGATGTCACATTTCCCACCTTTAGAATCACTTTGTTTCTTAGTATTTCTGCTAACCCACTATTTGCATCTGATCGTCTGTTGTGGGACTCTATAGTTATTGCTTCTGTTGTGGTTTTTAACGTCTCTTGTTGTGTGTTAATAGGAGGAAAATGGCAGAAGCTGTTCAGAATTATGTGAAATCCCTGAACTGGGGGCACCGGGTCCAGCTTCAGGATAGGTACTGAGGCCTCCTCAGGCCCTCCCGGCCCTCTCTGGGTCATTTCATACCTTGTCAAGCACTTAACTCCTCAAAGGCTCAGCAGTGATAAGATGAGAAGTCCCTGCCCATGGGGTGGGGGTGCACACACGAGAAGCAGATGGGGTGAGTGCCCTGTGAGCAGAAGGCCACCCTGCAAGCTGGCACCTGCAGAACGTGGAGTAGCAGGGAGTGGGGGGCATGTTGGCAGGATAGCTGGAGCCCAGGGCTGCACCAAGGAGGAGGCATGCTCGGAGCTGGGGCTAGGGAGAACAATGGCCAGAGTGTGGGAGCATAGAGAGGGCCATCCCAGACGCCAGCACCTTCCTCGAGGCAGGTGACCTTTCTCCTGTCAGGGTGGACCGCTGTTATGTGGAAGGAGCCCCATGAGCCCCATGTTTCCCAGGCCCCACTCTGTGAAGTCCACAACTCACCTCTCATCTCCAAGGCTCCCACACCCTGAACCCCACACCTTACCACCCACCTCCTGGCTCTCTAGGCGTACATGAAGGCACCTGCTGTTGCGTGCTGAAGCATATGTCCAACATGATCATTCTAGCCTGGGACAAAGTCCCATCAACCCTTTGGGGTCCCCCAACCAAGATGCCGAGATTTCTTCCACCAAAGGATCCTCCCTGAGGAGCCACTACCAGACGGAGAGGTGCCCCAAACTGCACTTGACTCTGGCTAGGCTTTGCTCCTGGCCCTGTAGCTCTTCCCTGTGCCCATGCAGGTCATGGAGGGGACAGTGTTCCCTCAGAGGTCTGGTGGCTCTCATCTGAGCTCTATTTGCTTGGCTCCAAGGAGTCTTCCTGGGCCTGTACAGTAGGCAGCTATTTTGTACCCATGAAACCCAAGACACCTGAGCTGGAGAAGCTGGCCCACCTGCCCATCCTGGGCATCCCCAGTGATCCCCCCCACCAGGGAGCTGAGCTGTATCCTGTTGTTTTTCCTCTGTGTGGGGCTCAGTATCCCCCAGTGCAGTTTGCTGGAAGCATAGGGCTCTGCCATCCATCCTGCTGGCCCTGGGCAGCAACCAGGCAAGTGCCAAACAGGCCTGACCCCAGGGCAGCTCTAGAGGTGCCCACAGATGGAAGCCGGTGCAGAACTTCTGTCTGTATCCTATGGCTATTGCTGAGCTGTGGGGGTGAGTGAGGACTTGCTTCTTACAGCTCAGGCAGCATATGGAGGCATGGGGCTTGATTGTGGGGAGGACATAAAGTCCAGGAGGTGATAAAGCCTTCCCAAATGTGCCAAGAACCCACCACTACAGGGTGGCCTTCATTATTAGAAGATGTGGATCATTTCTACACACCATGCACCTGACCACCCTTATGTCCTCATCAGACTTGTTTTCCAGCCTCACTATCCCCTAGAGGGATGTAAGAGTGTAAGAGTAATGTCTTTCTAGTGGGCACCCTTCCTTGTCAGCAGGAGGTTGGTCATTTGGATGGCGGGGATAACTGGGTGCACATGGGGGCCTCTGTTCCCTGCCGGAAAGTGCCCAGGTGACAAGGATGGACCCTAGGGAGGCTCAGCCACTTCTGTCATCACACACACCAGGGCTCTACTTGGGCTCTCAGAACCATGCTGGCTTCTGTCCAGCAGTTCCAGGGATCTATGGTCCAGGGGACCCTTGGGGAGACGACAGCTACCCTTCTCCCCCTTCATGCTTCCCAGTGCTGTCTGCCCCACCTGAGCTGTGGGCAGGGGGCTGTGGGTCCGAGCTAGGCTTTTACCCATCTGCTCCCTGTTTAATCCCATAAGTGACACTTAACTTACGGAGGAAATATTTGACAATCTTATTTTTATTTTGCAGAAAAGTCAAGTACTTTAACATCAAGGCCAGCTTTGTCAATGAGCACACGATTTGCGGTGTCACTAAAGGTGGGAAAGAGGTGAGTGCCCAGCTCTCCTGAGTGGCTCCTCTCAGGCAGTCCTGACCCTTCCAAAGACCTGGGGTGCCGACTCCAGCTTCATTCAACCCCAGTGATGTTCGCAGTAATAAGTGCTGCTGGAATTGATAGCAGATCTCTCTGAGGCTGGTTGTCACTCTCCATAAACAATGAAACAGACCACTGAGATGCATGTTGTGCTAGGCTGCCTGCTGTGCTGGGCGATAGGGTGGGTGGTCACACCCTTGCAGAATTTTGTGGGGATTGGAGGAGACGAGACACCTGTAGGGTGCTCTGTAAACTGGGGGTGGGGGGGTGGTGTTTGGAGTTACAATGTCTCCCTGCCCTCTTCTGTTGCACCCCCTCCTGGCTTGAGTACCCTTGACAGGCTCCCAGCTCCAAGGGACCTCTGAGCTCCTGGCTGGAGGGTCCACACTGCAGGGCAGCAACTGTAATTAGAAAGTGTGGGTCTCTGCCAGGGGTACCTGTGGGCAGTCGAGCCCTCTGCATCTGTGTGCCACAGTACATCTGTGTGACCACAACTTCCTTGATTTCTTCTCAGACTTTGCTTTCCGCGGAGCATATCGTCATTGCTACTGGAGGGCGGCCAAGGTACCCCACCCACGTGAGTGTCCCCAGCACACAGCCTTCCCTGCCACCCTGGGCACGTTCATGGTCTCTCAGCTCATGCTTTCCACACCAGCAGCATCCCCATTCTTTCTTTTCTTAAAGAAATTAGTTTTTCTATATTCACTGTGGTCACTTTTTCTTTCTTTCTTTCTTTTTTTTTTTTTTCAGTTTTAAAGTTTATTTGTTTTGAGAGGGAGAGAGGGTGTGCACACACGTGAGCAGAGGAGGGGCAGAGAGAGAGAGGGAGAGAGAATCCCAAGCAGCCTCCGTGCTGCCATTGCAGAGCCTGATGGAGGGCTTGAACCCGTGAACTGCGAGATCATGACCTGAGCTGAAACCAAGAGTCAGACGCTTAATCAACTGAACCGACTAAGCCACCCAGGCATCCCTGTTTCTAATTCTTTCTCATGTCCATTCTACAGGAGCAGGTCAGCAGGGACCCAGTACTGCTGAATCCTAAGAACAACTGTCACTTCACTCTTCCGGTGGCTCTGAGACACCACCGCACCTGGTCTTCTTTATCTTGCTTTGCTGATTCTTCCTTTTCTCTTCAGCCTCAAAATGTTGGAACATCCAGGACTTTAGCCTTTTCTTCCTTCCCCTACCCCAAATCTTGCTTTTAATTGACATAAAATTTATACACCATAAAATGTACCCTTTTAAAGGGTACGATTCAGGGAGTTTTAGTATATTCACAGTTGTGCAGCCGTCAGTCTCCACTACCTAATTCCAGAACATTTTCACCCCCAAAATGAAACCTTGTACCATTAGCAGTCACTGCCCATTCCCTGCCTCTCCAACCCCTGGCAACCACTAGTCTGCTTTCTGTCCCTATGGATTTGCCCACTCTGGACATTTCACATAAATGGAATCAGACATGTGGCCTTTGTGACCTGCTTCCTGCACTCAGCAGAATGTTTCCAAGATTCCACATTGTAGCATGTGTTAAAACTTCATTTCTCTTTATGCCTGAGTAATGATCCATTGTGTGGGTAGACATATTTTGTTTATCCACTTGTCCACTGATGGACATCTGAATTGTTTCCACTTTGAGTTGTTGTGAATAATGCTGCTGTGAACATTTAGGTACAAGTTTTTCTGTGAACTTAAGTTTTCACTTCTCTTGGCTATATACCTAGGAATGGAGTCGATGGTCAGTTTTTACTTTTTGAGGAACCACCAGACTGTTTTCCAAAGCAGCTACACCATTTTACATTCACCCACCAATAACATGTAAAGGTCATACTATACTTTCTTGTTTCTTCACATTTTGTAATTTTTTTATTGAAAAATGAATATTTCAAATATAATAATGTGTTAACTCTGGAAGTCAGAATCTCTCTCCACTGTAGGATTTTGTTTATTGCTATTGTTTGTCAGGTGGTTTTCTGAACTGATTTTGTAAAATCTATATTCTTTGTCATGGGAGGCCACTAACGTCTCTGCTCAGTTAGCTTAGTGGTCAGCTAGTAACTAGACAGAGGTTTCCTTAAACACCTGGAGAAAACACACAGTCTTTGCTGAGGGGTTTGTAGGCATTTGGGGGCACGCTTTTGACATTTAGCCAGGTACCAGAAACTCTGCCTTAGCCCTCACTACCTACTTGTGCTGGGCCTCAAGGCCAGCCAGAGGTGAGAGTTCAGGCTGTCTCAGGCCTTTGGTGTGTGCACAGCCCAGTGCCTACACCTGGCCTTCTAGGTCCCCAGGAATACGTGGGACCTTTTCAAAGCTCTAATGGACGTCTCATTCCTTGGCTTTTCCTTTTAAACTTTTGGGTAGTATGTTGTTTGCTTCAGCTGTTATCCATCACCTCAGGCAGCTGTGCCATTACATCACTGGGAAGATCCTCCTCAGAGAGAGCTTTCGACCCTGGGCAAGGTCAAGAGAGGTGGAAGATAAGCCTCTTGAGTGGGGTCTTCTGGGGAAGCCCCAGCCAGGTCCAACCATGACTCTGGGAAGGAGCTTTGGAAGGCCTCTGGCTCTGTTCTGCTCTCCAGTACGTTTTTAAAGTCACTCTTCATTTCTCAGGGTTGCTGCTGAGCTGAGAGATGGGGCTAGCGTCAGTTAAAACTCCACCAAACTCACTGTTCTTACCAAGTCTCATCCATTTTTCTTGACTAAATGTTCCCTGTGTTGGGGCCTGAGTGGGTCAGTCGGTTAAGCGTCCGACTTCAGATCAGGTCATGATCTCACGGTTCGTGAGTTCGAGCCCCGCATTGGGCTCTGGGCTGATAGCTCAGAGTCTGGAGCCTGCTTCGGATTCTGTGTCTCCCTCTGTCTGCCCCTCTGCTGCTTGCACTCCGTCTCTCGCATTGTCTCGAAATAAATAAATGTTAAAAAATTTTTTTTTTTTAAAGTCCCCTATGTTGCCACAAGCCTTTGGTTAATTTCAATGGTTCTCAAAAAGTTGAATTTTACTCTTTTTTTTTAATATTAATTTATTTTTTTTTAGTTCTGGCTGGTTTTTTTTTAAATTTTTTTTTTTAACGTTTATTTTTGAGACAGAGAGAGACAGAGCATGAGCGGGGGAGGGTCAGAGGAAGGGAGACACAGAATCCGAAACAGGCTCGAGGCTCTGAGCTGTCAGCACAGAGCCCGCACAGAGCCTGATGCGGGGCTCGAACTCACGGACCACGAGATCATGACCTGAGCCGAAGTCGGCCGCTTAACCGACTGAGCCACCCAGGCGCCCCAAGTTCTGGCTGTTTTTATGGAGGGGTGAACTTTGGGAGGTCCTCAGTCCACCATTTTTTGCCAGCATCCCCTCCTGGCCCCGTCTTACTTGAGGGTGCTTCTCTGCCTTCACCCCCACAAGGAAGGTGGAGCTAGTGGAGAGGGGGATGGGAAGCAGGAAGCGGTTTGGCTGAGGTCACAACCACATGGGTCTCACAGGGGAACCTGGGAACCAGGTGGCACAAGCCCTGAGCCTCCACATGGGCTGTGGTGAAGTTAATGAGGCCAGTGGATTTCCCGGGCATGGAGGCTGCTTCTGCCTCCTAGTTAGGACAGAGCACAGATGGAGGAGGAACAAGGGAGTGGTTCTGTTTCTCCTCAGATGCTTAAATCCTAAGCCTCTACTTTTAGTTCTATGCTTTCTCTGGAAATGGGGAACAGAGGGGGCACAGAGGGAAATGTACACCTCCAGTCCTCAGAGGCTACCATGCCTCCCTTCCAGCTGTCAGGCCCTCAAGAGCAGCCTCCAGAGGGGACAGGTGGCTTGTGCACAGAGGTGGCCCTCGGGCAGATTATGTGGCTCTGTAGGGTGGCAGGGTGCTATTGTACAAGGTAGCTACAACAGACGGGAAAGGTGGGTGACCCTTAGTGACCCCCACACCCATCAGCCAAGCCCACATTGGTTCTGCTTAAAGCCCCTGAAGGCCACAGTCAGCTCCCAGGAGCTGGGCAGTCATCTCAGGCAAACCTTCATATGTGCCAGGGTGCCCTGCAGAGGCAACAGGCCTGGGCCCACCATGCTGGACCTCAGCTGGGCAGCCACCATGTCTCCATTCGCTCAGAGGAGGATAGAGCAGGAGCTGTCCGGTGCAGGGGGAGTCAGCTCAGTGGCCACTCCACCCTCCCATCACCCACCTCCACCACACCCTCCCTGGGTGCCTGCCAAGACTTGCTTATGTTTTAGGCCCTTTGATTTCCAGACCTTTCAGTTTTCTTTGCACAACCCCGAGAAATTCCTGACTTTATTTTTATTGCCGATTGGAATCATAAACTGTTTGCAGTCTGCTTCCTCTCCACCAGCACATCTTACTCTTCTTACTCTCATGGGCTGCTGAGAGGACGCTGGTCCTTGTGTCTCCCCAGTCTGCTTGGCAGTCCCTCTTGGGCTCCTCTGGGATTCAGGAGAGTCTGTACAATTCCCAGGCTCCTCAAGAGTGCCCAATAGCATCCAGCCTTCAGCCTTGTGCCTTTGGAGCCAGCCTGTCCCTTCATGCCCTGACTCACTCTGCTCCTCACCTGCCCTCCTCTCAGCCCGGGTCTGGATCAAGGGGAAGGCCCTGGAGAGCAGGGAGAGCCATACCCCAGCTCCCCAGCCACCTCATACAGCCAAGGTGTGCTGGGGTGCTTTGCCCAGTAGTGGATGGCACACTGAGTCAGATATAGCCTGGTCACCTGTCCCTAGAGGCTAAACCTGAAGAAAAGTCTGTGGAGCAAGGAAGTGCACCCATGTGTGAGCCGGGGTGGTTCTGGTTGAGTTGCATCTACAAAATGGTCATCCTCTTTGGGGGAAGTCTCTAGGAATAGGCTAGGTGATGCTCTTCTCACACTGATCCTTTTTTTCCTGGGTAGATCGAAGGTGCCTTGGAATATGGAATTACAAGTGATGACATCTTCTGGCTGAAGGAGTCCCCTGGAAAAACGTAAGACCTGGCATGGGCCTTAGTGGAAATCCTCTTGTTCACAGTTGCAAACATCAGGGCCATTTAGAACCATATGTTAGTCCTGTCTCTCTAGTGCATTCTTTCTTATCTACTGGAAAGAAGGAAAGGGAACATGGTTCTTGTGCCCCTTGGTGGGGCTGTTGACATACTGCATCCTGTGACTGTCTTAGAAGTGATGACACAAGTATTACAAAATGCATCAGCCAACTGTCTAGGGCAGCGGTTTTCAAATAGGGTTCTTGGAGCCCCAGGGTATCAGTGGGTCCCGTTAAGGACATCACAGAGGAAGGATATTCAAGGAGGAGAAGGTAAGGCCAGGTCATTAGGGAAAGCCATTGACCTCTCCTTGGGCCTTGATTAAACATCCCCTTTCCTCTGGTTTACACCTTGAGCTTCCCTGAAATCCAGCAAAGGCTCCAAAGTTCTCAGAAACCATAGCCCAGTTGTGGAAATAAGACTTGAAGTGTGTGAGTGGTTTTACACTTCCTGAGCAGGTGATAATGCACTAAATGTACTTCCTGTATCCACAGAGCAGGCTGTTAGGGGGGCGTTTCAGGTCCAGACAACTCTTGTGAGCGGCATTGGGGGTAGTAGTTGGGGGGGTGGGGGACTTCATGCTTGCAGGGACTGGAAAGGCCACCAGAGGGCAGCAGAGGCTTGGTCGTCAGCAGGCGCTCGGTGGCCTTGGGACTTGGTTTTGAGAATATACATACATACATACATACGGGGTGGAAAAGTGAGGAAAAGTACGAGGGTGAATGGGCGTGTGTGTGCAAGTGTATGTGTGTAGGCATGGGTGTGCTTGCTTGTTACTGTTTCACTCTTCATGAGGCATCTCTGTTCGCAGCCGGGGCTTGATTCCCTTGAATGGATGTGATGTAGTTTATCTTTGCATGACTCATGAGCATCTCCCTAGTCTCTTTTTGTCATCATCATGAAATGCTGCAGTGAAAACCTTTGACGTGCATCTTATTACTGTCATAATGCGTCTTGCATGTTATATACACCTGTCAGGGGTGTTTCCTACAGGTAGAGAACCCAGGTGCAGGGGTAGGTGCCCTTCACACCTTCACCCATGCTGCTAGCAGGCCTTCCCTCCTGGTGGGCTTCACCAGGTTACAGGTGTGCTTCTGCCTGCTGTCCCCCTTCGCCCTGCCTGGGACTTCAGCTTTTTCATGAGCTGTAAAACAGAAGGGAACCTCTCCCCCTGCTCCTTTGGGGTGAGCACCACTTGTTTGTGCCCAAGACCTGTGTGGTCCCTCCCAGTGACTGTGGTCAAGCTCATGCAGGTTTGCATCCCTCTGTCCATCACCTTCTACCAGTTCCCCCAGCTGTGGTTTGTCTTTCTACTTGGGGGTATTTTTTCATACAGAAGTTTGTAGTTTTCATGTTGTCACGTTGATCATTTTTTTTCCTCTATGCCGAAATTTCTGAGTTATCTTTTCTTTTATCATCAGCCAATTGGTTAAACATGGCCTGATTTTATTTGGATTTGCTATTATTAGTCATCATTTCACATATTTATTAGCCATTTAAAACTGAGTGTGTTGGGGCGCCTGGGTGGCTCAGTTGGTTGAGTGTCCAACTTCGTCTCAGGTCATGTCACAGCTCGTGAGTTCGAGCCCCGCGTTGGGCCCTGTGCTACAGCTGGGAGCCTGGAGCCTGCTTCGGATTCTGTGTCTCCCTCTCTCTCTGCCCCTTACCCACTCGCATTCTGTCTCTGTCTCTCTCAAAAATAAACATTTAAAAAAAATTTTAAAAAACCTGAGTGTGTCTGTGAATGTGTGTGAGAGAGAGAGTGTGTGCGTGTGTGTGTGTGTTGTCAGCTTGGTCCTTGGCCCACTTTCTATCCGGTTTTCCTTTTTTCTTATCTGTTTCTTATCTTCCAGCTGGTTTGCGTATTAAGGCTGTGATCCCATGTCGTTTATACTGCAGATTTTCTCAGCTTGTCATGTCGCTTAACTTGTGTGATGTACAAATGGTTTTTTTTAACTTTTTTTTTTTTTACGTACCTTAGATCTCTTTTTACACTTAATGGCTTTTAGATTTATTGCATGTTCAGGAAGGCCTGCTCCACCCCCAAGATTGTTTTTGAAAAAGAGCCCCTGTATTTTCCTTTAGGCCTTCCACAGGTCAGATTTTCCTTTGCGACCTTGAGGTATTTGCAGTTCATCTGTGATATGGTATGGTGTGGTGTGGTGTGGAGTGGAGTGGAGGAGTGTGGTGTGGAATGGTATTGTGTGGAGTAGAGGGTGTGGTGTGGAGGGGTGTGGAGTGGAGGGGTGTGGTCTTAAATGGTGTGTGGCGTGGAGCGGTGTGGTGTGGAATGGAGTGGAGGGATATGGTGTGGTATGGTAGGTGGAATGGTATGGAGTGGTTGTGTGGTGTGGAGTGGAGGCGTGTGGAATGGTACGTGGAGGGGACTGGTGTGAGGTGTAGAGGGGTGTGGTGTGGAGTGGAATGGAGTGGAGAGATGTGGGTGGTATGGTATGTGGAGTGGAATGGAGTGGTGTGTGGTGTGGAGTGGTAGAGAACAGGCTTCTAGGGTTCCCGTGTCGCTGACCACTCACCCTTGAGCCGGGCTGAAAGCTCCATCCCCGAGTGGAATCCCGGTCCTGCTCTGGCTCCTGGCTCCCACTTTCCTGTATCACTGGCGCAAGTGCCTGGCGTTGGCTTCAGATCTTCTTAGTTTTCTTTCGCATTGATTCCTCTGGGTGGAATGTAGACCTGGTTTGCCAGCCTGTCCACAGTGGTCCGCTGGACCCGTGGTTCAGCCTTGAATGTGCAAGTGCCTGGGAGGCCAGCTCCCTGCACGGAACTTGTGTCCTGTCTGAAGCTGCCATGCGCTTCAGTTGTCTCGGCCCATGACCAAAGGCCAGCATTTTCTGAATCCCAGTCTTTTGTCAAATTAGTTCCTGCATATTCTGTTGTTTTCTTTTGTTTGCTCTTTTCACATTACATTTTAAAAGTGGTATCTTCAGTGCCCAGGAAGGGGTCGGTTTCTAGTGATTCTCTCCCTAGCCACTGGTCATGGAGGCTGGGTGTGTGGAGAGGCTGGCCTAGGCCATCACTCAGGGCTGGGGAGGGTGGGAGGCGCAGGCATGGTGGGTGCCGCCAGTGCTCAGCCTGGTGGCCCAAGCTGTGGGCCCCTCCTCTGTGACCGAGTGCCGGGGCAGTGGCCTGCTCCGCTGGGAAGACACCACCCCAGATATTTTGGTCAGGAAAGAAAGTGCTGTGTTTATTTTCTTCAGAAAAAAAACATTTAGAAGATTTTTTTTTTTTTAAAAAAGCTCTTTCGTTTAGAAGGAATCTAGGTATGTTATTGTTTAAGAAAAAAGTGTTTGCAATGTATCAGTCACCCGTTTCGTTCTGAGCATGATTTATGTGAGGAAATGGTTTTTTTTAAAAATTAAGCTGGAGATATATCCCTGTACGATGCTTCTGTGAAAATGCGGCTTTTTGTCCGGTGCTGTTAATGCAAGTTGTAACAGTGTGATATGGGAGTCAGTGTTTACATGCTACATTCCTCTGCTGCAGTCAAAATAAGCCCGGAGGGTCTACAGTAGCATTTCTGTATTTTATCAGCTTGGGCTGGGGCTGAGGGGGAGGCCTCTGCTCACACTTGGAGGGGCTGTTTCTGCCAGATTTATTTGCCTTATAAATATTCCCTGTGTTTATTTTAACTTGCTTTTAAAATGGAGCTGAAATTAATATGGACCTGAGGGCTGCCCCCCAGCCCTGTAGTGCCTCCCACAGCCGGGCCGGGCATTTCTGCTTGGTCCCATCGGGAGGCCCAGCCGGTGGTGGAGGGTGCCCAGAGAGCCTGGGCTCCGCCTGCAGCGGGTGCCATCCCCACCGGCCTCTGGGTGGGCACGTCCGGCTCCACGTCCCTTATGGGTTCTACAGCATGCACAGGGCCTTCTTCCCTTCGTCCCTCCCCATGACGGGGCACAGGCAGCATCTGAGACCTTTCAGGATGTATCAGAGTGGGGCACAGTGGCAAGTAGCCCTTCGTGAGGCCTGTGTCCTATGGTTGCTCCACGTCTTTGCCCCCTCAAGGCATGAACCCCAGTGGCCACAGAGGTGTTGTAGGCTCACAGACATTTGAGGAGTGCCCCTATCCTCCTTTGCTCGAATCCAGGTCTGGGGAACCTAAGGCTGGATAGATGGTAGAGAGGGGATGATGAAGCCCAAGCCCAGTTGGTGGAAAGAATTAAACACCCTTCACTACACAGCTGTATTACCCCAGAGGTAACAGATCATGTGTAGAAAATTCTAGCATATGCAGTGTGAGCTCCCAAGTCCATGAGCAGGACCCTGTGAGGCCAGGGGGGAGATGCAGCCCGGCTGCCCAGACCCTCAGAACCACACCCCCACCTGAGGCATCCACTCAGCCTAGGCTACCCGAATGCCAGCTTTGTGTCTGGCTTGTTTGGCTTTTCCATTGTTCTTGTTTCTTCATTTTTCTGGGTAAATCCAGGGCAGGTTGAGGAGGAGCAGGAAGTGAGGAAGATTCTGGGAGAAGAACAGGGTCCCCTAGGCAGGTAGCAGGAGCCCCTTCGGAAGGAATGCTCAGGGGGATGATGGTCACTTCAAGAAACTATCCACCACCAGTGGAGAAAATGGGGATGCAGGGTGTGCGCTGCCCTGCATGGGGAAGCTTGGAGATGGCATGCAACTCTCCCTGCCCCAGCTGTCCAGCCCAGCAACCCTCTGGCAGGTGGAGGGAGGGTGGAAGGGAGAAAGGGAGGCCGACTCACCACAATGCTTTCAAGGAGGCAGGCACTGGGGTATCTGGATCCTTGTGCACCCAGGCAGCTTGGCTCTGCCTTTGATCACACAGCCGGGTGACCTTGGTTCACTCACCTGGAGGGTCACCTCCTCTTTCAGGCCTTCTGGACCCAGGCATCCTGGCTGGGACTTGGGCCCAGCTGCCCAGCCTGCCCGGGCCAGGATCCTCAGGTCCTGTGCACGCTGTGACTATTCAGGCAGCCTAAAGGTGAGGAATTGAGGTCACTCTGCTCCAGACCCCCTTGGCTCCCTGGCCCAGCTGGTCAGCACTCACACCTGGGGTTCACGCCATGTCTGCAAGGCCAGTTCTGTGCATAGGTGGGCTCTGAGCAGGGAGCTTTGGGGTGACTTAAGTACTGTCACCTTTCTCTGAAATAAGAGGACTTGAATGAGACTGGAGTCACCTAGGGGCGGCTCTTCTCCCACGTTGGCCTGACACACAACTGAGTTGCTATTTCCAGGTCACAGCCTGGACCTGGCTGTTCCCACTCGCCAGCCCAGGACTGTCCGCTCTCCCACAGCTGCACAGCCTGGCCCTCTCTGTCCTCGGACCCTACTGCTCTGTGAGGCAGAGTGTTTTTGTAACTCAAGCTGATTTAACACTGCCTGTCAGAGTTGGTCCTAAGAGGTTTTTTTTTGTGTGTGTGTATGTGACCCTTATTTTAAGTCTGGAATCTGACTAGGTTTTGTGATCATTTTTCTCTCTCCCTAAGCGCAAAAGGGAAGAATATAAAATTTATCTTGTGAAGAACCACAGCCATTTGGTTAGGAAAACTCACTCCTGCGAATTTTCTCATTTCCTGCTTAATCTCCATGTTCATTTGGTGTGACAGCCTTGTGTCCAGCAAAAGGGAGACCAGCTATCTGCCTGACACTTGGCTACCAGCCTGTAAAGCCCCACTGACCATCTCCCTGGCATGTCTAAGACATGCCGGGCTTAGGGGCTGAGGAAGACAACTCCTCCAGGTGGCATCTGTTATGAGGCCAGAACACAGAGGCTCTGGCTAGGCGGAGGGGGGCCCAGTGTCAGGCCCTGAGGGGTGGGATGGGTCTGGCAGATCCCAGGCAAGCCCGGAGCCAGCCCCCACTGGGGAGGGGACCTTGGGGCCCCCCACCCTCCTTGCTGCCTCCCCGGGGCACCTGAGCTCACAGCTCGTTTGGCATTTCCTGCACTGGTGGGGCCGCCAAGGAGCCAGGTGCCTGCCGTGAGGGCCTCACTTTGTGTGGGTGTTCCCTTTGGGGAGCGGATCAGGGGCCTTCAAACTCGAGAGGCAGGTGGAGGGCTCTTTAAGCTGGGGCTTCATGGGTCTGAATTAAGGCTTTTGTTTCTGCTTCCTCCCCCATTCAGATTTTGAACAAGAAAGCCTGCCCTGTGATTAGGCTAATCCCACAGTAGTTATACCTTCACATGAAATGTTTGCACACCGAAGGGCACAGAGAGCAGAGCTGCCCAGAACACACGTAAAATTGAATCAGGGGCTCCCAGGATGCAGGGTAGTGATTTCCCATGTGGACTGATACCCTTGTGTCTGGGTCTCTTACTGTAGTGACAAGGTGAGTGTTTCCAGGCCTCAGAGGCTCACTCGGGCCTTCCCCCAGATCCAACAAGCTGGTCCTGACTTCTTCTGGCAGCACCCCTGTCCTCCTGTGGCTGGCCAGGGCCAGAAGTGGTCATCGTGCCTTGGCAGCTGACCTCATGGTTCCCAGGCCCCCTTCCTGGCCAAGAGTCCCTTAGCAGCCAGTGGAACTTGTCTGCAGTTTCAAAGCTACCAATAAAAACAAAACAGTGCCCCTGTCTTCTGGCAGCCCCCCCACCCCTCGTGATCTGGAGGCTCCGGTGTCTGTCTGTTTTTGCTCTGGCATTTTCCTACTTTAGCTCATTTGAAGAGAGTTCTTGGATCCTGCTTTCTGCAAAGAATAATGATTATTTGATAAATTGGGCACAGGGATGGAGTGAAAACCAATACTCACAAAGACAAGAAGAGACCCAAAATTACCTTCAAGAGAGCAGGATGCTTGCTTGTTTATGAGATTTCAACTATACACATGCAGTTAAGGACACCCACTTAGGAATGGCTGAGCTGGTGCCTGCTGTCTTCCAGATGTGTCCTTCATCGGCAATTCAAAGCTGGTGGCCTGAGGGATGGGCACCGTGACTTTGAGGTGGGAGTAGGAGACCCAGAGCATTGAGGTGGCTCCATGGGAAGAGCTGGCTGCTCAGCACCTACATGACCGCCCACCCTACCTCCCCATCCAGCTCTCCATCCATATAGTGCAGGAGGTTGGGGAGTTACCCGGAGGCTGCAGAAACAAAACAGTTTTTTGCCAGAATCAGGAGACTACACTGCCATGTCCTTGGCAATGTGATAAGAGGGCCTGGGGTTGTCCTGTACACTGCACCCGGCAGCCAGCTGTCTCCCGCTGGAGGGTCCACTTTACAGAGGCAAGAAGGCTCCAAGACAGGCAGGGACAGCCCTGCTGTCCAATGGAGGGCCTCTCCTAGTGCCTGCATGGCCTGCGTGGCTGGGAGGCGGTTGGCCTGCGTCATCGCCACCACCAGAAGCAGGGAGCAAAGGGCACTGCATGTTTGGCATTGATGCTTTTACCCAACTTCATTCTTGCATTTAAGGCAGGATATTCAAAGCAGTTAAATTCTGCTTGTATTTTAAGTAACTTGTAATTTCCTATCTTAAAGAAAGGCTTGTACCTTTCACTGCATATATCGAGCATGAAAGAAGTTAGGTTACATAATTTTGAAAATGTACCTATACAGAGACATACGTATTACACATATACGTGGCTATGTACACACGTGGACACACGTGCACTCCAACATGTCTATTTCTTAAACATTGGCAGGCTCGGATGGGGCTCTGAATGCATCTCCGTGCTTCTGGCCAGCCGCGGGGCCATGTCCCTCTCAACTTTTTCACATACGGAGCTCTGTTCACTCACTTCAAATATGAATCCAGCACAGTTCTATCCCCAGCTCCTGAGAGGAAGCCGTGTGCCGATTGTTCCCCGCAGGGCACCTTCAGCAATATTCCATGGGATACGCTGCTTTTTGAAATGGAATTATATCATTAGTACTTGCTGGGATTAGCGCTGACATTGGGCTTATCCATCCTTACATCACCTCCTCTTGTTCAAAGGCTGAAGGGGTGATCTGACAAGCCCACCCACATGTTACCACCCGGGCTGGGAATATTCGTTCTGTGTTAGGTTCTGTGCACATGTGTGGATGTGTGCTTGTGTGCATGTGTGTTCATGCATGCAGAGTGGAGCTGAATAACAGGAGAGGATTTATTCTACTAGGGCAAATATTTTATTTTATTTTTTAATAATTTTTTTAAGCTTATTATGAGAGAGAGACTGAGAGAGTGTGAGCTGGGAGTCGGGGTTGGGGGGGGGGGGGAAGAGAGAGAAAATCCCAAGCAGGCTCTGCAACATCAGTGCAGAGCCCAACATGGGGCTCGAAACTGTGAAACTGCATGGTCATGACCTGAGCCAAAATCAAGTATCAGATATTCAACCAACTAAGCCACCTAGATGCTCCTATTAGGGTGAATATTTTAAATGACTCTGCTCAGTCCCTGTGTCCCCCTCTGCCTTCAGGTGCCCTCATCCTTGCTCAGGGGAGCTGGCTCTCCTGGCCCTGGCCTGTGTGTGGTGGCACTGGGCAGGCATGTGTGGACCTTTCCAGCCTGGTCTTCCATGGTCCAAGAATGTTCTGACTATAACTGATGCTTTCCCAGAAGCTTCCCCACTGTCTGGTGTCCTCCCTGTCCTGCAAAGCATCTCCATTTCCATCCTGGCCACAGGAGGTCCAGAGGGACCCCATGGCAGAATTTACATTAGGACAGAAGGAAAACCATTCCACTTCTAATGAGATGTTTCTTACCATGTCCACAGACTCTGTGTTGATCCCACTCCCAGGACCTTGCACAGGATGTGCTGTTTTGTCACTGACCACTCACATCCTTCACCACCAGGCAATTTCCCGATTTAGTGACATAGTGTTTGTCCTTTATTTCACAGTCGGAGCCTCTGGGAAGTGGGTTTTGTACCTTGGGACAACCTGTTTGAACAGTTAGCCTCAGCTGACTCATCAGCAGTGACACATCAGTTGACCAGGCCCCTTGCACGAAAGCTGAGGGCCCCATCCCCACTGCGGGCGCCCCACTCAGACAGCTGCTCATGTGTCATGGTGGGCCATGTGCGGGACTCACCATTCTTTCTCTGTGTGTCCGTTCCTCTAACAGGTTGGTGGTCGGAGCCAGCTGTATCCTTTGCTGGTGTGCAGGTGACAACCGGCTATGCTCACACTCCCTACGGCCCCTCCCGCACTGCTCTCCCTTACGCCAAAGCCTACACTCTGCCGCCTGGATCCTGGCTCTTATAGGGCCACTCAGGGCAGATGACCTGTACTCAGGGGACAATTTGAGCCTGACCTTTGAGGCTAGGGCTTCCTGGAGACATTTCCTGAGCCACACACTGAGACGGCTGAGCCAGTCAGGGCAGCTGGACACAGCCGTGAGGCAGGTGGTGCTCCCTTGAGAAAAGCCCCAGCCAGGCCCGTTCCTTCAGAGGGAGCAGTAAAACCAGAGAGGGTCAAGAGAGGAGCCATGGGAGGATCTGAGGTCAGGAGAGGGGCTATCTGATGGAAGATGAAAGCTGGGGCTGCTAGCTGGGAATACGGGTCGAAAGCGGCTGTTTCGTGTCTTTCATGTAGGAAACTCTTCCTTGCTGTCACTACTCAGACCCCTTGGAGGGGGAGCCTGTCCCTAAAGGCTGAGATTAAACTCCAGGGAGCCTGCACAAATGCCCCATGGAGGCAGAAGCTGCCATGGCACTGGGTGCTGGAAGGTGCCCACAGTGCTGTCACTGCACCTCCAGAGGCCCCACCTCACCTTGGGTGTGCATTTGTGGGATGGGGGTATGGGAGGGGGTCTTTGTGGCTCCTTCAGGCTGACTGGGGATTGGTGGGGGAGTGGGTGGCTGGCCATGGCACTGGGGTCTCTCCACTTGGCTCCTGATGTCATGATCCATTAGCATTCCTCAGCCTCTGGCAGATGTGGCCCTAGAGTGTGCTGGCTTCCTCACTGGGCTCGGACTGGACACCACTGTCATGATGAGAAGCATCCCCCTCCGGGGCTTTGACCAGGTATGGCTCTGTGTGCCCCCACTCCCACCTTGTGCTCTCCCCAGGGGACTGCATATCCTCAGCCAGCTGCCCCAGCCCAGACATGTGCAGGTGTGGGCTAGAAATGAGGTCTCAGTCTTTAGAAACTGGCCCTTGAGTTGAAGAAGGAGATTGTCCCTGAAATATAAAACACCCACCCAAGTGTGGAAAGGAACATGGAACAGGCACATGGAACAGGCACATAGAACATGTTGCAGCCTCCCACTGGACCTAAGGGCACCCCAGGCCAGCCTCACAGACTGCGAGGTTGAGTCACCCCTTCCCATCTCTCCATTAATGAGAAGGCGAGTGTTGGCTGAAGCACTGTCCTCTGTCTCCCTTGCTGAGCCCTTCTGGTGTCTAAATGCGGTGCTGCCTCCCCAGGGTCAATACTAGGTGGGGAAGCAGTTGCTAGACTGGTGAGGTCCTGGGTGACCACCTCAGGAGATGAAAGCCCCTGGCAGCATTCCCAGTCACCCACCATAGACTAAAAAAATGTAACTCATGAATCAGGATGAGTGTTTGGTGGTTTTCCTGGCCAGTGGTCCACCCCGAACACTTGGAGCATCCACACAGTCTTTCAGGGACTACCAGTTTGATGTCCTGTCCACTGTGCAGGGCCAACACTGCACGCAGTCTTCCTGTCAGTCGGCCACTCCTGAGCTGCCAGGCAGGAGCTCAGAGGGCCACCCTGCGGGGTCTAAAGAGTGCAGGTTGTCCTGATCCAGATCTGGGGCATAGACACCCTTGCTAATGGCGAGACGCAGATACCAGCACTGACTACAGATGCATCCGTGTTAGAAGCACATGGTTTGGTGTGTGTGTGTGTGTTTAACTAAAAACTCTTCAAGGGAAAGTCATCCATTAAAACCCAAGTCTGGGGCTGTCACTGCCAAGATGTCATATGTCCTTCCCCCATGTCCCTGAGAAGAAGACAGACCCCCGTCCATCTGCACTCTGGGCTCTCAGGGCTGGCGAGTTCTCACAGAGGGAAGCAGTGAGCCTGCCGTGTCCAGTCTCCAGCCCCACCCCCCCCCCCAGCAGACACAGAGACCTGTCCCTCTGTCCTGTGCCAGCCACTCTATTTTACTTCACTCAGTGCCTCTGCACTGAGCACCTGCAACAGGGCTGCAGCATCCAGGGAAGGTCTCTGTGTCTCGGCCTATGGGTAGAGTGTGCCGGGCAGCAAACAGGAGCCACAGGAGGCCGCACTGCAGGATGCAGATGCTGACAAGGGGCATGTAGGGATGAGGACCACTCAAAGGACTGGCCTTAGCACTGAGCCTGGGCAGAAGCTGGAGAATGATGAGAAGGGATGCCCTGGGACACAGTGGTGAGGCCAGGTGACCCAGGCCCTGCTCTGCCTCAGAGAAGGATGTGAAGGCCTGGTAGCAGGCCTAGGGCCAGTGGTCTTGCCATGTGGCTCAATTTGACTCAGTAGTTCTCCCTCAGACTGTGACAGAGACTTCAGGCTTGTCAGGCATCCAGAGGGATCAACAGCCTACACTCCTTGTGACTGGTGTGACAATCCTGAACAGGCGGGCCTCTTCATCGTGTGTGTCTCTAAATGAACAGACACCAGAGGATTTAAACAGTGGCTTTTATTTTTCCTAAAAGAAAAAGCTGTGTCTGACTGGAGCTCTGGCCTGCACAAGCCCCCACAGTGGCACCAGGAACCAGGCCCCCATCTGCAGCCAGTCGGTGCAGAGCCTTCTGGGCTGGGAGGAGGGAGCCCTCTCTGCAGACACCCCAGCCAGCCCCATGGCCCCACCATACCTGCTACCTTGTACCTCTTAGTGGGGAGTAGAGGTTCCCACCTAGTGTCCCAGTTCCCCCAATGGTAGAGGAGGTGACAGCATTTGGCAGGGGCAGAGGGGTGGCGAGTCTAGAGCCAAGTGCGATCTGGTTTAGGCAGGCCAGAGCCCCCAGGAGAAGGGGGTGCTTCTCTGTCATTGCTTTTAGTAAAGACTTAGTATCTAGAAAGGAGTCTAAAGGTCAAGTGCATCCTAACCAAAGGGCCTCAGGCCCTTGGATTTGGAACCAGGGAGCGTCAGATGCGCTCCCGGCTCAGCCCTCAGTTCCTCAGTTCCTCTGTGTGAGGAGGGGCACTGCACCTTCTCCTTTGGAGGAACCTTTATTGGGCTCTTCTAGGGCCTTTTCAAGCAGGCAAGAGACCAAGTCCTTTCTTCCTACAGTCCTCAGTAGTGGACATTCTCACTGCTACCTGGTCCTCACAGCATGTTTTCTTGTGCTTTGCAGCAAATGTCTTCCTTGGTCACAGCGTACATGGCCTCTCAAGGCACCAGGTTCCTGAAGCACTGTACCCCGTCAAGAGTGCAGAAACTTCCAGATGGCCAGCTCCAGGTCACCTGGGAGGACCTCACCTCTGGCAAGGAGAACATGGGCACCTTCAGCACTGTCCTGTGGGCCATAGGTAAGGGTGCACTGAGCCACATGTGCACATACAGAAGTGAGCCGTACATGGAGACCAGCAGCGCCACCTCCCCTTCCTGCTGCCTCCAGGGCTCCCCTCGTTCTGCTGGCTCTCAGGTGGGCCAGTCATTGCAGCCCACCTCTTGGGCCATGATAATAGCCCGTGGGATTGCTTGCATTACCTCCCTGTGGGTTGCTTTGAGCTCCTCAGGAGTAGGGGTCTTACTGGTCTTTGTGGATGTCATACTTTGCAGATTTCCAAAGATGGCATCAGTGATAGGGCAGAGGCCTTGGGCCTTTCTCCGCCTTGCATGGGCTGGCTGCCACCTCACCCACAAGTGGTTATATTCTCATTCTCCTATTCTCTGAGAGGCATGGGTCCAGCTTTTTGTGGGGGTAAAGGCTGAGCAAGCATGGCTGGGCAAAATTAGACCATTGGTGACATGGCCAGACAGACTCCTTCCCAGGCTGAATCCTCCTGCATCCCAAAGCCACCCCTGAGGGGCAGGATGGAGAGTGGGGATGCAGCGGGGTTGATACGGGCCCAGGGCCTGGGCCTGGGCTAGTCTGAGGGAGGGACGTGCACTTTGAGGACAGGCACCCTGGCCGGGAGCCAGGCAGGAAGAACAGAGAGCTCAGCCATTGTGCCCACCATGAACCTGCTTGTGACTGGGGCACGGTGGTGCTGTGAGTGGGCTGTGGTCGCTGAGGGCTGACAGGTTCTCGTTAGTGAGGGCGTGTGGCACTGGGTGCAGTACACCTGCTTGGACATCGTGCCCACCTGATACCTGTCTTCTAGGGTTGGAATCTCGTTTTCCTAAGCCTTCTGTCAACTTGCATGTGAAAAAAAACAATTGAGGTCTTCCTTTCTCGAGGTCTTTAGTTCTCAGGGTCTCTCTGCACTGGGCCTGGTCAGCTCTCCCTCCGCTATGAGCTCAGAACCTGAGTAGCTATCTGTCTCGTCATCTGCTTCCATGTCAGTTAATTGAATGTTTACTGAGGACTCCGAGGGGCTGTCCCATCAGCGTTTGTCAAGACATGGTCGGCCTGGTTCCCACATCCCCTGCAGTGAGCCGCCGGGAGGAACAGGGCTGCACCACACAGCAATGTACATCTGAGAAGCCTCTCTGGTTTTCTGAGTTCTCAGAACACTTGGAATCAGACAATAAGATAAACTCTGGAGGAGTCAGAACCCTTCACTTGTGTGTGGTCAACACGAGCAGATTTAAGGAGCAAGAAAATGCCTTGTAGTAAATTTAGTGCCTCTTGTCCAAAATTTAGCAAATGGCCACAGGAAATATTCTTGTTCAAATCATAAAACTAAATTTACTTTTACTAAGTAAAACCCACTTAGGTTTATTTTGTTGAACACTGTGAAAGGTTATATAACTATTCAGATCCAGAAGTGTAAGTTGATATTTATCTTTTTTTTAAGTTTATTTACTTATTTTGAGAGAGAGAGAAAGAGAATCCCATGCAGGCTTTGTGCTGTCAGCATGGAGCCTGATGCAGGGCTCAATCTCCTAGAACTGTGAGATCATGACCTGAGCAGATACCAAGAGTTGGGCGCTTAACCAACTGAGCCAGCCAGGTGCCCCTAAATTGACATTTATCTTAAACTCCATTCTAAAAGGTGAGGTGGCAAGTTTTTCCCCTGATAATGCTTTGGGCCTCCCCCCCCCCCCCCCCACAAAATATGTCCCTTCTCTCACCTTTGGACAGAGGCAAAGGCCTGTGCCCATATGCCATCAGCAAAGCCCACACTGACGGCAGCAGCTCAGAGGGCAAGGGGCCATGCCCTCAGAAGGCTGCAAGTTCCTCCAAGCTTGGAGGGTCCCTGGTGGGCAACAAGCAGGGCCCCTGGCGCGCAAACCTACTCTCCCCCGCCAGGAGTCCATTTTATTTTTTGTATTTTCAAAAAGAGCATCCCCCAGACAGTCTGCCCAACGTGATTGATGCTGGGGGTGGAAGCTTTTCACAGTCCTTGGCCTTTGACCTTGCTTCCCGAAGCGGCGCTGTGGTGGCGGCGGTTTCTGGCACGCCTTCTGGGGCTGTACGGGCATGTGCTGACTTTGCTGCTCGTTCCCGGGCCAGGTTTTGTAAACAATCAGGAGCCACTTCCCAGTTTAACAACTGGGAATGTTTTCTGCTGGTTTACCCCATAAGCCTTTATCCAAGCATTATTTCTGCTTACAATAAAAGATGATCCAATCCAGGACGTTAAAATAAAACACGCTGGGGGCTGAAGGGCTGGTACCACAAATGGCTCCTGGACCATAGTTCTGCCTTAGCAGCAAGCGCTGTGTGCACACAAGCTGGGTAAAGGCAGGAGAGAAGGATGCCCCTCGTGCCCTGTGGACACACTGAGGGCTGGGACGAGCTTCCGTTGCGTTCAGCTGCCCTAGTGCCTGGTGCCTTGGTCGCGGCCGGTGAGGACAGCATCCATAGGGATGGAGAAGTGGGCCCTGCAGTCTACAAGCCAAAGAGGACTCCAAGCCTCTTCCTCAGCCCAGCCTTGATCTCCACGTGGTGGATTAAATACATTAGCAGTTAAAGCAGTTAATTGCTGTGCAGGGGGCCAGCTCATTGTTTGTCTCTGAATCACCCACCCACACCAGGTGTCTCAGATAATAGACTGGGAACTCGCAGCAAGGAGGATTTCCTGTCTGCAGATGTGCCGATTACGGTGCTGAGTGAAGACAGTCAGCCTGCGCTGTGCCGCAGGCTCGAATTCACCCTGTGCAGTTAACCAGTTGTGGCCTGAATCCTCAGCTGTCTGGGGGAGCAGGAGCAGGACAGGGCATCCGAGTGGACACCTGGGTGTGTAAACACCTCTGAGCTGGAGCTCATCCTTAGCTTAGCTTAGACTTTGCTTCAGAGGATGGGCAGAGGGCCTCTGGAGTGAGGCTTAGGAGAACCAGCAGTTAAAGCTGTTGCGTACCCCTCAGCATCTCAGAAGGCTTTCTATCCTTCCCTTGAGGGAAAGGTAGAGACTCTGGCGCATCCTTTCCTGAACCACAGGAGTCCTGCGCGTGATCAGAAAGCCCAGACAGCTGGTGTTCCCACTGTCCGGAGTGCCAGGAAGGGCTGTCCTGGCCCTGCCTCAGGAGCCCAGTTGATCTGTTAGGAATCAGCCATTTCTTCTTCTTCGGACTTTGTCTTAGCAGGAGAGCTGGTGTCGTCCACCTGTGTGTAAAGCCTAAGGATGACTTCTGAGCCTCTAAAATGGCATAAAGGGAGCCAGCAGGCACTGCGGGCCTGGCTTTCCCACTTCTAATCCAACCACCATACTGAGGACCCCACTTCATGTACAGTCCACCTGAACAGAATGTGTACATAGACCACAGCCAGGGAGGTGGTGGCGTCCGTGGAGACAACACTGGGGGCCTGTAGTGTCCAGGGAGTGGAATGCATTTGCCCAGGAGGGGCTGCAGCCTGGGGCTCCCCTCTCTACCCTGGGAACTGCTTGCTCTGGTTTACATGAGGTCATTTGCTTAGTTAGTCACATTCAACCTCAGCCGATGGCTCTCTCGTGCCACAGATATGCCCCATTCAAGTCCTCTGGGCTATCCACCCTACCCCCACCCCCACCCCTTAGGGCTGAGGGGCAGCACTGGGAGCTGGAGGCAAAACAGAAGCAAGCGCCCCCACCCCTCTCCCGCAGACTCTAGGAATTCATGGGTGGGAGTGCTCTGAGTCCAGCAAGATGGATGGGACAGTCCAGGCCCCAGTGCCTCCTGAAAGCTGTGAGTGGGGCCCAGGCTCTCCATGGCTGGCACTTGGATGTTGGAGAGGGGCTGGCAGGCTGAACACAGGTGCAACCTTGTTGAGAGAAGCCCAATCCAAGGCCAGCAGGCCTG
Organism: Prionailurus bengalensis; assembly: GCF_016509475.1. Classification (NCBI taxonomy): domain Eukaryota; kingdom Metazoa; phylum Chordata; class Mammalia; order Carnivora; family Felidae; genus Prionailurus; species Prionailurus bengalensis. The sequence continues at coordinate 27,925,796 of NC_057356.1, forward strand.
TTCTTTGGGGGTGACCTGCATCCTGCTGTGGCTGTAGGAAACTGCATGTGGCCATGTTCTTCCCAGTGGTACTCCGTAGTGGCCTTTCTGTGATGGGCCTAACTACCTGTGATGAGCCCACCCTTCTTTGCTCTCAAGGCCTTAAGGGAAGCATTGCTCTGCTTGTGAGCCTCTGATACTCTAACACCTTTTTATTTTAGTGTAAACGTCAAGTTTAATTAGCAACATGAAGAGAGAACCCAATCTGCTTGTGTATGTGGTTTGTTTTCTTGGAGGAGAAGACAGTCATGGAGCTCTTCCTGGGCCTGAGGCCACAGGCTTCCCCACCACACCATGTGGCCCCAGACGGTGCACCATATGGTCAGTGACTGCCATTTATCTCTGCTCTGGCTCACAGACTGTCCCCCTGCCCTCTGTGTGGGATGCCCTGCACAGCCAGGGGCCAAGAGCTATGCCAGGCTTGCGAGCTGGCTCCTCTGTGCATCCAGGGTCACCCCAACTTCCACAGCCATCAGACCCAGGCTGGCCTACCTTCATGCTCATGGTCATCGAGCAGAGTCTTTTTACCAAGTCAAATTCAATATTTATGGTTAGAACTTGGTGGAAACCAATTTCTTTAAAAAAAGAAAAGAAAGCCCTGGTGAAAATATTTCTAAACATAAGTGAACATCGTTTATATGCATTAATGTGCACTATCTAAATCTAAGTGCTACTGGGAACAACCAGCAGGAAGGTTATATTGACATTTGTAATTGTTACAGCAATAGTTACCACCTGCCAGGGAACATGTTCCTTCCTGGGGGTTCCAGTGGACTAGGCTGCAGCTGAACCTGAGCTGGACGCTCCACCAAGTTCTAGGGCTGACTGGTTTAGGGGCCCATGTGAGCTTATTTTATATGCTGTCAGTGCTGCATGCAAGCTTGAAAAGGAAAAACCCACATGTGGGGGGGTGGTGACAGGTGTCATCAGGATGGCCAGGGGGGAGTGGCAGGTGCTCAGTGGTCATAGTGAGCCACTAGCCTCAAGTCATGATAAGGTCCTCAGGTCATACAAAGGCTCACTAATTTCATTCAGCAAACATTGAGCCCTGCCTGGGCCCCAGACCAGCAGGATCGATGCTCTGCCCTGCCCTTGGGGTGCTTTAGGTTGTGGCTAGGGTTCTGGGGCTCATGTAAAAAGGGCTATTCCAGAAAATAAAAGGAGCTCTTTGCCATCATTATCCTTTTCCCTAAAATCTCAAAGATGACAAGAGACATAATAAATTTTTAAAAGGTAGGTTGGTTTCAAGGGATCTGACTAGAGGTGCCAAAGGTGTGAGTTCCGCATTCTGTGTCTGGTCCAGGGTGCTGCGAGGGCCCAGCCTATGGGGGTGGCTGGCTGTGGGGGCCACATATGTGCCCCCCAGGAGGGTTGGTTCTCCATGAGCCCGTGTGAAGCCGCTGGTCCCCCATCCTCTTGGCACTGAGCTTCAGGCTGCTTCCTTTACACGCTGGCTGCGCCTGTCTGATCAGAGCCCCTCATTCGCGCTGTCATACTCCTGCTGCCACTTAAATCTTACCTCATTACACGGATTGCCCTTCACTCGTCGGAACGTGTGCTCCAGGCAGGCGTGAAATTGGAGGGAATGCCCGTTTTCCCGTAACGGGGTGAAAGACACGCATGAAACCGCATGTGTCCGGTTGTCTGCATCCCTGTGCCCAGCTGAGCAGGTAGTAATGACCAACAGGCGCCGTCTGGGGGGTTTTCGACCTTCAGCCTTCTCCGGCCTTCTCCAGCTGGCTGGGTGAGCATCGTGGCCTAGCTGCCTCCCCCGGGCCAGCAGCAGCAGCTGGTGGGACTCCAGTGCAATGAGGGGAGGGCTGGCCTGGTCCAGCTGCACTGAGAGCTCTAGGCTGAATGCAGCTTCTTCCACCACTTCAGCACCCTGGGGTGCCCTGGATGCTGGGCACAGGGAGGGAGGCACTCTTACCTTGGTGACACCAGGGCTCACGTGGTACCCTAGAGGGACTCAGGCCAGTGGGCAAAGCTGGGCCTGGTGAAGGAGGCAGCTTCAAGGGCCCATCCACATATTTATTCGCACATTGCCTCTGAGGAGGAAATGAGAACATGTTTGCATCTGGAATCTTAATGCCCTGATTGTGGTAAATATGATGCAGTGGCATTCGTGTATCACATGAGAAACTCTTACTTACAAGGCAATGAAGTTATGGAGATATGTATAAATGAATGGAAAAAAGGCAAGGAACTGGCAGTTCACAAAAGGAAATACAGCTAGTAAATACGTGGCCAAAAGTACTTAACTTTACTGGTAAATGTACTGGTAATCAAAGAAGCGAAAGTTAAAACAGCAGTGGGAGTGAAGGAGCAAGCCCAAGAAGGAGCCATCTGTCCAGGCACAGCTCCCTGCCCTGCTCCGAGGAGGCCCCACCTGGCTGGTCAGCCTTCCTCTAAGGACCTGTCCCAAGGAACTAAACCAACGTTTGGACAGACCGCCGTCTCCATCCCAGTGGTGTCCAGGGAGCAGAGATGTGGGAGTCAATCCAGGGGAGCCACTCAGCAGTGCTCGGCAAACCCAAGCCAGGTGCCAAAGAGCTGAGGCCCCAGGGAGCAAGGGATCCCATTGGTCATAGAACACATGGCCTCCTGGGGGGCGGGGGGAAAGCACCATGCATGACACACAGGGTGATACAGATGGGGGGATGCCGTGGGGGCTCCCTTCTCTCCCCAGATCGCCTGAGGAGTGCTACCTTTATTTTTGCATAAGAGGGAAATGGTCAGGGAGAAGACTTTGCACGGTGCCTGAGTCTGGCTTCTGGTCATTTAAGTCTGACCTGGACTGGGCATTGTTCATGGGGCCAGTGCTGCCCTGCTTGCATGGCTGGCCACTGGGTCCCTACCCCAGCACCTCTGACTTCCTTGAGGGCTCCAGGCCTGAGCTATGTGGGGTCCGCACACCATCTGACTGGGCCCCTACCCCCTTTGGGGAGACATGATGGCTCTGAGCACAAGGGAACAGAACTTCAGAAGGTCATGTGGGATGTCCCTCCCTCCTCCATGACCCTTGTCCACATTGTTTGCTCAGTGAGGCCCATGTCCTGGCTGTGGCCCCATGAGGCTGACAGGGCCTACCACATAGCTCAGGGGCATGGCCCACAGAATGGGGTGCCTGGGTGGAGCTGGGCCCCCTGCCAACCCCAAGTCTCACCCCACACAGGCCCAGTCAGCACAGCTTCCAAAACCCGATGTGCCAGCGGCTGCCCTTTTAGGGCCATTTCTGTTTGGTGCAACCACTCTCTTCCTTCAGTGTTCATTCCCAGAAGCATCAGTGGAGTGCCTCCCACAAGTTGGGCATATTCCTTCTGTCTACTCCACTCTTGTCACTCCTTTTAAATTTATCTTTATATTCTTGAGATCTTGGATGTGATTAGGCTGGCATCTGGGAGGTGTGTGGTTACCATGGTTACCATAAGGCACAGGAGGAAACATTCCTGACCTCCCATGACCGGCCAGGCAGGAGTGCAGCATGGCTAGCCTTAGAGCAGGGTGGTCTGCAGGCAGCCAGCTTTGCCCTCACATGCTCCAGCCTCAGCCTGGAGCCATCACCTAGAGGTCATGGGCCTGGTAAGCTGCTGTATGCCCTGTTCCCCACAACTGAAGGTCTGGGGAGGAGCCTGAGAGCTGAGCTATGAGTCCCCTACCTGCAGAGCCCCTCAGCCTATCCAGCAGACCCCCACCAGGCCTCCCCACTGGGCCCAACTCCTTCCTCACTGAGGCACAGCACATTCCAGTCCTAGATGCACAAGAGCTCCCAGATGCCAGCCGGATCCCCTACTCGGGAGTCAGGCCTGGGCCCCCACGCTGCCTTATGCAGGACAGGACACTGGCCAGCATGGCATGTTGCGCTCTACATGCTCACCGGTCTCCATTCACATGACTAGTGCCGGTATGGATGCCATCAGGGACCTCTAGGGCCTTGCGTCACGTCGCCTGTGTCTGGTATGCTGGGTAATGGGTGTCAGCCCGCCTAGCACCTGATTCCTGTGGCCAAGCAGAATGAAGAAGCTGGAGCCGGCTCCCCATGAACTTGAGAAGCATGGCTTAGTTGAGTTTGTGTGTTTTGACTTCCCACTCTGGGAGAGCAGCTGGAGACTTAAGGTTTCCCTTTCACAGAACTTGGTCTTCCAGATGTTCAGATTGGCACCACCCACTACCCGACCTCTCGTGTGTCTGAGCCACCACAAGCGGTGGGAATTGTACCTCTGAAACTGTTTATCATTGCCTTCGGGAGACACGCTGAGCCTCAGGGAGCTCCAGGGGGCCGCCGCTGTCCTCCTAGAGCCTGGCGGGAAGAGCTGCATTTGCTACCTCCTGGCTTAGCAAGGCCACCTTGTCTGAGTTAGGGGAGAAAGGGGGCTCTGCTGGCAGCTTGGCTGTGACAAGGCCCAGGGCTGTAAGCATATGAAGGCTGGCAGGGAGGCTGCTGTGCCGCCGTCCCCTGCCCCACTGGCCTTTGCACCCAAGACTTGCTCGTTAGGATTAGCCAAAATGACTGCACTTGAGGACAGGGATGATGTGTGGTTTGGGCTCCGCCTTGCTGCCCATCTCCGTGCTCAGCTCTAGAGGTCTCAAAGCTGGGGATGTACGCTGGGCAGTCATCACAGGCACACGAGAAGAGGAGCTGAGGCTTGTAGCATCCAAGGCCTGGCCTCTAGCCCCACTCACTCAGCACCTGTGCTGGCTGCCAGAGAGGGTTGGTGGGACCTGCCCCGAGACCCTGAGCAGGACATAAGTTTGTGCATTCTCGCCGCCTGCTCTGGGGGACATCCTGCTGCCAGACTCTGGGGACAGGAGGCCATAGCCTATTCATGCAAACACAGTCTGGTGGCAGGATGGAAAAGCATAAATCCACCACAAAGCACCATCCTGTCCCTAGTATGAACTTGTGGGAAGAGCACCCTGTGGGAGGGTGGGGAACCCTGGGGTCACAGAGAGTGGAAGGGAGGGTGCCCTACCCCAGGAAGGGCCATATGGGGACACAGGAGGCTTTCAGCTCACTTGGGGCCCACAGACACGCTCCACAAAGACTGAGACACATGTGGACCTCAGCCTCACTGGAAAATGCATGCATATGACAGGAGCCACGGCTTCTGGGAGAGACCTGGGTTGTGTATATTCCATGTCTTCCCCTCAGGGCACAATGCCTTCAGAGGCTGCGTGGCCCTGTCATGTTGTCTCTGCAACCATGGCTAGAGTGACCTTTGTTCATACTGTGCCATGCTATAAGGTGTATAAGGGAAGTAGGCTACCTCCCTGGAGCCTGGGCTCTGCAGTAGGGAAGGGTTGAGATCACCATACAGGGCTGGGGCATGCATCATTCTTGGGTTGTCGCTGCTTCTAGACTTTTTCTGTGGTCAGAGCCATAGGAACTTGGTATTTAAAAAAAGAAAATGGAATGAGTAAATTCCACATTTAAATTTGACGTTATGGGGTTTTAACCACTTTGAATGGCACATCAGATCTGTTTCCAGGTTTATTTATTGTTAGAATATAATCCTCTTAGGACATACAGTGGAAATATGTGTTGCCATAGTCTCTTGAGCAAATTATCTTTGTATGTGCTTGGTTATCAACTGCCTATCCAATTAGGCCCATTGGTTTCAAGTTGTTTACAAGTTACAGGGACTTTTCTTCCATTTTTTTTTTTTTGTTGTTTGAATATATAAACTGTGTATATGATTAAAAAACCAAAATTATATCACAGGCTATATTCAGAGAAGTCTTGTCTCCATCTCTGCTTTCTCTACCCTGTTTCCTTCCTTTCTGTTTCTTCTAGTCCTTCTTCATCTTCTCGTTGCTTCTTTGTGCAAATAAAGGTGAGGTATGTGCATATGTGCACTGTGTATGTGCATGTGTGTGTGTGTGTGTGTGTGTGTGTGTGTGTGTGCGTGTGAGGCTCACAGAGGCCAGGAGCCCCTCGACACTATTGTGCTTCATGTTTTACCGATTCCAAATGGGCATTCTGAGAAGTATTCTGAATAAACCAAGGAGTCTCAGTCAGAACTGCTGAAAGTCTCTCAGCCTTGCTCTTTATTTCCTTCAGGTCGAATTCCAGAAACCAGAAGTCTGAATTTGGAGAATGCTGGAATAAACACCAACCCCAACAGTCAGAAGATTCTGGTTGATGCTCAGGAAGCCACCTCTGTCCCCCACATTTATGCCATCGGAGACGTAGCAGAGGTACAGCCTGCACCTGTCACCTGGCCTCACCACCCCATGCCCCCACCCCACTGGGCCTCAGGGGCCTATGAGGCTCCCAGAAGCTCTGGACCAAACCCCAGGTGCCATTAGACTCAAGTTCTGGGAAGGATTGGGCATCAGCCTCTGCTTGCTCGAATGCTCCTCCTTTCTGTGGAGAGGGGATAGGAAAGCTTTCAAAACTGAAAGCAGATTCCTGTTGTGAACCTCTGAGGGAGAGGCATCTGTTCACACACAGGGCCTCAACTTCCCCAAAGATGGGCTGGTAATACAGAGCCTTGGGGCTGTCCTGGCCCCACAGTACCAGGCTTGACCTCCTCACCTCAGTTTGCCCTCTGAACTGTGGGTGGGTCAGTACCCTCCCCAGTTGGGCTGTCAGATGGGGGCAGGGCACATGGACGCAGCCCCAGCTCACCGCCTGCCTGCTGCTCCCCTTGTGAGTCTCTGGTGGAAGCCCCACCCCTAGCCTGGGAGACATCTTGTCAGCGCCCCTCCCTTCTTCATGGCCTGTGGCTGGTCTGTTGTGGGATCCCCATGTTCCCAAAGCCTCAGGAGTAGTCGACCTGTCCTGCATATGTGCAGCATGTTCTAAGGAAGGTGGCTCAGGCGGGGCCCTGGCCAAGCCTGAGAGTTAGATGCTCCAGGACCCCAGACCCCAGCAGGCCTCTTGGCAGCCAGACCTGCCAGCACCATTGATGTGTTAGTTTCCTGTGGCTGCCATTACAAATCACCACAAACTGGGTGGCTTAGATCAACAAAAATGTATTCTCTCACATTCTGGAGGCCAAAAGTCTGCAATCAAGGTATGGGCAGGGCTCTGCTCTCCCCAAAGCCTGTAGGGCAAGACGAGTCCTCATCCCTTCCATCTTCTGATGGCCCTGGGAAGTCCCAACTTGGAGCTACAGCACTCTGTTCTCCTTCTGCCCATCTTCATGTGTGTGTGTGTGTGTGTGTGTGTGTGTGTGTGTGTGTGTGGTATGTGGTGTGTGTGTGGGGTGTGTGTGTGTGTGTGTGTGTGTGTGTGTGTGTGTATCTGTTGTTTCTTTCTTCTTAGGACCCTCTCATTGATTTTGGGTCCACCCTAAGTGACAAATCCTAAATGATCTCAATTCTTAACTTATATTTGCAAAGAGCCTCATTTCCAAACAAGGTCCCATTCTGAGGTTCCAGGCAGACACGCATGTGGGGGATGCTATTAACCCATCATGATGTGTTCTGGCACAGCCACTTTTCTGAGTTCTGTGGCCACTGTAAGAACAGACAAAAGTCCTAGCCCTCATAGAAGTGACATTCTGGTTGGGGTCATAGATGACAAGTAAATAAGTGAACCATTTCAGGTAGATGTCAGAAGATGCTTAGTGCAGCAGTCCAGGGACACCTGAGGGAGGAACAGAGCCAGCTACAGGACCCAGGGGAGCTCAGTGAGGACGCTTGTGCCCATCTGAGACTGTAGGCACCACCCTGCCCATGCATACCCCAGAACCCACTTTGGGAAATGCTTGGGGGTGGGGGAACCAGTATCTACAAGTGGGCCCCTGGGTGGAACATCCCAGAGTTGAGGGGGTATAGGTGGCAGCTATCCCCAGTGCTGCAGGACCATCCCAACTTCAGCCTCTTCCATAACTCACAATGGGCAGGTCTTCTGGAGAGCTTGGCACAGAGACCAGGGCGGGAGGCCATGCAAGGCTGGGCCTTCCCTTTGTTCCTGAAGGACCAGCCTACCCATCTGACATAGTCTTTCATGAAGACACCTGACCCCATATAGACCCCTCCTTCTAAGACAACTTGGCCCCTGGCGTTCCCATGGTACCAGAAGGGTCATCCACTAGCTGTGGCCAGTGCTGACTTGTGAGCCAAGAGGCTGCCACTTGAAGCTGCCTGTGAACCCAGACTCATGAAATGGTTCGTGGGGAGCAGACTACCAGATGGAGGTGGGACCCCGGGGACAGCTTGCTGGAGCATGCGGTCAAGAGCTGCAGCCACTCCTCACAACCAGGTCATCTCTGACCATCTAGTCAGGCTGCTGGGGTGGACGGAAGTGAGTGGCTTCACATGCCCACATGACTGGGCAGCATTGTTGCTCGTGTGATCTCTGGTGGTTGGGACATGGCATTCTCTGGTGGCACCTTCTGTGTTCATCCTGTGTGCTGCACCCTAAGATAGCACTCATGGTCCTGGGAGAGTGCCTTGTGTATTAGACCGTGCTTTCTGTGCACCCAGGAGCCGAGTGAGATCCATGTGCAACAGGGCTCGTGCCGACATAGCAGAAACCATAGTATTTCAGATTGTGTTGCCAGAAATACATAGTGCACACAAAGGCAGTATCTACTGAAATATTAAATCTACTCAGTTGGAAAGGTCATTCTGGGCAGTCAAAAGAGTTAACACCCCAGTGGTCTGGCATCCAGCGGGGAAGAGTCCAGCAGGCGGGTGGGGCGGCCATTGTCTAGTGCGATATTGTGTGCTGTGCGCATGGACGTTTCCGCAGTTAGTCAGGCCCGGTGGAATGCACGGGCTGCTTTCACAAGTTTATCTCTGTGGATCTCTATTCATTTCTGGAATGTCAAACAACATCTGCATTTCCTGCTGCTACAGAGGTGATTGGCAGCCGGTCCCAGGCTGACGCGTGCAGGAACACTGGGGGCTGTGCCACCTCCTGCTCCCCAGGCAGGACACACCCTGGGACGGAGGGGCCTCCAGCAGCACAGCATTCTGACTTGGGATCTGTAATGGACTGTGACATGCAAGCCAAGCTGCTTGTCAGGAGCACACGAAATGCTTCCAGGGCCCATTTTAGCCTGAATCCCAGTTAACGTGAATGGTTGAACAGTAGCGGGATCTCCTTTGAGCTTTGTCATGAGGGCAGCTCTCCAAGGCCACCAACATGAAGAAGGAGTTCGGAGAGAAGCTGTGCACGAGTGTGGGCAGCACAGCTGGGTGCATGGGCAGCTTACCTGCTTTTCCAGGGAAGGGGGTCATAACTACAGGTGTGTTCTTAGAGCAGAACAGAGGGAAGCAAGCCAGAGAACAAGCCAACCCCCAGGAGCCCTGGGGCCCAGAGGCAAACAGCCTTTGGAGGTTTCTGAAAGGGGCAAGCTTCTCTAGGAAGGCATGGGTGGTGGTGAGGGTACTGCACAGACTCCCTCAGACATGCCAAAGTGACCCCAGGCTCCCTCCTTACATCAGGGGCGGCCTGAGCTGACACCCACGGCTATAATGGCAGGAAAACTCTTGGCCCGGCGCCTGTATGGTCAGTCCTTAGATGTGATGGATTACAGCAACGTGAGTACCCACCGCCCTTTAGCATGCTAAGTCCAGCCTGGAGACGGCCGCAGTTCTTTCCGGGGGCATGGGGTGTGTGTGCACGTACATCTGTGGGAGTGCATGCACATGTGCCTCCACGTGTGCACGCATGTGAGCTTTAGCTCTGAAGGTGTGGCCCAGGAACAAATGAGGGTGTCCACCCGCCTTCTTATGAGCCGCCAGCCAGCACATCTAAGGACCTAGCCTGCACTTGCTGTTCTTGTGTCCCATGGCAGGCATCTTCAGTTTTGGGTCCCCAAGGGTATAGGTCACTTAAGACCTGCTTTCCAGGTGCCCACCACAGTCTTCACCCCGCTGGAGTATGGCTGCGTGGGGCTGTCAGAGGAGGAGGCCATGGCTCGCCACGGAGAAGAGCATGTGGAGGTAAGGTCCCCGAGGATAGAGGGGGGCCAGGACATCATGCCTGTGTGGCGCTCATGCCCTGATGATGGCCTCTCCCCGACAGAGGCCTGGTGAACCAGCAACAGTATTGGCCTCCCTGCTTTCCAGGGCCTGAAGTTTGGCAGGGTAGGGCAGGGGGGCCCCAAGTGATGGCTGAGATATGGTATGAAGGGATATGTAGGGCGGATTGCTGGAGGACAGCCCCAGAAACGAAGGCACGTTTGGGTTGTGGTCCCCCTCACAGGGGCATGTGTCTCCCTCCACCTGGAAAGGCTTCTCTTACCCTCTGACCTTTTCCTGCCCTCCAGCTGCTGCTCTCCACCTCCACCCTACCCCACCTGGCCCTGCCCTCGGGTACCTCCACCTTCCTGCCACCCCTGCCTCGGTTCCTTATCTGAGATTCGTCCAGCGCTCACAGGCCCCCAATAGCCCAGACTTGGTACTCAGCGCTCACTGGCCCCCAATAGCCCAGTAACCAGGTACTCACCCTAGAGGAAGGCTGCTTCTGGAATCTGTTCAGCTGGCCTGCTGTGGCCTGGGGTGGCCCCAGGAGGTGCCCCAGGTGGCTCAGCAGGATGCAGGAGCCTTTGAAACCTGCCAGGCTGTGCATGCTGAGAGCCTTCCATGTGGCTTCATCTTGCTACTGCAGCAGCTTGCAGACGGACCAGGAGAAACCAGACCCCGTGTGGCCACCACTGTGGGCCTGGTGTCCTTCGGGAATGAGTCACTGGGTTCCAGGGCCTGCCCCTTGCCCCAGCGCCCCGGTCCCCTCCATCAACGGGCCATGCCTGACAGGCCGGCCTTCCCCCCAGCACTGTATTTGCTATTTTTGTTTGATTCATCACAAGTACATGGGGACATATGTTCATGGCATTCTATAATGTTGTTTTATGTTTCACAATGTTGAATGGCCAAATACCCTTTGTTTGTTTTCTTTTCAATTCTGTCTTAGTTAGAACAATATTCTCTGAAGTTCCATTAATTAATAATGGCTGTGCAGCACATGTGAGCGCCCCGCTCATTTTTTACTCGGCCGCAGCCCCGAACACGCTGTCGAACCCTTCTCGGGTGCTGAAAGCCTTTGTCCGACAGCTCCAGTGTGGCCCGGGGGCCTCCCTACATCTGCCTCCCCCTCTTTGCTCAAGTGAGGGCCCAGCAAGCACCAGAGTGCCCTCAGGAGGCCAGAGAGCCACTGGGTGGGCTGGACATCCCCTTCCAATGTCCGCAGTCACCCCGTCCACTCTGCAACATCCACCTGGTGTGTACTCCTGGGGGCACCGTGTCCTATGTTGAGCCTCAGACTGTGACTTGTCACAGTGGACTGCACTTAGCCAATCTGGTGCCCACTTTGCTACTGTGATCGGTAGGAGTCTTGGGCCTGGATTGAAGAGGGTCTGTCCTGCAGACAGTGTGGCTCCAGCCACAGTCTACCTTTGTGTGGGAGAGAGAAGGGTGCTATCCATGGCCAGCTGAGCCATGTCCTTGCCCCAGACCACAACCTGCAGGCCAAGTGGGCAGTTCTGGGCTCCCACTACGTCCACGCAGTTCACTGGACCTGTAAAATGCCTATGAGGCTACTGACTCCAGGAATCGTTATCTTGTCACTTAGGTTTATCATGCATATTATAAACCACTGGAGTTCACAGTGGCAGAACGGGATGCATCCCAGTGTTACATAAAGGTAAGTGTCCTCATGGGCCTGGACTGGGGCATGCCAGGAGGTGAGAGGCAGGGAAAGAGCTGGCACCCACGGGTGGAGAAGCTCCATGCAACCACCCGTGCCCCCAAGACAGGGCCGTGCGTGCAGCCCCGGGGTCCTGTCTCCAGCCAGGCTGGCAGTTGACAGTGTGGCTTTCAGATGGTGTGCCTGCGGAAGCCCCCACAGCTGGTGCTGGGCCTGCACTTCCTCGGCCCCAATGCAGGTGAAGTCACTCAAGGATTTGCTCTGGGGATCAAGTAAGTCTAGAGAAATGTCAGCCGTTGTGCAATGCCCAGACTGGTGTCCCTCCGAATGTTGGTGGCTCTGCAGTTGGGAGTCTGCCATGTTGGTGTTGCTTTTATGTAGCATTGTACGTGTTTTCAGCAGAGCGTCTCCTCAGATGTGGCACGTCGTGTTACATGAGAGGCAGCCGGGCCACCTGGGGAGCAAAGGGAGAAGCCCATGTCCCTGATCACCCAGGGTGGTGGTTGGGGGTTGGTCACAGTTTGGGTCTTTTCTACTCAGAATGAGCAGGGTTGGGGCCCTTCTTCACATGGCAAAGCACCCAGTCAGTAATGAGCGAGGTTGACGAGAGCTGCCCCAGGGCCAGCATGTGTTTTCCAGAGCTGGGCCTTGGTCACAAGCTGTGCTTTGTAGGGTCCCAGGTCCCCAGGCTTGCCTGGAGCCTTTGCTGATGGAGTCTCTGGGTGGAGGTGAGTTGTCTGGGGCAGTGGGGTGTGGGGCTGTCAGAGGCAGGAGGGTAGAAAGGTGAAGCGGCAGTGAGGAAACCAGGAAGGGCTTCCTGGGCCACCTGGAGCCCCATATGTGCTTGGGGCTTGTGGCTGTGGCCAGGACCCAGCCTTGGAGCTTGAGGCGGGGGGGCAGGTAGGAAGTAGGAAGTAGGAAAGGGCAGGAGCTAGAGCGGCAGGGCCCATACCCAGGAATGGTGATGGGGCTGTGAGGGTTTAGTACAGATGCCCTGGGAGTATTGAAGCCACTGGGTGGGCCAGGCACCTGGTAACAATAATAATTATAGGACAGAGCCAATAGGAAGATCAAGAACATGAATGGGCAAGTCACAGGAAAAGGAAATTAGTAGAAAAAGTAGAAAGTTGCTGTGTCTTATTTGGAATTTTTAATATAATTAAAATACCAAGAAACCATTTTGGCCAGTGAAGGTTTGACACCGTCCAGTCCAGTGGTGATTGTTTTCTAGCATCTGCAAGTGGAGATGCTGAAGGTTTGAGCAAATTGGTGGAGTGTTCATGTTCAGACACCATCAAGAGGAGGGTGTGAACTGGACATTCCCACTGGGAGCCTTCGGTCCACATTTGAAATGCACACACTTGTTCATGTCAGATATTCTAACACGTGCAGAGACAGAAGAGGGTTGTTTGTCTCAGCCTTGTCTGTGGAGAGTGGAAGCGCCCTGTGGGGAGTCCACACTTCCTGTGCCTCCGAGGAGGTGGTCGCTGTGCCTGGGGGGTGGTCGCTGCTGAGGGTGCAGGGGGGCATGTGTGTGAGAAGAGTGCTGACCAGAAGAGCAAGGTGAGCAGGACCGGGCAGGGGGCTGGGCCGGTGCAGGCTACAGTAGTAAGTGGGCTCAGGCTTGCCGGAGCAGGCAGGTCAAGCCTCACCTTGGCAGGGAGAGGGAGCAGGCCCACAGAAGAACCGGCTGGAGCCATGGGCCAAGCTGGGATTGTGCCCGATGGGCTGGGAGCAGCAGGAGGCCAGGATGGAGTGAGGGAGGGAGGGGGGAGGTAGGAAGTGGGCCTGACGTGGAGCCGCTTGGCATTTGCTGGGAGACACGTGGGTGTTGGCAGCCGTTCCTGGCCACTGGCTGGGGAAGACAGGGTGGGGGCCAGGACTGGGGAGCAGCGAGGGGACTGTGACTTCTGAGGCCCTCCCCTGGGTGACATCTTCAGAGGGACGGGATGCTGTGGACATGCCTCCTTGTGCTGACTCATCGCCTGAGTCCCTCCGTCCCCCTGTGTGCAGGTGCGGGGCCTCCTACGAGCAGGTGATGCGGACAGTGGGCATCCACCCCACCTGCGCTGAGGAGGTAGCTAAGCTGCGCATCTCCAAGCGCTCGGGCCTGGACCCTACTGTGACAGGCTGCTGAGGGTAGGCAGCCATCCCTGCCAGGCCAAGGGCACACGGCGTGCCTGCCGCCCCCACAACCAGGCTCTTTTGAGGCTCAGATCCAGGTATGTAGCTCAGGCAGGCTCTGTGTTTAAGGATGGAACAGTAGTGGGGGGGGGGGCGGGGGTAGGGTGCCAAACTGTTCTCTCCGGGTACATGGAGCGGCCGTGCCGCTTCAGACATGTGAGCCCTGTGCCCAGGCCACAGTGGCTGAAGAAACAGGGCTGGGAAGGAGGCCATTTGAGGGCCTCACCCTCCATAGGGCACCCCCGGACACTGGCCTGGCTGCCACTGCTCCCCAGATGCAGGAAATGTCTTGAGGCTGGGCTCACACCACAGGAGGGGCATTGGGTGTGGAAAGCATCCCCGGCTGAGCTCAGTGGGCTGCCGGGCAGGAGGAACGTGCCTCCCTCCAGCTTTGCTCTTCGCAGAGCAGTGCCGGCTTGTTTCCCTGTTGCCCAGAAGGTGGAGATGCTGCCTTGAGCACGGCAGTCACCGCACATCTGGTTCTGTTAGGGCTTTTCAAAGTCAGGCTGGGAAGGTGGCAGCCGGAAGCCTCGGGGTATGTTCATCCCAGCCCTCTTCTGAGGAGGAAGAAATTAGTGAGACCCTCCCTGACCCCTGCTAAAAGGTTGCATGTGGTCAGCGCCTATTCAGCTGTCGATGTGAGAGCATCCTCGAAGCTTCCACAGCCTGGCCTGGGGTGTCTGCTGTGGCTGTCAGCCCCTCCTGGGGTTCAGCTCCTGAGAGCTGATGCAGACTATAGACTGAATGGGGAACACTCCACAAGATGCCCTCAGGCAGGCCCAAGGGCTGAGTGGCAGCTGAGGGTCCCATGGATTCGGGCGCAGGCCCACAGCCCCCCAGCCAGGGCTGCCCTTGATACAAACAAAGGGTATCCTGAGGAAACGCCTACCAGAATATCACACCTAACAGAGCTGTTATGTTAAGAGCCTGCCATAAATTTTTATCATTTCAAAATATTTTTTGGCAGTACGGTGTCCCTGTGACGCATCAATCCGGGGAGGGGGGTGTGGGGGTAGGGGTTCTCCCTGGGGCCTGTTTCTCCTCTGTCCCCAGAGGGTCCCTGTGTATGGGCACCGGAGACATGGCCAGACAAATGCAGGGATGGCCTGACTACCCCTTGCTGACCCCCCATTCTTGCAGGACGTAGAAGGCCGAGCCTGGGCAAGCCTCACCTCTGCCTGGAGAGCCCCTGAGGTAGTCAGCGTGGGTGGCGTCTGGACCGACCCCCTGTGTGCCCTGCAGGGATGGCTCCAAGGGTTGTCAGCCCCTGACCTCACACACCCTCCTGCCTGGGCCAGCCCCGCCAGGCCCCTGATGCCAGAAGATGATGATGTGCACAGAAACCCACCCTGTGGGCTGTCCATGTCCGAGCCCCCCTGGTGTCTCTGGAATGTAAATAAAGAGGGTGTTTCCCTGACGTATGCTCCACCTGTGCTGTCCCTGATGCACCCCTCCCCCAGGATGACCCAGGTGGGGGTGGGGCCTGGCTGCCCAGCCTGTCACACGTACACCCCATACCCCCCCACCCCAAACCCCACAGCCACGCCTCAGAAGACCCTGACCCTTTCTCCCAGGCACAGGGAGCATGGCTGTCCCTCCCAGGGCCCTCTGCTGGGTCTCTGTGCATCTCACAGCAAGGCAGGCCCTTGAGGGGTGGGAAGCCACTGGCTTTGTTCCAGAGCAACCTGCCAGTGGTGTGGCCCAGTGACAGGAGTTGGCAGGGGTGTTGGAGGCTTTCTGTCCCCTGAACGTCAGGCATCTCATTACGTTTCCATTGTGGCCCTCCCAGCCAGCTTGTCTGCTGTGCTCAGGCTAATCCTGCACATTGAGGCTTGATGGGTCGAGGGAGCGCCCTTCGGCACCCGGCCGCACCTGTCAGTCACTGCAGAGAGACAGTGCTGACAGTGACGGGCAGGGCCCTGCATTGTGCTGGGGCTTTAGCGGTGGTTAATCTTGTGTCTTCCTTAAGAAAACATCACTTAGTCTACCCGCCCGGGAGCCCTGGATGGGACCCTGCTTGTCAGCGAACAAAGGAATGTCTTTGCACCTAATGGGCCTACGGGAGCCTCAGACACTCGCCTGCTTGGTGTGAAGCGTGTGCAGGAGCTCTCAGACGCCCAATTAAGATGCCGAGTGCAGGGCTGGGCCAGCGCACTCTTGACAAGTGCGGCAAGAGATCAGCCGTGTCCCATTTAACGCACGGTTGGCGGCGCGCCCCTGCCTTGGAAGGTGCAGGGAAAGCTCCCATGTGCACTGGGGGTGAGGCGTTCCCCTGCCTTGGAGGCAAAGGGTGAGGTCTGCAGAGGGAGGTCAGCTAATGTAGCTGAGCTGCTGGGGGTGTCAGGAGGGCCCCCTTGGAGTTGGGCTGGGCCCCTGCCATAGGGCAAACAAGGAACTTGAAGTGGCTTCGTTGTTTTTCACGATGGTAGAAATGATGTAGCCTGTGTGGGAGCCATCAGCACACACCAGGCAGTCTCTGGGGCGAGGACTTTCCACCTCCCTGCTCATGCCACCAGTCAGCCAGAGCGCCAGCCCCATGTCCTTGACCCCACAGTCCCCCACCACCAGCGGTTTTCTCCAGGCACCCTTTGCCCTAGAACAGACCTTGCTCCAGCACACTTGCTGTGTCTGTAACAGCCACTGTCTCCACACTGTGTCTGGCCAGTTCACCCAGCTTGTGTCTTCCTCTAGGAAGGAAAGAAGCATCTGCGGTGCTGCGCCCTGCCAGCCTCATTGTCTAGTCATGCGGGGACTCAGGACACCTCTTGAGGGATGCGTCCTATGTGGCCTTGAGGCTCCACAGCCCCTGTCCAGGAGGCCTCAGGCCCACTGGCTCCCCCTGTATGGGGACTCACACCTTCCTGGCAAACTGTGGGCAGAGGCCTGGCCCAATTCACAAAGCCAATGGGCATTCCATGCAAAAGTCTGCCACAAAAGGCCCAGCCCTGACAACTGCCATCACCTGGGCCACCTTCCAGGCCATATGCTGCTTCAGTATATGCCTGCCTGGCCATGGGGTTCAGCACCCTGAATGTCCCACATGCTCCTACTGCCCTGGTGGGCCCTAGGGATGACAGCTCAAGGTCCCCTGCCCAGCACTCAGGCAGGTCACATACTTGGGTCTCAAGTCTGAGCAAGAGCATGGGGAGCAGGACAGATGTGTTGGGCCACAGTGGTTTCTGTTCTGCTTGTCCCAGGGACCACCTGGCTCCAGACTCACTGTGTAACCCAAGGCCCCCTCCCTGGGCCCAGCCCTGCCCTGCTCCCCTCCTCCCAAGGAGCCAGAGCAGCACTGGCCAGGTGCTGTCCACTTGGCTCCAGGGCCGCCTTCCCTCCATCTTTGCATGTTTTTATGGTGCAATGAAAATATAATTTTAATTTCTCAGATTGTTTGGTGTAACCTGTAATTATCCCCGGTGCTGTCCTGCACACTTCTGTCTATGGCTCCAGATTTCACAATGATGTAGGGGTTGTGGTGGTGGGGTGGGGGGGGATCGCTGTTGCTCAGAGGCCAAGCTATACCTTCCCTGCCTCACCCTCTGCCGTGAAGGGGGCCAGGTCACCCTCTGGTCACCTACTACCCCCCTCCTTCCCCTAGCCCCATGAGGTACTGTCCACAATGGTCCTGAGGGCCCCAGGAAGGTGGGTACACAGAGAAGGGATGACAAGTTATTATCAAGGACCTAAAGGACTCAGCAAGGGAGGGGCAGGCTGGGTCTGAGGCGGATATCTGGAGCTGATGGAGTGGGCATCAGCCCACAGAAGGTAGCCCAGATGCTCAGCCTGCAGGCCCTCTAAACCCTCCACAGTTGCTGATGACCCCCAATATTCCACAGCCCTGCTGGGACTCCCTGCCTTGCTGGGTAGCTAGTGGGAGATGCTGTCCCTACACATGCCTCAGCCATGTTTTCACATGACTGGGGAGGCCTGGCTGAGGAAGTGACCAGGGGCCCGGGGCCAGGGGCCCTCACTGGTGGAGTTACCCCATGAGAAACAGCTTGGCGTCGGCTGGCACCTGCAGCTCAGTGTCTGTTCCAGTGGCCTCGGGTTCAGGCTTGCCCCTGAGGTCCCTGGGGTCCCTCACTTGGCTCAGGCAGCAGCTCAAAGGTGTGACCAGTGCCCTGGGCCCTGGCCCACTCCCCAGCCTGAAGCAGGCCCTGGGGGCAGGACTGAGACCCTCGAGCCTCGGCTCATACTGAGCTGTGAGGACCTGCCACTGAGCAGGCAGTCCAGAACCCTGCAAAAAAGGATGCCCAAGTCAAGGGCCAGTATGCTCATCACAAGCTGTGTCATCTCCAGAGACTTGGGCCACCAGGCCATGTCACTGAGTCCTCCAGACCCTGGGTCAGGGTGCCTGGCCCATTCTGGTCAGGGGGCTCCCTTGCAGGGCTCATTGCCCCACACTCATATCACTCATGGGAAGCACCCATGTAGGCATCTAGTTCTTACAAGTACATTACAAGAGATTCCTCTATGCTGGACTAATAATCGGGGTCCAGGCCAGGGTGGGGGCCAGGCTGCTAGGGGCCATTTCTATCTCCCCAAGCTGGCCCACTCAGATGCAGCCAAGCATCCCAGGCCCCAGACTTTTCCCACTCATCTCTGTGTCCCTTTGGGAACCACCACCCTCACCCCTCTCCACCCTGGGCCCCCTTGAGTGCCCCTTTCCATCCACCTACCTTCTTCCTTGTCAGTGCCCACTGTTCCCACTTGGCTCACCCTTGGGTCCTGATCAGGGCATACACAGGAGATGCAGTGGGCTAGTCACTTCCAGAGACAGGTCGGGAGCCAATCCCTCCCCACCCCCACCCCCACCCCCGACCCCAGGTGAGCAAGCAGCAGTAGGGTGTTCTCTGTGTGAAGCAATTCTTGATCCACATGGTGAGGATGCTCGCATACGTGGCAACCTCTGGGGCCTAAGCTGGGCCTGGCTCTTAGGGAGCGGCCCCCCAGCCTCAGAGGAAGATGCTCACTCCTGGCCCCAAACTCACAGGCTGTGGACTCCAGCCTGTGGGGTCAGTGGCTTTTCCCTTGCCTCAGGCCAAGCCGTACTGGCACAGAGGCCAGAATCAGGGACAGGGCAAGGGGTGTAGTCATCCCAACGCAAGACCAGGTGTCTCTCCCCTGGAGCCACCTGCAGGACTGAGCCTTGCCAGCCTTTAGCCTTATGCCACGAGGGACCCCACTGCCTGCCCACCCATGGCCCTGACCCTCAGCTGACAGGCCACCCTGTGTAGGGAGCCACCAGAGGTTGCTCCTGCTGCTGTTCCAGGATCTGCCACAGCCCCAAGCCCTCTTGGTGGGGTCACAAGCACTCTGGGCTGAGAAAGTGGCCCCTACAGTCTTTGGGCTGGAGGTCTGCTTCTATCTCCCCCTTCTCCTTCCCCTCCTCTCCTTCCCCCATCTTCCCTCCCTTGGCCTTCCTCCTCCCCATCCTCATCAGGTTTCCCTTGATGCTAGTGCCAAGCAGCTGCCTTGTAGAGGAAGCTCAGAGTCAGACGACAGGCCTCATGGGGGCAGCACTTTATGCCCCACCCTTGTTTCTTCCTCTGCCACTATCTTAGACCTGGGCTTTCTTGCTGGATGCCGAGTGTTCCTAGGAACTGCCTTAGGTCATCCTGTACCAGGCAGGGGTATCAATAAATAAACAGATACGCCTTGGATGCTGCCCTCCTGGGTCAGGGAGGGGCGGAGGAATGGGACACAGGCTCTGCCCACCCCAGGCCCCTCTGCACACCCAAGCTGAGGGACGTGCTTGACGCAACATGTGAGCGGCTTCTCTACCGGGCTTTTTCACAGGTGTGGGGGTGGGGTGCTTCCCCCAAAGTTATGCAGACACCAGCTCTGTGCTGCCCACGGCCCAGGCTAGGCATCCCAGCTCCGACTGGGCAGGCTGATGGGGTGGGCAAGCTGCTGGGTGCCCCCTCAAACAGGCTAGTGAAGGAGGGAGCTGCACAGGTAACTTTGGGGAAGATCCAGCCACAAGCTGTGGAGATAACGAGGCTAGTCTCTTAAGATTCTTCAACAGGCAAGAACTGTCAAGATAGATAATTGAGAGAACTGAAAGAGACAGCAGTTCACGCATACAGGCCAGGTCACACCTGTGAGTGTGGAGGGGCTGGTGCCCGTGCTCCCCCCCCGCCCCTCTCTGCTGGAGGACCCACACCCAGCACTCCTTGGGCCTCACCTTAGGCTGAAGGGCCAGCCTCCCCACCCAGCAGCTGTGACTGGTGTCACTACTTCCTGTTTCCAGATCCCACCATGATGGCGAAAGTTCACCAAAGGCCAAGGACATGCAGCAGACTCCCTGGGCTCCCAAGGGCCACAGACAGCACCCACCTTAGGCTAGCAACATGACTGATGTTCAGGGAGCAAGAGTGACAATAGATGTGCCACCCACTGCCAAGTAGCCAGGGTCCACCAGGGGCCCATACTTGCTCCAGTTGATGCTCTGGATCTCTGGGACAGCCCTGGGAGGGAGGACACAGGACTTGGGGACCATTTTACAGATGCTGCTTCTTGCACTTCCCCGCAGAATCCCTCTGAGCAGGTCGGACTCGCCACCCTTTCTTGCCTGTGCCCACTCCTCCCCCATCAACCAGCCCTTGCTGCGCAGCCCAGCCACTGCTAAGCTCTCAGGTTACTGGTCCCTCCACCCGAGGGCTCTGGGAGCCCTGCATGGCCTGGTTCCCGGCCAAGCACCTGTGCCTTCAAGGGCAGTGAAGAGGCCGTTGCGTCAGCCCATGGGGCCCAGCAAAGCATCTTAGAGCTGAGCCCGTCTAATCCCAGCCCCAACGTGGTTTATGGTGCTTGGGTTTCCCTAATCCCGAAATCCAAGCCAGGGTCCCAGCAGCCATCCCAGCGCCATCTGAATGGGCAGCACGAGGACCCCCTCCCATGTGCCTACCGTGTTTGGGGCTGACCTTCTGGGACAGTGCAGAGAGCTGGGCACTCAAGGGTAAAAATTGAACTCTGATAAACTCAGGGGAGCTCAGGAAACAGCCAAGCCCTCTGCTGCCTGGCTGGTCCTGCTCCGGCCTCTTCCCAGGCAGGAAATGCAAAGCCAGCAGCGACAGCAGAAAAGACTGGCAAGGCAGGCCCAGCTCAAGACTGCTGAGGTTCTGGCCTCTAGAGTTTCACAGGACAGTGATCCGGCCTTGCAGTTCCACAAAATTAAGGGCTTTTTTTTTTTTTTTCCTAATAAAATCATGATGTCTGGCTTATAACTCATGATCAAATAACACCAAATGCTTGGGAAGAAAGTGGGACCATAAACAAGAGACGGTGTGACCTTGTTACACAGCAGCTGGGTGTCAAGAGCCAAGTGGGCCCAGCTCCCTGCCTTCACCACTGGCCACTTACCCAGCCAGGGCTCTCAGGCACTGGACATCAGGCACATGGGTGTGAGCACCCCAGCAGAGGGCACCCCATAGTCTCCCTTTTTATAATTTTATTAGTGAGGCATGCAGGCCACGTGTGGTGAGAACAGCTAATGGTGCCTCGTGGTCTTTAGCATCTTTGAGGAATTTTCATACCCATAAATTTCCCAAAGCAGATGTAATTAGCTCCTAAGCTACCAGGGTCAAGATATGGGACAGAATGTGAGGAGATCAAAGTAACGTCCAGATGTGTTTTCTTGGGGCCTCCCACTTGATGAGTGAGACCGATGCCTAGACCCCCCAGAAGTCCCCATGGGGTGCAATGGTGCAGCCAGGACACAGGCATGCTGCCATCCTCCTCATGGAGGCCTCAGCGCCCAGTCCCTGCCGTGGGAGAGAATGGATAGAAGGCAAGACCTCCGTGCGGCTTCAATGGCTCATTGTTCTGCCCTTGGTGGCTGGAATTGGGCTGGGTGATTATAATAATAAAGTCTTAACAATCAGCCAGTGGTTGGGTTTCCATAGCTTGGGGAGTATTTGATTTTCAAAGTCTTTGGCAGGGGAGATGGTGTATAAATGGAGTGTGTTGTTCATGTCGGCCTGTTCTTTGGAAGTCAGGGTCCCATCCAGTACCTTATTTTCCTCAAAAGATGCTTACCTGTCAGCTCCCTGATGCCCAGGCACATCAAGGAGGGAGGCTTACTAGGAGGCTCTGGCACAGTGTGAGTGAGTCCTGCCTTCACCAGCTCAAACAAGCCCAGACCCCCATCCCACCCTCAGGGGGGCTGCTACTAAGTACAAATGGCGGCAGTGGAGGCACTCAATGAGTTGGGTGGTGGCTCATCTTACTCCTGCCTTGTACCCTCTCCCACAACACACATCTGGCCCTTAAGCCTTTGCCCATGCTGTTCCCCCAGCCCCAAACCGGGCCACCACCCTCTGTCATGGCTAATTTCCCCTCCTTAGTTAAGATTCAGTGCAGAAAGGCTTCCCTAACACCTGGCAAGGGGCCTGCTTAGGGCTCCCATGAAATGCTGTTTCTCTCTCACCCCTAAGAAGCCTCCCTTATTCACATCTTTGTTCCTAGCACAAAGCCTTGCACATAATAGGTGCTCAGAGCACCGCTGTCAAATGAACATTAGCATGAAATATTTATGTTATATTTTCAATACCAAAATTTCCACAATGCCCTGCTCTGTAAGATCTGAGGACATGTGCTTCACACACACTATGCATCCATGGGAAAGAGGTTATGGCTTAGAACCTGACCCAACTTACTTCAGCTTACCTCCTCCTGGTTCTGACATTCCAGGACTGCAAGAGATAAACAGAACACCAGATTTTCTCCAAGCATTTCATCAGGCACCATGTGCCCACAAAAGCAGGCACAGCAGGATTGGTGCCTATAATATAAATGTAAGGAGGGGCTGGCCTGAGTAGTGACTGGTAAATTTATATAGGGCTTACTTGCTATAGTTAATAATGATCAACTCTAGACAAAATAGAAAGATAACTATCTCAAGGCACTAAGCAACAAATAAATAAAAGTGGCAGAAACTAGAGGGAATCCAACCTTTGAAAGGAGAGAAATGCACTGGGTGAGGTCCATATTTATACTGCTTTTCCCCTGAAGGCCTTCTCCGGAGCATAGCATCAGTGACTGAAATATGAGCAGAAAGCCATAACCCTATTGGCTTGATGTTCCAAAGAACAGAGTTTGGATCAGCCAGAGAATCTCGAAATGAGGAAGAAAATCCATAAAAAATGTGCATATAAACTCCCCTCAAATCCTCGGTTGAGTCCTGGACTGCATATGTATGAATGAGACTCAAGGGGTCCAGTAGAAAGATAACAGCTGAGCATAGGTTTCAGCTATTGCCTACCACAAAGGAGAGAGTGTGTGGATCTCAAGATCTGCCAAGCTACGGAGACTGTGCAAACACCACAGGCTCTCCATAGAAACCTCAGGAAGTCCATGCCTTAGGAGAAAAAAATTATGTCTAAGGGCAGAAGTGCAACAGATCTATCCTAACAAATATAAAACTAAGCTTTCAAAAGTTCAAAATGGAACAAAAACAATGTCAATATGCTTCAGAAGAAAACAATCCAAAGCCCCTACCAACTGCCATTTGTAATGTCCAGAATGCAATAAAAAATTACTAGATGGGCAAGAAACATGAAAATGTGATTCCCAGCCAAGAAAAAAAGCAATCAATTGAAAACAGCCCCAAGATGATTCAGATGTTGAATTAAAACATAAAACAGTTATTGTAAATATGTTTAAGTACTCAAAGGAAAAAGTGGTCACAATGAATGAATACAGGGGATCTAAGCAGAGATCTCTTGGTAAAGAGAACCAAATGGAAACACTAGAGCTGAAAAGTACAACAAATGAAATGCAACTGGATGGACTTTAACTGACCTTAAGAACAGATTGGAGATGACAGAAGAAAGGGTCAATGAGCTTGAAGACAGAGAAAGAATTCTCTAATCAAAAGAATAGAGAGTGACAACAGAAATAATATGGACCAGAGAGACCATACTAGAAAGTCTAATATAATGGTGGCTTAGAAGGAGAAAAGAGAGAGAATGGGGCAGAAAAAAATCTGAAGAAGCAATAACCTAAAATGTAATGAATTTTGGATCAACTTACAGATGCAACAATCTCAGCAAATCTCAAACAGTATAAACATGAAGAAAACACACCAAGGCACATCATGGTCAAACTCTTGAAAATCAAAGATAAAGAGAAAATCTTGAAAGAAGCCAGAGGGATAAGGACACATCACACATCTGACTTTATGTCAGAAAAAAAATGTAGATCAGAAGCAGTGGAACAAAATTTATGTGCAGAAAAAAAAAAGCCAACCCAGAAAATCTATGTGCAGTAAAAATATTCAAAAATGAGGGAGAAATGAAGACATTTAAATGACAGCTGAAATAATTCCTCAGCTGACTCACACTGCAACAAATGCAATAGGAAGTTCTTCAGGATGAAGGGAAATTACACCAGATGGAAGCTTATAATGACAGAAAGCAAAAAAGAGTACCGGATATGGTGAATATGTAGGTAAATCTAAAATGCTATTTTTTTCCTTTTCTTATTTTCTTTAAAAGACACTGATTACTTAAAACAAGGATTGTAACAATGTGCAATTGGGTTTATATGAATGAAAAACATGATAACAGCAAAAAGATGGTTGCAAATGGACTTATACAGTTGCAATTTCTTATACTTAATGTGAAGTGGTACAATATTAACTCTAAGTAGACTACAGTAAATTAAAGATGCATATTGTAAACTCCTAGAGCAACCAGGAAATACAATACAAAGAAGTACAACTAAAAAGCCAATAAGGGTGCCTGGGTGGCTCAGTCTGTTAGGTGTCCAACTCTTGATTTTGGCTCAGGTCATGATATCATGGTTTGTGAAATAGAGCCCCTGCATTGGGTTCCATGCTGAGTGTGGAGCCTCCTTAAGATTCAATTTCTCCCTCCTCCTCTGCCCCTCCCCTATTCGTGCACACAGGAACAAGTGCTCTCTCTCTCTCAAAAATAAAAATAAAAAGCCAATAGAGTAGTTAAAATGAAATACTAAGAAAAACTTAATAAACTAAAAAGGAGACAGAAAATGAAGAACAGAAAAAAAAAGAAGGAAAGAAAGAAGAGATGGGACAAATAGAGAACAAATAGGAAAATGGTAGGCCTAAAACTCACCAAACCTAATTAGTATCAATAATTATATAAATGGAGGGATTAAACTCTCCAAGTAAAAGGCAAGGATTACCATACTTGATATTAAAAAACAAAATCTACCTTTACGTTTTCTACAAGAGATATCTGTATGTAGAAAGAAACATCCAGGCTGAGAATAAACAGATGGAAAAGAGATACACAATCCAAAAGTCAAGCATTAGAAAGCTGATGTGGCAATATTAATATCAAACAAGATAGACTGCAAGAGAAGGAATTTCACCAAAGACAGATGTGGTTATTCATAATAATAAAAGACTCAATTCATCAGCAAAGCATAACAATCATAAATATGTATGCAACCTATGCAACCTGTATTCACATGTATGCATAAATATGTATAACAGAATTCAAAATTAAAATTAGAAATGGACAAATCCATAATCATAATTAGAGATTTTAACATCTGTTTCTCAGCAATTGACACCACAACTAGAAATATTTCAGAAGAGTTGAACAACATTATCAACCACTTAAAACTACTTGACATTTATAGAACACATGCTCAATAACTATGGAATAGACAGTCTTTTTTTTAAAGAGAAAGTCACTTTATTGGCTCCTATACTCTAATGGGTAGCTTTATTAAAAATTTTAATAACATTTTAAAGATATAATTTAAATATAATAAATTGCACCCATTTAAAGGGTACAATTTCATATGTTTTGTCAGATGTATATACTCAGGAAGCCACCCCAACAATGAAGATATAGAAACTTCCACTCCTCACAAAATATTTCTTTATGCCCCTTTCCACCTTTTCTGTCCCTCTACTTCCTGCTCCAGGCCACCACCGATCAGCTTTCTGTCACTATTGGTTAGTTTGCATTTTCTATTAATGGATTCATACAGTATATATTCCTCTGCTCTGATTTCTCTCACTCAGTTGTGTATCAGCAGCTGGTTCCTTTTTTCTTGGAGACTGTGTTCTGTAGTATAGATGTACCACATTTTGTTCATCCATTTACCTATTGGTGGACATTTGGGTCATTTTTGGCTGTTATTAGTGAAGCTGCAATGAATGTTAATGGACAGCTTTTTGTGTGGATATATGTTTTCATATCTCTTGGATATGAATTTAGGAGTGAAATGGCTAGGTCATATGGTAGGTATATGTTTAATATTATAAGAATGCTGGGGTGCCTGGGTGGCTCAGTCATTTGAGTGTCTGACTCTTGATTTTGGCTCAGGTCATGATCCCAGGGTCGTGGGGTCAAGCCCTGCATAGGGCTCCATGCTGAGCATGAGCCTGCTTAAAATTCTCTCTCTCCCTCTGCCTCTCTCCCCTTCACTCTCTCTCTGTCTCTTTCTCCCATTCTCTCAAACAACAACAGCAACAATAAAAACATTATAAGAATGCTAAAGAGTTTTTCTGAAGTGATTGTACCAGATTCCCACCATCACTCTTCACATTTGTTTTATTCTTCACATTCTTTGCAAGCAAACATGGAATTTTCACCAAGTAGACCACACACTGAGACAAAACCACATTTAAAAAATCACAAAAAGATATCTTGAAAATCCCTCAAATATTTAGAAATTAAACAACATACTTTAAGTAATCTGAGGACCAAAGAACTCATGAGAGAAATTGGAAAATATTTTGAACTAATGATAAAAACATAACACATTGGGGTGCCTGGGTGGCTCAGTTGGTTAAGCGGCTGACTTCGGCTCAGGTTATGATCTCACGGTTAGTGAGTTCAAGCCCCGCGTCAGGCTCTGTGCTGACAGCTCAGAGCCTGGAGCCTGTTTCAGATTCCATGTCTCCCTGTCTCTGACCCTCCCCCGTTCATGCTCGTCTCTCTCTGTCTCAAAAATAAACGTTAAAAAAAAAACACATAACACGTTGTTTCTGGGATGCAGCTAATGAAGTCATTAGAGGCAAATGTATAGCTTTAGAATTTGTGTTAAAAAGAAAAAATACTTGTGTAAAAAAGAAAACTACTTGTGTTTAAAAAAATACTTGAGGGGTGCCTGGGTGGCTCAGTTGGTTGAGCATCCGACTTTGGCTCAGGTCATGATCTCACAGTTCGTGAGTTTGAGCCCTGCATCAGGCTCTGGGCTGACAGCTTAGAGCCTGGAGCCTGCTTCAAATTCTGTGTCTCCCTCTCTCTCTGCTCCTCCCCTGCTCATGCTCTGTCTCTCTCTCCTTCAAAAATAAATAAAAACATTTAAAAAAATTTTTAAATAAAAAATAAAAAATACTTGAGTTCATGATCCCTGACTCATGCAACCTCCTAAAGAAAGCAGTAGCAGCAGAAGAGCAAATTCAGATCACAGGAAAGAGGATGGAAATAATAAATATAAAAGTGAAAATCAACATAGAAAACAAATGATAATCAATAAAATAAAATGTTGATTATTTGAAAAAAAAAATACCAATACCAGGGATGAGAGAATAAGCATTGTTACAGAGTCTATAGGCATTAAAAATAAGGCAATATTATGAACAAATTTAACTTGCTAAATTGGGCAATTTAAAAATGGACAGATTCCTTAACTTACACAGGAAGAAGTATAAAATATTAAAAGCTCCACATCTATTAAAAGAATTAAATTCTTCATTACAAACTATTCCATACAGAAAACTCCAGGCCCAGAGAGTTTCACTGATGAATTTTGTCAAACATTTAAGGAAGATAATAATAATGCCAACATCACACCAATTATTTCAGCAAATAGAGGAGGAAGAAACACTTCCCATCATTTTATGAGGCCAGTGTTACCCTGATATCAAAACCTGACAAAGACATTCTAAGAAAAGGAAATTACAAATCAGTATCCCTCAAGAACTTAGATGCAAAGGTCCTCAACAAAATATGAGCAAGCTGAACCCAGCAATACATACAAAGAATTCGTTATTGCCAAGTGAGATGTATCCTAGGAATGCAAAGTGGTTTTGCATTCGACACACCATCAATGTAATTTATCCATTAACAGAAAAAAAAAAGAAAAATACTGTGATCATAGCAACAGATGGAGTAAAAGCATTTTACTAAATTCAACACTTGTTTATGAGAAAACAAAACTCTGAAAATTAGGACTGAAAGGAAACACCCTCAACCTGATAAAAAGGCGTCTATGAAAAACAGCTGCAGCTGACACCAGACTTGATGGTCAAAGACCAAACATTTTCCTTCTAGGATTAAGAATAGGTTAAGGAGGCCTACTCCTACCACTTTTACTGAACTTTTTTACTGAAAGTCCTGGCCACTGCAACAAAGAAAAAAAAATCAGAGAGGTATATGTACATATATGTGTGTATGCATATACACATTATATATAGATGTAAATATGCAAGTGTCATATACATAAAAAAGAAGCACAATTGTTCTATGTAGATGACAGGGTCACATACATAGAAAATCCTAAGGAAATTATAAAACTACTAGAACTAATAAGTGAATTTAGCAAGAGCTCAAGATAACATGTCAATTTCAGTTTTTTGCATACTAGCAAAGAAAAACTAGACATTGAAAAAATGTTAAAGTACTATTTACAATAGCATGAAAAGCCATAAAATGCTTAGGGATAAATTTAACAAAATACATGCAAAACTGTGCACTGAAAACTGTAACAATTCCTGAAAGAAATTAATGAAGACGTAAACAAGCAAAGAGATATAATCTGTTCGTGAATTGGAAACTTCATATCGTTAAGAAGTTCCCTATCTCCAAATTTACTTACAGATTCAACACAATCCTAATAAAAAATCTCATTAGAAATTGAGAAGCTGATTTTTCACAGAAATTGACAAGTTGATTCTAAAACTTGCATGGAAATCTTAAAAGAACTACAATAGTTAAAATAGTTTTGCAAAGGGAACAAATAATTGGAGGACTTAACTATCTGATTTCAAGTCTTACTCTAAAGCTAATACAATAAGTAAGAGAGTGTGTTTCTTGCCTAAGGACAAAGATCAGCAGAACAGAGTAGAGGGTCCAGAAGTAGAACCACACAAATGTAGTAATTGGAAAAGTGCCAAGGTAATGTAGTTGGGAAGAGGATAGTTTTGTTTTGTTTTGTTTAACAAATGGTGCTAGAAAATGGAATGCCCATATGGATAAAAATGAATTTCAACTTGTAACTCACATCATACACAAAAATTGATTCAAAATACCCACAGATTCACATGTAAAAGCTAAAAGAATAGAACTTCCAGAAGTACACATAGGAAGAAACTTCATGATGTTAGGGTAGCTAAGTTTTTAGGGTACAAAAAGCACTAGCTGCCAAGATGGGAAATTTCTGCTTTTCAAAGGATACCTTTAAGAAAATGAATAGGCAAGTGACAGACTGAGAAAACATATATATAATACACATATCTGACAAACATTTTTAAATTCAGAATGCATGAAAACCTCTTATAAATTAATAGAAGATGACAAGCAACCACATAAAAGCATGGACATCATTAGTTATCAGAGAAATCAAAACCACAATGAAATACCACTCCATTCCTGCCAGAATGATTACAATTAAAAAGACTGACAATACCACATGTTGATGAGGATGTGGAGCAATTGAAATTGTCACGCATTGCTAGAGGAAGTGAAAAGTTCCAGATATTTGTCGGGGGGGGGGGCGCCTGGGTGACTCAGTCAGTTGAGTGTCCAACTTTGGCTCAGGACGTGATCTCACGGTTCATGAGTTTGAGCCTCATGAGCAGCGTGGAACCTGTTTCGGATTCTCTGTCTCCCTCTCTCTGCCCCTCCCCAACTCACACTTGCTCTCTCTCTCTCTCAAAAATAAATAAACATTTAAAAAAATTTTTTAAATGTTTCAGATACTTTGGAAAACTTTTGACAGCTTCTTATAAAGTCCACTCCTAGATATCGCCCCCAAATGAAATGAAACCCTATGTCCACAAAAAGAACTTATTCAAGAATGCTCATGCTTTATTCATGATAGCTCCAAACCAGAAACCGTGTGAATGTCCATTAACATGAGAATGACTGAACAAATTGCATAGTCCTGCAATAGCATGCCATACAGCAATAAAAAAATGTGAGACACATGCAACCATAACATAGATGAATCTTACAAATACTAGGTCAGACACAGAGTCCATGCTATAGGATTCCATATGTAAGAAGTTCCAGAATGGGGGTGGGGGAGGGTGCCTGGGTGGCTCATTTAAGCATTAAACTTTTGATCTCAACTCAGGTCTTGATCCTAGGGTCATGAGTTTGAGGCCCATGTTGGGCTCCACTCTGAGCATGAAACCTACTTAAAAAACAAACAAACAAACAAACAAACAAACAAACAAACAAAACAACAACCAAAAAAACCTTCCAGAACAGGCAAAATAAAGCTAAGCAATAGAAGTCAGAACAATGTCTATGAGGAATGGAAGCACTTTCTGGGTAACAGAATGTTCTATAGCTTAATTGTGTGTGGTGGTAGCTTACTGTGCAAAATTTGTGTGACTGTGCTTTTCAAATCTGTATATTTTATTGAAGTAAATCTTACCTCAATTTAAAAAGAAAGAGAAAGAGGGGCACCTGGGTAGCTCAGTTGGTTGAACATCTGACTTCAGCTCAGGTCGTGATCTCACAGTTCTTGATTTCTAGCCCCACACCAGACTTTGCATTGATAGTGCAGTGCCTGCTTCTGTCTCCCTCTCTCTCTGCACCTCTCCTTCCCCTGTCAAAAATAAATAAACATTAAAAAGAGAGGGAGGGAGGGAGGGAGGGAGAGAGAGAGAGAGAGAGAGAGAGAGAGGAGAGGGAATGTAAAGAAATGGATAGGGGCACCTGGGTGGCTTAGTTGGTTAAGCATTCAACTGTTTGTTTCAGCTCAGGTCATGATCTCATGGTTTCGGATTTGGGCCCCCTGTCAGGTTCTGCCCTGACAGTGTGGAGCTTGCTTGGGATTCTTTCTCTCTACCTCTCTCTCAGCCCCTCTCCCACTCATGCTGTCTCTCTCTCTCTCTCAAATAAATAAACTTTAAAGAAAAAAAAAAGAAATTGACAAAGACAACAATGGGTTCCAAAAGCTTGTTTTAGTTCAGGCTGCTCTAAGAGAATACCATAGACTGGGTGGTTTATAAACCACAGAAATTAATTTCTCACAGTTCTGGATGGGAAATCCAAGATCAAAGAACTAGCAGATTTGATGTCTGGTGAGGACCCACTTTCTTGTTTATAGACAGCTGACTTCTCCCTGGACCCTCAAATAGCAGAAGGAGTGAGGGAGCTGTGTAGGGCCTCTTTTATAAGGGCATTAATCTCATT
Organism: Prionailurus bengalensis; assembly: GCF_016509475.1. Lineage (NCBI taxonomy): Eukaryota > Metazoa > Chordata > Mammalia > Carnivora > Felidae > Prionailurus > Prionailurus bengalensis. Next base: position 27,956,996 of record NC_057356.1, read on the forward strand.
CATGGGGGCTCCAAAAGCCACATCTCCTAATATCATCACATTGGGGGTTAGGATTTCAACATGTGAATCTTAGGAGGACACAAATATTCAGTCCATAAAATGAAGCACAAGGAACCCCAGGGGCACCAGGCTCAGGTGCCCAGCTGCCTGGCTAAGTTGGAAGGGTCTCTGAGGCATCTGTGCTAATCACTTAGGGCACAGCCCTACCAACAGGACAGGAAAGAGACCCTTCTCTGGAAAGTGGGACCTTTGAGAAGGCACCAAAGGATTCAGCTCTATATTTTTAGGGAAAATGTTGGTAGAATGAAATGAGAAAGGTGATGGCTGAATAGAGAGACACTGGCATTCCTGTTTCTGGGCTCACACATCTATCAGCAGGCTCTAGGTAAAGGCCCCTGATGAAGGTCCAGGTGCCAGGAGCACAGATAGGCTTCAGAGGCTGACAGTCCTCAGACAGCTGGCATCACCTTTTTCAGGTAGCTGGTCCCTGCTTCCTTGTTGCCTTCCTGGCCTGGGGATGCAGTGCCAACATCAACCCTCAACACTTTACAGCCAAAGTCCTTGTTCCAATGCCCCTTGCCTGACCACTGCTTTGGGGCTTCCTAATTCAAACATTCACATCCAGCACCCAACACAAGGGGGTGCATTTCCAAAGAGGGGCTGCTAGTTGGATAGGGACTCTCAAGTGTACCATCCCTCAAGTAAGTCTTGGCCTTCATGAAGCCTAGCTTCCCCATCTGTGAAATGGACTGACTCCTGCCTCATCATCCAATGAAACCTTGAGTTCACATGTTGCCCACTTGGTGGGTTCAGCAAAGTTAGCTCGCCTCATTGTGTGGGTGAAAAGGCAGCAATTGGTCCTGTTAAGAACCCAGCCCATAGAGAAGTTAAAGTCATCAATATATGTGTGTATATATATATATATTTTTTTCAAGATCAATGTAGTATATTGTATCAATAGAAAGAAAGAAAGAAACATGGTCATCTCAATTGATATAGGACAAGCATTTGACAAAACTCAATACTTTTCCATGATATAACATTCAATAAAACTAGGAATAGAAGGACACTTCCTCAACATGATAAAGCCATATGCAAAAAACCCACAGCCAACATCACACTCAATGGTCAAAACAGAAAGCTTTTCCTCTAAGATCAGGAACAAGGCAAGGATGCCTGTTCTTGCCACTTGTATTCAACTTAGTGCTAGAAGTCCTAACCAGAGCAATAAGGCAGGAAAGAGAAATAAAGGAATTCAAATTGTAAAGGAAGAATTGAAATTATTTCTGTTCACAGATGATATGATCTTCTATTTAGAAAACTCTAAAGATTCCACAAAAACACTGCTAGACTTAATAAATGCACTCTCAAAGTTGCAGGATACAAAATCAATACACAAAAATAGGCTGTATCTCTATACACTGACCACAAACAATCTGAAGAGGAAATTAAGAAAACAATCCTACTTACAGTAACATCAAGCAGAATAAAATATAAGAGAATAAATTTAACCAAAGAAGCAAAAGACTTGCACACTAAAACCTACAAAACATCACTGGAAGACATTATAGAAGACCTAAATAAGTGGAAAGACATCCCATACTTACAGACTGGAAGATTTAATATTACTGAAATATCTATAGTATACAAAGTGATATAGAGACTAAATGCAATCTCTATCAAAATCTCAAGTGTTTTTTTTTCTAGAAATAGAAAAACTGATCCTCAAAATACAAATTTTTGGAATCTCAAGATCCCCAATAACCAAAATAATGTTGGGAAAAAAAGAATGAAATTGGAGAATTCACACTTCCTGACTTAAAAACTTGTCATGAAGCTACAGTAGTCAAGACTGACATAAAGAGGGGCGCCTGGGTGGCTCAGTTGTTTGGGCTTTGGACTTTGGCTCAGGTCATGATCTTAAGGTTCGTGAGTTCAAGCCCCACCTTGGGCTTTGTGCTGACAGCTCAGAGCCTGGAGTCTGATTCAGAATCTGTGTTTCTGTCTCTCTCTGCCCCTCTCCCGTTCTCTCTCTCTCAAAAATAAATAAGCATTAAAAAATTAAAAAAAAAAGAGTTGGACACTTAACTGACTGATCAGGTGTCCCTCAATTCCATTTTGGGGCACCTGGGTGGCTCAGTCGGTTAAGCGTCCGACTTTGGCTCAGGTCATGATCTCGCAATCTGTGAGTTGGAGCCCCGCATCAAGGTTCTGTGCTGACAGTGCAGAGCCTGGAGCCTGCTTCAGTTTGTGTGTGTGTGTCTCTCTCTGCCCCTCCCCTGCTCGTGCTCTGTCTCTCTCTCTCAAAAATAAATAAATATTTTAAAAAAAATTTTAACATTTGTTTATTTTTGAGAGACAGAATCTGAAGCAGGCTCCCGGCTCAGCCCAACGTGGGGCTAGAACCCATGAACCGCAAGATCATGTCCTGAGCCAAAGTCTGGCGCTTAACTGACTGAGGCACCTAGGCGCTCCTAAAAAAAATTTTTTTTTAAGACTGACATAAAGACAAACATAGACATCGATGGAATAAAATAGAGATCCCAGAAATAAACTATTGCTTATGTTATCAGTTGATTTTTGACAAGAGTTACAAGACTATTCAATGGGAAAAGGACAGTCTTTTCAACAAATGGTACTGGGGAAACTGGATATGCACATGCAAACAAGAAGATGGACTTTTATCTTATATCAATTTATATATAAAATAACTCAAATGGATCAAAGATGTAAGCATAAGGGATAAAACTATGAAACTCTTAGGAAAAAACAGGCAGAAATTTCCACAACATTGTATTTGGCAATGATTTATATATGACACCAAAAGAAAAAGAGAAAAAAATGGGTAATTTGACTTTATCAAAATTTAACAATTTTGTGTCTCAAAGGAAACCAAGAGAGTGAAAAGATAAACCACAGAATGGGAGAAATATTCAGAAATCATATATCTTATAAGGGATTAATATATAAAATATGTAAAGAACACCTACAACTCAACAACAACAAAACAAAAAACCCAACAGGCAAAGGACTTGAACAGACATTTATCCTAAGAAGAGCTACAAATGGTCAATAACCAAATGAAAAGATGCTGGGAGTCACTAGTCACTAAAATTAAAACCATGTGATACCACTTCATACCCATTAGGATGGCTATTTTTGAACAACAACAAACAAACGAACCCAGAAAAGAATAAGTGTTTGTGAGGATGTGGAAAAATTGGAAAACTTGTGCATTGCTGGTAGGAACATAAGATAATGCAGATGCTCTGGAAAAGTTTGGCAGTTTCTTAAAAAAGTTAAACATAGGATTACCATGATTCAGCCATTCCACTCCTAGATATATAGCTAAAGAACTGAAAGCAGGACTCTAATAGATACTTGTACACCCATGTTAATAGCAGTATTAGTCACAAAAGCCTAAAGACTGAAGCAACCTAAGTGGCCATCAACAGTTGAATGGATAAACAAAATGTGATGTATACATATTATTGAATATTACTGAGCCTTAAAAAGGAACAGAAATTCTGACAGGTGCTACGACATGAACGTCTTAAACATTCTAAATGAAATGATAATGTATGGTTCCACTTATGAGGTACCTAGAATAAGCAAATTAACGTAGACAAAGTGGAATAGAGGTTACCAGAGGCTGGGGCAGGGGTAGTGGTGGGGAGCTAGTGTTTAATGGGTACAGTTTCTGTTTGGGGTGATGCAAAAGTTCTGGAGATGGGTGGTGGTGAAGGTTGCACACAGCGTGAATATACTTAATGCCACCAAATTGTACATCTAGAAATGGTTTTAAAAGGGCAAATTTTATGACATGTATATTTTATTACAATTCAAAAAATATATACATAGAACATGGCCTGAATACAAAAAAGCGATTGGAACCAAAAAAAAAGTGGTTTCTGATGACCTGGCCCAGTTGGATTAGTTTTTGACACGAGCATACTGCCTGCTCTCTGCTGACCAGCCTGGAGTTGGCCTTAGCTGCCTAGTGCCTGAGGTAAGCCAAATTGTCGGGAACTCCCCCTCTCCTTTGAGGCAGGAAGTTTAAATTATCAGGTCAATTAGGAAAGATACAACCGAAAAATACAAGTTTCATTCACACTTCAAGGAGGCGTTTCCTGGCTGGGTGCCACTTTTATTATTTTTGGCCGAGGTGGCTGGAAGCCCCACAGACCCAAGTAAAGGTACAATGTGATCTTTGATTCGCGTTTCAAAGATCAAAGAGAGTGAGTTTGGGTGTAAATGCAGATAACATTTCAGAGATAGTTTCATGAAAGGAGTCACTAGACCAGGACAGAAAGGGAGCTGGTCTCTTAGGCATGTGTTCGCCTTGAGAAACATCTCTTTCCAGGGGATTCGGCTGCTGATGGCTCCAATAACTCCTGGCCTGCATCCAGGTCCTTGGCTCACAGGGCATTAGGTATCCGAGGGGCAGATACCCTCTCCCACCTCTTGTCTAGGCACCGTAAGCACTGGAAGAGGAAGCGTGGGGTGGTGCACATGAGGAGCACCCAACCTCATGCTCTGCTCACTTTCCCAGTCTCTGGGTGCTGAATGAGCATGCCACTCCTGGGGAGCAAACTTGGCCTTGGCAGCCTGCCCTCATTGTCCTCTCGGTCTAGCCTCCACCCGGGTAGGGCAGCACAAACACACCCCCTAGAAAACCTACAGGCCCCGGTTTACCAGCCTCTAGGCACCCAGGTGGGGCGTTCTCACGGCCAGCCCAGCCTTGCCCTCTGGCTCCCGCACAGAACGTAGGCAGAACCAGGCCCCACTTTCAAGCATGGGGCGCTGGGTGGTGAGAGACACTTTCCACCAAAGCGCCGAAGGCCCTCTATGGCCAAACCCTCCCTGGTGGGCTCTGTTCCCAGCAACTCTCCAGACGTTCGGTAGCGCCCCAGGGCCCAGCTGATTTGAGGGCAGTGGCAACGGCTCCAACATCCCTGGGAGAGCCAGTTGGGTGCCCCGTCCCTCCCTCCTGCTATCCATTCCTCAGCCCCAGTGCGTTTCGCGCGGGTCCGCTGAACACCGCCGACCCTGGCCACCCCACGCCTGCCAGCGCAGCCGGGTCTGCTCCAAGCCCTTGGCGCGGCGTCGCGGGACTGAGCGCGCTCCCATCACCCCCCGCGCCTCACTGCCGCGCTGGCAGGGCCTGAGAGCGCCTGCGCAGCTATGGGCCTCAAGGCTCACAGCGCAGGCGCAGCCCTACAGGGAGACTAGTGTGGGACGCGCCGGGTACCGGCGCGGGGACGTATGGGGCGGCCACGCGCACGCTGGGGGCGTGGCTGCGCGAAGTGGTTAGGCTTGGAACTTAGCCCCTGCTGGCGCGGGTGTCGCAGACTTTGGACGGAGGGTCAGTGGGGCGGCGGGAACCCGAGTGCCCGGCGGGGGCCCCGCCCCTCCGTCCTTCCCAACTTCCTGTCAGCGGAGAGGCGCTCGGAGCCCTCGGACTGGGTCCCTGTTGCCCTTCGGAAAGGCGGGCCTCAGTTTCTCGGTCCGCGCCGTGGGCGGGGGAGAGTCTGGAGTCATTTTCTGGTGGTTCCAGCTGTGTTCGAAGGTGTCCCCCGCGCCCTTTCTCACCTCACGGCGGCCGATCTTGTTCTGCGCTTTCTAGGTGGCACTTGGGAGTCTCGCCCTGGGAGGGAGACGGGTCCGTAGTCTCCGGTCGCAGATCCGTGGACCCTCTTCGCAGAAGCCTCGTGGAGCCTCAGGTCGGTCGGCTTCTTTTTGCAGTGGGACTTGTGAGCTCGTATCCCCGCGGTTTCCTGCATGGCGTTTAAGAAGGGGGTGGTGCAGTGGTCTGCCCTCCACTTGCTGCGAAGCTTTGGGCAAGCTGTTCTACCCCCGGGGTCCCTGGTCTCCTAGGAGCCGAGAACGCTCCAGCGTTGTAGGTGCTGGCTTTTGGCTTTGCAGAGGCAAATGCGTGTGCGTCCCGGTACCTGTTCCTTGAGTAAAGCGCTGTGCAGTCCAGAAGGGCCCAAATTCCTCAGTGTTAGGGTGGGGAGAGAAGGAAGAGGGGTCAACAAACTAATAGCTGTGGGAGGGCTAAGGTTCTCAAAAGTGTTAAGAGACCCAAGCTTAAGAAGGTTCACGGCCAAGCAGGGCTGGCTGGTTGGCGCAGGGGAGCCTTCCTTCACCCTGATGCTACAGGGGTACACAGGCATGCTGATGAGCAGGCAGGGGACAGCTAGGGTTCTGACCGGGGGTAGGAGTTTGGGACTGGGAGGAAGCCAGGGCAGAGACTTGGGTAGTGCACTGTGTATTGGGCATGGGATGTAGTTTTTGTGCGCAGCCTGGCACTTAACCTTAGATTGGTGGCAGGAGCTTGGAGTGTGGTTCGTGGTCACTGGCGTTCATCGTCATTGGTTTTCAGAGCTTGATGAGGAACTGGACTGGAGTCCTGAGTGGATTGCATTTGTGTGCTGCCACTTGAGCCACTGCTGCTGGCAGGCTCTGTTATATTGTTTTTCTCTGTTAGGATGGGAAGGCTTTCAGGTGGAAGAATCATCCCCCAGAGTGGGGGCCATACCTGAGAGGTTCCTGAATGCTTAGGTGGCAGAAGTAGGTGCTGGTGGCCCTAGCAGCTTCAGATGCTGCAGGCCACCCTGGGAGGTGCTCAGCAGAAAGATCAGCAGAGCTGTGTCTCCCTGGAGGAACTCACTCTGATGGGGGCAGGGGTAGATAAACACATAGGCAACTGTGCACAAAGGTGTGTGCAGACCGTGGTGCCCCTGGATGTGAGCAGATGGAACATCGGGATATGTGTGGAGGGGTTGCAGAGTGTGTTCTGTGGCAGCTGTGAGTGGACCTCCCTTTGCAGAGATACTTGGGAAGTGGCCACTGTCAGGTTAGGCAGTGGGAGAGCACTGAGAGAGGGCTCCTGGCATTGGAAGGGAACTGTACTTGGTGATGGTTGCAGCCTCCTTTCCCACTTCGGGGCTCTTTGGACTGCTCAAGGTTGATGACCACTGCCCTCCAGGCCCTTTACTGGAGTGACTTTGAGGTGGTGAAAGAAGACACAGCGAGTGAGATTAAACTTGAGGGATTGGATCCTGTGCTGTTGACGAGGATGAGGACAGGGAGGTGGTGTTTAGGATGAGGGTGGTGTTGTCAGCACGCTGGACTCTGAGTGGTGAGGCAAGTCTGGAAAGCATGGGTAGAGAGGCTGGTGGGCACCAGAGAATAGTGGGACCCCAGGCTTCTGTCTGGCATGCAGGTAGCCCCTTCCAAGCTCTTAGTGCTTTGATGTAAAAGAATCTTGTGACCTGGTCTGCTTACTTAACGCTCACAGTGTTTGGGGTGACTGGGAGCTCCTTCTCAGTGGATTGAAACGTAGTTCATAACCAGCATGGTGATGTGTGGTGGTCAATCATATGGTCTTTAGAGCCAGGTTCACCTGCCTCGGTCACTTACTGATTGGTGTGTGGCTGTAGACAGGTGACTTCACTCACCACTTTGCCTCTGGTACGATAAGAGTATCAGCCTCATCAAGGGGTCAGTGTTTGCCATAGATAGAGCACTCAGTTAAAGGTTGCTTTTGTTGTTCTTCTGAAAATCCCTGACAGCCAGCCAGGCTGTCCAAGGAAGCCCAGGGGCTTCTGATCTGGCCCCTTTTCCTTCTCCTGGGACTGATAGCATCTGCCATCACACCTTGCCCATGAAACATCACAGGTGGCATTTGCCCACCTTCTCAGGCCTCTCAGGCCTGCCTCTTGGGCCCTCCTTCCAGTCACAGCTCCTAGTGGGGTACCTGGGGTTTGCCTGCGTATTGCCTCCTTTTGCTGCACGGTGGAGATGGTTGGGCCTAGTTCCTGCTCTTCCCCACCTTGTTTTTGGACAGGATTGCCTTGGATGGTGGCCTGCATCTGACTGTCCCATCAGCTCTTCTCAGCTCTCCTGAGGCCACAGCTGTCAGCTCCTCTGACCCTCAGCACTTGCCTGGAACATCTGGGTTTGCCAGACACCTCTTCAGCCCATCTCTGTCCTGCTGTGTCCTGCCCACCCTCCCCGCTGCACCATCTCTTCCTTTCTTCCCCCTTCCTCTTCTAGTTGGTGTGGCAGCTCCCCTCTGCTCCCAGCATGCCCTGTTGCTGGCGCCATCGGCACGGCCCTTGCAATCCCATCCCAGCAGCAGCCAGTTATGCCAACACACACCCTTGGCAGCAGATGGACCAGGTCTCTCTTGGGGTCACATATGCCCCCCTAGTGGATCCCTGGATTGAGCGGCCCTGCTGTGGGGACCCCGTATGCGTGCATACGACCATGGAGCAGAAGAGCACAGCCAGCAGTGCTCCTGGTGGTAAGCCCACAGAAAGGGGACCCCTGGCTCTGTGCATGCCCAGCCCATGGCCCCTCAGCGTGGACTTCTACTAGGTGCCAAGCTTGGACCCAGGCACCTTTGATGACTCCCCATGGCTTGTGGACCGATTTTGGGCTCAGTTGGGTAATTGCATGTCGTTTTGCTTTGAGAACTGTCAGGACAACCTCAGTCACGTCTGTGAGATCCTTGGGCACCCGACCGGCCAAGCCCGGGCATGAGCACCCCCCCTACCTCGTCGGGGACCTGCCCCTTCCTGACGATTATGAGCTCTTCTGCCAGGATCTCGAGGATGTCATTCAAGACCTGAACAGTTTTGCTGAGTACCATGCTGCAGTGCCTTGCCCCCTGGCCCCTGCCTCAAGCCAGTCACCAGTGGCCCCGCAGCTGCCTGTGGTGAGGCAGTACTTAGCTAGGTATTCGGAGGTCCTGGCATTCAACGTGGGTGCTGTCCCAGTTGCTGTGGCCACCTTTGCTGTTTATACTTCCAACTCTACATCCAGAAATGGTCTCCCTGAGTAGCAGCTGGCCAAGGAGAGCAGCCTTGGGTCTGTGGAGTCCCTCACCTTGTCTAGTTCCGCATGCAGGGCTGATGCTGGTCCTGTGAGGCCAGCCTCATCCCAGCCAGGGTAGGCGGTCCCCACACCTGTCCCTGCACTTTCAGGATCTCTAACCCGCCTACCCAGAAACCAGATCCAGTTCCGCCAGGGTCCAGAAACCCAGAAGACAAAGGAGGAAGTTTCTAAGACAGAGGGAGACCAGAAGGCATCCTTAAGTACCCCTCAGCAGGTTGCAGACACCCCAGAGACCCCAAGAGAGCTAGCAGTTTCTCTTGCTCCCTACCCCACAGCCCTGGATTCTGAACACAGTCCAGGCAGATTCAGTAGTGCCCCTTGTGATGAAGTGGCCTGCATAGCTGAAAAGCCCCACAGTGCCCCAGCAGGACAGAGTGGCATTGCCAGGTGACTGTAGCCATAGTGTGCCAGGTATTGCCTTATCCACTTGCTTTATTGCTGGGCCACTTGTTTTATTGCTTTATTGGAGGTGCACCTGTTTGGGCTTTGCCCTGTCTGAACACAGACAGCCCCCTTGTCCTCACCACCCCACCTCCTCTTATAGCAGAATATTGGGCTCTACCGTGTGCACCTCATTCTCTGACTTCTCCAGTCACCCAGAGGCTGCCTCCCTGTGCATTGCCAGCTGCATTGCCATTAGTTGGACAGAGTTCCATACAGCAGTCCCCATTCAGATATCTGTATGTCTTCATAACCACCCCCTCCCCAGATCCCTCATTCAGTGTTGGCTAGACTGGACTGGGTCTGCCATGCCAGCCCTGTTTAGATCTATCCCTGGATGGTATCTGTACTTAGGCCCCCTTCCCCATCTTGGCTCTCTGTGACCTTTGTCCTCTGGGCTAGAATTTAAGGAAGGCTGCTTAGAGGAAGTGGCCACTTTGATCATTTAGTACTAGTGGGATGGCAGAGAAAGATGCTTCCCTATGGGTATACCAGCAGCCTGGGACAGCTAGGGAGATGGGATACAAGCCTCCTTGCCAGTCTTAACTAAGTTCCGAGCATTTCCCCCTTCTGTATATTAACATTGTAGTTAACACCTGGTGTTTTCAGAAGTTGGCATGAATTTCTGTGTCTCAGTGCCTTTGCCCATTGTTGCCTTCCCACTTTCTGCTATTCAGCATTCCCTGCCTCCCTGCCCACTGTTGGGCATTGCTGACTCAACACTTAAGCCATAACACTATAAATGACTTGTATCTTTGGGTAGATTGTGAGCCTCTAGGGCAGGAGCTCCATCCTAATCAGCTTTGTGTCCCTGGTACACAACTGGTGCTCATTAAACATGTTAAATCCATGGCTGATCCTGTGGTGTGGTGGTAGCTGATGAGCAGAGCCCTTATTTTGTTGGCAGAAGCACTGTTGTCTGTTCTGTTGAGAACAGGCTAGGCCCTAGCCATGAGCACTCTAGGTTCAGTGTTGCAGGTTTCTGGTGGGTGGGGCTTTGAAAATCGAAGGATCTGGTTGAAGGAAGGAGTTGGGCTGAATAGGTGGGAATGGGAATCTTGGCAGGTGGAATGTGGCCTTGAAAACTGACTTCCTAGAGCTGGAGTGAAGGAGCAGGAAGCAGACCAGAGCTGTGAGGCCAAGGGGCCAGAGGATTTGAATGAAGAAAGATCCGTTCTGCACAGGATGGGTTTTCTAATAATGAGAACTGAGCTCAGAAGCTCCCTCAAGCCAAGTTTAACACAGGATGGGTACAGTGCACCTACTCTGATGAACAATTAGGCAAGAGTGTCAAGCCCCTTTAGTTTTACAGCTGGAAACAACACTTTTCCAGGAAAGTAGGAAGAACAAATAAAGTGGAAGCATGAACTGCTACTAAAACTATTTTAGAGAAAAAACAGTAGTAAGCAAACATCTGGTAAAAATTTTTAAGTAAAATAGACACCATTGGGATTATTTAGTAATTATCACTTTAAAAGGCTCTGGGTTCACATGGTTTTAAGCGTGAGCTATTTTAAGGCACAGTTGGCTTGTAAATAAAACAGTTGAAAATCTTAGAAATAGGTGGGAAGCTGATACAACCTGAAAAGCAAACAAGCAAGCCCACAGAAGAAATGACTGTGCAGCCTGGTTCTGATCAAGTGTGGGAAATCCCTGCACATTGTAGCCCAGCCCCAGATACACTGCTGCCCCTCTACTATTGCTCATGTCTGGACCCTCCTTTTGTAGACCCAGGTCAGACTGCTTCCCACTCCCTGGCCTGCCAATGGGTCTGATATTGTTGGCGATATTGTTTGAGCTGGTAAGATGCCTCTGACAGTAGAACCTGGAGTTGCTCTCTGGGATGATGGCCGAATCACTTAGTTGACACCCGCACTATTGCTGGCATCTGCGCAGGCCACCTTTCTCATCTACATTTAGTGGACCTGAAATGAATCCCGTCAGCTCAAGATTGCCATTTTCCTTTGGTCCCTCTGGCCCTGTGGACCTTTTCTCCCTTGGGCCCCAGACAGCTTCTGCAAGCTTGGTTTATAGTCTGGCATACCTCTCCTGAGGGCCACCTCTCCCAAGGCAGGCCCAAGAGGATGTGTGGAGAGCCTAGGTGACCTATGTTTTAATTTGGAAAATGTCTCCTGTTGTGGTTGAGCCCTTGCCACAAAGGAAAAGAAAGGAGGTCAGGGTCTCAGTGGCAATGGCCACGTGAGGGTGGGATCAGGAGAGGGTGGGAGGGCTCTGGCCTGGCCTTGTAGATAGGCAGTGCATATGATATTGCAAAGTGATAGTTTCACTGCCAGCCAATGCTGTGCCGTCTTTGGCCATATGCAGTGACCTAGCTCCTTTCCCATTCTGAGCGGGGAGAAGGAGAAGGCCCTGCCATGCATGATGAGAGGAGGATCCTTGGGCCATTCGCCACTCCTGGCTCTCACATGGGAGATGGAGGAAGGTGCTCCTGGGTGCAGGACAGTCTGAAAGTGTCTGCTGGATATGCTCAGGGTCCAGCTGATGTGCTTGGGTCTACCTACCAGATCATCAGGTCTGTCCTTTACTTGCCTTGGAAATACCTGGAGATTTTATTTCCTAAAGATAGGATATTTGTGAGCTCTGTGGAAGGGTTTTTAACATACATGTCTCCAAGGAAAACTTTAACACCAGAAGTATTAAGGATAAGGTCCTATGAGATACAGAACTTTTTATAAAGCTGCAGCAAAGAAGTTACTTGAAATTTGGTGTGGATGGACGAAGAGAGAAAAATAGAGAACTTTGAAATAAAGCCAAATAAATGCAGGAATTTAGTTCATGCTTAAAGGTATTGTTTCAAATTAATGGGGATGAAATGGATTATTCACTAAAAGGAGTTGGAACAACTGGTTAGCCATCTGGAAAATGTTAAAACTGGATACCCACCTCACTCTGCCAGGCTCTACTCCAGATGGACTAAAGATTTCAGTATTTGAAAAATCATAAAAGTACTACAGGGAAGTATGGTGATTTTTTTTTCTGCCTGTGATCCAGGACTTTAAAAGTTCTAGATATCCAGAATTGTTGAAGACATGGAGAAATAGGCTTTTTCTTGTTGGTGAGAATGTCAAATACTACAATACTACAATTCACCCACATAACATTTCTAAGCGTGCAGACCCTGATCACTTGCCTACACGCAGATGGCTGTTGTTTATTCCTTGGTGTAGGGCTTCAGAGCATGGACTTGAGCTCCACTTGCAAACTCATGGTCCTTGCTGTCACCTGGCCTCATAGGGTAGTGGGAGGATTGAGATAAAACCCACGCAGTGGTCTGAGCCCTGTTGACTGCCTAGTGGGCAGTCACTGCATTAACAGCAGAACTGCAAACAGCCCCATGGTCCTATAGTGAGGAACAAGGTAAATAGAGCTATTGTCCTGTCATAACAATCAGGATGGGCCAGATTGTGCTGCAGTAAAAACCTCCCACATCTCACCACTTACCTGTCACAGATCAGCTGGGGTGCCCTCTGCCTGTTACAAAGGAATCATGTTGACAGGAGCTCACTGGACACATTGTTCCAAAACCACCAAGGCAAGGGAAAGACCACAGCGAACCACAAGTGATACTTGTCCCTCCTTTTCCATTCCCATGCCCAAAGGAAACTGCCAAACCACACCTAAGTTCGAGGGATAAGCAGCTAATCCCCCTGTGAGGTGGGGCCGTCAGCATGGAGAAGATGAACAGGACGCTCAGTGGTGCAGCCATAACCGAAGTAGGGCCAGCCTTTGTCAATACCCACGGCAAGATGCCTGTTTACTAAGGCTGCATGGCTTAAACTACAGAATGTATTCCTCACGGTTCTGGAGGCTGGAAGCCCAAGATCAAGGTGTTGGCAGGGTTGTTTCTCCTGAGGTCTGTCCCCTTGACTCATGATGGCCATCTTATCCCTGTGTCCTCAAATGGTTGTCCGTCTGTGCTCCTAACTCCATCTTATAAGGACACTAGTCATATGGGATTAGAGGCCACCCATATGACCTCATTTAACCTTAATTACGTCTTTGAAGACCCTGTCTCCTAATAGAGTCACCCTCTGAGGTAGTGGTGGTCAGAACTTCAGTGTGAATTTGGGGGTGGAGGGAGGAGGAAGCACTATTTGCCCATAATAATGGCCAAGATAGATTTCTTGTTTTTCATTTTTGCTATTGCAGACAGTGTTGTGGTGAGCACCCTTTGAGCATCGCTGAGTGCTGAGGTGCAGAGCCCCTCCAGGCCACGGCAGCAGGATATGCCCAGTAATGTCTGGGAACTTTTTCTTCTTCTTTCAGAAATCTTTGTGTACCTGAAGGTACAGAGACATTACCCTATACTTCCCAGTTTTAATGTTTTACCTTTTACATCGACTCTTGAGTTAGCTTGTAACTAATGGCGTGGCTCTGCTGTGGCCATCAGATGGCCAGTGATGAGCAGGGCTCCTCCGCCCACCTGTGCTGGACATGTAATCTGATGTGTGGAGCTTCTGAGTTTGGGGGCTTGTGTTTTCCACAGTGTGACCTATTCTGCCCTAACCAGTAGAGGATCCCATCTTACCTTTTCCCACGGGGCACGGACCTGCCAGCATCAGGTTCAGGATGCCGTGCTGGCCCAATGTGTCCAAGGTGCCATCTTTCTCATACATACCTGGCTCTCTGGTCCAGTCTGTCCCCCACCAATTATCTAGTTTTATAGTGAGTCTTCATTATTTGGTAGAGAAACATTCCCACTACCTCCCCACCCTGTTCTTTAAATTGTCTTGTCTAATTTTAAAAACACATATTATCGTAAACACAGAGGTGTTGTGTTCCTTGCTTGGCTTCAACAGTGGTCATTTCTTAAGCCGGGGGCGTCATGTTGGTGGACTGCCTGGCTAAGCATGCTGTCCTGGACGGCGGGAGTCTCGAGCTCACTTTCTCTTCGGGCTGTGCTTTCCTCATTTGTAGATGGGTGACATGATCTCTGTTACAAGGGTGTTGACAGCCTGGGAAGAGCCCCTGGCCTGCAGGGTGCCCTTGGCAGCCCATTCCTTCTCTCCTGGCCTCAGGGGTGCACAGCCAGGGTTGGGGCCTGTGTGTGATGGGTGCTCATCCACTTGCCAGGTGGGGCCACCAGACAGTGGAGAGGAGTATCCTGGGCTGCACTCCCTCTATGTGCCTGAGCAACAGGGGGCCTGGGCTGACAGTGAGCCCACACTCTGCCACACAGGTGGCGAAGTGCAGGTGCTGTGTGGTCAGCACAGGGATGCCTCCTGGCCACTGGGAGTGCCACATCTCAAGCCCCATGAAGTCCTGAGTGCACAGTGTTGTTCACCTTGACACTTTTGCACCATAGCCAAGGTTTTCTGAAGGCCACGAGTAGGGAGGTGGGCAGCCTGTGAGGGCCTACAGGGTAGGGGAAGCCAGGAAGCATGGAGTTGGCCAGGTATCCAATCCAGGGTGCTGTCCCCTGGGAGATGGCAGCCTTTCCACCACCAAGACCCTATGTTCCTCCCCTGAAAATCAGAGTGCAAATGGGAGCCATGCATAGTGGTGGCCAGGAGGGTAGCCCAGGGCCAGTACAGCTCTGCCCCTGTGCTTCCACCCTGCTCTAGGTGTCCACTTCGCAATGCCCACTGTGGCCTCCTGGTCCCTGTCATTGTGTCCTGGATCCCATCCCCCTCTGGCCCGCACAAGATGCTGAACTTTGGCAAGTCTCATTTTGCCACCTGTGTAATGGAGAGAATTTCTGCCTCACGTGAGCTTAGAGGCAGCAGGCCCCTCAGGACTGCATTCACTGTCCCCGGTCCTTCCCTGTCCTTCCCTTCCCTGTGAATGTGTGCACGTAGACACGTGTATGTGCACAGAATCCTACAGCCCATTCTGAGCATGCGGTGCATCTGTAGGCATGTTATTTGCACATCTGTGAGTTGGGGGGGGGGAACCCCCCTGCCTGAGGTAGCCTCTGTCATAGGAGCAAACACATGGATCCCTGTCAGAAAATGCATTACTACCATTGTGTTTAGGGACCCCCTCTTCAAGTGGAATCAGGTTCAGAGGAGCTGCCTGGGCATAAGCCCATGGGGGTTGGCCCCCATTCCATGCCTAAGGATGAGCGTTGTCTGGGTGCTGTTGTCAGCCCTGGGCAGCTTGCTGCTGCGGACCAGATCTCTTGGTGGAAGTGGGCCCCAGAGGCTGGCACTGGTGCATGGGAATGGTCACACTTCCTGTAAAACAACAAGCTTTTCCGTGTGTTCACCACGGACAAAAATGCTGCTGGCCTTTTGTTGGCTGAGTTCCCACCCCTGCCTGTAAGTTCATGGGGGCAGGCTGGCTGAAAATGCTTCCGAGTAGGACTTCCTTCCTGCTATCTTGCCAAGCTCCCTGGACTTGCTCCTGGGGGTGACAGGCATCCTCAGCTGCAGCTTGAGGTGCCTGTTTATGGAGCGGCCTTGCCTGCCCAGCCTGCCTGCCCTGCAGCCCCGCAGCCACCCTCCCTGGCGTTTCCTTTCGGTCCAGCAAGATTGGCCTGTCTCTCGGTCCCAAGGAGAAGTGTGCAACTGCTGGCCTCAGTGGCCCGGCCTCAGGAAGCCTCTGCTGGCCTTGGGGCACACTGGTCGTTCACACCTCATATGCTGCAGCTGCTAGTCTGTCAGATATCTGTGCCTTTGTCCATAAAGCTCACTCCTGCTGCCCCAGCCAGCCCAGCCTGGCCCTGCCAGTGTGGGAGCACTGGCAGAGCACCCAGCAGGGACTTGGCTGTGCTGTGGCAGGGGAGAACACGCACGCTGGTGGGAGGGTCATGCTCACCTCTACCTGGTCACCCATCATACCACGTGGGCCTTGACCCCAGCAAAGGAGCCAGGTCCCACGGGATGTGGCTGTAACTTGGCTTCTGTTGCCTTCCCCTCCAAACACGGTGGGGCCCTTCCAGAAGGGGTGCTTGCGGACCTGGGGGGAGGGGAGTGGTGAATGTCCAGACACAGTGTGGGACACTGCTGTGGTTGACTGCAGGCAAGGAGCTCCCATGGGACCTGGCACACTCCTGCCTGAGGGGGTAAATCTTCCCCCTCCGAGGAGCCAGGAATGCCTGAGCTCTGTGGGAGCAGAAGGTTTCCAGGTATGGAGCAAGTGACTTGCTGCTTTTGGACAGAACGAGAAGCTTCAGGCAAAGGATGGAGGTGGCTGTCAGTGTATCTCCCCAGGCCTTCAGGAGTGCAGCACCCTTGACTCTACCACAGAAGCCTGTTTCTACAGCTGTCCCCCAGATCTTGTTTGTGGACTTTCTGGTCCATGGGGAGATGTCCTGGCTGTACTTGAAGCTCAGAGGGGGTTCCTGGCCCCAGGGCTTGGCTGTTTTACCTGTGCATTCAAGAAAAAAGCCAGCACAGGACCCTGCCGGGCCTCAGGCCACCACCACCTGCTGCTCCTGGGAGATGGCTATGTCAGAGGCAAGCAGGCCTGGGACTGGCTTTTGGTCCCCTAGGGGAAGGGCTGCTGGAGGGCATGCCTTACACCCCCCTACCCCCACACCATACACACAGTGTTCCCTCAGTCGCCTGGGGAGGTGGAGATGGCCATGTTTGCGGTGTGCACTTGCTGCCCTGGGAGAAGGAGGGTGTAGGGATGGTGCCTGGCTTCCACCTCCCCCTGGACTCTGAGGCCAGGGCTGTTCATGGCCGTGTCCTCCCTCCCCTCAACCCTCCCTCCCAGGCAGGGCTGGCCGCACTGCGTCCCCGGAACCCCTCCCCAGGATCTGCATCTTTGAAGCCACGGATACTGACAGAGGATTCAATGAATCCAAGGTCGCCAGTCGGGCGTTGACAGATGCCCGGCCACGATACTATTTCTGATTTAATAACCGAATGGGAGGCTGGCCCTTGGTAATAATTAGGGCTAATTACTGAGGAGGTGTTGACAGACGGGCTGAGAGGAAACAAACTACCTTTATCCCCAGGCTTAGAGTCAGATTACCAGCCCGGTGCTATCTGCCCCTCAGAAAGTAGACGCTTCAATCACTCACCGAGGCTTCAAAGGGGAAAGGGCCCTGACAATGCACATAGGGTTTGGAAAGAAGCTATGAAGTGCGCCTTTGACTCCGAATAGCCAAACGGAGCCCCATTCCAGAAATGGTTTCTTTGTGAAGTTTGAGTTACCCCAGCAAACCTGCTTCCCTGGCTCGGGGCCGGGGAGGGTTGCTGTGGGCGCAGGCTGGGTTGGTGCCGGGGCTGGCCCAACCCACCCAGGTCCCTTCTAGGCTGGGCCTGTGCCTGGCAGCCCATGGGGCCCAAGCAGGGAGGTGCAGCATGCTTTCTTTGGCCCAGGGAGTGTGTCCAGTTCTTTGTGGCCATGAGCTGTATGTAATGGGATAGAGATCTTACTATCCCAGCAGAATTGCTCCTTCCCTTGTCTCCTCTGGACATGCTTTCCTAAAGCTGACATGGGCAGGTCTGGGCTCTCTGGAAGGGACTGTGCCCTTGGCCTTCTTTATGGCAGGATCACCCCTCTGGGGCCTGGGCATCATTCAGTGGGCTGCCCCCACCCCTGGCTTGAGTGGTGAGCCAACGCCGTGGAGACATATTGACCCCCAGGAGACTCAGCAATAGGGTGACCACTTGCAAAGGGGTTATCCTAAGTTGTAGGCTGGCTTCTGATGCCCTTATGTGGACCTGCTGACTCCCCTGGGACTCCCTGCATTTCAAAGACTGTGGATGGCAGTGGTCAGAACCCCACTTCCTGGTATGAAGCAGCAGCCCTGGGAAGTTTCCCAGTGACCTGGCCTAGACCGCCCAGGTCACTGTGTCTGTGATGTGGCTCTGAGGGGCCAGTTCTGGGGTTCTTGCTATAGTCTGTCCTGATAAGGAAGGTGGGAGGGTGACAAGGCAGCACTCAGGATGGGCCTGTCCAGAGAGCATCTTTCTGGTTCCAGGTGTAGCCTGGGAGGTATAAAGTGAGTGGGTCTCTGTTCCTGCAGCCTGAAGGACCAGCCAATTCAGAAGCTTCCCACTAGGATGGCTGTGTACTTCAAGGAGAGAATGAGTTGGTCAGCCTGGTGGAGAGCTGCCTTCTTTCCCTGGCATGCTACTCTGCTTCTAGAAGTAACTATGGTGCTGCCGCTGCTGCTGCTGCTGATGGTAACAGTCATCGGCTAATTTCCTTAACTGAATACTGCCTACCTTATATTAGGGACACTAAATGAATTTAAATCTATTAGGGCACCATAATAAGATGGCGTATTATTTTAAATGGGATAAACACTTAAAAATTGGCATTAAATCTGTTTAGAGTCACCTGAGTAGAATTAGATAGAAATTGGCTATAAGCCAGAAAAGTCTAATCAGGAAATGGTTTTCATAGCATGTTAGTGGTAAATAAAATCAATTGTAGCTCAAGAAAAAACAGCACAATATTGTCAAATATATTATATTAAAAAAAAAATAACGTTCCAGAAAATGGCCAAGAGCAGTGACCTAGTGCATGCTTGAGCCCTGTTCTCGTCTTATTAACATCTTACATTATTAGCATGGTACATTTGTCACAGTAATGACCCAATATTGCTACATCATTATGGACTTAAGTCCCAATTTATTCAGATATTTTGAGTTTTTACCTAATGTCCTGTTTCTGTCCCAGGATCCTATCCAGGACAGTACATTACATTTAGTTGTCATGTGTCCTTAGTCTCCTCTGGCCTGTGACAGTTTCTTAGACTTTCCTTATTTTTATTATTGCCTTGACAATTTTGTGGGGTACCAGTTGGGTCTTTTGTAGAGTGTTCCTCAGCTAGGATATGTCATGTGTTTTTCTCACAGTTAGACGGGTTGTGGGTTTCTGGGAGCCAGACCTCAAAGGTAAAGTGCCGTCTCATCACATATTAATGGTACATGTTGTCAAAATGACATCACTGTTGATGTTGACCTTGGTCACCTGGCCGAGGTAGTGGTTGTCAGGTTTCCTTTCTGTTAAAGTTATTCTTTTCTCTCCCTTTGCAGACTGTCCTCTTAGGAAGGCAGTCAGTATGCGCAGCCCCTGCGTCAGGGGTGGGAATTCTGTTCCACATCCTTGAGGGCGGAATATCCATACAAATTATTTGGAATTTTCCTGCATGCAAGATTTGTCTGCTCTCTCCTGTTTGTCTATTTCTTCAGTCCTTTTATTATATCAGATTGAACTCCTAAGTATCTGTTATTAATATGATCATTATTATGAAATGTACTTACAGTGAGTCGTAACACCTGCGCACACCAGCACGTCCACAATCCTGACATGGAAACTGATCCATTACCTCAGAACTTTCCTCCTGCTCCCCCTCAGTAGTCAGCCTGTCTCCCCACCCCTGGCCCCCAGCCACTGCCCATCTGTGCTCTCTACCTTGTTGGGCCTTTTCTGGAATGCCATATAACTAGGCTTATGCCATATGTAACCTTTCACTCACCATAATTCTCTGGAGAGCCATCTGTTTAGTTGTGTTTTTCAATAGTTTGTTCCTTATTATTGCTCAAGAGTATTTTGTTCACCCATGGTTGGACCTCTGGGGCAGTATGAACAGAGCTGCTATAAACACTCATGTGCAGGCTTTTCTTTGCACATAAGTTTTCATTTCTGTAGAGTAAACACCTAGGGGTAGGATTGCCAGGAATATGATACACGTATATTTTATTTTGTAAGAAACTACCTAACTGTTTTCCAGAATGCTGGTACCACTTTACATCCTTACAAACAATATATGAGAATTCTATTCCACATTCCTGTCAGCACTTGGTTTTGTCAGATTTTCTTCTTTATTGTAGCCATTTTAGTAGTTTGTGGCCCTAAGTTCCATTTCATCTAAGTTGTTGAGTTTTTGTGCATTGAGTTGTTAATAGCATTTCCTTACTGCCCTTTTAATGTTGGTGGTGTGTCGGTGTCTTGAGTGATAATCCTTCTTTCATGAGGATAGTTTGTTTCTTTCCCCCTTTTTTGTGGTTGTCAGTCTAGATAGAGATTTATCAATTTTATGAATCTTTTTTAAAGAACCAATCTCAGGGCACCTGGGTGGCTCAGTCGGTTGAGCATCTGACCCTTGATTTCAGCTCAAGTCATGATCCCAGGGTTGTGGGATTGAGCCCTGAGTTGGACTTCATACTGAGCATTGGAGCCTACTTAAGATTCTCTCTCTCTCCAGAGGGAATGAGCCCCTCTCCCCCACTCATGTGCTCTCTCTGTCTCTCTAAAAATTAAATAAATAAAATAAAAAGCCAATCTCTGATTTTGTTGATTTTTCTCTGTTGCTTTACTATTCTCTGTTGTATTCGTTTCTGCTCTATCCTTATTATTTTCTTCCTTTGGTTTGCTTTGGGGCTTATTTTGAGCCTCTTTCTCTAGTTTCTTAAGGTGCACACTGGGTCATTGATTTGAGACCTTTCTTTCTTTCTAATGTGGACGTTTTTATAAAGTGATCTCTACACCCAGCATGGGGCTTGAACTCATGACCCTGAGGTCAAAAGTCTCATGCTCTACCAACTGAGCCAGCCAGGCACCCCATATGTAGACATTTAATGCTATAAATTTTCCTCCATGCCTCACTTTAGCTGCATCCTACAAATTTTGATTATTTTGGTTTTCATTTTTATTGCATGTAAAATACTTTCTAATTTCTCTTGACTACTTCTTGGACCAATCGGTTATTTAAAAGTGTATTATTCATTTTCCAAATATGTGGAGATTTTCCATTTACCTTTCCACTATTGATTTCCAGCTTAATTCCATAACGTTAGAGAATATATTTTGTATGCTTTTGTTTCTTCTTCATTTTTTAAGGTTTTGTTTTATGATCTGGAATATGGTCTATCTTGATGAATATTGCATGTGCATTTGTGAAGAATGTGTTTTTCTGTTAGATAGAGTGTTCTCTTAATGTCAACTAGGTCACGTAGGTAGATAGTATTAGTCAGGGTTCTGTATGACTTTTTGGCCACTTATTCAGCTAATTACTAAGGACGTGTTTAAGTCTCCAGCTATAATTACATATTTGTTTATTTCTGCTTTCAGTTGCATCAGTTTTTCCTTCATGCATTTTGAAATTCTGTCATTAACTGAGTACATATTTAGCACTCTTAATATCTTCTTGATGAATTGATACTTTTTATTTTTATGTATCCTTATCCCTGATAATATTCCTTCCTCTGAGGTCTACTTTCCATGATATTAATATATTTTCTCCAACCAACTTTCTCTTATTGTACATATAGTAATTCTCTTTCATCTTTTTACTTTTAATCTGTGTTTTTATATTTAAGGTGGGTTTCTGCCAGATAACTTATAGTTGGATCTTTTTTTAAATAGCTTATCATTGTTGGATCTTATAATTAACACGTTGAGAGCATTTATATTTATTATAATCATTGATATGATTCTATTTTGGTCTACCGTTTTGTTATTTTCTCTTTTTCCTCTAGTTTTTTGGTTCCCCTCTCCCTGTTTCCTGTTTCCTTATGAATTATTTAAATATTTTCAAATACTCTTGTTTAAATTTTTCTATTGGCTTTTGGCTGTATCTTTTTGTATTATATACTATGTTTTTAATGGTTGCTCTGGAGATTGCAGCGTACATTCTCAACCTTTCACAGTCTTCTTAGAGTTAATTTTTTTTTTTTTTAAATTTTTTTTTTTCAACGTTTTTATTTTTATTTTTGGGACAGAGAGAGACAGAGCATGAACGGGGGAGGGGCAGAGAGAGAGCGAGACACAGAATCAGAAACAGGCTCCAGGCTCTGAGCCATCATCAGCCCAGAGCCCGACGCGGGGCTCGAACTCCCAGACCGCGAGATCGTGACCTGGCAGAAGCCGGACGCTTAACCGACTGTGCCACCCAGGCGCCCCTAATTTTCTTTTTCATTTCAAGTAAAATATCAAAGCCTTACAATCATATAGGTCCTCTTACTCTCCTGCCTTCATGTGATAGCTGTCATACTGAAAACCCCACCAGACAGTGTTATTTTAGTAATATACATGTTCACTTAAGGGCTGAAATTTTGCTTTTATATTTACCCAGATATTTACTGTTTGTCTTCTTCTGCCTTCTTGAAGGCCCATATTTCTTTCTGGTTCTCATTATTTTTGAGCTGTAGAACCTCATTTAGTATTTCTTTTAGGCTATATCTGCTGGTGAGAAATTCTCTTTGTTTTCCTTCATCTGAGAATATTTTTGCCTTCATTCCCAAAAGAGAATTTACTGGATATAGAGGGTTTTTTTTTTTCCTTTTAATACTTTAAAGACACCCCACAGTCTCCTGGCTTCTGTGGTTACTGATGAGAAATCCACACTAATTCAGATTATTATTTCCCTATGTATGTGTCATCAATGTTGAGTTATTTTTCTTTATTATTTTCAACAGTTTAATTATGATGTGTTTGAATGTAGTTTTTATCCTGCTTATGGTTCATTGAGTCCTTAGATCTATAAATTTTTGTCTTTTCTCAAATTTGTAAAATTTCAGGCAGTGATTTATTCAAGTAATTTTCCTGCTCCATTTCTTTCTCTTCTTCTCAGACTTCAGTGACACAAATGTCAGACCTTTTACAGTTATTTCACAAGTCACTGAGGCTCTAATCGTTTATTTCAATCGTTTTCTTTTCTGTCTTCTTATTGGATAATTTCTATTAATCAATCTTCATGTTCATTGGCTCTTTCCTTTGTCATCTCCCATTCCATATTGAATTTTTTTGTTTCAGATTATTGTATTATTTGGTTTTGACATTTCCTTTAAAAAAAACTACCTTTTTAAAAATGTTTATTTATTAATTTAAGAGAGGGAGAGAGCGTGCATGCAAGCCAGGGGAGGGGCAGAGAGAGAGGAGAGAGAGAATCCCAAGCAGGCTCTGCTCTGTCAGTGTGGAGCCCAGCACAGGGATCAGTCCCACACACCGTGAGATCATGACCTGAGCTGAAATCAAGAGCTGGACACTTAACTGACTGAGCCACCCAGGTGCCCTAAAAAAATTGGCCCTAAAAAAATTCTATTTCTCTGTTGAGAACTTTACTTCTGTTCATTTCAAGTGTGTTTACCTTTGCTGTATGGAGCATGATCCTAAAAGTTGCTTTAGAATCCTTAATGATACTCCCCCAACATCTGAATCGTCTCAAGGTAGGCATCTATAAGTTGTCTTTTCCCATGAGAACTGGTCTCATTTCCTAGTTCCTGGTATGTTGAATAATTTTGTATTGTATCCTAGACATGTCCTGGTTGAGTATTACTTTGGGCCCTCTGGAGAATGTTGAGTTTTATATTAGCAGGCAGTCAATCCAGTTAGAATTGCCACACAATTCTGTGTTGCCCTTTGTGGGCTATGGTTTTAATCTCTTTTCAATTTTCAAACCTTTTGAGATGTTCCTTTGGGTCCGTCCCAGGCTTATGAATCTCAGCAGTGAGCCTGGGACTTTTGTGGGTTCATTCACAGAATTGAGAGACCTTTTTCTTTAGCTCTTTCCTCTCTGCAATTCTCCCTCCCTCCCCTGCCCCCCACTCACACTCTATCCTGCAGGATTCTCTCTCTGGCCAAAAAGACAGAAGTTTCTCTCAGAGTCATTTCTCCCACACAGTTCTATGTCTGGGGCCCATTCTTGGGGCAGTGCTGAGAGAGAAAAACCATCAGGGATTTCCTCTCACATTCTTTAAACTCTTTCTAAAGTTGTTAGTCTAAGTTTTAGCCACTGCTGCATGGCAGCTATGCAAGCTGGGCCTATCCTCAAGGCAGTGCCTCA
Organism: Prionailurus bengalensis; assembly: GCF_016509475.1. Classification (NCBI taxonomy): domain Eukaryota; kingdom Metazoa; phylum Chordata; class Mammalia; order Carnivora; family Felidae; genus Prionailurus; species Prionailurus bengalensis. The sequence continues at coordinate 27,981,054 of NC_057356.1, forward strand.
AGACATAATAATAAAAACAGAAAACTCATCCCCATACAGGTCACTTCTCCAAAGTTTTGCCTCCAAAGTCTGTCTGCTATTGTTCGCTTTTCAAAATTTTTAGGTAATTGCTCCTCATATTTTGTCCGGAGTTTTTATAGTTGCCGTCAGCCAGAGAGAGAAAGGCTATAGTGAGCTTATGCATCCTGGCCAGAATCTGTCAAAGTAGTTTCAATTTACATTTCTACATGAGTGATGTTAAGCATCTTTTTATATGTTTAAGGCCCATTTTCATTTATTGTGTATGTGAATTCATGTCTTTTGCCTATTTGGTCTTTGGACTTTACTTAATTTTGAAGATTTCTATGTATTTTATCTTATTTTATTTTTTGAGAGAGCAAGGGAGGGTCATAGGGAGAGAGAATCTGAAGCAGGCTCTACACCTAGCATGGAGCCCGACTCGGCTTGATCTCATGACCTTGAAATCATCACCTGAGCTGAAATCAAGAGTTCGACACTTACCCAACTGAGCCCTCAGGTGCCCCAAAGATTTCTGTATATTTTAGAAATATTAGAATCTTATCTCTTTTGACATGGAACAAATTTTATTAGGTATTTTATCTTCTAAGTTGGTATTATAAATGGACTTTTCTTTAACAGGTTACTGTTTGGGCATAAGGAAGCTATTGAGTTCTCTTTGTGAGTTTTTTTCCTGCTACCATACTAAAGTTTTTTTTTTTTTTAATGTTTGACTCTATTTTATGTTTGATTATCTGAGGTTCTCATGTATATCATCATGTTATCTGGAAAATAATTTAATGTTTTCTTTTCTAAGTCATATGCCTTTAATTGATTTTTCTTATTTAATTGCATTGGTTTAAACCTCCAGTGCAGTGTTGAATAGTAGTATAGATGTTGGGTATTCTGATCTTAGAGGAAATACCTCCAGTATTCCTTCATAAAGTAATGTCTATAGAACTAAGGAGGGGATTTTGTGTGTGTGTGTGTGTGTGTGTGTGTGTGTGTGTGTGTGTATTTTAGTCATTTTTAGTCAGTTTCTATTTGGTTAGGTGTTTTAGTAAAAAATGGGTATTGAGGGGTGCCTGGGTGGCTCAGTTGGTTGGGCCGCCGACTTCGGCTCAGGTCGTGATCTCATGGTCCGTGAGTTCGAGCCCCGCGTCGGGCTCTGTGCTGACAGCTCAGAGCCTGGAGCCTGTTTCAGATTCTGTGTCTCCCTCTCTCTGACCCTCCCCCGTTCATGCTCTGTCTCTCTCTGTCTCAAAAATAAAAATAAATGTTAAAAAAAATTTTTTAAAAATGGGTATTGAATACTGTCAAAGGCTTTTTTTTCGCATCTATGGAGATAATTATATGATTTTTCTCACTGATTTATTAATATGTTGTATGACATTAATGGATTTTCTAATTGAGCTAACCTTGCATTTCAAGAATAAATTCCATTTGGTCATCATGTATTATTTCTTTAATTTGATGTTATATTTTGTTTGCTAATATTTTACTATTTTTGCATGATATTCCTAAGTTATACTGGTCTCTACTTTCCCTCTGGTCAAAGCTTTAAATATATCTCATGAATTCTGGTTTACAGTGTTTTTCATTGTCATTTTTAAAATTTGTGGATTAAGTACTTCCCTTTTACCTAAAATCTATTGTTTAATAAATGTTTAAAAAAATTTTTGTTTATTCATTTTTGAAAGACAGAGAGAGACAGAGCACAAGCAGGGGAGGGGTGGAGAGAGAGGGGGACACAGAATCAGAAGCAGGCTCCAGGCTCTGAGCTGTCAGCACAGAGCCCGACACGAGGCTCGAACTCACGAACTGCGAGATCATGACCTGAGCCAAAGTCAGATGCTCAACCGACTGAGCCACCCAGGCGCCCCACGTTTAATAAATGGTTTTAAATTTTTAGTTGGAAGGACACTTTAGTTTTTATTTTGTTAATTTCTAGTTTGTGCTGTGGTTATAGTATATGTTTATAATATTTCTTTTTAATGGAAATTACTGGTATTTTCTTTGTGACCCAATATACAATTTTTACACATGTTCATGTGCACTTAAGAAGAAGATGTAGTCTCTGTTAGCAGAGTGTAAAGTTCCATGTGGATCCATAATATTTACCTCATGGAGTCTTCTATCTCCTTACTTAGTATAATGACTTGTACTGAGAGTAGTAGTATATCATGTTTTCCAATTATTGATGAGTTTTTTCTGTGACTCTTTACATTTCCTGTAGTTTCTGTTTTATAAAAGTAGTGTTTCTGTTGTTTAGCACATAGATATTCACAGCTATCATATATTCATTGTGAATTGCAGCTTTCAGTATTGGAAAGTATCTGGGTTTGTCAATTCTAATGCTTTTCAGCTAAAATTCAACTTTGTTGACATCTGTATTTCAACTCCTGCTTTTTTTAGTTTCTTTTGCCTGAAATACCTTTGTCCATCTCTAATTTTAGCCTTTTAGAATCACTTTAACTTTTGCTTATTAACTTTATAATCTGAGTATGGTTTTTCATCAGATATATGTGTCATGAATATTTTCTCCCTGTCTGTAGCCTCATTTTTTACACCCTTAATGTCTCTTGATGAGAATTAGGATTTTGAGTTTCATCCATGTGAGACTGGAGTTTATACAGTTTCAATTTTGTGGAATAGTCTATTGTATGAATATATCAATTCTATCCTGTTCTGCAGTTGAGGACCATTTGAGTTGTTTCTAGTTTTTATTAGCATGCATAATATTGCTATGAACATTCTTCTACAAATCTCTCCTTGTACACATGTGAGAATTTCTTTAGTGTGCTTATCTAAGAAAGGGGACTGTTGCATCATAACGTGTGCAAACTAATCCCAGATTGTTTTCCAAAGTGATTCTTTCAATTTATGCTGCCGGTAGCATGGTAAAGGTTTCTAGTTGTCCCACATTATAGTCAACATTTGACAGATTGTTTAATTTTTTGCTAATCTGCTAGGAGTGTAATTCTATCACACTGGTTTTGACAAGCGTTTCCAAGATTAGGTTAAACATCTCTTTCATATGTTTATTAGCCATTTATGTTTCTTATGAAATATCTATTCAAATTCTTTCGCTTATTTTCCTTTTTGCTGTTTGCTTTCTTCTTGATCTGTGTGTTCCTTATTCTGGTTATGAGTCCAGGGCAGATTTATCTTCCTTCCCCTCATCTAGAATGCTTTTATAATTGTAAACCTACAGAAGAGCTGCAAGTGTAGCAGAGTAAATACTTGCATACTCTTCACTTGTGTTTACCACTTGTTAACATGTTGCCACATTTGAAAACAATGTGCAGACATCATGATGTTTCACCCTTGCAACACCATTGCCTGAGAATAAGGACATTCTTCTCCATAAAATACCACTGTCCTGCTGCCCAAGAAAATTAACAATAATTCCATATTATCTGTAGTCCATATTCGCATTTTCCCATTTGTCACCAAAATGTCCTTGATAGCCCCCACCTTTTTTGATCTAGAGTCTAATCAAGGTTCACCTGTTAGATTTGGTCACGATGCCTCTAGTCTCTCAATTTAGAACACTCACCCTGCTTTTTGCTCTTGTTTTTTCTCTTGATCTTGACCTTTATGATAAGTCTGAGCTAGTTATCTTGCCCAGTATCCCATAATCTAGATGTATCTGATTGTTTTCTGCAGGTTGTTGGCACAGATGTACAGGGATGGTGCCGTGTCTTCTGGCATCACCTCAGGAGATAAGTGATGCTGGTTTGTTTACAATTGGCGGTGCCAGCTTCGATCTCATGGTGAAGGTGGTGACAGCCAGATGTCTCCATTGTTAAGGAACATTCTCCTTCTGTGATCAGTAAATAATCTGTAGTGTAATACCTTGGCACAATGTAGATCTCCTGTTTCCCAACAACCTTTCACCTGCCTGGATCTTTTTTCAAATCTGAGTGGTGATTTTATGCTCTCAACTTGGAGTTTTAGCTCCCTCTTTTTATTTCTTTAAGAGCATTAAATATCCCTGTTTTATATGCCTGAATGCTTTGTGCACTAGAGGTCTAGTTCTGCCTCTTGTTGTTTCTCATGGCTCTCACTCATGGTGCAATTTTTCCTTTTTTGTTTCTATGAGTTTTGATTACTTGCATTTCATAGGGCTTTATCTATGAATTCATTCAGGCCGGTGTTGAAGGTGGGCTCCTTCTGAGAGACATTTACAGACTGAAGTTTTGAGGACCTCCCAAGGTGGTGTAAATTAGGACTAAACCCTGGGAGCTGGCATTATTCTGGCAACTCTGGTTGTAAGTTTACTTCTGGTTCAGTCTAACACTGAGAATTTAGCCTTGTGGGGGTCTCATCTTTATGGAGATACTCCTATGAGATTGCCCACTTTGGGAGAGCCCTGGCATTGTCTTTCATCAATTCAGAGGCCTTGCTTGAGAACCAGAATTCTGGGTCACTAATGTAGCAAATGCCTTCAGGGCAGGCACCAACTGGGGGCTCCGCATACCTCACTAGGTTTAATTCCACTGAAGTGTTGGGCCTGTGAAGGTTCTAAACTTTTTCTGTTGTTGTTGTTGTTTGTTTTTACCAGCTTAGTGATGTACTGAAGATTTTGGTTTTTTATTTTATTAGCATTTTTAGTCATTTTGTGGGCATCTATCCTGCCAGGTAGTAGTGCTTCCCTAGTCTGTGCTTGTTATGGAATTCTTAGTGCCTCTTGGGGCTGCTGGAGCTGTTCTAGGCACACGTGTGGGAGGACTTGGGGTCCTCTTTGAGGCACCCCCAACATCCTGTGTAGCCTGTCCTTATACTCCCAAGCAGGCAGGACCCGGTTGGCGGGGACAGGCAAGAGCAGTGCATGGGTATCTATCTCTGGGTGGTGGCTCCCCTGCTTGGGCTCACTTCATGCTGTTTTTGATTCTAAGCTTCTTCTGGGACCAGTGACTCTGGGGCAGTAAAAGGAAAGGATTCTGTGACTGAGTGGGACCTGTTTGCAGGTTAGGCTGTGGGGCACACAGAGGTAGGGACCCGTGGTCTTTGGGTACCAGCTTCTCCCCTGGCCCTGCCTCTTCTGTGTTTGCCAGTCACTGGTTGGTTGTGTGTGTTCTCTTGCACACACACCCCCAGGAAGGGCGTCCTTGGGTCCCTGTGGCTGCTGCACCTGCCCACGGTACACATGGCTTTGTGGGACAGTAAGTTCCAAGTGTAGCCCTGATGCCTTTCCACATGGGACCCTGCTCCCGCCCCTGCCCCTGCTGCTGTCCACACCAGGAGGGAGGGTCTGGGGCCCCTCTCTGTGTGGATGACCCTATGTAAGCCCTGCCAGACTGCTGCTTCTAAGATGGGATGTAGGGGGGCGCTGTCATCCTCCATCCATGGGCCAAGGGCCTGAGGGGCTTTCAGGGGGGTGGGGGAGTGGGGGGTTCATAACATCAGTTGGAAAGGCTGTCAGAGTTGCGCAAATTGTGTCAGATTGTCTTTCTTTTTAATTTTGAAAAGAATGTGTCTCTCTTTGACATCTCGAGGAGCAGGCAGAATCCGAAGTTGTGCTCAGTGGATTAAGTTTCATGTTCCTTTGCCCTCTGGGAGGAAAAGACAAGTGACAGAACAGGGAAACGAAGCAGCGGCGGGCGGCTGGTATCACGCACTGGTGTTGCACAAGGGGCTGTGGCCTCCGCTCCGGGCGGCCCAGTGCCAGGGAAGATAGGATAACGCGATTATTCTCAATTAGATTAATAAAGAATAATTAGATGTCATAAATCAAGTAATCATAGGATATTGTCATGGGAAAAATATGTAGCTAGAATTAATTAGTTTTCAAATAAAGCATTTATTTTAATTGCTTGAAATGATGGAGCCCTTAATTGCCGATGCATCATTTTGGCCTGAACATTTTGGTTGTTGTAACAACGTGACCGGTTTGTTCCCTGCAGTTCTGGGGAAACAATAGAGGAGAACTTGATTTCATCACCTCAGACTGAGCCTTGTGCTGGTGAGGTTCTGGAAACTCCCATCAGGCCGCAGGCAGGTGGCAAGTGTGGGCTGGGCTTCGGCTGGCACTGCCCAAGGCCCCCGTGCTGTCTATGAATGTGTGTGTGAGTATGTGCATGCATGTGCATGCGTGTGTATGTATATGTGAGTGGATGTGAATGTGTGTGCCTCCTGTGCATGTACGCAAGCACGCGCTTGAACATGGTGTGTGTGCAAGTTGGGACTGTACCGTGGGAACCTGCACAGAAGTGGCCTGTAGGACTCCAAGGCCTGGACTGTGGGGTGGAATGCTCCCCACTCCCTAGCCCCTAGGGACCAGGGCTTTTCTGGTGGGTTGATGTGCATTAGCGGGGTTCTCCATTCTTGGGTTTTTCCGAATCTAAGATCCTGGAGCCGATCAGCTATTCTTGCAGAGCAGGCATAGCACAGACAGTCAGTAGCTTCTGAGGATCCAATAGCTGCTCCTCGGAACTTGTCCCAAGCCCACCTGCTTGAGGGTAGCCTAGCAGGGTTTGTAGCCCCAGCCCAGAAGCATCTCCAGGCAGCTTACCTGTCCCACAGCAGAGCAGGGGCCATGGGTTGTGGAGCAGTGTGGGGTCAGGTTCTTCTGCCCACAGGAGGCTGTCCTTATGTTTGAGAAGAGTCATTTGGTTTTCAGCCAAAGGTGAGAGGGGCTTTTAGAGTGAAAACCCTAAGAAAGAAAGAAAGAAAGAAAGAAAGAAAGAAAGAAAGAAAGAAAGAAAGGAGGATTTGGCTATTTGTAAGGCACATTCCGAGGGACCCCTTCCTTCTCTTTGAAACCCCTCGATGAAGGCAGGATGGAGCTGTAGAGTGGCTTCCTGGGGTCTCTCACCATTAAGGGTAAGCATCTGCCCCTTCTTGGCCCTGGCCCTGTAGTTTCTGCTCTGGGTCATTAGGATCTCAGCCCCCAGCCCTACTTCCAGCCCTCACATGGGCCAGGCCTCAGCCAGCCTGGTGCTGGCAATGGCCTCCTGCCGGGTCTGTGCAGCGTTTCCCAGGTTCCTGTGGTCTCCAGAGTCTCGGGTCACTGACCGCCTTGTGCTGCCTTGGTGACTTGGAGCCCCCTGGTTTGCAAGTCCCCAGCTGCCTTGACGGTGGCATTTCTTAGGTGTTTTGAACCTTTTGCTTAATCAAGCTACTCCTGGCTCTATTCTGACGGGAGAGAGAGAACGAAAGGGTCTGGGATGGTTTCAAGGAGGGGAGGTACACAGGGCTTCGCTGTTAAGGGTGTGGATGAAGCAGTACCTGGACTGATCTGCTGGAGAAACCCATGCCTCTCTTGCCTCTGCGCCTGCGCATTTGCCTGTCCTCAGCCTGCAGCCCTCTCCTGCATGGGCCTCCTCCGTCCTTGGCCTAGAACCCTCTCTAATCTCTGGCATAGGCCAGAGCCCCCTCCTGGAGGAATGCTGTCTTCTCTGCTCTTGTCCTTTTCCCTGCCCCAATTCCTCTGGTGGCTGTGGCTGTGGCTGTGGCTGCTGCAGTGATCGGGTGGCCTCTTCCCTGATGGGCAGGTTGGGAAGTGTCTCAGAGCCCAGCAGGAGAGGCCCTCCTGATGAAGTTACTACAGTTCCCCAGCGGTCTTCTCCTGGCCTTTCCCTTTCAACCTTCAGCCTGGCCTGGGACCTGCCCCTTGGTCATTGGGGCAGGTCACTTCTGGTCCAGCAACCACCCCTGTACCATCACTGGGGCAGGCTCAGGCGGGGACACAGGGAGGCTTCTTCTTTCAGGTGGGTGGGCCCCAGCAGGCTTTAAACATAGGACCAGTGATTTGAGGAAGGGTCACTCATCTGTGATATCAGTCCTCCAGGGGAGTGGCGAGGTGACTCAGTCTCTTGCCCCTTGCCCACACACCAGTGCCCAAAACACTCTGCCCCTTTGTGGCAGCATGCAACTTCAGACCTGGGTCTGAGTGGCCTGGGGCAGCTCACCAGATCAGTCTCTGCCCTAGTTTCACCAACAGTAAATGGGGTGCTGCCTTCTCGAAGGGTGGTTGTGCAGGCCTTCAGGACGCAGCAGGTGGTATATTTTAGCACACGTGAGGGAGAGGGCCCTCTCCATCTTTGGGTCCTGCTTGCCCAGGGACCCCACACACCTCTTGTCTGTCCATTGGTTCATCCCTTCAGTATACACTTGCTGAGCAGCTGCTATGTGCTTGGCCAGGCCTGTGGTCTGGGGGGAGCAGACCAGCGTGGCCCCTGTTCTCACAAGCTTGCTGCGGGGCCTAGGTGGGCAGCATGTCCCGGCATGTCTTTGCCCCGTTGCAGGGAGGAGAGGAGATGGGCCTCGTGAGGGAGGAGGGAGACTGAATTTGTAGGATTCAGCTAGGTCCAGAGATGAGACTGGGTGTGTGGAGAGCCCAAGTGAGGAGGAGTCTTTCCTGGCTAGAGCAGTGCTGCTGCAGCCAGTGGGGTCCAGGGAGCCAGAGGTTACAGCCGGTGGGTGGACAGGGAGGTCTGGAGGCCATGGCTGGCTCTACGCAGGACACTGAGGGTAAGAGTGGCCTCAGAAGGGTGTGGGTGCCATGGTGCCCACCCAGAGACAGTATAGGTTGGGGCCACGGTGATGCCATTTGAGTGTAGAGGCCAATAGGCAGGATGGAAGACAGGCTGAAGGGGGTGGGCAGCATCCAGGGGGGCTCCTACTGACTACCTTCCTGAAGGATGACAGGTGTGTCACTTACACCCTCCCTTGGTCCCCAGGTAACTGCACCTCCTCCCAGTATGGCAGCCTCGCCGCTCCCATCGCCAGACCCGCGGTTTGTCCTCCGAGGTACCCAGTCAGCAGTACATGCGCTGCATTTCTTCAGAGGAGCCGAAGGGCAGGGGCAGCCGCTCCTCCTCTCAGGGTGAGTAGCTGCAGTCCCAACCTAACCCCAGGGGTTAGCCCGGGGTGAATTCAGAAGGTGGTGGGCTAACAACGAGCCCGGCGCTCAGTTGGGGGTCCTAGTGAAGGGCTCAGGCTGCCCATTCACTCGGGCAGACTGCCCTTTCAGAGCCTACTCGACAAGCTGTCCCTTGGGCCCGCCCCCCTCGGAGGAGGTAGGAACATGCCCTCTCTGTTATAGACACCATCCAGTTTACAGTGACGATGGAGCTCCCCCATTCCTCTCCAGAGAAGTAGACTCTGCCTGAGGGACTCTCTGCCTACCATCCTTGGAAAAGGAGCACTGTGCCACTTTTACCCTTAGTTCACATGTACAGCCATTACCTAAACGAAAACCCAACAACGGAACGTCTGGTCCACCAGCTGGGTGGTTTCCAGGCCAGCCCTACAGAGCATGCTGGGAATGTCCTCCACTGACGCCTCTTCCTGAGTCTGTGCTTGCACTTGTCAGAACAGATCCCTGAGTGGGCTGGTGCACATCTGGAGCCTGCAGACACGGAGGGCGGTTGCTACCCTGGACGGCCATCGGGGCCAGTGTGTAACCTGGCTGCATTCATTGCCCCAAGGGCACCAGCTCCTCAGGTGGGTCTTGGTGGCTGTGAGTGCAGTCCCAAAGGAGTTAAGCTGTGGCTTTCACCAGGGGCCAAGAGCTTGCCAGTGGAGGCTCTTGGGGTTTCCCCCAGCTGCCAGGCAGCCCCTCCCAGTGCAGAGCAGTGTGACCTCTGCCCTTGGTCTGCCCTGAGACTGTAGGTGGGCTGGGTGCCCATCACTGCAGCGTCTGTGACCACTGCGCTATCCAGGCAGGTGCCCACTGAGATGATGAACACAGAAAGCAGCTCTGTCTACAGCCCCACACCTCCCTGGCCTGAGCAGGCCTCTCCAGGGGCAAGAGCTGGGGGCTCAATGGCTGAGCCCAAGGCATCTCCTTAGAGGAGCCTCAGCTTCCCTTCCCCAGGGCTCTGGTGTCACAGCGGCTGCTTTGATGGGTGGCCACCTTCCCACGAGGTGGCTAGGACTGGTCACCAGGGTGGTGCAAAGCCTAAACCTAATGCCTACCCACTGACTGGGGCTGTGCTCCAAACCTTGAGTGTGGCCACCCCTAGGGGCACTGACAGTGCCACACAAGCACCCAGGTCCATGGCATTTGGGCTGACCAGTGCAGGGTGAGATGGGATGGTGAGAGCGAGGTGGGGTCTGGCACTCCTGGTAGAAGAAACTGCGTGTGCCAAAGCCACTGCAGGCCCAGCCTGTGCGTGTCATGGGGGCTGTGAGGGATGGAGGCCGGGCAGCAGAGCCCAGAGGGGCTGTGTTCTGGTACTGCCACCACAGCTTTGTGGAGGTACCAGCTTGGGGACTCCAGGTGAGAGGTGGGCCAAGAGGCAGCAGGAAGGGGCAGGTGGGTAAGAGAATGAGTTTATGTCTATCAAGTTTAAGTGAAACTTTCCTGAATGCCCTCCAGGGCAGGTCTGTGTTCCTTCTCTAGATTTGGAGCCCAGACATCTGGGTACCATGGTTCCCAGTCCCCAGAGGAGGAGGCCTGTCAGGCCCCCGCCCATCTTCAAAGCACTTTTGTGCCAGACATGCCGTTCCCACCACCCTGAAGGTGGCTTGCAGGTGCCTGACAGACTGGAGGTATCCAGAAGGGCAGTGGCCCCGGATGTATGTGCTTGCAGGGCCATTGCGGCGCCTTGCCCCCTCCCTGGCCAAGCTGGCCCCCATCTCCAGTTGGTAGGGAAGGCCCTCCATACAGTTGTGGTCTTTCCCTGATCCTCAGAATAGATGTTGCGTCCAAATACCCCACTTGCATTGGAAGTTCCTATTTGTAAACATTCCTCTTGAGTTTTCAGCTGAGGCCTTAGACCCTTTGAGGTCTCCTGCTCCTCCAGGGCCCAGATACCTTGGGCTGTTCTCAGGGAACTCCTGGCCCTGAGTTCTGCTCCCTGAGCTGGCCTGATGCTGTGTGGGGAATAAATGTTGATGGTACCTCCCCTTCCAACCTGGATGGCACGGCGATGGTCCTGCTCTGGGCAGGGGGCCCATGGGTCAGGAGGTCCACAGCACAGACTGTGCAGGTACTTGGAATGCCCAGGTGCATTTACGTTGCACTAGAGGCCGTGCACCCAGCTGTGTTTGGAGCCAAGTCTCTCTAAAGTGGCCCTTGAGAAAGGAAGGTACACTTTCATGTCAAGGGGAAGCCAGAGGACAGAAAGCTGGGAGCCAGGCTGAGAGTTAGGTGCCGCCTGCGTGCCTGAGAGCACACCTGTGCCAGTGACAGCCACCTGGGTGGATTTGTTTCCTCCCTTTTTCATTGCGAATTGTGCATACTTAGAGAAAAGTGCACATAACATGTTTACAGACCGTTGTGTTATTACAGAGTGGACACCTGGGTAACCACTCCAGTCAGGAAACAGAACACTGCCGGGCATGATGTCTGCCCTGCTCCTGGCCTCGGGAGGCAGCCCCTTCCACCTTATTCTCACTGTATCATCTGAATGTGCATTTCCAAAATGCATGGAGTCGTCATGTCTAATTTTTTCTCTACTTAAAAAAATGGAGCCATACAGAACAGCTTCCTCTGTATATGACTTCTCCTATTCAGCTTTACATTGTGAGATCCACCATCATGCTACACAGTGCATTGTGTGGGTTTTTTCCTGTGTGGTATTCCACTGGATGTGGATTGTTTACCATTCTACTGTCAGTAGAGATCTCGGTTGTCCATTTGGGGCTGAGAATGACACTTAGGAAGGCTCCTATCTGGGGTGCCTGGGTGGCAGTTAAGCGTCCAACTCTTTTTTTTTTTTCTTTTTTTTTTAATTTTTTTTTTTTCAACGTTTATTTATTTTTGAGACAGAGAGAGACAGAGCATGAACGGGGGAGGGGCAGAGAGAGAGGGAGACACAGAATCGGAAACAGGCTCCAGGCTCCGAGCCATCAGCCCAGAGCCCGACGCGGGGCTCGAACTCACGGACCGCGAGATCGTGACCTGGCTGAAGTCGGCCGCTTAACCGACTGCGCCACCCAGGCGCCCCAAGCGTCCAACTCTTGATCTCAGCTTAGGTCTTGATCTCAGGGTTGTGTGAGCACAAGCCCCTCATTGGGCTCCATGCTGGGCATGGAGCCTACTTAAAAAAAAAAAAAAAAGAAAAGAAAAGAGAAGAAAAAAAATCTTAAAAAGAAAGAGTCCCATCTGGGTCTCCTGGTGCCAGGTGTGCCGTGTCTGCAGGTGGGACCCTATACCCAGAGGTGGGCCGTCCGGGCCACAGGGTGTGCACATGTTGGGCTGCTCAGAAGGTGGCAGGCTGTCCCCAGTGCAGTAGGTGATCCCACCCTTCCACTGCCCCCTGGGGCCTGGGAGCTTCTGGTGTGGCCTCATTTGCATTTTCCTGACCACTTAATGAGCCAGCCCTCTTGCGTTCCTTAGCCACTGGGACAAAGTCTTCCTTAAATGCACATTTCTTTATTGGATTGACTACCTTTTTCTTACTGAGAGTTCTTTTTATATTCTGGATATGGTTGATATTTTTATATCACCAGTTACTTCTCCACATGGTGGCTTACAGTTTGCACTCACTTAATGGTGTCTTTAATGAGCAGAAGTTAGCCATTGAAATGGAATCAAATCTGCCATCTTTCCCTAATGGCTGGAGCTTCACTCTTGTTTCTTTTTGCCCACACTTCATTTGGAATTGCCTGTCGGTATGGATGAGCATTCTTTGTTTCCAACTGGATACCCGGTGGTCTTGTCCTCCCTGCCCTTATTTCCCCTCCAAGTTCAGTGACATGGGCAGTTGAGGAAGTAGGTAGTGGGGAGTGGCTTCCAGGCAGGGATGTTGGAGTGGCATGCCCAGTGGCCAGAGAACCAGGGTGATGGGGGCGAGGTCTCAGAGTGGCTGGGGAGGTTGGGAGACTGGCTGCATCATGCAAGCAAGCTTGTTGGGGGAGCGTGGCAGTAAATATCTTGAGGAAAAATGGGAGGTAGATTTTTCATGGGTCAGAGAAGGAAGTCACAAACCTGAGAAGGAGGAGGTGGGGAGGAAGAAGCCTCAGGGCATCAGCATGAACTTGTGGCATTTTGAAAATATATACACAAAGATAGATACAGAAATTCTTGTGTGTGTATGTTTGCATGTGTGAGTGTGCGTGTTTGTGTGTGTGAGGTATGTTTGCACGTGTGAGTCTGTATGTGTGGTATGTTTGCATGTGTGTGTGTGTGTGGTATGCTTGCATGTGTGACTGTGTGTGTGTGGTATGTTTGTGTGTGTGTGTATGTGTGTGTGTCTGTGAGGTATGTTTGCGTGTGCAAGTCTGTGTGTGTGTGGTACATTTGTGTGTGAGTCTGTGGGTGGGTGTGAGGTATGTTTGTGTGTGTGAGTGTGTGTGTGAGATATGTTTGCATGTGTGTGTGTGAGGTATGTTTGCGTGTGAGTCTGAGTGTGAGGTGTGTGTGTGTGTGAGGTATGTTTGTGCGCGTGTGTGTATGTGGTATGTTTGCATATGTGAGTCTGTGTGTGTGAGGTATGTTTGCATGTGTGTGTGTGCACGTGAGGTATTTGCATGTGTGTGGTATGTTTGCATGTGTGAATCTGTGTATGTGTGTGTGAGGTATGTTTGCATGTATGAGTCTGTGTGAGATATGTTTGCATGTGTGAGTGTGTGTGAGGTATGTTTGCGTGTGTGAGTCTGTGTGTATGTGAGGTATGTTTGCATGTGTGAGTATGTGTATGAGCTATTTCACATGTGTGAGTGTGTGTATGAGGTATTTTGCATGTGTGAGTGTGTATATGAGGTATTTGCATGTGTGAGGTACGTGTGTGAAATATGTTCGCCTGTGTGAGTCTGTGTGTGTGGGGAGGTGTTTGCGTGTGTGAGTGAGCTGTGTGTGTGTGTATTTCCTGGCTTTGTCTGCTGAGAGGGCCTGGTGGCGGCAGCACCTCACAACAGTGAACAACACCAGCATCCAGATCTTGGTTTGCAAATATCTCTCTGCACTGAAAGGAACGAGGGTCCCTTGGAGAAATGATACTAGGTCTGGAATATCTTACTGATGGACACGTGTCAGAAGGACTCTGAGCCAGCTTGAAGGGGGTCCCATTGGCCGATCTAGGATGGTTTAGCACAAAAATAAATAATGAGAAGTGTAGATGACAACCCACTGAGTAACACAGGAATGTGTAAGTCCAGAGCAATGGGGAGGCGAAAGTCCGTTCTTCCTGTGGGATAGCACCTTGTAATTGTAGAAGGTGGTGGGCTTGGGAGTCACCCACCAGTGGCTGTGAAGGCCTCAAGGACAGGTGGGCAGCCCTGCTGTGTGCCAAGGCTGAGCCGTTTGAGGGTTAGGATACAGACTGACAACTAGAGTCCTGTGTCTTTGTAAAGGTGTTTTTCCTTTAACTTTTCAGTATCGAGTCGACACGCTTCTCCAACATCCCGCAGGTCGGCTCCTGGGTGCCCTTCCCCTTGGTCACATTGTGTCATACATTTGTCATAGTCTGCAGTTTGTCTTGGGACCCTGACACCCTGGCTGTTTTCTAAATGTGTACACACCGAAGTCTGCTCTTTGTGGACTCGTCCTGTGGGCTTGACGATGCCCACAATCACGTAGGGCCACCCCAGGGCCACACAGGGCGGTCAGCACACTGCAGGGCCTCTGTGCACCCCCTGTAGGTGGTACCCCTAGTCCTCCACATGCCATCATGCTCCCCCCCGCCACACACACAGAGAACGCCCCACCAGGGGAATCGTACAGAAGGTGGCCTTTAAGCTCTGGCTCCCCTCACTTAGCAGATGTTCCTACAGGTGGTTGCATGCGCCCCAGTTTGTCCCTGTCTGTTGCTGAGTGGAATTCTGTGGTGTGGATGCGTCACTGGTTTCTCAGTCTCCTGTTGAAGGGTTGTTTCTGGTTTGGCTCGGGCAGTTATGAACAGGCTTCTGTAAACATTTGTGTATGGGCTTTTATGTGAATATAGGTTTTAAATTCACTTGGGAGAATTCGTGAGGGTGGGATTGCTGGGTTGTCAAAGTTCATTCACAAACAGAAGGAAGAGGGTGAACTCATGCTTTGGCAGCATAGGGAGTGGCAGAAAGGGCGCAGGAGGCTGGGCTTGGGGCAGGGGCCATGAGGTTCCCTGGGCCTGGGTTCGTAGTGCACCCCTGGGACGACCCATGAATGTGTGAGGCATCAGGCATCTTGGATGCAAAGCCCTTCCTTGGCTGCAGTTACCCAGCCAGATAATTGAGGCCTTCTAGGTCCCTCTCTGGAAAGTGTCCCCTGCCTGTCTTCGGCGTCAGGCTGGCCCTGGCATGCTCGTCCAGGTGGGACACCCAGTCTGCTCACCTGGGAGGCTCACGTTCTGTCTCCTCTTGGTCTGGCAGTCAGGGCCGGGACCTGAAGCTGTGCCTGTGGGACCTGGCGGAGGGCAGAAACGCTGTCGTGGACTCCATGCGCCTGGAGAGCATGGGCTTCTGCAGGAGCACCATCCTGGCCAGGGGTCAGAGGCACTGGATGCTGGCCATGCCGGGGAGAGGCAGTGACGAGGTGAGCACCAGCCCATGTGGTGCCCCTGGCTCCACAAGCTGCTGGCACTTGGTTTCCCTAAACACATATGCTCATCCTAAGCACCTGTTACAGGAACACTGTGCCCACCACAGAACCCCACAGAGTGGTGGGTCTAGGTCTGTCTGCTGGATCACAGCTCCAGGGGCCTTGACCTGGCCTCCTGTGAGGTGTCCAGTGGTGAGAGTCAGGAAGGGAGGCCCCAGCACCCAGTACCATATGGCACGGGATGGGCGAATGTCAGGGGAGAGACTGCTCAGACAGGTCCTCAGAGGACTTAGGAGGAGACACACATGGGGGGATGTCCCAGGCAGCCCAGCAGGAGGTGGTGGGAGAGAAACTGAGGCCTTATGGAAGTCTGGGCGTTGGAGCCAGGGCAGCAGGGGAGGGCGGCCTTCTGGGGAGCTGAACTGGGTCCTGGCATGAGAGACCTCAGTCAGATGTGGGATGCTGGGGGCAAAAACTGGTACCAGGGCAGTAAGCTCAGTATAGAGGGCACAGGTGAGCAGAGGAACTCAGGGAATGGGGCTTCGGGTGGGCATGATGGAGCCTCGGAAGTCACCATCATATGGGGCTCCGGCCAGAACAGCTAGCAGTAGTTGGTGACAGGGAGCTGGGCAGGCTAGACAGCATGTCCACACCCCCAGAGGCAGAAGAGGCAGAGCCCACCATGGGAAGCAATGCCCAGGACATGGGAACAGATGGTGGGACGCAAGGGTGGGAGGGTAAGGTGGAAGATGTGGGTACGGGTGGAGGTGCCAGCTTTTGGGGAGCTGAAAGGAAATTGAAGAAAAAACCCAGAAGCAGCAACCAGATAGGCCTGGTGAGTGTCGGGGCATGGCTGCTCAAGGGCCGGGCCGAGTGTAGGGGGTCAGGGGCTCTGAGTATGGGCAGGGAGGGCTGGGGTGTGCACACGTACAAGGGGAGGGAGCCTCCTGGCTCCTTGTCCCCTGCTGGCCCCAAGAGGCAGTGCAGCAGGCAGCGCTGCGCAGGGACCCGAGGCCGCGTGCACACAGTGAGGTTTGGCCCCCACCCAAGAAGACTCGTTTGTCTTAAAGCAGATTCAGTTCATAAATAATGAGATAGGAACAGGCATTTATTTGTTCATGATTGCGTTTAAATCACCAATTAGGAGCTACATACACTTTTCTTGCCAATTTGCCAAAAACCTGTTAAAAGTTTTATTAATGTGAAAAGAGAGGGCTGTGCTTCCTCCCGGACAGCCGGGGCCAGGCAGCGCCAAGCCTTGCTCATGTGCTGCGCACTTCAGAACCCAGCCCGGGCTGAGCCAGCCCTTCCTGCTCAGGTAGGGGGTACCCTAGGCTGTCCTCCATTTCTCAGCCACCCCAAGTCTTCCTGGCTGCTTGTCCCTCTCCTGGGCCTGGCCCCTGAGACCCCGCATCTCCTGCTTGATGCTGTTTTTGTTTTTGTTTTTAAGTTTTATTTATTTTTGACAGACACAGCATGAGCGGGGGAGGGGCAGAGAGCGGGAGACATAGAATCTGAAGCAGGCTCCAGGCTCTGAGCTGTCAGCACAGATCCTGATGCGGGGCTTGAACTCACGGACCGTGAGATCATGACCTGAGCCGAAGTCAGACGCTCAACCGACTGAGCCACCCAGGCGCCCCAGCTTGATGCTGTTTTTAACTGACTTGCTGGTTCTCCATTTGTCAGTGCAGGAGGCATCTATGTTTTTCAGGAACAGCCAGTTTGGGGACCTCGTATATTCTGGGAAAATAGTTGTTTTCCATGTTCCCACGTGGAATCTGCCTGGACTGAATCTGTCTGGAAAAGTATCATTGGCCTATGCCCAGACAATGCCTGGGGAGGACGTGCTCCCACCCCGCTTGGCCGTCTGGGTGGCCACACTTGCCCAAACCAAACATTTTACCTTCTGGAAATAAAAGGTGCAGTTGAGTGCCAGATGGAAAGCACACTGGTGTCTGTAGGAGGCTCTGGGCACAGGCATCCTCCAGGCTTTTGCCAGAGCCCAGAGCTCCACTTCAGAATCACGGAGGCCCCTGGGCCTGCCCTGGTCCTCAGGTCCTGGGGTCCTTGGTCCCCTGCACCCGGGATGTGGCTGTGGGTTCTGCCACTCACACTTCCTTCCATAGCACCTAGCTCAGGCTTCAGGGCTATCCTGGTTTTCTCCCTTTCCTCTTAGAGCAGGCTTGCTGGGTGACTCACCGCTACCTGATCCCCTTATCTTCATGCCCCTCCACTCTGCCACCAGAGGAGTCTTCCTGGGCCCACAAATTGGGATAGGCCATCCCTCACTGTACCTGTGGGCTCTTATGCCAGGCCATCCAGAGTGCAGGCCTGTGCAGGCTGTGTGTCCGGTGACTTCTGCTTCCTCCATTTATTTTGAGAGAGAGAGAGAGAGAGAGAGAGAGAGAGCTGGGGAGGTGCAGACGGAGACGGGGAGAGAGAGAAGCCCAAGCAGGCCCTGAAACTGTCCGTGCAGAGCCTAACACAGAGCCTGAACCTACAAACTGTGAGATCATGCCCTGAGCTGAAATCCAGAGTTGGACATTTAACTGGCTGAGCCACCCAGGCACCCCGTGCAACTTCTTTCTTGTATTTGTTTCCATTTTGCTAGAGCTTCTCCCTGAGCATCTTTGCTGTTCCAGGGGTCTCCTTCTAGCATCCTCTTATTTCATGACAGTAATAACCTCTCACATCACTTAGAGTCTTTTGTGTCTCTTTTGTGGGCAGTGAGGGCTACAGTGGCTGGCATGGACACCGATCCTGCAGGCGCAACACTGATCCTGCAGAGGGTGGGGAAACCTGTATGTTAGGATACAGTGTGGGCCTCTGGCGAGAGCCCTGCCCAAAAGGTACCCACAGCCTCAGCCTGTGGGGGTGGCACCCCCACATGGGCCTGCAGCTGAGAGTACCAGGCTGTACCACTGGCTTTCTGCCCTGCCTGCGGTGTCCCCTTGCATGGACCCAGCATGCATGTAGCAGATCTGGAATTCATACTCGTGACTTAATCCCAGACCCTGGGCTCATTCTCCCTTGTGGCTTAGTGAAGCAGCCCAGCCCAGACCCACACACCTCCAGTTCACTAGGCATCAGAGAGCAGGCCACCTGTCCTTTCAACGCCCCTAGCCCCTCTGCACCTCAGATTCTTCATCTGTAAACCGGAGGATATCCTCTTGTTGACAAGGTATTATGTGTGACTCCGTGATGACTGCACGTTGTCGTGACATTATCTGTACAGTGGAGCCTCCCCACCATGGAGTGGTGGACCTACGTTGCACAGAATCCCCTCCACTTCCAAGCACCACAGGAGGGGGCGTCATTGTCCCTGTGTGGTGGATGAGGGAGGTGAGACACTAGGGATGCAGATGGCTGGGGACCCAATTCTGGTCTGTGGTACTCTAGCACCCAAGCCTGCTCCTTGTGGCTGCAGCTGTCCCCTCCAGATGGTGTGGGGCAGAGTCTGGCCCATGTCAGGTCAATGGTGAGCCAGGGCCTGAGTATGACCTGGCTATGTGGACCAAAAAGGCACACCTTCCAGCCCAGGCGCAGGAGGGCCTGGTGACACAAAATACCACTGTGATGCCCAGTATAGAGGTGAGGGGTGCTGGGAACAGCCAGGCTCCAAATAGAGTTCCCACTGGTGCACACCATGTTCATTTCCTAGGCTTACTGGTGGTCTCCACATGTTCCCTACACAGGGAACTTCTGTAAACCGTTTGATGCTCCTGTGATGGTTCAGAGTTGTTCACATGAAAACCCATACCAGGAAAGAGAAGGAAGCAGAGATCAGGCGAATGGGCAAACTGAGTCAGTGCCGAGCAAGCCTCCCACTCAGTGAAAAGGTAAAATCGGGAGAGGCCGGAGGCGGCTGCCAGGTGGTGATGCTGGTTAGAGGGACATGCCGGTCACTCAGGAATGACGCGTGAGTTTTGCAACACCCGGCAGTGCCCAAGCCCACGAGCCTGTGCGGCCTAATTAGGAGGCTCGGCTCCCAGGTTCCTATGGGGAGCAGACAGAAACTCGCAGCAGCCTTGGCTAATCGCCTTAAAAGTCTCTTGTTTGTATAGCACAGGCTCGACTTGGCGCCGGCCCAAATCAACTTGTTTTCTTACTGTCAGGTTCAGATTCTGGAGATGCCATCCAAGACGTCAGTGTGCACCCTGAAGCCGGAGGCAGATGCCAAGCCGGGCATGCCCATGTGCCTGGAGCTGTGGCAGGTAAGGCCCAGCGCACGCCAACCACGCCCTGCCAGCCACGCCTTCCGGGCCGTGAATCATGCCCCATTCAGGATTTGGTTTATCGTCAAACCAAAGGACAATTAGCCCCCTGGGAATACATGTACACACTGCCTTCCGCAGCCTCGGTATCCCAGCCAGCTCCTGTTGTCCTCCTGCCGCTGCTGCTACTCGTGCAAACTGCCCAGGATAGGCCTAGCTTGTGCTGTCCTCCACAGGGTGCCCCCCTGCCCATGCGGTGAGGAGGGACAGCTGGGTCAGCTAAGCTCCGCTCCTCTCTGCACACCAGTCCGCAGCCCTGCAACTGTGCACGGGGTTAGGAGGGAAGTGCTGGCTAACCCTGCAAGCCTGCCTGGCCCCTGCTCTGCTTGGGATTACTTTGTGTTACTTCTTTGCCTCATAGAGGCAAGAGTGGGCTTAACACGTTGTCTTTGCCTGCAGCCACACTTGGCGTTTCTGATTGTCTAAGCCATTTCCTTGTTTCTTGACTATTCTGATTAGAGAGAGTCCAGAGGCATCTCCTGGGGCTGGCAGCCGAAGCCTGGGGCCGGGGAGTGGGTCGCAAGCCTGAGTGCTGGTTTTGGCTTGAGCTCCAAGCCTGAGGCCTGGGAGGATTCCTCCTGGGGCCACCCACTTACCTCTACCAGAGGCCTCATTTCTTCTCAAGGCACAGCCTCCTCTCCCCCACAGGGGTCAGTAGTGGCTCAAAGTGTGTGTTTCTGCTCCTCATGGCTGCTAGTGTTTGGGGCAGCAAAGCAAATGGTCTGGTGTGCTCACTTGGGAAGAACCCAGGCAGTATCTTGGCCATGGTAGAAACCGTGGTGAATAGGTCATTGACCAGTGCTTGCCTGGGAGTGCAGTTTATAGGCACTTTCCCAGCTCTGTTCAGTTCAGCAGCACCTTCTGAGAAGCCACCCTGAGCCTGCCTGAGATCAGGAGGAGGTGATTTCCTGCCTCGTGCCTCACTGCTCATTTGAACTTTTCATAAGATGGGGTTGGGCAGTTTGGAGGTGTCTGTGGGACCAACAGGACCCAGGGGGCCAGGCACCCCAGAGACCCTGCCTCAAGCTTTTTGACCCTCCAGGGACCTGCTCTTTCTTGCCATTGGTTTCCCCTTGCAATTTCTTATCTGAGAACATTCCAGTTGGAATTTGTTTCCAGTTGGAAATCTCTGACAAGCTGATCCTGTGGTGTCCTGCTGCTGCTGTATCTCTCAGAAAGAAGCCCACGGGGAGCTGAGTTTGTGGGGGCTCCAAGAGGCCTGCCTGAATGACAGAGCTCCTGGCATCGGCTGGTATATGGTGGGGAACACCCCGAGGCCGTGACGCCTTGGGCCCTGGCGTGGTGCTCACAGGTCCTAGGGAGGACATCCTGGCTGCATCCGCTCATATTCCGCGCCCTGGAAGCACTGCCATTGTGTAATCATGTAAAAATTCCAGCAGAAAAATGTGTAGAAATGGGATGTACAAACTTGTTAAGGTAATTAATATAGTTGACAGAAGGACAAATGGAGTTTTTGTTAGTTGATACAGATCCAACGCAGGGCATTCTGTTTAAAAAAAAAAAAAGTCAACACTAATTTGAAAGGTCCTTTTTTTTTCCCTCTCCAAACCTGAAGGCCCAGGTTGTAATTTATTAATCTGAGTGTGGCAGAATGGCCTGACATATTTTTCACTGAAACATTCAGATGTATTCTTGTTTTGCTTTTTATTTATTTTTTTTTTTTAAATTTTTTTTTTTTTTTTTTATTTTGGGGACAGAGAGAGACAGAGCATGAACGGGGGAGGGGCAGAGAGAGAGGGAGACACAGAATCGGAAACAGGCTCCAGGCTCTGAGCCATCAGCCCAGAGCCTGGCGCGGGGCTCGAACTCACGGAGCGTGAGATCGTGACCTGGCTGAAGTCGGGCGCTTAACCGACTGCGCCACCCAGGCGCCCCTTGTTTTGCTTTTTAAAGCTGTTGACTTGTATTGTTAGGATGATCATCATACAAAAGATCAGGAATATCCATCACAGTAGCTCTAAGAGGCTCCCAACCCCTGGGCCTAGGGATCCTTCCAGTGAGCTGGGAGCTTCCCACAGGACTGGTCCCAGGAGGTACCGTAGGCATGGCCTGCCCAGCCCACTGGAGTCCCACCCAGTCAGCACAGGATAGGACAGGACACAAAGCAAGTCCTTTTAGAAACTTCAGGTCCTCGTCCTGTGGAGAGCAACCTGTCACCAAAGGCCGGAGGACATGAGACCACTGTCCTGCCTGTGGTGTCTGTCCCTGGGGGCCACAGGGGCCCTGCAGCATGGGGGGGGGGGGGGGGGGGGGGGGGGCGGCAGCCATCAGGGCTAGAGCTCAGCATTTGGTCACCCTTGGCAACAACAAGGTGAGTCGCTGCAGGTCAGTCTGGCTTCTGATCTGGACCCCCTGTGGTACCTTGATAGGTGGGTGAGTAGCATGCTGCCCCTGAACTAGCTGGGATGCTCAGAACCCAGAAACCACAGGCATCATGTGGACTTGAGCTACAGAGACAGACCAAAGCCAATGTGTTGGCACTGGGAGGAGCCCCAGATGAGGGAAGAATGTACCCAGGGGATCAGAGGGTGGCAGATCCCTGGGGGAGGAGCAGACTGGGCTGAAGCAGGGTGGATGGAAAGCAGGCAACAAGACAGATCACTGCCCTGAGGGGAACAGACCCAAGTGGGCCCCAGGTAAGTTCCTCAGACCTGGCCTGTGGGGTGGGGTCCAGCAGATCTGGTCTAGGAGGTTGGCATGAGTTCCTGGTTGGCATGCAGAGCATTGGGCTGTTCTCACCTGGCTGTCACCCTTCCTTGAGTCCAGATATATATGGCTGCTCATGAGGGGAGGCCCTGCCTGGGGAGGTACAGCTACCTGAAAGGGGGATGCCAGAGCAGAGGGCCTGACCACTTCTTAAAGTAGTCTGTCCATCCTTGGGAGAAAAGTGGTGTAAACAATTTTATACCTCACAAATAAGTTCCAATCAGTTGACTTCAAAGATAACAAAATGGAGCTTTTCTCCATTTTAAAACTACAGGGAAAGTACACCAACACTGTCATGGCTTTGCACGGGAGGTTAGACGGAACCAGTGACCACGCTTAGCTGCTCCCAGCCTTGGCCCCTGCATGGCAGGCATCACCAGATGCTGTGCACACACAGGGTTCATGGTCACAGGGCCCATATCCTGACTGCTTGCCCAGTCGGGCCTGCCAGGAGGCAGTCACCATGCAAGAGGCCCCAGGGAGGAGCACAGGCTGCCCCAGGCTAAGTGAAACTAGGAAGCCTTTCTGTTTTTGTTTGTATGAACATGTATTATCATCAGAAAAAATGTATAAGCCATTTCCGAGGAAATGTAGGAGGTGTCCTCCAGACTAGCTCCGGCCTGGGAGGATTCACTGTGCTGTGTGCAAGTCTTAGTGGCTGTGTCAGACTCCCCCTGGCTCCCATCACTAACCAGGGCCCCAGTGACATACAGCACACCCTGAAGCCTCAGTTTCCCCTTCTGATACACGGAGAAAGCCTTGTTTCCGTGTGTTGAGGTTGTAGTATCCACTCGTTAGACACAAGTCCTCGTGCCTTCTGGCTAACCCCAGTTACCTTACTTAGCTGCACAAGCCTGTCCTTTCTGAGCACTCCTAAATGTGGAGAGGCACTCTGTGTGGTGCGTACAGCATCCAGGCCCAGAGCCCCTCTGGGCAGATAGAAGCACCCGTGCAGCTCAGTAACAAGGAGCTCCAGCAGGTGGACAAGGAGGGCCTCCGTGGCCTTGTCGGCCCACGACCAGTGAGGCCCAGGCACTCTGCTCACCACCAGCCTTGAGACCTGCAGTAGACCATTCTGGAGGTTGCAGGTGATGCAGGAGGCAGCCTCTCTCTGACCAGCCCCTAAGGCCCCATCCTCACCACTGACCATCCAGGGGCTGGGGGCCAAGCCTAGTCAGAGTTCCCTAAGGCTCAGTTGAGCTCCTGGCCCTTGGAAAATTCACTGGGGAAGGGATGTGCTCAGTTATTTCTGACACTTGAGTGACACCAACCCCAGGCAGCTTAGCAGGAAGTGCAGAGATGAGTGAAGAGCAAAAGGCATCGGCTGGCGTGTGCTTTGTCCCAGGAGCAACCTGGGCGCCTGTGCTGGAGACTGGGCACCAAGCATGGGGCTGCTGCTCTCAGTGCTGGGGTGACATGGAGTCCCGCGGTGCTCCCCTGGAGTTGTTGCCGAGGCTAGATAAACGAGGCGTCTGCCCAGGGTGCGGAGCCCTCTGACCCGCGTCCTCATTCATCACAATAGCTCAGGGCCGGCAGAGCTCGGCTCACACCAGTCAGCGCCCTGGCGACTCACCAGGCCTGGGGGG
This sequence comes from Prionailurus bengalensis, assembly GCF_016509475.1. NCBI lineage: Eukaryota > Metazoa > Chordata > Mammalia > Carnivora > Felidae > Prionailurus > Prionailurus bengalensis. The sequence continues at coordinate 28,005,053 of NC_057356.1, forward strand.
TGGGGGGCTTCCGCGGTGACGTTGACAAAGCACAGAAAGTTCATTTTTCATTGAGATGGAGCTCACGATTTCCTTTGGCTGGCAGTTCTAGACAGGTGACCGCCTCACGAAGGGGTGGCCACAAGTCTCAGCCTGCAGAAAGGAGACATGAAGAAGCGGCAGCACCCGGGCTGGCGAGCAGTGGCGTGGCAGTGTGAGGCGGGGGCCGTGCTGGGCTATCCCAGGCTCTGTCCCCCCCCTCCCCCAGGGTGAGTCCTCGGGGTGCCCCAGCACCAGCCCGTGCCAGCTTTGTGCCAATGGTGCCGGCCATCAGGGTGGCATGCAGAACCTCCGAACTGTTACTGCCGGTGTGGGGAACACGGGAAACAGCTTCCCGGCTGGGCCACCCCCAAGGCCCAGTGGGGGAGCCCACCCATCTCTGGAGCCCCTTCTCCCCCAAAACATACCAGGACCTTTTGGGAGCTGACTGCTGTGCTGTCCCCGCAGGCCGAGTCCAGTCCCCGCCCACTCCTCCTGGCCGGCTATGAGGACGGATCAGTGGCCCTGTGGGACGTCTCTGAGCGGAAGGTGTGCAGCCGTGTCGCCTGCCACACAGAGCCCGTCATGGGCTTTGACTTTGACTCCCAAAAGGCCAGGGGCGTCTCGGGCTCTGCGGAGAAGGCGCTGGCTGTCTGGAGCCTGGATGAGCAGCAGGCCCTGCAGGTCAGTGCGCCAGACCCGAAGTGTCATTTATCCTGCTTTGCACTAACAGTCTGATAGGCTGAAACAATATTTAGGCATGAAGAGGAGTTGTTGCAGATCCCTGGCTAATTAATCACTGCGAGGCGGGGTGCAGGCCAGCCTGTCCGCGGGGCCGGCGCAGGAAGAAGGGGGCGTGGGCGTTTGTGAACCGTTCACATGGTTTGGGTTTCTCTCAGACCTTGGGTTAAAAGCAGTCACGTCTTGTCCATCTAGAGAAAAGGCATGTAGAGTCCAGGAGTAGGCAAGCCCATTTGCAAAAACTCAGAGGAATTCGGTCAGTAAGGAACTGATTAATCAACAAAAACCGACCCAGTGTGGAGAAATCCACGGAGTCACGCCCCCGGGGCAGTCTGTAAGCCAACCCCAGGGAAGCCATTCCTCACGGCCAGAGGCCACAGCCAGGAAGGGGTGTGAGGCCTCAAGGCGGAGCGGGGCGGTGCTGAAAACCTTCCCATAATGTCTCACTGGACTTTCCCTTCCCACATGACTCGTGGAGCACCGGGAGACCAGGTCTGGGCCTGTGGCTGGTGCTCAGCATGTGGTGGCCCAGCCTGCACGCTCAGCCCTGTTTGGAACCTGGGGGGTAGAATGGGGGGGAGGGCGGGCGGGAAGCCTCACACTAGGGCAGGTCCCGGGGGGCTGCGAGTGGAAGCTGCATGGAAGTGCAGTGACGTAAACCCAGGTCTGGTGGGGGAACAGAGCCCTGCATGGGAGATGTGTGGCGCTCAGGGAGACTGCCAGCAGAAGCAGCAGCAGGCTTGGCTCCTGGCCTCACCTGGGTGCTATCACTAGAGTACTAGAGATCATGTTTGTCCTCTTCTGCAGTAGCTTGGTGGAGACAGGAGGCCGAGGATGAAGGCATTCCTTAGGGCCCCTCTTCAGATGGGAGAGCCTTGTCCACAGCCTGGCAAGCCTGCCTCACCTCACACTTGCCCAGCCCAGGCCCCCACAGCCAGAGGAAGAGGCCCTGGGCAGTGGCCAACGAGCCCCTGAGGCACATGAGTTGGGGCAGAGGGGTGGGCCCCTGAGGAAAATCAGGGCACAACACTGCAGTGCCTAGCAGGTATCATGGGTCCTGGGTGCAACCCAGGGGTGGGACATGGCCACCAGATCATCCCAAAGGCAGGACAGAGTGAGGACAGCAGGGGAAGGGGTTTCACATGGTGGGTGAGAAGTCCTGAGGGAAAGGGAAACTGAGAACGAGCGAGGTGAGAGGGTACTAGAGAGAATGGTAATGGCCATTCTCCACAATAGAGAGACCCGAGGATGGAACACTGAAGTCAAGCAGAGTGGGACCTGGGAGGGGCCTTTCATGTCCAAGCTGGAGTTGGAACTGGCATCCTAAAAAGAGTGGTCCCATCAGAGAACAGAGGTGAAAATCAGAGCTAGGAGCAGCAGGGCTGGAACTGTACATGCTGTCCTGGTATCTCTCCAGGTGGGACCTGAGTAGGGACCCGAGGATGGGGAACAGCCAGCCAGAGCCCAGAGAGAGGGGAAAGGGGGGGGGGTCACATGTCACATTTGGGGACAGGGCACACATTCATGCTTCCTTGGCATTACTCCTCTCCAGCAGACCGGCTTGTGTCAGCATACCGGCTTGTGTCAGCACATGGCTGACTTGTTGTAAAGCCAGCTACCCATCTGTCCTCTGTCCTTATGTTGTCTCAGAGAGTCCACGGAGGCCCTGCAGGAAGCAGGGTTAGACAAGCCTCCAAATGGAGCCCGAGCTGGCTGTCAAGGACCAAGTTTCTCATGCCTCCATCCTGGTAGGAGGGTCCCAAGGCATTGAAATTGTGGACTTGGGTGGGGATGGGAATGAATGTCTTCATGATGGCTTCATGATGACTGTCATCTTTTTTTTTTTTAAAGTTTGAGAGTGAGAGGAGCGTGTGAGTGCACGGAGGGCAGAGAGAGATAGAGAGAAAGAGAGAGAGAATCCCAAGTAGGCTCCACACTGTCAACACAGAGTCCAACTCAGGGCTCAAGTTCATGAACCGTGAGATTACCACCTGAGCAAAAAACCAGAGTTAGTTAACCGACTGAGACACTCAGGCACCCCGGCTGTCATCTTTAAGAATGGGGCAGAGCCACTCTGGTGCTGGGTCTTCATGTCCTCAGCAGTGGAGGTCACCTTGCTGGGTGTCAAGCCCAGCCAGGTGGGCAGTGGAGTTCTCCTTCATACCCTTCTCTCTGCCTCGAGCCTGGTGGGGACCAGGCAGTGCCCCCATCTTCCCACTGTGGGGTCCTGTGCTCCATCCTGTTGTGGCTTGACCTTCATGAGCCTTGACCTTGCAAAGAGCTGAAGACTCAAGTGGCTTCCCTGAGAACCCCGCCCCAAGCCCCTGGACCTCTGGAAGGGTCCCCTTCTGCTGACCTGGCCCAGATCTGCCTGGTTTCTGCTGGCTTTTTCGGGAAACAGCTGCTGGAACTTAAGACTTAAATTTATGGTGCATGTTCCAGTCCAGAGATGAACTTTTATTATACTGATGAATTGAAAAGTTGAAGCACAGGGGATTATTAATGAATTTGAAAGTTAAAGCAGAAGGGGAGCCATGCATTGTGGAATGGACGTGGTGGTTACATGATGGTGTTACGCCAGGCTAGGGGGGCTCACTCAGTAGTACACATCAAAGGAGGAGGACAGTGCTTCTCCTGCTGAGCACAGTCACTAAAAACGGCTGCCTCACCCATAAACAACTGCACATCAGTTTCAGAGTTGGCCCCAGAGGCCCTGGAAATTTTCAGGTTGTGACGCACAGGCCTCTGAGGAAGAAGTATCAGGGGCCAGCACCCACGGGCATCCACAGGCATCCTCGCCCCAGGGCCCTCAGCACATCGTGCTGGCCCTGCGATGTGGCCGCCCGCCCTAGTCCTTGAGCCACGTGGGCACAGATGTGCCTCACCTCACAGCCTGCTGTTGGACTCTCTAATGAGCCCAAATCAATCTCTCCCGGGCGGGCGCTGGGAGCAAAGACGCAGATGAGGTTTCCCGCAGCAGAGCGTGGGTAATGGGAACCAGATGGCGGCTTTGCTGCGTGCGCATTCCTGGCACCTGAGGTCATGTGCTATGAGAGCCACTAGTGGCCACGGATCCTTCCCAGAGGGTCCTCATCCAGGATGGGTGCGGCCAGGGGCCACAGCAGTGACCAAGGGCCTTCAGCCACTCTCATCCGGACACTATGGCCTCAGGAGCACGTGGTGACACTGGGCCACTCGCCTGCCTTCCAGAGGTGGCTTTCTCTCCAGCCTCCAGGGGATTGGGCCTTGGCTGTCGTCAGACACAGGTGGTGTGCAGACCTGCTCCTTCCTCCCACACTTGGGCAGGGCCCATGGCCTTGAAGCAGGGACTGATTTACAGCCAGCAGTATTTTTAGGCCTTTAAGTAATATTAAGGCCCCCCCCCCCCCCAACCCCAGGCAGCCTGGGCCAGGAATCAGACCAACCACACTTTCCCCGCATTGCACCGGCAGCTGGTTGGCCAGGCATCCTCCCGTCCTGCTGTGTGGCCATTGCCCTCTTTCTCCCTGACCTTCTTCTCCTCAAAAGTATCAACAGCAGGTCATGTGGGACAGGTAGGAAGGAGACTGGAGGGCCCCGAGACCAAGAAAATTGTGGACACAACCCAACCCACCATATGCATCTCAGGAACATAGCAGAACCAACAAAGCTCTGGCCACCATCACCACCAACAGTCCCTGTTGGGCCGCCCTCCTCCTCTTCCTCCTCCTCCTCTGGAATACAAGCCTGGGACAGGGACTGGCCTCATTTGGTTTAGGTCCCCATCAAAGCTTTTGCAGTTGCTTCTCTTCATTCCTGCCAGGGAGCCTGCCTTGTGTTTCTGCCTCAGGGCCAGAGTCACTCCTGCCCCCGTGGGCAGCACTGGGTGTCTTAGCCCCTTCTAGGTGGCAACACTGACATGGAAGGTGTTCTCTGCCCTGCACCCAGCTTCCAATGTGTAAGAACCCCAGTTCAGGGGCCTCTCTGGAAACTCACATTCCTCTTCCATTTGTCCTGGACTCTCGGTGTTCATCAGCAGAGAGCAAACTTGAAAGCAGCCCTTATCTCTCTGTGAAATACTCCCCCTGTTAACAAATTCACATGAAGATGGACTATGAAGGAGGAAATCTGGAAGCAGGGCCCCAGGTGGGTTCCAGGGAGTCCATGGCTCTGAGCCCAGGAATCCCCTAGCTAACCACTGGCTTAAGGCAAAGTCCACAGAAGAGCAAAGTATGAGGGACAGTGATGGTCATCAGTCCTCATTCCCAGCCACCCTGTCTGGTCCGTGAGAATGGAGAGAGGTTCAGGCAGATGCACACCCTCACGTGCGGACACACAATAGCATTTGCCTTCTCACACCTGCACAGAGGCTTCGGCTCCCACAGTCCTCCAGTGCAGGCCAGGCTTGGCAATTGCGGTCCGTGAACTGTAGAACCAGGCACTGGACAGAGCCCTGGAAGAGCAGGAGGGGGCCCTTGACCAGGAGATGCGGGGTGGGCATGGAGGTCCCTGGACAGGTCACTGCAGAGCTGCCCATGTGCTGATGGCACTGGCTAGGAACCCAGGACATCCCAAGTAGAGGCTGGGACTGCGGCAAGGATCCTGGCCATGCCATGGGTTGGATGACACACCCCATTTTAGCAGGTTCCCATCATATCAGATCCTCATTCTACTCCTAGCGGGGAAAGAATCTGGATTGTGAATGGATGTTGAGCTGTCAGACTCAAGGCTTTTCTTCTCAAGTCAGTTAATTTAATATATTGCATGTTTTTGGTTTTTATAATATTAAAACAACTATATAGTGCTAAAATAACCCACTACATAGCATGACCATTTCCGCACTGTGGTGCTGGGCCGGAGTTGTTCAGGACCATCTGTCTGTCTCTCAGTAGACTGTTTCACCCCCTCTCTTGTTACCCCACTCTGCTTATGGTGTCGGAGTATCAGGAGCCCTAGAGTCTGGAGCCAGGCGTCCCCTCCTCTCCTGATCTCTGGATAAGTTGGCAGGAGGTCAGTTTTGTGAGTGGCCATGGGTCACTCTTGGCCGGTCCCACTGGGGCAGGCATTTTCTTTGCAAGGAAGGCTTGATTTTCTTCTTGAACTAATTTGTCTATGAGCATAAAAACCTCCAAGGTATTTTCATACTGCCTTTTTTATTTGTAACGATTGTTTAGATTTCTGCTATATTTACAAAACTGTTCCATTTTTTTTTTTAATTTTTTTTTCAACGTTTATTTATTTTTGGGGCAGAGAGAGACAGAGCATGAACGGGGGAGGGGCAGAGAGAGAGGGAGACGCAGAATCAGAAACAGGCTCCAGGCTCTGAGCCATCAGCCCAGAGCCCGACGCGGGGCTCGAACTCACGGACCGCGAGATCGTGACCTGGCTGAAGTCGGACGCTCAACCGACTGCGCCACCCAGGCGCCCCAAAACTGTTCCATTTTTATCCTTTATCAATCTTATCTTTGTTGATCTTTACGTGTTTTCCTTTTAATTCTTTTTAATTTTTTTAAGTGTTTATTTTTGAGAGAGGCAGAGCATGAGCAGGGGAGGGGCAAAGAGAGAGGGAGACACAGAATCTGAAACAGGCTTCAGGCTCTGTGCTGACTGCAGAGAGCCCGATGCGGGGCTCAAACTCACCAACCATGAGATCATGACCTGAGCTGAAGTCGGATGGTTAACCGACTGAGCCTTCCAGGCACTCCTCTTTGTTGATCTTTAAAAGTCTTTTTCTGTTTCATTTCTGCTCTGATCTTTCCCTTTTTTCATACGGTGTTCTCTGAGCTTGGTCTGTTTCTCTGACTTGAACTGGGTATGGAGCCCATTCATTCTCTGCCATCCATTCCCCACAGCAGCTGAAGTCTGTCTGTGACCCTCTAGCTGTGTCCCATGTTGGGAGATGTCACCATCTTCATCAGTGCTCACTTTTGGGTGGACCCGATATTTATTTGTTCTCTGACTGCTGAGCTGATCAGATTTATGTTTCCAAATGTTTGATATTTCCCCCTAGTTATTTTTTTTTATTTTTCAATTCCTAACTTAATGCTGTGTGTTCAGAGAATAAGGTCTGAATGATATCAGCTCTTTGAAATGTGGAGGCCGGTCCAGTTGACATAAGTATTCCACATGTGAGAAGGAAGTGCCTCTCGTTGCTAGACGCACAGCTGTACCTGCACACACTGAGGCAGTCCTGGCACCCGGGACTGGGTGCCTCTGGAAACGGCAGGGAGACCCTCATGCTGAGGCACATCTCCGTAATTTTTCCTGCATCCTAGACATTTTTGCTTCTGCATTTTGAAGCTGGCTTAGGAACATACAGATTTAGAGTGGTCATCTTCCTAGGGAAATGAAGCTTTATACTTTAGTGACCTCATTATCTCTGAAAAGGATTTTTGCCTAAAAGCCTATTTTGCCAACTATTAATATGGTTCATACCAGATTTCTTCTGACTTTACTACTTCTTTTTATAGCTTTTAAAATTTTTTAAATTATATTTTAAACAATTATTTTTGAAAGAGAGCGTGTGTGAGTGGGGGATGGGCAGAGAGAGACGGGGACAGAGGATCTGAAGTAGGCTCTGCACTGAGAGCAGAGAGCCCGATGCAGGGCTTGAATTCACACACTGTGGGATCATGGCCTGAGCCAAAGTCGGATGTTCCACTAACTGAGCCACCCAGGTGCCCCTGTAGATTTTTTTTTTTTAATCTTTTGCCTTCAACTTTTCTTCAGATGTAGGTATCTCTCTCACAGAGCTGGTTTTGCACATGGAATGCATTTCATCGCTGCTGTTTCATAACCGTAAATGTTGTCCAGGCAGTCTCACTCCTCAGGCACTTCTCCCAGAAGCTGATACAGCCACCTGTTAGGGAACATTTACTGGGAGCTTCTGAGTGTGTGAATCTGCACACTGATGGTGCCCACAGTTCTAGGTGCTTCTGTGGGTTTGTACTGGCCCTTCACTGGGTTGTGGGGAAGCCAGCTCCCAGCCAGCTCACCAGCCTTTGTGGGTCTTGTCCCACAAATTTTGATTTCTGTATCTTCATTTTTATGCAGTTCAAAATTCTTTCTTTCTTTTCTTTTCTTTTTTTTTTTTTTTTTTTTTGGTTCATTTATTTATTTTGAGAGGGAGAGAGAGCGCATGCGCAAGTTGGGGAGAAACAGAAGGGGTGAGAGAAACATAAGCAGGCTCTGCGCTGTCAGCATGGAGTCCAACGTGCAGCTCTAACCCACAGATTTCAAGATCATGACCTGAGCCGAAATCAAGAGTCAGACACTCAACTGACTGAGCCACCCAGGTGCCCCTATTCAGTTCAAAATACTTTCTATTTTCTCTTGTGATTTCTTCTTTGATCCAGTTATTCCTTAGAAGTAAATTATTTAATTTGCCAATATTTGTTGATTTTGTAGATATCTTTAATCTAGCTTAATTCTGCTGTCAGTGAAGGAACTTGTATGATGTCAACATTTCGATATTTATTGAGGCTTGTGTTTGGCCCAGCACATGCTACATCTTGGTGAACGCGTGTGTTCTGCAGTTGGTGGGTGGAGTGTTCCATCAGCATGACCTCGGTCAAGGTAGTTGGTAGCATTTAAGTCTTCCATATCCCTACTGATCTTTTTGTCCGGTTTTCTGCTAGTTACTGAGCAAGGTCTTTGAATCATTGAGTGTGGCTGTGAATGTGCCTATTTCTCTGTTTGGTTCTGTCTGTTTTACTTCATGAATTTTGAAGCGCTGTCATTACACGCATTTACGATGGTTCCCACATCCTGCTGATTGGTCATCATGAAATATCCTTCTGTAGCTCTTGTCACGTCTTTTTTTGTTGTTGTTTAATTGAAGCATAGTTGACACACAATGAATGTTACATTAGTTTCAGGTGTCTTGAGGTCGGCTTGGTCTGATGCTAATAAAGTGGCATTAATTTTCTCCTGTTTCCTCTTTTCAAGGCACATTTCCCACATCTCCCTTATTTTCAACCAATGTCCATCTCTTTATATTTAAAAAGCATCTTTCGGGGCGCCTGGGTGGCGCAGTCGGTTAAGCGTCCGACTTCAGCCAGGTCACGATCTCGCGGTCCGGGAGTTCGAGCCCCGCGTCGGGCTCTGGGCTGATGGCTCGGAGCCTGGAGCCTGTTTCTGATTCTGTGTCTCCCTCTCTCTCTGCCCCTCCCCCGTTCATGCTCTGTCTCTCTCTGTCCCAAAAATAAATAAAAAACGTTGAAAAAAAAAATTAAAAAAATAAATAAATAAATAAAAAGCATCTTTCTTAGTCTTGCTTTTTAATCCTTTCTGACAATCTCTGCCTTCTAATTGGAGCACTTAGTCTGTTTGCACTTAATATAATTATTGATGTGTCCAGCATTAAGGCTGCCGTCTTGATACTTGTTTTCCACTCGTCACTTCTGTTTTGACCCTCTTTTACCCCTTTCCTGCCTTCTTGTATGTTAATCAAGTATTCATATTTCAGTTTTCCATTTTATTTTCTCTCTTGGTTTCTTTGCTATAGCTTTTGCCATTTTCTTCTGAGGCCCTTGCAGGCCCATAGTATGCATCATTGACATTCCCAACCTTGCTTAATGTTGCCACACTCCCCCTATGTGCGTCATAACCCCATGCTAGGATACCAGTTACCACCTTCCCACCCTTTCTCCTGCCGCTGTTATACATTTTACTTCTATACACCGTCTAAACTCCACTTTACAGTGTTATTGATTTTGTGCTAAATCATCAGTTTTTATTTATTAGAACTTAGAGGAAATAAAAATAGTATAGGGGCACCCTAGTGGCTCAGTTGGTTAAGTGTCTGACTTGATTTCGGCTCAGGTCGTGATCTCACGGTTCATGAGTTTGAGCCCTGCATCTGGGTCTGCACTGACTGTGTGGAGCCTGCTTGGGATTCTGTCTGTCTGTCTGTCTGTCTGTCTCTCTCTCTCTGTCTCTTTGTTCCTCCCCCAGTCGCTCGCTCTCTCTCTCTCTCTCTCTCTCTCAAAATAAATAAACTTAAAAAAAAAAGCATAGTACAAAGCATAGTACATTGACCCTTGAACAAGAGGTTTTAACTGTGCAGGTCCATTTATATGCAGATTTTTTAATAAATACAGTGTAGTTTTATAAATGTGTTATCTTTTCCTTGTGATTTTATTAATATTTTCTCTTCTCTAGCTTACTTTATTGTAAGAGTATGTAGTATATAATACATATAATGTCTATTTCACCCTCTTTTTTAAAAAAGAATTCTGGGGGCGCCTGGGTGGCTCAGTCGGTTAAGCATCCGACTTCGGCTCAGGTCATGATATCACGGTTCCGTGAGTTTAAGCCCCACATCGGGCTCTGTGCTGACAGCTCAGAGCCTAGAGCCTGCTTCAGATTCTGTGTCTCCCTCTTTCTCTGGTCTTCCCCTGCTTACGCTCTGTCTCACTTTCAAAAGTAAATAAACGTTAAAAATAAATTAATTAATTAAAATAAATAAGTAAGTAAGTAAATAAAATAAAAAGAATTCTGCCTATAGGACCTAGGGATGATGCTTTTGTTTTTCTTCTTGCACTTTAAAGCTGTTGTACTGGGACACTTGGGTGGCTCAGTCAGTTAAGAATCCAGCTCTTGATCTCAGCTCAGGTGTTGATCTCAGGACCATGAGTTTAAGCCCCGTGCTGGGCTCCATGCTGGGTGTGAAGTCCACTTAAAAAATAAAATTTAATTTAATTTATTAATTTTAAGAAGGTGTTCTGTTATCATCTGGTGTTCATAGTTTCTGATGAGAATTCATCATATCTTATCATTATTCCCAGATGCACCACGTGTCTCACTCCACGGCGGCTTTCAAGATTTTTTTCATCTGTAGTTTTCAGAGTTTGACCATGTAGGGGCTTTCATAAGTTCGACAGTTGGACAGTTGGATATCACCCCATAGGCTCCTGAAGCTCTGCTGAGTTTTCTTCATTCACTCTTCTCTCTTCGGGTTGAATAATGTTGATTGATTTGTCCTCTGCTTTACTGACTAATTTTTAATGATTTGCAGTCTGCTGTTAAACCTATTCTACAAATTTTACATTTCAACGATTGAGATTCTCAGTTCTACATTTTCTATTATAGTTCTTCTTTATTTTTTTAACAAAAGGCTTTAAAAAAAATTTTTTTTAATGTTTATTTCTGAGAGAGAGACAGAGCATGAGTGGGGAAGGGGCAGAGAGAGAGGGAGACACAGAATCCGAAGCAGGCTCCAGGCTCTGAGCTGTCAGCACAGAGCCCAACACGGAGCTTGAACTCACAAACTGAGATCATGACCTGAGCCAAAGATAGTCGCTCAACCTACTGAGCCACCCAGGTGCCCCAACAAAAGGCTTTTTTTTAGAACAGTTTCAGGTTCACAGCAAAATTGAGAGGAAGGTATAGACATATCCCATATGCCCCTTGTCCCCCCACATATGTATAGCCTCTCCCCTGTTATCCACAGCCGACCAGAGCAGGAGAGCTATTATAACTGGTGGACCCACATGAGGGGTGCCTGGGTGGCTCAGTTGGTTGAGCATCCGACTTTGGCTCATGTCATGATCTCACGGTTCGTGGGTTCAAGCCCCACATCGGACTCTGTGCTGACAAGCTTAGAGCCTGGAGCCTGCTTTGAATTCTTTGTCTCCCTCTCTCTCTGCCCCTCTCCTGCTTGCGTGCGCTCTCTCTCTCTTTCGCTCTCAGAAATAGATAAATGGTAAAAAAAAAATTTATTTTAAAGATTAAAAAAAGTAAATAACTGGTGGACCCACATTGACATGTTATCACCCAGAGTCCACAGTTCACATAAGTTCACTCTTGGTGGTGTGCATTCTGTGGGTTTGGATGAGTGTATAATGACATGTGTCCACCATTATAGTATCACACACAGTATTTTCACTGCCCTGAAAATCCTCTGTGCTCTGCCCATTCATTCTTCCTCCCTCACTAACCCCTGACAACTACTGATTTTTTTTTTATTGTCTCTTTGATTTTGTCTTTTCCAGAACATCATGGCGGGGTCAGATTGGCTTATTTCACTGAGTAATACGCATTTAAGATTCTTTTTATGGTTTGATAGCTCCATGTCTTTTTATGGTTTGATAGCTCATATTTTTTAATGTTTATTTTTGAGAGAGAGAGAGAGACAGAGTGTGAGCCAGGGAGGACAGAGAGAGGGAGACGCAGAATCTGAGGTAGGCTCCAGGCTCTGAGCTGTCAGCACAGAGCCCAACGTGGGGCTCGAACCTAGAGACTGTGAGATCATGATCTGAGCCGAAGTCAGACACTTAACCGACTGAGCCACCCAGGCGCCCCAATAGCTCATTTCTTTTTAATGTTGTTGTTTTTTTTTTTTCTTTGAGAGACAGAGAATGAGTGGGGGAGGGGCAGAGAGAAAGAGAGAGAGAGGGAGGGAGACACAAAATCTGAAGCAGGCTCCAGGTTCTGAGCTGTTAGCACAGAGCCCAACACGGGGCTCAAACTCATGAACTGCAAGATCATGACCTGAGCTGAAGTCAGACACTTAACTGACTGAGCCACCCAGGTACCCCACTCATTTCTTCTTAGCACTGAATAGTATTCCATTGTCTGGAGGCACCACCATTTATTTAAGGACATGTTGGTTGCTTCCCAGTTTTAGCAATTATGAATACAGCTGCTATAAACACCCATGTGCAGTTTTCTGTATGGATATAAATTTTCAGCTTCTTTGGGTAAATACCAAAGTGTCCAATTTCTAGATCATGTGGCAAGATTGTGTTTAGTTTTGTAAGATACCACCAAGCTGTCTTCCAAAGTGGCTGTAGAGTTTTGCATTCCCACCAGCAGTGGATGACAGTTCCTGTTGCTCCACAGCCTTGTCAGCATTTGGTGTTGTCAGTGTTCTGGATTTTGGCCATTCTAACAAATGTGTAGTGGGTATCTCACTGATGTTGTTTTTTTTAATTTTTATTATTGAAGTATAATTGACATACAATGTTAACCTAGTCGTTGTTCTGATTTGCATTTCCCTGAGAATGTATGACAGAAGCACTTTTCTTATGCTTATTTGCCATGTGTATATCTTCTTTGGTGAAGTGTCTGTTAAGGTGTTTGGCCCATTTTTTAATCAGGTTGTTTGTTTTCTTAGTGTTGAGTCTTAAGAGTTCGTCGTATATTTTAGATAACAGTCCTTTATCAGATACATCTTTTGCAAATATCTTCTCCCATTCTGTGGTTTGTCTTTTCATTCTCTTGCCATTGTCTTTCACAGAGCAGAAAAATTTTAATTTTAGTGAAGCTCAGCTTCTCAATTCTTTCTTTCATGGATCGTACCTTTGGTGTTGCATCTAAAATGTCATTGCCAAACCCAAGATCATCTAGGTTTTTCTCCTGTTATCTTTTAGGATGTTTATAGTCTTGTGTTTCATATTCAGAGCTGTAATCCATTTTAAGTTATTTTTTGTGAATTAGGGATGTAAGGTGTTCGTCTGTATTCATATTTTTGTACATGGATGTCCAGTTGTTCCAGCACTGCTTGTTAAAAAGACTGTCTTTTCCTTCATTATGTTTCCTTTGCTCCTTTGTCAAAGACAAGTTGACTCTATGTGGGTCTATTTCTGGACTCTCTATTCTGTTGCCTGAATCTGTCTCTTTCATCAATAACCATACTATCTTGATACTGTAGCTTTAGAGTAAGTCCTGAAGTCAGGTAACGTTAAGTCTCCAACTTTGTTCGTCTCCTTTAAAATATTGTTGGTTGTTCTGGGTTGGTTCTTTTTTATAATCTGCATTTCCTTTCTTTCTCTCTCTCTCTTTCTTTCTTTCTTTCTTTCTTTGAGAGAGAGTGTGTAAGCAGAGGAGGGGGAAAGAGAGAGGGAGAGAGAGAGAAAGGATCTTAAGCATGCCACATTCAGTGTGGAGCTGATACACAGCTCGATCCACGACCCTGGGACCATGACCTGGGTTGAAATCAAGAGTCAGACGCTCAACCTACTGAGCCACCCAGGCACCCTATATAATCTCCTATTTTCTGCTAATAATTCCTATCTATTCACTCATCAAGACAATTATTTTTAGTAATTATTTGAATGCATTTTCTTTCATTTTTTAAAAAAACATTTAAACAGCTGCTTTAAAGTCTTTGATATGTCTAATATCTGTGTCATTCTGGGTCAGTTTCTATTTAGTGTTTTTTTTCCAGTTGACCATGAGTCATATATTCCTGCTTCTTCGCATGTCTAATAATTTTTTGTTTGCATGCTAGACATTGTAATACAGTCTAGTCTTTTGCGCTGAAGAGTGTTTACTTTTGTTATTGCAGGCAATTGAGTTACTGGCTGTTGACCTTGAACTTATGTAGGTTTGTCATTATGCTCTGTCAGGGCAGATATGTGGAAAGCCCAAGGTCCTTCCCAGGCTCCTCCGAAGTGGTGGAACTCACCTTCCAAACTCTGCCTCCCCTTCAGACCATGTAGAGCTCTGTCTCTAGCATTGTTACAGTAGGTCCAGGGTAGGCCTTACCCAAAGGTATATTCCTCATTCCTGAAGTAAGACCATTGTGTCATCTCAGTTGGTCTTGGGATGTCAGGCAGTGTTTGCACTGTGGCTGGATGCACTGGAGATCACTGTTGAATCTCTTTTTTTTTTTTTTTTTAATTTTTTTTTTCAACGTTTATTTATTTTTGGGACAGAGAGAGACAGAGCATGAACGGGGAAGGGGCAGAGAGAGAGGGAGACACAGAATCGGAAACAGGCTCCGAGCCATCAGCCCAGAGCCCGACGCGGGGCTCAAACTCACGGACCGCGAGATCATGACCTGGCTGAAGTCGGACGCTTAACCGACTGTGCCACCCAGGCGCCCCCTGTTGAATCTCTTATAACTATTCTATTTAACCCTGCTGCAGCCACTGTCTGGTAAACCTCATGTGCTGTCCTGAGCTTGCACAGCCCAGCCTTCCACACAAGGATGGATAGGGAAACCAAACATGGCCTTCCGTCCCTCCCCCAGTTCCCTCCATGCTGCTGGCTCACCCCACAGATTTAGCTGCTCTAGCTGCCCCACTCTGTGATCTCTGCCTCCTCAGCTTCATGTGCACAGAGGTGCACCACCTAGATTTCATGGCTGGGACATTTCCCTGGGCAGATTGCTGCTAGGGTTTTTGAGAGGCCCACCTCATCAGCTGCCCTTCCCCACCTATTGTCCACTGCCTAGACACAGTTGCTTGGTATATTTTGTCCTGTTTGATAGTTGTTTATAGCATGAGGACTGGTCTGGTACCAGTTATTACTCCATCAAAGCCACATTCCTATTGTTCTTGCTTCATAAATAATATGCCTATTTATCTCTTAAAGAGATAGTCATAGCTCTTCATTGTGAATTGTACCCTTTATCATTGATAAGTATGGTATATAGTCTGTCTTCATGCTTTTGGCTCTGAATTCAACCTTTCCTATTACTGACGCTGTACCCCTGTTTCTCTTGTGTGCACTCTCCTGGTATATCTTTGCCAGTCATTCTTTTGGTGTCTCTCTTACACATAGCACAGATTTGGATTTAACTTTGGAATCCAGTTATAAATCTGTTGAGTATATTTGTATGGAGAAATACAAGGGCAAGTTCTAGGAAATCATGGCACCTAGTGTCAAGGGTGGGGAAGGAAGTAATGTTGTTTTTGTCATTACTTACAGTGGGTTGTCAGATAATCTGTCAAGTATGAGGTTGACTATTTTATCTTAGGCCCCAAATGACAAAAGATGAACAAATCAATGAATTTAACAAAAATTCCATCTCTCTCAGTATCCTCCCATATTTCAGTTAGTTGCATAACCAGTTCTATAGCCATAATCCACATATTGTTTTAGACCTAATCCCACTGGTAAGTAGATTCCATACTCTCTGCCAGATCATCTGTTAAAGTTCTCTGGTTATCTCTTATGAGACTAGAGTTAATCTTCCAGTCCTTCAAGAAGAGCTTATGGGAACATATTCTTTGAGTCCTTAAATGTTCAAAAATGCTTGTCTATTGTTTTTATACTTGAACAGCAGTTTGGCTAGATATAAAATTCTTGGACCATGCCTGCCCTCACAGCCTTCTCTGTCTATTGCCACAGATGTGGCCATGGAACATTCTGAGGACAGCCTAAACCTTACCTCACAGTCAACTTGATCTTTTTGCCTGACCACCAAAGGGCTTTTATTTTTACCCCCTCAGTCTGGTGATTTTCCTAAGGCATATCTTAACATTGACCATCCTGAAGCCTGTCTTTGGATTTGGATTGTAAGACTTCAATTTCTAGAAATTAGAATTGATTTTCTAAATCATTGAGTGTTAGAGCACCTCCACCTGTCTTCGACATCTGCTGTTTTCTCTCCAGTCTGTTGTAACTCTTTGTTTCTCTTTCATTTTGCTCACTTTGTATCTTTCCTGCTCTTCCTATCTAGTTCCAGTCTCCTTCTGCTGTTCCCATTCCCCTTCATTTCTTTGAGTTCTTTCTTCCACTTCTTTCCTGTGCTCTGTCAGTTCAGCTTTCCTCCCTCTGTGTTTGCTACTTTGGGTTCTTCTTTTATAGAGGTGATTGCTTCATGAAGTTTTGTTTTGTTAAATTATGGCAAAAATGCTTGGTGGCAATATTTGTTTGCTTCCAAGGAATATTACCATATGTATGTATGTATGTATGTATGTATGTATGTATTTTGAGAGATAGAGAGCAAGTGGGGAGGGGCAGAGAGAGAGAGAGACAGAATCCCAAGCAGGCTCCATGCTGTCAGCACAGAGCCCAATACAGGGCTGGAACTCACAAACTGTGAGATCATGACCTGAGCTGAAACCAAGAGTTGGACACTCAGCCTACTGAGCCACCCAAGTGCCCCTACCATTTGTTTTTAAATGTTTCTTTCCTCCTTTTCCCTAGTTTTATCTTTGCAGAGATGAGGAATTCTTAACCAAGACTGCTATGGCCCCATTAGGAAGTGAATTAGGAGAAAAGGGTGTGCTGGTGAGACGGCAAACTTCAGGGCAGCAAAAGCTTGTGGTGCACAGGGCTAGACCAATCATGGGATCAGTAGAAGAAAGTGGCCATTGTGCATTGTCACAATGATGGCAGAGTGCCTTTGTCATTTAGTGTGTGGGGACAGAGATGCCAGATTGCCTTGCCATGCATGAGATAGTGCTGTATAACCACAAGTGGTCCTGTGACCACAAAGGCAGCTCTGGATCCCTACCTGTTGCAGGAGGCACGTGTCGAGGAGGGGTCATCACACAGCACTGACTGTGGGAGCGCTCAGCCCCCAGAGAGCGGTTGGCTTCCAATGGCTCAACACAGATAGAATGCGTCTGTGCAACTCCTTGTTTTGTTTTGCCTGCCCCCTTCTCAGAACCAGGCTAGGGACTAAGGTTTCAGCCATGGCCAGTGTGGCAGGCTCTGCAGGTGCTCCTGTGACCTGCACCTTCCTGTTGTCCCCCACTCCTCCTACCTGCACCCACTGGCTCCCCTTCTTGGTGGCTCTTCAACCCCTCTTGCTGAAGATGGAGTTTGTTTCTTGTACTCCTCTTGCTTTGGGGTCGGTGTGAGGTTTCCCTAGAAGGGAGAAATGCAGACTTTATTCTTCTATCAAGCAGGAAATGCCTCTTGCATTTCATAGAGTGCAGTGTATTTCTGTGATGAAGGACTCCAGGACCCAGCCCACTGAGGTCTTTCCTGAGGGCCTGATAGAAAGGGAAGCAGAGTAGCTCTGTGGGGCCTCAAGGGCTCTCTGAGGGAAGGGGCTGAAGTCTCCTCTCATAACCCAAGGGTTCAGCCAAGGGCAGTGGTCAGGCTGCTCCCCTCAGGAGGTCTGTGCCTAGCTCCTGGGAGGTAGGGGGTAAGTTTATAGGAACATGCAATCATCTTGGCAGCCTGCATTTCCCTCTTTGTTCCAGCTGCCAGACCGGGGATGTCCACAGGTGGGAGCCCCTGTGACAAGTCTAAAGCCACTTCATGGTTCTCTCTGCTGCTCTTGATCTTGTAGGTATGCAAAACTCATGAACTCACCAATCCCGGGATTGCTGATGTCAAGATCCGGCCAGACCGCAAGATCCTGGCCACTGCAGGCTGGGACCATCGTGTCCGTGTGTTTCACTGGCGGACAATGAAGCCACTGGCTGTACTGTCCTTCCACAGTGCTACTGTCCACTGTGTGGCCTTCGCTGCCAATGGCTTGCTTGCTGCAGGGTCCGGGGATCAGCGCATCAGCATCTGGTCACTCTACCCGATTAGCAGTGACTCATCCACTCCCTTGTCAGGACATGTGGAGGACACGGAGGTGGGAGCCCATGCCTTGGCCTGACCCAGGCATGTAGTAACCGTGCATCAGGACCCTTGAGGACAACCAGTCACAGTTATCTTCTTCCAGTTACGAGACGTGTCCAGTCCTTGGAGTCCTCATTTTCTTCACAAGGCTTGGGTTTCCTTTTTTTTTTTTTTTTTTTTTTAATTTTTTTAAATGTCTTTATTTTTGAGAGAGAGAGAGAGAGAGGGAGACACAGGATCCGAAGCAGGCTCCAGGCTCTGAGCTGCCAGCACAGAACCCGACACAGGGCTTGAACCCACGAACCGTGAGATCATAACTTGAGCCTAAGTCAGACACTCAACCAACTGAGCCACCCAGACGCCCCGGCTTATGTTTCCTTTTGTGAAATACAGCCTCTGTCTGACAGTGACTGCAGTTTACAAAGAGTAACCGGGCCAGACACCTGGGCATCTGTGGTCCAGGTGAGAGGCCAACCTGGGGATACTATTTTATAATAAACTTCCAGTTGCAAACCTGCAGGTTCAAAGTACAAATTCTCCAAGGTGACACCCTGCTTCCCCCTTAGAGTTAGCTCTGAGAGCCATCCTCAGACTTTCCAATGGGCAGGACAGTTGACCCCTGTCCAATGGGGGGTACCGAATGTGGTCCCCAGGTCCTGCTGACTCCATGTGGCTCCTTATACCCAAGGATGGCCAGGAGCTTCTGATGCACAGGGCTGAAGCCAGAACCAGTAGAAAGAAGTGACCAGACCCTTCAAGAGAACACGGCAGAAGCAGGGTGGCCACGGCTGATGGCAAAGGTAACTCTGGGCAGAGAGAGCTCATGGTTCAGGGCCAGGCCAAACGCAGGACCCATGGGAGGATGTGCCACCCCAAAGAGGGGAAGACCAAGGATGGCAAGGGCGGCTTCAGGGTGAAAAGCATAGCAGAATTAAGTATGGCTGACACAGCCATCAATGACACAGTCCCAGCCAGTGCCGTGCACTCAGGGCAACTGGGAATTAGTAACCAAAGTAGGCAGTGCACCCAGTCTCCTTCCATGCGTGGCTGGGCCCAGCCGTCAAAGCTGGGCTATTGATTGGGAAGGAAGTTGGCCCTGGAAATTGGGATGGAGGTTGTGGGCAGGTAGGAAAGCTGGGGGCCTCAACCCCCTTTGTTGCACTGGCTGTTTTGCCAGAAAAGCCCCCTTTGGTCCTTGCCTGAAGAGGTCAGTCCTTCTTTACCTAAAGGACCTGGAAGGGCTTCCCCTGGGTCAGGGTCCATGTGGGATACTCAGGACCAGCTCCCCCACCTCACAGCTTGTCTTATAACTAAACTCAGGCCCCAGGAGGCCCCAAAGGGTGAGGTACAAAGTGTGGCCCGTGATGAAGTGGCAGTGCTCCAGAAGACCCTCATGTAGACAGAAATCTGGAGAACACGTGTGGGATCCAGGTGGCAGGAATATGAGACGCATGAGGCCAAACCCATTGAAACAGGGCCACTAACAGAGGGTCTGGACTCACTGCAGCCTGAGGAGTTAGAAAGGACCCCAGGGTTTGGTTGCTTGGTTGAAACATGGACCACAAGGCAGGTTTGCTAAGTGCAGTTGAAATGCCAGAACAACCTCCGTGTACTGCAGAGGGAATGAATGACCTGAGGGCTCAGGGGGATTGGGGTGCTCTAGGGCACTTACCACTGAGATCTGCTCACCCTCCACAAGAGGGGCTGGAGCATGTGCCTTTCCCCATGTCTTGGAGGAATACATCCACAAGGGGAGCCCAGCGTCCTTGAAGAGCTCTGTGGTCTCTCTTCTCTGCAGGTCAGTTGGAGCCACTGCCACAGAGCAAGGATCTCTAAATGCAGTGGAGTCCGTGGATCTCAGAGTGGCAAGGCCTAGTGGTGGCACTTCATGACCCAAGACATGGTAGGTGTGGTTGTGTGGTGGGCAGCAGGACCACTGCAGCCACCAGCAGCCAGACTCACAGAGGTGCAGGTGTGGGCTGGTGGCCTTGGGGCCCTGGAAGTGGAGCTGATGGGAAGCCTACTCAAATCTGGCTTGGTCTGCTTGAGCGGAAGCGTTCTGGATCTAGCAGACAGATGTCTGACCCAGGCCACCAAAACAGAGGCACAGCCCCTCCATCACAGACCCAGGCCTTGTGAGGAAAGATCGCACTGCACTGCTGACCACATATACTTCGGATCTTCTGCCCAGCCTCCCCAGTGACCTACGGCTACTCCCGAGGGGACGGCACACTGTTGGAGCTCACTGACAGCCCTGCCTGGGGACTGGCTTACCCACATGGGCCCTGTTGGACAGAGGTGCTGGAGAGTGTCCTCCGGCACCTTTGGGAGGGACCACGCTGGCCCCAGAGTGTCCTGTGGCCAGGCTACCAGATGTTGGGGGACCCATCTAGAGGGACTTCCACATCATGAATGTCCGAAGGAGAGGCTCTGTTTAGGCTGCAGGCACTTGAACCTCACCAGACATGAGGGGAACTGCCGAGTGAGCCACATTCGGGGTGCTCCTCACAGGGAGGCTGTCAGGTCAGAGACCATGGAGGTTGGCTGAGCCACAGCCCTGCCATGACTCCCACATACCAAGGACATTCTAGAACAGCAGCCGTGGGCTGCTCAGTGCTGCTGCTCACCTCCCTTCTCTTTCTCTCTGCAAGAGGCACCCATCTGGTGACATGACCACAGGCAGTGGGACACTGGGTTGTGGGTGGTCATTCTGAAAAATGAACCTTTGCTAATCCTGCCCACGGCCAGGCAGCCACAGGCTGATGCTAAACAGCAAAGGATTGTTGGATGAGTCTCGGAACGCACCTAGCCTCCTTGCTAAAGCAAAGCTGTGAACGCACAGAGTGGTGTCAACATCCCACCCTCACCAGCACTTTTGGGAATGGGCTGCACTGCAGGCAGTTGCCGGGAGGGAGGGGCATGCCTGTACAGCAGGAGAAGGGAGAGGTGAGCCCCTTCAGTTACTCTGCATGCCCTTCAGGCACCCCTGCCAGAACCCACTGCCATGGCTAGGAAACCTGTGTGGGGGTGCCGTCCACCCTGCCTCAGCTCTGGCCCTGAGGCATCAGGCCTGGAGCTGGTACAACCTCAAGAGGCTGTGAACCCAATGGCCAAGGAAATGGTGTCCCCGCCCCTTGTATATGCCTGTGTTATCAGCTCATCAGGAATCTTGGGGACTCTGTCTCTTGGCAGAATCACCATATTTACAAAAAACAGCCATGGGGGTGTGTGTTCCAGACAAAGGGACAGGGTAGTGCAAGTCAGCATGAGGTTTATTAAAGCCAGAGATACTTCCAGAATGTCTGAGGTGCGCTGTGTGTGTTGACTGCCTGTGTCTTGCCCCTGGAGATGGTAGAGAGGAGGTGTTGGCAGACGCAGACCCGGCGTCCATACCTGGCCCTCACCTTCCTGTTAAAGGCACCAGCAGAGGTGCATAGAGGATCACAGGAAACTGACCGTGCACTGGGCTCTGGCCTGTCCCACCGGGGTCACATGCTGGTGAGCAGTGTCCAGGGACGTCTTGTGGCCAAATCTCTACTTATGGGGGCCAAATTGGGCTGTGACAGCCCTGCAGGCCCTGTGTGTCTCATGGGGTCTTGTGGATAGGCAAGCATGTTCTGAGGCCAGCCAGGCTTTATGGATGTTATAGGGAAAGACTGGTGGCCAGGACTTTTGTCCATTCAGCTGAGCCACCTGGAACCGCAGTGGCACCAACTGTATTAGAAACGCTGGTGTCTGAACCAGCGTGGCTCTCCTCTCGGCCCACCATGGGGCCCGAGGTTTTGTACAACAGGATCTGAGGACGTTAGCAAATCACCACAGATCTGACCAGTCTCAGACTCCCCGCAGCATCATCAAAAACAGGGGCCCCACTCTGACGCCCAGCCTGGAGAAGATGCTTCATGTTTGCAAAGTCCCAGATAGTCCTTGTCATGTCCCTCCTCAGACCTGACCTGGTGTCGGTGGCTGGCTGCGCCACGGGACCCAGGTGTGCAGGAGCACTGCTGTCTTCCAACAGCTGTGCAGCCCCCTTGCTGGAAGCACTTAAGCTGATCTCCCTGACCATCCCAGGGTGGGCTGCAGAGTGGGCACAGCGGCGCCCTGCAGCTCTCCCGCAATGACAGGCAGGTGCTCGATGAGGAGGAGCCTCTGTGTAGATCCACGGTTGTGCTTTACCAGAAGGGTGTGTGCATTCTCATGGCCAGTCCCTTTGCTGTTAACTTAGGGACCTTAATGTTCTGGGAGTGGCTTCTTTTCCTTTGCATGGATGATCATAGCAGCTTTATTCATAACAGCCCCAAACTAGAAACACCCCAAATGTATTGACAGATGAAGGGACAGAGAAGCAAACTGTGGTGCATCACTACGTGCAGTCCTGCCAGCCATGAAGAGGAGCCTGGATGGACCCTGAGGAACTGGGCTTGGGTGGAAACTACAGCCTGCCAAGGTCCAGCCCATCGCCAGATCTCCCTCAGCCTGTGCAGGATGTCTGCATGAGGAACCCTGGGGTGACACCTCAAAACTGATCTGGGCATGGCCTCGGGCAGAGGCCCATAGGAGGTCTCTCACACCCTGTGACAGAGTTTTCTCCACTTTCCATTTTACCACAGTACAAAAGGCCTGCTTTTCCTTAAAGATGTTTCCACATGCCTCGTGTTGGCCAATAAAACCTGTCCTTGGAAGTCCAGTTACCAATGGTGTTCCTCAACCTATTAAACAGACAAAAGAATGAGAGCAGGGCTTGGGCTGGGCCTCCTGGCCTTCACCTCAGGCCATGTGGGAAGCCCTACTCCCTTCCGGTCACCTGCCTGCAGGCCAGTAGCAACCACATTTACTGACAGGCCATGTCTGCGTGTCCACATGGTACCTTGGGGGCCAGGCCATGCCTGTGTTCCTTCATGTAAGTTGCTTTCATCAAGACCCTTCCCAGCCCACCAGCATCTCCGCACACCCAGCCACGTCTGTCCGTGGCATCTGGGTGGCTCTTCGAAATCATCCCTGTGATTTTCTCCCCATTTCCAAAGTGCCTTTCCTAGCCAAGCAACATTTTTCAGGACTTCCACTTAAGCACTGTTTCATTCAGAGGTCACTTTGATTTAGCACAGTCCACAGTGGCCCAACTGGTGCTTCTTCATCACCGACATCGATGTTATCATCCAGAAAGATGAGGAAGGCCATGGCGCGGGTGCCCAGGGGACAGGAAATGCAGCAAGGCAGAGACCTGTGGTTCCCCAAGGGAATGTCACTAGACAAGCATCACTCATCATGTGTCCTCAGTCACCCTCACCCTCAGGAAGACCTTTTCCAGCCCAACCCAGCCACTGAGAGGGGCTCACTAGTGTCTCAAAGAAGTCTTCGTTAATACTCTCTTAGTGGAGAAGCTGCACACAATCGGAGAAAACTCATTTGGGAGAAGCTATAGACGTTTCTTGTGTGCAGCTCTGGTCAGTGTGTCCTTTTTTTTTTTTTTTTTAAAGTTTTATTTATTTATTTTGAGAGAGACAGAGACGGCGCAAGTGGGAGAGAAGGAGAGAGAGAAAATCCCAAGCAGGCTCCGCAGCACTATCCGCACAGAGCCCAGCGCGGGGCTCGAGCTCATGAAACCGTGAGATCATGACCTGAGCCAAAACCAAGAGTCGGACGCTTAACCAGGCACCCCTCTGCTCAGTGTGTTCTGTTGTCCTGTCCTTGGCACAGCTTCCATGGGTCAGGAGTGCGGGCACAGGATAGCCGGGGCCTCTGGTGGGAACCTCACAGACTGTAGTTAGGTATCAGTGGGACCAGGTCCTCCTCCAGCCCTCCTGGTTATTAGCAGAATCCACAAGTTTGTGCTAGATGCCTGATGCCCAAGGCCTGAGGCTCCTTCACGGCCAGCAGGCGCGGCCTTGGGGTATTCTGTGCTATGACTTTCATGGGCCCAGGGTGTGATCTGAATGTTCTTTTGGGGAGTCCAAGCATCCCCTTGCTACCACCTCCAGGGCAGAGAGTGCCTCTGGAAGGCTGGGACTGCAGCAGGTCCCACCTCAAGGCCACCTGCCCTGAAAGGCAAAGCAGCTGTGCCATTCTGGCCAGCCAGCTCGGGCAAGTGGGTGGCCCAGTATGTGCATCTGAACCTGCCTCAGGAACCTTCTGCAGATCCCCCTCCAGACCTCTGGTAACCCTGTAAGAGGGGTTCACAGCCATTCCCACCCAGCAGGTGGGCAGCGCTTACCCAGCATCCACCACAGGCCAGGTCTCTCAGACAAGCAGGAAGCTAACGGCAGACCTGGCAAGGACCACGGTCAGTCGTTGAGAATTCATCATCTTTTCCTGCGCTCCCTGAGTTTCATAGATGGGGTAATGTCAAACAGCCATGTGCTTTGGAAGTACGCAAACCAGCCTCCACGTCTGGTGGGGGGCGGTGAGCCCCAGAGAGCTGGACAAGGCACACACACACAGGATTACCCGAGGAAGGGCTTGCTGTGGCACAGTGTCCAGGGAGACCTCGCTGCACTCGCTCGGCAGTCTGGCTTTGTGCTGACGTGCAGTGCGTGTCTTTACACTCCCGAGTGACTGATGTTCAATCAGGTGTTACCCACCTGTGTCTGTGCCAAGAAGCCACAGAACACCCTCTGCACAAAAGGACTATTTGCACAAAGGAAAAAACATTCCTTCAGGGGGTTCTTTAGAAACGCTTGATACTCAACTAGCTATAACTTCATGGGAAAGCCTGGTGTCAAAGACGAGCTGGCACAGACGAACACCTTAAAGCTGAGTGTGCCGTGCACCTGTGCTCCAGCGCGGGCGAACCGCTGCTCCCCACCACGCCCCACAGCTCCAGCGGCGCAGCCGCCCCATGTCCAGCCCACTCCCCTCTCCTACAGCATCACTGCTCCCCGGTTTCACACACACCCTGCCTAGACTCAGCTTCCCCAGGCCAAGCTCACCAGCTTGTCTGGCACCTCCCTTAGGAGCCAGGCAGGAAGGAAGCACCTGGGCTGGACAGAGCTGAACAAGATCCCGGGAGCCAGGAGGCTGCTATTGAGTGGGGCAGACATACACCCAGCCCACCCGGAAACATGCCCACCACGTATAGGATTGTCAGTTCTACAAAGGAAGTTCCGAAACCGCGCTGAGGAAATCCATGCAGGAAAACATCTGAGTGGGAGACAGAGCCACAAACCATAGGAAGTAGGGTGTACCTATATTGTGTGCTAAACTGAAACAGGTGCTCATGGCCTTTAAATGAAATGTTTTAAATGAAATATCCCTGCCAAGGGGGGAGTGCCTAGAGCCATTCCATGTGCACACCTGACACCCGACTTGGGCTCTCGGATCTTGGAGCAGGGTCAGGAAAGTACACCTTGTGTGTCATTGACAGACACCCTTGGGCAACAGCGTCTGGGACCTTGGCCCCACAAAGCCAAAAGTATTCATGTTTGCTGGCCCCCAAACATTCTTTAAAGAATAGCTGCTTCTGTGGCACAGGGCAGACGTGGGGAATCCTGCTACGGCCACAAGGCCCGGATGTGGTCAGAGGTGCCAAGAGCAGCACGAGAGGCCAAGGGGGGCTCCCACACAGGTCTGGGATGCATCAGGCACCAAGCAGATAGTCAACAGTCATCTGTTCAAACTGGTGAGATTGTGATAGGCCAAGAATTCTCACTGACACGAAAACAAGAAAAGTTAACGTGAAGTAGACCAGAAGAATATTGTAACAGTTAAGTAGGCCAAGTGTGTCTGAACACTGCTATGGTCTGAATGTCTGTGTCCCCCTCCAAGTTCCTCGGCTGAAACCAACCCTCCAGGTGATGGCAGCAGGAGGTGCTTAGGTCACAGGTGGAGCCTTTGTGAATGGGATTAGTGCCCAGAGAGCTCCCTCTGCCCTTCTGCCACTCAAGGACACAGGAAGTGGTCTCTCACCACACACTGGATCTGCCTTGATTGTGGACTTCTGGCCTCCAGAACTGTGAGAAATGAATTTCTGTTGTTTATAAGCCATAGCAGCCTGAACAGACTGAGACAAAATGTTATATTTTTGTTGTTTTTTTAAGATGTGGAATGTTAAGGGGCGCCTGGGTGACTCAGTCAGTTGACTGTCCAACTTTGGCTCAGGTCATTATCTCACAGTTCGTGGGTTTGAGCTCCATCGGGCTATGTGCTAACAGCGCAGGGCCTGGAGCCTGCTTCGGATTCTGTGTCTCCCTCTGTCTCTGCCCCTCCCCAACTTGTGCGTGTGCACCCTCTCTCAAAAATAAATAAACATTAAAAAAAAAAAAAAAAGATGTGCCATTAATAAACCAGCCCAAACTCAGCAGTGTCCAGCAGTCATCTGTACTCATGGAATCCAGGGGCCAGGAATTTGGGAAGGGCTCAGCAGGGCAGTAGAGACCAGAGAGGACTGGGCACAGAGGACACTGTCGATGTGAACGCTTCTGCATGGCCTCTCAGCCTGGCAGTCTCAGGGGAGCCAGGCTTCTTACATGGGGCCTCCAAGAGCTTATCCAGCAGACCAGCAAGGAGCCTTCTTTGCCCAGCCCTGGTATCCGAAAAGGGACACAAGACCCCACCTCATGAGGGAAGAAAGCCAAAATATCTTCATCCTTTACAAAATGAGGCTTGTCCTTGTTTCTCTTTGGGTAGCAAGAAAGAGTGAGCACAGACAACTGAGACCTGAGGACTAGGGGGAAGGAGCCCAGGACAGGACCTGGGCCCCCTACCATCACCAGGTGGGAGCACCGAGCCATGCATAGGGAGCACCCCTCACTCCACCCTGCAGGGTGTGATGAACTGCTCATGAAGAAGGTTACCCATCCCAAAACACCAGGCTAGATCTCCAAATAAATGGACAGCAGATCTGGACCTCCCGTCCACATGAAACCAAAGAATCCTTCATCTCAGGGAGAGAAGCTAAGAGTCAGAAGCTGAAAATAAATATGAAGGGCGGGGCTGTCATTAAGAATTCCTCAACCTGTGGAGAAGTTTTGTTACAGGGTAGGCCAGACTCACTCAGTGACAGCACTGGGCCTTCCTGTGGCGCCCAGCCTGGAGCCAAACAGCCCGCTGACCCAGTGGGTAGTCTGAGCCCTGGGGTTGCTGAGAACACACCTAAGGAAGAATAAGAAACAATCCAAAGAGAAACTAAACATAGTTCAGTGCTTTTAGCACAAGCTTTTGTGAATCTCATATGGTGTGTGTATCTTTCGTAAGATGTTAAGACATTTTCAGATCTATATGTTAGGCTTGTCACTTTTGTTAAATATTTACAAGTGTTTCTGATGCATTTGCAACCAATGTATAAATGACGGGGAAATTTTATTCTGTTATATCTGTATACCTGACATGTTTTAATATATCACCCAAGTTAGGGTGTACTATAGTGAGAATTCTTTATTATACAACATACAGTTTATAAATCTTGAGAATTTATCAAACCATTGATATTTTTTTCTATTTTGGAAATCTCAAACAAAGGCCACGATGAAGGACACACAGCAAACCCCAGGGAGCCAGCACCCGGCTTCAACGTTAAACTGAGACCTTGCTGGTGGCCACTGGGCCTGTAGTGTCGAAGCAGGCACTTGGCACCTCTTGGAGCCAGGGCTCCCGGGATCTGAGGTGAGCTCTGGACACCTGGAGTTTGCAGCTGCTCATGTAGAACTTAGGAGTGACCTCCTAATCTCCTGATCCCATCAGATGGGAGTGGACAAAGTTCTGCATGAAACACATGACCTTCTCCTTGTAGACGAGACAGACATTGGGTATCTGATGTGCAGACGGGTAGGGGGATTCTTGGGATTCTGCCCAAGTCCGCAGCCATGGGGACGAAGCCCTCAGCAGCACACGCATTTCCTACCCATAACACGTGAACTCAACGTCCCCCTTCCCTCATTGGAGAAGTAAAAGAACGAGATTAGATTTGCTAATCAGGAAGAACAAATCCTACAGCCATTCCCCACACACCGCTCAGCTCAGTTACAGGGGGAAAGAGGGAGGAGAGTGGAGAGGGGGTGAGAGGGGAAAGAACAAACCCCAGAATGGGCTCAAAACGGAAGAAAGGGGCAAGGAAGGGACAGCAGGTTCTCATGTCAGAGGAGAACTTACATTCAGTAACATTCACTCTCTGTTGAAGATGGTTGTGTTGAACTGTAACACAAGTTCCACTCCCTCCCCGCCTCAGTAATACCCTCCTGCCCCTTTGCTGGCCCCCACCACAGCCCTGGCACCCATGGGTCTGCTCTCTCACCCTGTAGCCTCGCCTCTTTCAGAATGAGTATAGATGGAATCCTACAGTGTGGTGCCTCCCTTCTGGTCACCCGCAATTCTGTGTTTGGGGTCTAATGGCTGTCCTCCCAAGAAACGGTTCCTTTCTCCCAGAGTGACCCTCACGCCTGGGGGACTGGGCTCCTGAGCATGGCAGGCAACTGGATTTACCCCTGAGGTGGTCTGTCTTTGTGGAGCCTGCCCTGAGCCCCTCAGCCCTGCCCCATAGAGTCGACTAGCCACCCCCATCCCCCCCGCAGAGGACCTGGCCAGCATGGTGGCCTCCATCTGTCCCTCCCCGTGGGAACATGGGAGCTCTTAGAGCAGAAACTGCATCTCAACATGTGCTGTGTGGCACCCACTTTGACATGTGGAAGTGTGAACATGTGACTCCACTCCCCACCTCACACCACACTGTTGCCTCCCCTGAAAGAGAGAGGGCTGGTGGTGCTGGGCTCTCCCAGAGCTAAATGGCCTTGCCCACCCTCCTGAAGACTTGGGGTCCCTAACTGAAGCTATGGACCCCCACAAACAAAATGAGACAATGTCCCTGTGAGAGAGACACAAGAGATAGCTGGACTGGCCAGGGCACAGGCACTTGGGAGAGGCATCTCCCAGGGCTGTCAACCCCACACCCGGGGCTGTCACCAGCTCCCCCAGGGTGCAGGACCCACCGCTCAGGTTGGGGGATGAACTGCCTGCCTCATAGGTGAGTCTGGGTCCCTGGGCACCAGTGAGGCTTCTGGAGAGAGCCTGGGGTGGACTCAGCCTGGGGAGGTAGCACCAAGAGAGTGGCTCCCAGTAGGAGGGGTGCTCACTCGTCTGACTGCCGTCCAGCTAATTGCCAGGCAGGATGTGGGGCTCAAACTACTTGGGGCTGTGGCTGTTAGCTGGTCCAGACTCTGTGACATCTGGACCCAATCATTCTGTGTTGGGGCCTTCCTGTGCACCACAGGGTGCTGAACAGCATGCCTGGCATCCACCCACCCAGTATGGCCATCAAAAGTCTCTCCAGACATTGCCGAATGCCCCTGCAGGATGAAATTTCCACATTAAAAACCACTTTAGAGACAGGTTAGGACTTGGTCAATCCAAGGTGAACAGAGTGGCTTTTGTAGATTATGGATAATCCATGGTTTCTTTAATTGTTAAACACATACAAATATACATTAAAAAATATAAATTTGGGACACCTGTCGGTTAAGTGTCCGACTTCAGCTCAGGTCATGATCTCATGGTTCATGGGTTCAAGCCCCTCGTGGGGCTCTGTACTGACAGCTTAGAGCCTGGAGTCTGCTTCAGATCCTGTGTCTCCCTCTCTCTGCCCCTCCCCTTCTCATGCTCTTTCTCTCTGTCTCTCAAAAATAAACAGTAAAAAAATTTTTTTTTAAATATAAATATGCCATTTTAACCATTTCATGTGTACAGTTCAGTGGCATTAAGTATATTCATGTTGTGCAGCCACCCCACCATACACCTCCAGAAGTTTGTCATCTGCCCAAACTGCAGCTCTCTCCCCATCAGACACTAACTCCTCATTCTCTCCTCCCCCAGCCCCTTGCACCCCCCCCCCAACACACACACCAATACTTTCTGTTTCCATAGATCTGACTCAGGGACCTCATTTATGTGGGTTCATACAGTATTTGTCCTTTTGTGTCTGGTTTATTTCACTGAGCACAATGTCCTCAAGGTTCATTCGCTTTGTAGTACAGGTCACTATTTCCTTCCTTTTTATGACCCAATAATGTCCCACTGTATGGCCATCCCACATGTTTATCCATTTATCAGTCCATCATTTATCCATTGATTAGTTGATGACACTATGTTTGCTTCCACCTCTTGGCTACTGTGACTGATTCTGCTGTGGACATGGGTGTACAAGTACCTGCGTAAGCCCCTGCTTCACTTCTTTGGGACACAGACCCAGAGTGGGAATGCCAGGTCCTATGGTAGTTCTCAGTTTAACTTTTTGAGGGATCTCCATCCTGTTTTATCCAGAGGCTGCAGCATTTTACATTCCCACCAGCAGTACACAAGGGTTCCAATTTCTCCACATCTTTACCAACCCTTGTTATTTTCTCTCTCCGTGTGTGTGTGTGTGTGTGTGTGTCCTTATGAGCACAAAGTGGTCTCTCTCTGTGGTTTAATCCAAATTTTTAATTCATCATAAATTATTTCCCAGGTGTATGTGTAATAGGATCTCTGTCTTCTGGAAACTTAAATCTCACTGGGATGAGACACCTGCATGGGAAGTAGCTGGAAACTGGAAGGAAACCCAGTGGCAGTGTGCAGGGGGGTGGGGGGTGGGGGAGCAGGGGGCAGTCTTTGAGGAGCCAAATGGCCTCATCAGCACACAGCAGGCACCTCAGCCCCCTCATGTGTCCTGGTCCACACAGGACTGAAACCAGTCCTCTTCCTGGTGGAGTCCTCTCCCGCCAGCAGCTCACCTGTTCAAGGAGCAGGACTGTAAGTGGCAGGGAAATGACAGTGGCAAGTGAAGAGGCCAGCGGCAGCTGCGGCTCTGGGGACAGTCCTGCAATAGCTTCTGGGAGTCCAGGTCTCCAGAAGAGGGTGCCTGCTGACTGTTGCCTTGGGCCCTGCCTCTAACGGACCCTCCTGGCTGTCCACCCAAAGGGGAGGAGGGCTTGATCATTGGTGCCGAGAGGGTGAGACATGACCAAAAACACCAAGGACTACAAGGGCCCGCTATAGAAGCCTCCATGGGGCGCTGGGGAAAATGAGGCCCACTGCCCCTTGCTGCCCAGCAGAGCTGCCCAGTCCTTCTCAGTGGAGATGACAGCAGGCACGCTTGGGGTCCAGTGGCCTCTCTTCAGCTCCGCCTGTGGGGATGGTGACTTTGCCTCAAAAGCCCAGAGTGCCTGCTCCCTCACAGAGCCAGGCTGCTGGGTGACAGATGTGTGAGGAATGTGTGTATATGAGTGTCCACCTCCGCGATCAGCTGGCAGCTGGCAGCTCCCTGCAGTCCACTCCCCACCTTAGCCAAGATGCCCTCGGGCCAGGTGTATAGCCTGACAGCTCCTGGTCTCTGCAGTTCTGTGCCCTGTAGTTTCTTCCAGGAGAAGGGCCAAGCTGGCCAGCAGCATCTTAATTAAACTGCTTGTTTTTCTCAGTCCTTTTAAGACTTTACTTACCGTTATCAAAAGACGGATTCTTTGCATGGAAGTTGCTGCTTCCTTATTTTGTTGCTGCCTGTCACCACACACACGCGCTCCTGGTCCCCACTGCCACATTGGAAGAGCTGACCTACTAGTGCCCTTTGTAGATGAATGGCAGAGGACACACTGCAGCCAGCCATTCTGCAGCTCTGAGCCCCACCTGCAGACCATGCAGGAGCCGGCCAGGCCGGGCAGCCTTAGCAGACACAGGGAAGGGCCTGTGTCCCAGCCAGTGACTCAAGCCTACCTTACCATGAGGGAGGACTTGGAGAGGGCAGCCCTGCAGTGAAGAGCCTACCGCGTCCTCCAGCGCATGTACTGCCCGACGGGAAAAGATCCAAGCTGCAGCCACATGCAGCCAAACAGCCGTGGGGAGCCCACGAGCTATGGCCTCTTCCTTAACTTGGCCTCCATCAGCCCTGGCTGCCATTACCACCTTCACTGTGTGATGAGGTCACAAAAGAAGCCATCCTGTGGAAGAATCTAGAAAACGTGTTCGGAGATGAAAGGTAGGTTCAGAGATGGGGACACAGATGGAGTG
Organism: Prionailurus bengalensis; assembly: GCF_016509475.1. Classification (NCBI taxonomy): domain Eukaryota; kingdom Metazoa; phylum Chordata; class Mammalia; order Carnivora; family Felidae; genus Prionailurus; species Prionailurus bengalensis. The sequence continues at coordinate 28,037,012 of NC_057356.1, forward strand.
AGGAGGAAGTTAAGAAGACAGGTGTGTGCAGGGGTGGGCGAGGGGGCATCCATCCTGGAAGGCCAGGGCCACTGTGGGAAGGGCTCGGAGACTGGAGCCCCAGGAGCCCAGTCTTCCAGGGTGGGGCTTTGCTGTCTTCCCAGTGACCTGAGATGCAGTACCCAGAGCTGCTCCAGGCCCTGGCCCCGAAAGTCACAAGTATGTGGCTGAAAGAATGTCCCTCAAGTCCAGGCCCCCAGCAACTGTAAGGCCCACCAGAAGTTCTTCTGATCAGACTGTGACCCCCTTAGACTGAAAACTTCAGCATCTCTGAAGTCAGGACGTGTTTCAGTCTAAGGCGGTCACGGTGTGATCGAAAGGCCTTCTCCTTGGCGGTGTGAGCAAGAGTGGTGGGCCTAGACCCTCATGTGTCCCCAGCACAGGTCTCTGCAGCAAGAGCTGGGCCAGTCTTCTCTGTGAGCGGAGGGGGAAGACACGGGTGGCAGCCACTGGAAGCGGAGGATTAAGTACTTACTTTATGCAATTGAAAGCTGATAGATAAAGGATGTCAGCAATGCCATTCCTCTTTATAATTAAGAAGATAACTTAATTACTGCTATTAAAACCTAAGCTTCTCCCCCATGTGGGCTGCTTTTCATAAAATACCTTTGGTTCTGCTCTTCCCCACACACAGACCTGGCAGCAGTTAAACAGCGGCGCCGAGACTCCAAAGGTTCATCTTGTGAACCCATCTGGTTTGAAGTAGTACGACAAGCAGGGAAGGGAATTGAATCAAAGGGAAGATTTGTGTGTTTTTTTCAATACAGAAAATGTGTGGGGTAGACCAGGAAACAGTCCCATCCTCCGCTCCCAGGGCCGGGTGCCACCACCCGGCTGTGGGGCCATGTCCCCTGGCCTGCTCCCTGGCTGTGCCCATGTCACAATACAGAGGTGGCCTTGGGGGTGAGGGAGGTTGATAGGGAGGCATATGGGAATCGGGTTTGTGCAGAGGCATCAGATGTGCCCAAATAGATGCCCGGTCCTGCCCCCCGGCACCTGTGAAACTGCACAGCCTCACTGGAACCCACACGGAGGAGGAGAGGACAGTCCCCACTGCTCACATGGACCTCCACCATTCATACCACTCCCACAGGGCAAGGGTCAGCACCCCAGCAGTAAGGGGAAACTGAGGCACAAAGGCTGCAGAACCTGGGAGGTGTGCTCTCCCTTACACCCAGCTCCAGGTTGGGCCACTGGAATCATTCCTTTGGCCCAGGAAGAAGCTCCTTGGGCCCCTGCCCTCCCTCTGTCTGCCTGCACATGGCTCCCCTGGCTCTGCCGGCGCTGCCCCTGGCAGCTGTGGCCCCGTGGAATTCTCTAGTGCTCAGGCGCTTTGATCTGCAGCACACCTGGAGATCAGTGCCTCACATTCACCCAACTGTCACCACACAGGTCCCACACACTCTTCGGACGTCCCCCAGCCAGAGGGAAGGGGTGGCTGAAGCCCCACAACCAGGCTTCCTCTGCCTCTGCAACTCCAGGCTTGAGGTGCCGCCGAACACACTCCCCTCATCCATGCCACAACCTCAGTGTTCTGCCTCCGCACCCCAAATGCTTCCCTGTGTAACCAGCCCCTTCAGGTTATTTGTCATCAGAGACCTGTGTCCACATCTGCCTGTGCCCTATGACTCACCCGACACGCTTGTTGGGCACTTTCTTTTTGTCCCCATAAAGGCATGTGATGTTGGCCAGCTTTACTTAGTGGTAGTACTGGGGGAGGGTCCCATTCCAGAACATCCCTGCACCAGCCATGAGCCTGTGGATAAGACCCCATGGGCTGTGGGGTTGTTAGAGTGCTTGTGAGGAGGTGGCAACCACAGGGCTTGCCAGGGTGCCTGACACTTGGTAAGTCCTGTAAAAATGCTAGTCGTTTGTATTGGGGTATCCCACACACATTTCCAGCCTTCCTAGGAATCTGGAAGGTTTATGTCAAAGACAGAGGCTCCAGCGCTGGAGGAAAGCAGGACAACAGGTCCTACCTATGGCTCTGGTCTGGTCTTCCTCCTCTATTTTTTATTTTATTTTATTTTATTTTATTTTATTTTATTTTATTTTATTTTATTTTTATTTTATCTATTTATTATAGGCAGAGAGAGAGAGAAGCGGGGAAAAGAAGGGCAGAGGGAGGGGGAAAGAGAGAGACAGAGAGACAGAGAGAGAGAATCCCAAGCAGGCTCTACATTCAGAGCAGAGCCCAATGCAGACCATGACCTGAGCTGAAATCAAGAGTCGGACGTCCAACCAACTGAGCCACCCAGCGCCCCTGGTCTTTCTCCTCTAAAAACAGTGAGTTGGGCTGCTGGGGGTGTCATCCCACCACACCCCAGGGTCTTTGGGTCCCCTAGACCCCTTATGTGGGACCCAAAGGAGTGCAGACGGCAGTGGACAGGCCCCACCCCTCCTCTACTTAGTCAAGAGTTCACCTGTTTCATCCATTGCACATCCATTGTTTTTTGAGGGTTGAGGAGTCTGGGGTCCCTGGACCAGATTTCTGAGGTCCCTTCTAATCCAAGTTCTTCTCATCCTGAGTTGGTGCTGGACACCTGGAGACAAGTGAAGGGAGCAGAACGGAACCTCTGGGCCAATTGGTGAACCTAGAGGAAGACACTGAGGCACGAGCCCATGAGGAAGCAGATCAGATGGGACCCGAGACCCACACAGTGCAGCACAGCAGCTCATGGAAGGGGCAGGCCAGGTGTGCTCACAGAGGAGCCCAAAGCGAGGGACACAGAAGCTGCCAGGACAGTAGCTTCACAGGGAAGTCAGGGACTGTCTGGGGTAGCTGCCCATGGGAGTGTCAGCCCCACACGGCAGTCAGAGGTGACAACATTGGCAGCGCTCACCAGGCACTTGTTCCAGGAATGAATGACCAAGAGGGGCTCTGAAATGCGCAGCCCCCAGCAGAAGCTGGGTGACCCGAGCCACCCTTCCCTCGCCCTCTCCCCAGGATGGAAGATGGGTGACGGCCACCTACTGAGGTGTTGCATGTAGGACCGCCTGTACACACTGTACAGGACCTACACACTGTAGGACCGACCGCCTGGAGGAACAGCCCTCCCCCCCCAACCCCCGCGCAGTGCTGGACATCACAGCACCCATCATCCTAAAACAACCGAGTGCCCTTCACAGGAGACTGGACACTGGTGAGCAGTAAGAACTGACAGGTGGGCAGCAGTGTGGGCCAGCCCTGCCACACCAGGGAGCACCCGGCGCCCCGCTGCATGATCCCATTTATGAGAAGTTCTTAAGGCAGGCAAACTCATCTATGGGGGCAGAGGTCAGAAAACCTTGCCTGTGGGGGGCTATTCCCCAGCGCAGGGCAGCCCTCATCTGCAGCATCCAGCGAGCTGACCTGCAGCACATGTGCTGTCCAGCACTCGGAATGCAGCCAGTGAGGAACCAAATGTTTAATCTTATTCTATTTTTGTTCATTAACATGTAAGTGGCCCACTATGGCTAGCAGCCACCGTGTCGGACAGCAGTGCAGCTTTCCGTCTTGAGTAGGTGATGATCATGGGAGGGGGTCCACATGCAGGAGGCTGGCCGGCTGCACCAGAGGCCCATATGCTCAGCTTCAACCTCTCATCTGCAGGCCGCACCATCATTGGTTCAGAGGGAAGCTTCTTCTCATTTTAGCTTTAAATGAAACCAAAGTGGAGATCTCTCCAACTGTGGTTCTCACCCCCTGCCCCTCACCATGGCCTGAGTGTTTGAAAGTGTGCGGAGAGACCAGCTCTGCCGGGCATGGCCCATCACTCCTGCAGGCCTCCCAGGACAAGAAGGGATGCAGGGCACATTTGTGGCACTAACATGAAACAGGCTGCATGAGTGGGGAGCCCAGTGGTACATGTGGCTCACCCAGAGGGAGGTCTGCAGCAGGTGACAGCAGGGCGTCCATCAGGGATGGGTGTCCAGAGCTGCCCTTAGGAGTCCCTGAAGCTGCATCCACAGAGCCCATTCAAGCATATGCTGCGTCTTCACACCCTGGCACTAGATGACCTTTGAAGCTTTGGGGGACCCTGGCTCCAGAGCTCATTCCTCAGCAGCCTTGGTTACCCTTTGTAGACCTGCCTCATGGAAACACTTTCTACCGTCCAATTGCTAAGACTTCAGTCACTTCATATCATCAGATGGGTGAACACATCCTGGAAGAAACCATCCAGTCTAGGACGGACACTGGGAAATGCCTGGCTGTGCTGGGGAGAGGTGGCACCAGGTTGCAGCAATTGCCACAAACATACTGAGACTGACACAGAAGGGGGATAGAACCTCAGCCACTTGCATTTCCCGTCCATCATGTGTCCAAGTTAGCAGCCTTGACGTTGACCGGTTGTCAGCTTTTCCTGCCTGGACTCAGGAAGGGAGGGATCAAAGGGTTCCTCTGGCCCCATCCCTGGTGTTGAGTTAATGGGGAGAGGTCCGTCACCACCTGGCCTGGGGAAAATGCTTCACAGACAGGTTTCAAGATGACTCATGACCACTGTCATTGTACCCCCTGTCCAGGTCACTCCGTGGGGACATTCACAGGGAACAAAGTCAATAAACAGGGGAAAACGCAGGCCTGGGCTAGGTCCAGCCAGGGGAAATGCTAGAACAGCAGAACTGCCTGTTTTTGTCTTTCTGCTATCAGAGTCAGAGCTTCTCCCCTTCCCAGCCCCCAACTGGCAGTGTCCTGTCGTGATGGTTATTTCCAGCTTCCGTGGAAAAGCACCCAGTACAGGCATTGGTCCTGAAAACAGGCGAGGAGTGCCTGCCTAAATCCTAGAGCAGCGACGACTGCATGCCAGAGTTAAGTAAAAAGACCCTATGTACACCTGGGACTGGGGCGGAGCCCCGGTACTTTCAGCCTGGGGGCGGGTGGGATGAAGCTGCGAGGTGGCAGTGGGGGCGGGGAACTGGCTGGCAGAGCCGGGAGGAGACCCTGGGAGCGAACCCTGTTGGGGCCACAGCAGAGGGGGCGGGGAGAGGACGGAGAGGGGCGTGGCCGAGAAGAGGCTCTGGAAACCAGCCGGGAGAAAGCGCTCGCAGGGCACACTGTAGGGACACAGTGGGGACTGTGGGGACTGGAGCTGTGGGGCCTGGAGCATCGGCCCGTGGGGACTGCAGCTGGGGAGACCCCGAAGTCCCTGTATCGACCGGACTCGCTCCCCCCGACATCCCCGTGCGATCTAACTGGACGCAAATAAATGGACACGCAGGCAGCTTCCAAAAGAGGCGAAACCTTTATCAAGTCGGCGCCGGCGCGGTATCTACAGTATCTACAAATATCTACACGTATCTACACCGCCTGCAGACGGGCTCTCGGATCGTCTACACTGCAACTGCCGGCCGGGCCGGGGAGGGGGGGGCGACACGGTCTCGCGGAGAACAATAAATATCACTTCCTTCCGCCGCTGACCGGGCGCTTTGGCACTGGCGGGCGCGGACCCCGTGGCCCTCGGGGCTGGGGAGGGACCCGCGGTGGCTCCCGGGACTGGGGAACCATATACTTCGACAGCTGTCAGGGCTGGAAGGTGGAGGACCCCGATGGCTTCGAGGCTGGGGAAGGGGAGACCCGCACTGGCCCCCGGGGCTTGGGGGAACGTGTTCTTGGAAGGCCCTTGGGGCTGGGTGGGCGGGAACCCCGACGGCCCTCAGGGCTGTGCGGGGACCCCGGGCGGGGAGCGGCCAGCGGGCGCCCGCATTATCTGGGGCAGTAGTCGTAGGAGCCGGGTGGCGCGGCCCCGGCCGACGAGTACATGTTGGCAGCGGCGGCGGCGGCGGCGGCGGCGGCGGCGGCAGCGGCGGCGGCTGGGCTCACGGCGGGGTGGTGGTGGTGCGGGTGCGCGTGCGTGTGCGGGTGGTAGCCGTGGCCGCGCAGGCCCGGCAGCGGGTAGGGCGCCGGCCGGCTCTTGGGCCCGAGGTAATGGTCGTAGGCGGCGGCCGGGTACTTATACGGGTGGTGGTGCAGCGGTTCCGACGCGCCTGGCGCCTCCAGGCGCAGCTCCGGGTGCGGAGGGCTGGGCCGGCCTCCGGGTGCACCGGGCAGCGGGACGAGACCGCCAGCGCCACCGGCCCCGGGCAGCGCTGGGCTCAGCACCCGTGCCAGCAGCTGAGGCGGGTGCGCCGGGTCCCCGAGCACAGCCGGTCCACCCGCGTCCCGCTCGAATTCTCGCCGAGCCTCGGCCGCCTCTGCGGGGAGGGCCGAGGGGTAAGCGCGGCGGGTCGGGACGGCAGAGGGGACCCGCGAGCGCTCCAACGGTCCTGGTGGGAAGGGGGCACAAGCCCGCGCTCGGACCCTCCCGGCCCCTTCTCGCCGAACCTGCCGGAGACCCGGGGCCTCCCCAGGGGCCCGCGCCCCTCCGCGGGCGGCAGGCGGGGCGGGCGGGGTGCAGCCGTCGGGCCGGGCGGGCGAGTGCGCGCTTGCCCGCCGCCACCGCCGTTGTGCAACCGGCGCGAAGGCCGCGAGCGCCCCTGGGGCGCAGGCGAGGCCAGCCTCGGCCGCCTGCCCGGGGCGGAGCGCGCGCAGGGCCGCGGCCCCAATTCCACGACCCGGGCCCTACCTTTCTCTGACCCGTTGGGCTGTGTGGGGGAGGCCACCGGGTTCCGGGAGCGAGCGAAGGCGCTCATAAGCGGCAGCGCGCCGGGCCGGTGGTTTCGGGGCCTGCGGGAGGGAGAAGGGCAGCGGGTCAGGGGGGCACCCCGCCAGTCTCCTGAACTGTAGCCATCACTTCTACAGGACACTCACCAGTCTTCCGGGTCGCAGTCTCGAAAGCCTTTGGCGAAAGGGTTGCTGGCTATCTTGAGCTGCGTGATCTGAGGAGGGGGGGTTGGGGAGTGGGCATTGAGCAAGTGGCCGGAGCCCCTGCGCTGGGGCCTGGAGCACCAGGGTAGCCTAATGTTAGAAGGGGCTCCCCCAATAAGAGCCCTTTTACTCTTCCGGGACAATAACACTCCCACATTTACTCTCCCTTGCTGAGAGTTGTGCCTTTCTGCTGCCAAAGGGGGAGCTTCCTTTCTCGCTAAGGATCCCCTTTGCGGCCCCAAGTGATTGGGATGGAGACCCAGGGCCCCTGCTTGGGATGGGAATGTAGTCACCTCCACCGCCCACCCTGCAGTGGGGGGTGGGAGGGGATGCCCTAGGAATTTGGGTAAACCGTGGATCAGGCCCCTGATGGGGAGTTTCCGGAATGGTTTGGAAAACAAACTTTCAGGCCGCACTGACAGTTGCCGCTGGAAAGGTCAACCTGATAGGAGTCTGGGCTGGCCTGCAGCAGAGGGGAGGAGGCTGCTTGAGGCACCAGGACCCGCAGTCTTTGGGTCCAAACCTCTTTCCCTCAGGCAGCAATTGCAAATTGCAACCCAGAAGTATTGAATTTGCATCCCCAGGGTCTCACCCGATGGTTCTGGTAAGCAGTGACCGCAGTGAAGCGAGTCTCCTCAAACACAAAGGTCTTAAAGTTCTCCTCAGCATATTTCTCACTATCTTTGCGTGGGTCCACATAGACAACATGGAAGCGGGGCTGGTATCTGTGCATGGAGTTGAGAATAATCTGGAAGACAAGGTGGCAAGTTTGGAACTAGGAAATGGGAGAAGGTCCAGATAAGCAGTGAATTTCCCAGAGAACTTGGACGAAACCCTTAATTCCTGAAATGAGGTTCAGCCATGGGGCTCAAGCGGAGACTGCAGTCAACTGGGGACCACCAGGAAAGATACCCCAAATGGCAAAAGATCAGAGTTTGGATTCTCCTCCCATAGGTCCTTCAGAACTACTTCAGGCCTACAGCGGGCAGTAGTAGGCGGCTGCAGGCCAGAGCTCAGCCCAGCAGGAAAGCGTCATCAGCCGCCTGGATCCTACAAAGCCTCCTGCGGCTACCCCCACACACCATCCTTTCCAGTTAAAAAAAAAAAAAAAAAAGACTCCAGCAAAAGATCGGGAATAGAGCGAGGGAAACAAGGTGACAGCCTCTCCCAGGCCTGAGAGCCACCAGGCCCTGAGCCCCTGACTGGAGGGGCCCCCTCTCCTCAGCCTGGCCCTCATTCACAGCCCAAGCTCGGCCTCTGGCTCTGGTCAACAGGGACTCCAGAGGGCCTGCCAGGGTAGCCTGGGGAGGTGGGAGGATTGCTCACATGGCCGTTGTCATCCAGCAGGTTGTTGGTCAGCTTGAGCTTGTCGAAGGACACAATTTGCTTCATCCACTGTGCACCCTTGGCAGGCGAGTCAGGGTGGTAGTGTACACGGCCTGGTGTGGCAGGGTCTGCTTTCCCGGCTACTAGCCAGGAGGAGCTGTGGAAGGCATACCTGGGGCAACATCAGAACAGGGGTCATGCCACGTAGGGTGAACAGAGAGGGCCTTGCCCAGTGAACCCCCAAAGTGCCTCTCAAGAGTTTTCCTATCATCGGTGAACTCAAGCCTTCGGCTACCACACAGACTGGGAGCTTTTCCAAGGGGAATTGTGAAGAAAACAAAACTCCCCCCCAGTCCCAATACACAAGACAGCAGGAAGCCGGGCACCAAGGGAGGAGGCTGGGCTCCGGGCGCCACAATTCGCTGCACGCGGGTCTGCCTGCTCCGGACCTCCCCACCGCCGCCTCTGGTGTCGCCTGCGCGGCGGGAGCCCGGATTTGGCTGCGCCGGAGGCCTCAGGCGCAGGGCGGACCACGCTCTCTTTATTAATTGCTGTTAATTGTCCGGGCAGCTGAGGCCCGCCCAGCATAATCTCTCCCGGCCACCCCACCTTTCCTGCTCGGCTCCGGGGCCCAGCGTTCCCGGGGGATGGGGGAAGGGGACAAGGTGCCCACGCTCACCTCGTGGGAGAAGGAGACATGAAGAAAAGGCAGGGGATGTGTGCGAGGGGCCTGCCTGCCTCAGGCAATCTGGCCCAGGGGCGTGGGAGCTGTCTCGGGCCTAGAGCTGGTGGAGGGGCCCAGCCTGTGTGACTCCTGAGGGGAGTACCGCTGGGGGTGGGGTGTGTGGGTCTGGGGTCTGACCGGGTTGGGGAGGGAGCAGGTCATGGGGCACAGTGGGGCTGGCGGCGCAGGTGCCTGGGACTCCCGGGCACTAATGTCCTTGTGGGCTGCCCTCCGAGGCATCACCAAGCAGGGACCAGCCACTTCCCAGGGCACCCTCCCTGATCCTGCTGGGCGCTCACCGGTAGCGCTTGTCGTCCACTGGAACGAAGTCCATGAGGAGCATGTAGTCGGCCATGGGGTCCATGCCGAAGAGCTTCACTTGAAATGTGGGGAACATGCGCCTGGGGGCGGCGAGGCCTCCGGTCACCTCAGGTGGGGGAGGGCAGGGCTGCCCCACCTTGACCAACCCAGGACAGGCGGCTTCCTGCCGGCGGCTGCATTCATCGGCCTGGCCCCTCCAACTCCTCTCCTCTCAGTCAGCTACTCTAACCCAACTAGGCCCCTGCCCAGCCAAGGGCAAGTGGAAGGGCAGAGTAGCCCCCTGCTCCCTTTTTCAAAACCCCAAAATGGCCCACTAAACACTACAGCTAAGCCTCCACCCCCCAACATTGGTCTATGGCGTCTGCCACATTTGCCTGCGTAGAACCAGCCTAGCATTTGCTAATTCTCGGCTGTCCAGTCCAAAGCTAGCCTCAGCCAGCAGCACCGGATCAGTAAGACTCCCAAGATGCGGTTCCAGACATTCTCAGCCCTCCACAGAGCTTCCCCCAGCTCCATCTAAGCAACCGATGTAAACTCCCGGCTCGAACAAAATGAAACCGGGGCACTCTTACGTGGTTCCCAAGAGTCCCAGTTGCCCTTTCGGCTGGGTCTATGGGGCTGCTCCCCAATCCTTCCAGTGAGGCTGAGGCCTCAGAGCCCACAGACCCAATTTTTAGGCTCTGTCTCCAGCCCATTGCTGGAGTCCCCCCATCTTCCTCAGGGATACAAGTCCCCCCCACCACCACCACCACTGTTGCACCCCAGACAGGATGCAGCTACTCTGGGAGAACTTGGCTTATGCTCTCATGTCCCCTAACTCTCCCCTCCCCCAGACTCCGACTCTATGACCCATCCAGGCTCTTAAAAGGACATTCTGCAGCTCCTGGATGGGCCGCCAGCCTAGGCCGGCCCTGTCCTGAGAGCACAGCAGTGCCAACCACCGGGGCCCCAGAGGACAGCATGAGGCTTGGCTCCCACCTGCCCTTCCTACGGCTTTGCCTCATAGGCAACTCCCTGCAGGCAGTGGGCAAAACACAAATGCCATGGAGCCAGCCCTCCTGGTCAGACCTGCCACCCCCACTTTTGCAGGCTGGTGGGTGCTGCAGAATGCTGGCTTCTGGGCTGAAGCCTGGCCACTGCCAACACCCTTGCTGCACTGGACTGGGCCAGAGGCTGGGGCACCGTCCTCAGGGGACAGTAAGGAGAGCCTGGAGAAGACCTACAGGGCTGAAGCTGAGCACAGGCCCCAGGATCCCCAGGGAGGACAGCCGCGGCAGGGAAACAGAAACCGCAAGAAGGCTCTGCAAACAGGCCTTGAGTTCCCCTTGGCTGTGTGGACGCAGAGCTGGTGTCTCCGTGTGTACATTAGACACAGCCCGGCACCCTCCTTTGTCTGCTGGTCAAATCGGTTGCATCGCAAAACTTGTTCCCCTTCTCTCTGGGCCCTTAAAACAAATACAGGCCAATTGGAAGGCAGCAGCCCCAGCAGCAACGCCAGGCCCCACAATCACCCGAAATTTAGGCCGGAGAAAACTGGGTAGCAACCTTCACGGAAGAGAGCAACTGTTTTTAAGGGTCTTAACTTTCTCCAAAAAATTTCCAGACAATTGTCTAGCTACCCCTCTTTACCTAACCCGTATAGAGTGAACTGGGTAACTAAAGACGTGAATTTCCTTTGAGGTGGGATCCACTGGGAGCTGGCTGGCTGGCAAGGCCGCTCAGGGGTGGCTGCCTAACCCCTGGCCCCGTGTGTTCCGAGCCGGCCCAGGCTTCCGGCCGCGGGTGCCTTGGGGCTGCGGAAGGGGCAAGCCGGTCCGCCGGGCTTCTCTCCACCAGCCTTCCAAGGCTGCCCGCGCCGTCCCCTCCGGCCCGGCTCGGCGCGCCAGGCGGCTGTCGCCGGAGCCGGGACCGCAGAGAGCGAAGAGCCGGCTCGCGCCTAGAGGGGCCCGCAGGTGGCGGGGCCGCGCCCCCACCCCGCTTCTCGACTCCACTCGTGTGGATCGGACCGAGACGCGCTGCCCGAGACCCGCGCCACGTGGGGAGGGTCGCGGGCAGGGAGGGGGGCACCCTGACCTGCCGGCCTTGGTGACGATCATCTCGGTGCCCAGCTGATTGAACTCGTCCCACAGCGCCTTCATCTCCAGCTGCACGCTCACGCTGGCCACCTTCGCGTTCTTCTTCACCGGCGCCTTGGCGGCGGCCGCGCAACTGGCCCCGGGGCCCTCGGGCTCGGCGGCGGCGCTGGTGGCGGCCCCGGCGGCCGGCGCGAACGGGTAGGCGTGCGGCGGCGGGCCCGGGGCGCCGGGGGCAGCGGCGGCGGCGCAAGGGTCGTAGCGCGGCGGCGGCGGGGGCTCGCGTGGGCCGTACGGGTCGGCGCCCGGCGACGCGGCGCCCGGGAAGCCCCCCGCGGCCCCCAGGCTGCTCAGGCTGCTGGCCGTGAAGGCTGCAACGTCGCAGAAGTGCGAGAGCTGCGTGAGCCACGGGCTGGACACGGCGGAGATCATGACCCGCGGGCCGCCGCCGCCGCCGCCCCCGCCGCCGAGGTGAGCGCTGCCCCGCGCCCCGGGCCGAGTGGCGGGCGCTGCGCTGCGCCCCGGGCCGCGCCGCCCTACACCGCGGGCCGGCCCCGAGGAGGCGCCCCGCCCCGCCCCGCCCCGCGCCCCCCCCCCCCATCAAGCGCCGAGACAATGGCCTCCCTCCCCTCCCCCGTCCCTCGCCCCTCCCCCGCTCCTTCCCCCTCCCCGGCCCCCAGCCCGCCCGCCGCGGCTCGCTCGGCCCGGGCCCCCCGACCGCCCGGACCGGCTCCCTAGAGCGCCGGGCCGCCCGCCGCCCCTCGCTCTGCCGCCCTCCCGCGTTGCATTTCTCCTTTCTCTCTCCAGGCTCTTTTTCCAATTTGTTATTTCTTTACCTTTGTCTTCCTCCTTGAAATTTTCCCTCCTAATCCTCTTTCCTTCTTCCACTATCTCTTTCGTTTCTCTTTATTTCTGTGTTATTTTCTGCCTTTCTTTTTCCAGTTTTGTCCCTCTCTTTTCTTTCCACTTCATTTTTCATCACTTCGTTTTTCTTCCCAGTCTGCCTTTGCCTCTTCTTTTTCTAGGTCTTTTTCTGTTATTCAGGGTTTTTTCCTCTTTTTTTAAAACAAAATAAAAACTGGAGGTTTTCTATAGCTTTTCCCTTTTTTGATGCCTTTATTTTTCGTCTTAAATTTCCCTTTACTTTATTCTTTTTCGTTCTCGGTCTCTTTATTTCTTTTTATCTTTCTCACTTTTCCTACCTTCCTTTCGGGTTTTTGTGTTTTCTCTCTTCTCAATTTCTTTTCCTCCCGGCTGCCCTCACCACTTTCTGTCTCTCGTTTTCCTGGGTTCCCAGACTCCATGGCACTCTCCTCTCCTGCCAACTTCCCTCCCACCTCTCCCAGCTTGCGGCCACCTTTGCCCCCTTTCTCTGGTCCTTCTCTCTCCTGTCCTTCCTGGCTTCCACTAGTCCTATTCTGGGCCCGTGTCTAGCTCCTTGTGGGTCTCTGCAGCCGGGTTCCCAGGCTGGAGGTGCACAGGCTTTGGGCAGGATGCCTGCCCTTCCTCTCTGCTCCAGAGTCACTGGAAGCCTGGAGCCCACCCCGCCAGAGCTCCCTCTACCCACTCTGTGCCAGGGCCCTGCCAAAACTCTTTGCTAGGGCCCCACAGCAGCTGTGGCAGGGGGTCTTGCCGGCAGACACAGCGGGGAAGCTCACCTTCCATATCCCTGGTGACCGTGCTGAAGTGCATCCCGGCCGGGGATCCCAGCAGCCGGCGAAGCTTCGCCTGGTCGGAGGACCGGGGACCCAGGCGAGCTGTGCGCTCTACGGCCTCTGCTGCAACCAGAGAGGCGATGCTGAACGCGCTGGCCCGGGGAGACAGCGGGCTCCGCGCGTCCATAGGCGCCCGGCGGCCTGGCCGGCGCCGCCTCCGACTGCGTGCACCCAGCCGCACCGAGGCCGGCCCAGCCCACGGGACCCGGGGGCGGGGGCCTGCGGTGCCACTCAGCCTCCAGCCCTGGGCCCAAGGGATTATGGCGTCACGGCCCCCCACTCCGGGCCGGTGGCAGCGGAGGGGCCCAGATGGGTGGAGCGCCCTGGGAGTGTGGGGCCCTTCTGCTTTTCAAGCTCCCTGCCCCTGGCCTCTGCTCCCAGGGACCTCTGTGACCAGCGCCCTTCGAACATCCCGCTGTTCCCACCGAGGCGGAGGTTCCCTCTGTTCAGCGAAGCCACTGAAGCCACCGTCGGCTTCTACAGCCCCTGAACCGAGGCAGCTACGCCGGGAGCGCCCAGCCTCAACCTGTGTCCGTGAGGCACCGATGGATCACCGTGGGGCCGCCTGGCTTGGCCTTGCCCCTGCCCTCGGCCCCTCCCGCCTCCTCCTCCCTGGCTGCCCCTGCACCTGGGTGAGGAGAGGGCAGTTCGGGCTCCGGCACTGGCCACAGGCGGACAACACCAGAGCTGTGGCGTCGTCTGTTCCTCGGCGCGGCGGAACAGGACCCAACCCAGCAAATGCCCCCCAACCCCCTTCAGTCGGCTCACTGTCGTGCCTGGGGACCCCAAGCAGAGGCACGCCGCCCAGGCCGCGCAGCCCGGGAGCCCGAGCGTCACGCGCACCCGCGCGCACCGCCCGCCTCTGGCCAGGACGCTTATACATCCGGAGGGTGGGCAGTGCCCGCTCCTCCGACCTCCCCGCGCACCGACCGGGCGCAGGGAGGGCCGGGGGCGGGGCCTGGACTGGCCCAGGGAGCCGAGGACACGTCGGAGGAGTTCAGGCCGCCGGGTCGTATTGTATGCTGCCCCTGCCACCCAACCTGCATTCAGCCTGCCCACCTGGTTAGGCCCTCCTGCCTTAGTGCCCATCCAGGCCGAGCAGAGTGAGGCAAGACCCACCCTGAGGCCTCAAGGTCTCTAGGCTCGGGGATCCGGGACACTAAGGCCTAACTTGGTTTGTACCTCCCCCACCTACTGCCACTGAGGTCTTCTCTGACCAGTTCAGGGCATCCATGCCTTTTCTGCCCAGGGTCTTCCTAGCAGAGCATCATATCTCCCAGCTTCCCAGGAGCCTCTCTGGCCCTTCGCCGAGGCTCTGGCTCTCAGGGCCTCTGTTTCCAAGGCTTCTCTGCCTGCAACCATGTTGTGGGCCTTCGCCTGCGCTTGCCTGGGATAAGGGTAGGAGGCAGGCAGCCTCTCCCAGGGTTTTTACAATCCCAGGGACTCAGACCCCAGGCTGGAGAGGGTGCTGTCTGGAAAGTGGGGAAGGCTCAGGAACTGAGGACCAGGAGTAAGCTCCAGTAGGAAGGGACTGGCTCCTGGGCCTGAGGTCCAGGAAAGATTGGGAGGCAGTGTGTGTGCAGCAGGTGAGCATGCGGGTATATGACTGGGGTGTGGTATGTGTGATTTCATGTACAGTGAGCCCCCCTACTTGCGCCTCCAGCTGAGGCTGTAGTTGTGGAGTGTGGAGAGAAAGGGAAGTTATTGCCAGAGCATGCCCTCAGCCCTGAATGACCAGCTGTTTGGGGCTCTGACAGTGACACCAACCTGTGGGACCCAGGGGCAGGTTCCAGGGAGGAGTGAAATGTGGAACCAGCTGGGTTTAAGGTCCCTCTCCCTCTCCCCTGAGCAGGGCAGCCCCCTGCCTCCAGGACCCCAGGAGAAGCTGCTTCTGATAGGAGAGCCCAGCTAGGAAGGAACATTGGTAAGGGCTGGTCATGGCAGTGTTGCAGGAGGCGTGCCCACTGCTGGCAGTCCATATCCAGAAAGGCATGCAGGAAAGTGTCACCAGGGGTACCTCATGCTGGCAGTCGGCATCCAGAGAGGCCCTGGGCCCTACAGGCTGCATGTGGGGCCCATGTGGGGAGTCTGGGTGGGGTTCCTGCCTGCTGTTGTGCACTATCTGGGATGCATGCTGCCCCAGCATGTGGTGATGTCGGTGGTTGTGTCCTGTGCACCTGGGGAGGCTTCCGCGCATATCTGGGCACACACCTGAGGGCAGCAGCCAGATGTGGAGTCCGAGGGTGATACCAATATTAAGAAGGGAGAAGTGAAAGCGAAAAAATCTGGGGCTTCCTGGATGGGCCTCCCGGGCACTGTCCCGAGGCCCTTGGCCCTCTGTGTCTGCCAGTGCCTGATCCTCCCAGCCCCTTATTAACCCCTTCCTGCTGGAACTGAGAGCTGCTGGGTCTGGCTGGGTGGGCAAACGTGCCAGAGTTGGGGACTCTGGGGTGGGCAAACCCTGGTTGGGGAAAAGGGCTCTGGGAAGAGGTGAGGGAGCCTCACTTAGGCCTGCTCTGTCTTCGCGGGGTCGACCCCTCTCCACCCGTTGGCGATACTCACCCGAGAAACTGCAGAGCCGGGGACCCCGCTGTTCAACGCCGGGGCCCTCCTGGAGCCCTCGACTGAAGGGGCCCGAAGCGCTCGAAGCGCGAGGCCGCCGGAGCCTCCAACCCAGGGCAGAGTCTCTGCGTCCACCGCCCACCCGGGCTGCGCTTCTCGGAACCTCCCTCCGTTCTTCCTGGGGCACCGCACCGCCCTCTCGCTCTTCACTCCGCCGCCCCGCAACCCGCCCGCGCCCTCGCCCTGGCCGCCGCCGTCGCCCCAGCCCCGGACTCGCCCGCAGCCCGGAGGGAGCGCGCCCGCCCGCCGGCCGGCGTCCCGCACAGCCCATCGCGCACGCCGCGCCGCCGCCCGCGGGAAGCTTTCCTCCCTCACCTGGCCCGGCCGCGGCTCCCTTCCGCCTCGCTCCCCCTGCCGGCCGCGCCTCCATTACCGCGAGGTAGGAGTCCTGGCCGGCCAGGAGGGCAGAACGGCTGGGGTCGAGAGCCGCCTGGGTCCGCCTTCTCAGGCCGCAGGCTGCCCCCTCTGCCTGGGACACAGAGAAGACAAGGGCTGCATTTTGTGGCTGGCTGCGAAGTCAGGGTGACTATGAGACCATCTGACAGGCCCTATAACCGAGGCTGGGTGTTGACAGGCTGCAGTTGGGTATGGGGTGGACACCTGAAGTCCTGCGGAGGGCAGGATGTTGGATGGGCTGGAGGAGGGCGAGACCGAGGCACCCCTCCGCACCAGCACAGCTGTAGACTTTGCTTCCCCCTGGGCCAGACATGGGGTCCCACATGGGTGCTTGGCTGTGCCCCTCAGCACTACCCTAGGATGCTCAGCTACCACCCCCCTCCCCACCCAGCATATTTGGAGTTTTGCCTGAAGCAAGTCCTGTTTTGGAGGTTTTCTCCCCAGTGTGCTGGAGGTGGCCCCTGGAGAGTATTGTCTAGACGGCTGCCTGCCTGGCTCCTCCCGGGAGTGCATGTGGCTCCCCGCGGGGAGCTGTCACCACAGGCACCCTCACCCTCTTTTGGCAGGACCCCATTTCTCATCTTCTGTCCATTGTAAAGGCACATCTATAGCACTGCGACCATGCTACCGCTGCTCATAATTCATTCAGAACTTCTCCACTCACAACCCTGGAAGGACCTGTGCACCCTTGTGCATCTCTGGCAGAGGCAAAGCGCATAGATCGTTGCACTCCAGTGCTCCCAAAGACAAGGGGCACACCACCGCCTCCCCCAGCGCGGTCTCCCGCCATCTGGGGCAAATGCACACACTGATGGATCCGTGCAGGTGCCCACAGGACACGAGTGCATGGCGCACTGGAGACACCCTCCTCCAGGAACCGGAGTTTGGATCCGGGCAGAACCAGGCTGTGCCTCCCAGGGCTCAGACTGAGAACAGCCCAGCTTTACTTGATCCCATTAATTCGTTTCAGAATTGATCAGGCAGGAACTACCTCGAGCGAGCGTATGCTTAGACTTGGCCTCAGACTCTCAAAGAAAAGTCCTGCATCAGGAGCACCCTGCACCTGGCCTTTCTGCCACAGTCAGCGGCTCCACCCCAGGACGAGCCTTCAGCCTCCGGAGCCGTCTCCACCGGGCGGCAGCAGGGGCGGGAGGGAGGCAACCTTCGCTGGAGCCGGGAGAGAGGCAGCACACTGGGCGGCTCTGTCCTCCTTTTCCAGCTCTGTCCCCACGTCTTGCTCCAGCCCACCACAGGAGCCTCACGAGAAGAACCTTGGCCCCTCGGGGGCA
The DNA here is from genome assembly GCF_016509475.1 of Prionailurus bengalensis. Classification (NCBI taxonomy): domain Eukaryota; kingdom Metazoa; phylum Chordata; class Mammalia; order Carnivora; family Felidae; genus Prionailurus; species Prionailurus bengalensis. Next base: position 28,054,300 of record NC_057356.1, read on the forward strand.
CCCCATCATTCCTCCATCCAGTGAAGGTGCTTTGCTCCCGATGCTGCAAACGTGGATTTCAGGGAGGCACTGGCGTGGACGAGCAGGGACCCCAAGCTCTGGAGGCTGATGGGTGGCACTGCCATGCTCACATTGTCGGCAGAGTGGCTGTGCAGTGGCCTCCTTACCCTGTTGCCCAGCCACGGAACAGGGAGAAGAACCTCCAGCTCCCTGCAGTGGAGGATCAGGCTCAGTCCACCCCAGGGTCTGTATCAAAGCCGGTTTTCACAATCAGCAGGCGCCCCACGTGGGGCACTGCTTGCCTGAGCACCATCTGACCACATACCTTGGGTTTACAGACCCTCCAGGTGGTGAGCTGGGACTGGGGGGTGGTCTTCAGGGGCTTATGGTGTGGCCTTGGGCTGGGGCCAGAACAGGGGCAAGAGGAGTTTCCCGCCCTGGCCCTGCAGTGCACACATCTGGTCTCCTGTGACACCATCCCACAAAGTTGGAGGAGGCAAGTCCCTCTCTCCAGCTTGAGGACTCAATGTACCCAGAAGAGCAGTGGCTCCGTTGGCCTCTAACTGCTCTCTGACCCTTCCTTCCTCATGCTCTTCCACCAGAAGCAGAAGTCTCCATGAGCCCATCACTAGGCTTCCTCCTTGGTGCTGGGCTCTTGCCCTAACCTCTGGTGGGCGGGGATGTGTGTCTGTGCCCAGCCCTGAGTTCTGTTGGGTGTGGCAGGCAGCAGGCAGAAGTCCTGCCTATGGGCCCCAGGCTCACCGTGGGGTTCACATGAGGGGGACTAAGGGCTCGGAGGAGATGCCCAAGAGAGCCTGGCCAGGCAGATCCGATGGAGTTCTTGGCAAAGGTCCAGGAGTTAGAAACAGCCTGGTGTGTGTGCTCTGGTGGCTTAGAGAGGACATGGGCTGGGGGGTGAGGTGAGGCATGGCCAGGGTAGAGGCTGGCCTTCTCACACCTCCTGTGACATCCCCTAGGACTCAGTTTGGGCCCCAGTACCACCTGCCTCATGGTCCCAGAGGAGGGCTTGCTCCATCTCTGGAGTGCTAGTGCCTGGACCCTGGGGACTGGGGACTGCAGCATGAGCAAATAGGGGAACTGAGACTTAATGGGTAGATACCAGAGGGGATAGCAGCAGTGGGAAGAAAAGGTAGGACAGAGAGACACACACCCCTGTGACACCAGGCACCTCAGAGCTGGGAGGGGGTGGGCCAGGGCCTGTACGGCCGTGCACAGCTGGGTTGCAGCCTCCATCTGCCCAGGGCGTAGCTTCACCCCCTCGCTGTGGGTGCTGTCTTCCAGGAGGGAACGAGTGGGGACCTGGTGAGAGGGATAGCCAGGCCGGATGGGGCTGTCAGCTAGGCCTGGGTGACAGCATCCCCTGCCCCCCACCGGGCACCAGGGCCTCCTGCAGACTGGAAGTTCCCACAACTCCAGAACAAACAAACAAACAGACAGATGCAGAGCCGGACCCTAGGCCCCTCTCCGATTTCTGGGCCTGTTGATTTAGCTGCCCACTTGGTGGGAGGACCCAGCCACATGGGGAGCTGGCTGTCCATCTCTCTGTCCATTTACTGGTCACACTAGCCCCTCCACCCCAGGTGCTGTCAGGCAGAGGTAGAACTCGGAAACACAGGTGATCTAGATTTAGACTGACAGGACTGAGAAAACCAGCCCCACCAGCACCCTTTCCTTGCCCTCTTTGGCCAGGGCAGGAGGACCTACACTATCCAGGGAAAAGGACAGGCCCTAAAGGCTCCTGGGGTGTATTGGCTGAAGGAGAGTGGCCAGAAGATGGACAGCTCCTCAGGTTCCTCTGGCCAGCAGGGGACCCAGGTGGGGTACCAGCATCCCCATGTCGTGTACTCACATGGCATTGACTCCACCACACATGCCCACACACACACACACACACACACACACACACACACTTGTGAGCATGAAGGTACATGTATGCACACACCACACACATATGTGAACACACCCACAGATGTACACACACACACATTACACACACAAGCATGGACCTATGTGTGCATACACTGGACACAAACAAACACACCTATGAGCATGGGCGCACACACACATATACTGCTTACACACAATGTGAGCCAGGACACACATGCATGCACTGTTCATATACACAGACACCAATACAGGCTAGAGTGCACATACCAGCACTTGCAGAACACATACCAGTCACACATGGATGTGCAAGTGTATCCTTCAGAGTGGCCACTGTGACAAGTCTTCGGTGTCCTTGACACTCATTTCACTAATTCAGGTGGACTTTAGATTTAATTGACTTGGATGAGGTCCGTGGGGAGCTGCAGGCACCACATGATGAAGGAAGAATACAATGCTGTGGTCCACTCATGTTGGGAAATTTCCTGCAGGTGACACGCCAAGATGATACTCCGGGGCGGGGAGGTCTAATGGCCAGGATGATGTCCTGGATGTTGGGTACAGGAAGAGTCTCTCAACAGGGTCACCCAACAGGGATCCTTCTGGATGGAATCACCTGGGAGGTCAGTCTGCATGCTCAGGCCCCAGCCCTGAATCAGGCTTGGTGGCTAAAATGAGCCCTGGGAGGCTGTGAAAAGTAAGAAACTGGGGACAGGGCCAGAAGCAATGAAGAATGACCACTAAGCCAGTTACACCAGTGCCATTGTTAATAGGTGAAAATGAGGGTATGCTCCCTTATGGTCTTTGGATATGTTACGTCTCCCCTTACAGATACTTAGAACATTTAAAATAATGGAATATATCCAACTTGGAATTTTTGTTAAATGCTTAAGTTAGCAATTAAATTTAAGTTGTCCACGTATTCATGGTGACAGCAAAGTGGGACCATTTGGAGAAGCTCTGTGTCAAAATCTGATCCAAGTGCAGTGGAGAATTAGCTCTGCACCTGTGCCCCTCTTCATCCACTCTGCTCCCTGGCTGAGCCCCCAGGGCTGCTGGATTGTCCCCATTAACCCAGGATGACATAAGCCTGAGGCAGCCATAGCCTCAGCACCCATTGCCCTCAGCAGGCCCACCTTGGTTTTTTCTGCCCACCAACCTGGGGCTGAAGGCAGGAGGCAGGTGGACTGTCCAGCATCGGGCAGTGGCAGGGATGCTGCTGTCACAGCAGAATTAGTGTGAAGGCGCAGTGGCCTATGGGCAAGGCTCTAGAGTTGGGGCCCCTCTGCCGAGGGCTAGCACCCAACAGGCAGATGGGAGACTAAGGGCCTGGAGAGACCTGGGGAGTAGCCAGATTTCCTTGGTGCATGCCCCTCCCCAGTGGATCTTCCAGCCCTGTCTGGTCTCCTGCCTTTCTGCAGAAGGCTGTGTGTGCTGGGGCGAGGCAGCTGGGAAAAAGGCAGGGATAACATTTTGGAGAATTGACTCCTTTAGGCAGGGCTCACTGTCCTCTCGGCTCTTCAGAGAGGCCCTTCTGCCTTGACACAGAGCAAGGCAGAACTAGGGACGACTCAGTCATCATGAGCTGGGGCCAGGTGTGATCCTCACTCTGCAGTGTTCTGTGTCTGGGACACACCTTGGCCTCGGCAAGCTCCAGTGTTTTTGTCTGAGAAATGGGGAGAATTCTCAAGGCCCCACAGGGTGGACAAGGGCAGCCATGTCAGCTCTTTCACGTAGTTCCTCAGCTGATAGATATCATCATTGCAGCTGCCCTAGCCTCCTTGGGCCATCCCTCAATCTCAACCGGTCGCCCAGGACTGGGTAGGGCAGCTGTCGCCTTTGTGATTCTGTGGGGCTGCCAGGCCTGGCCTGGGAATCAGTGACCCACTGGGGAGTGGTCCTGGCTGTGTTCCCAAGAAGCCCAGTTGCAAACATTCTACCCAGCTTCCACACCTGGCTCAGGTACCTAGACTCAACCTCAGTTTCCCCGTGTTCATGAGCATGGCTCCGCCCCACCCCAGCCAGACAAATCCCTTCCCTCCTCCAAGACTCTGCTGAACCAGGTTGGAATTTCTCAAAAGCAAACAAACAGGCGAGCTCAGAGTTGCGGTTTTCAGAGCTCAGATTCCTCCTGTCTGTCTGAGCCAGCGTCAAGCCCGGCCAGCCGCCCCCGGCAGGCTGGACGGGGCCCACAGCTGAGCCCCCCAGGTCGCTGGCTGTTGGACCAGCGTGGACGTGCCAGGCTCAGAGCTGACCTGAAGCACTGTGCTGCCCAACCTCCCCCCTATCCCGAGACCCCGCAAGCATGGCAGGAGGGTGCAGCCTGCGCCAAGCAGAAAGGACACCTGGCCTGGTGGGGCATGGTTGGACGTGAACAACAATCTGCTGTGGGGACAGTGGCTGGTGACAGTGTCCTGCTGAGGTGCGGCAGGCAGAGCTGTTGGAGCAGGGCTAGTGAGGACTGGAGGAGTTGAGGACTCAGAGGATCAATGTAGTGGGGTGTGACCTAGGCAGCGGGCAGAGCGGGTGGAGATGTCGAGGCGCAGAGGCAGGGCCATGGTGGCCCTGTGGGAACGCAGGGGTGGAGAGGCGGCCGAGGGTGGGAAGGCACCTCAAGGGGCAGAAGGGGCTAGGAGGGAGGGCTGGGACAAGGGGAGGGGCCGAGGGGGCTCTCGCCAGGTGGTCTTAATCTCCTCAGTGAAATAGGAGTCCTGGGGGTGGGCGGGGGAGGTGGGAGCCTGAGACAGCTGCGGGGAGGGGACAGCCTGACAGCCCTGAGGCCCCCCAGACTGGGAGCCCCTGCCTGCCAGGCCTGCTCCCTGAGTCAGTGCTGGGTCCCTGGGCTGAGACTTGGAGCCGGTTCTTCTACCCACCCCTCCCCCCTGGCCTCTTCTGCCTTCATGGCCCAGGGGGTCTGGCCTGTGTCTATGAATGTGTGTAGAGAGTGGCCTGGCCTTTCTTGCTGTCTCTGCAGCCTCCGGTGACAGGGTGGAGTAGGGGCTGGGTCACTTTCGCCTCAACTGAAGCCCCCCAAGTTGGATCCCCACTAACCCACTAAGCTGTCAATGGCCCTGAGGTTATGCCAGTTGGGGGCAGGGAGGAGGAAGTAGGGGCCTCTGGTCAGGCCTGCACCCTCAGTTTCCCCAGGCCAGCCCTCCACAGAGACCAGAAGGATAGCAGGGAGGGCCTGGGTGGGTTTTCTCTTTTATCCATCAAGAAGCCTCCGAGAGATGGGGAAATTGGGCTACTAGGCAGTGGAGACAGGAGGTGACGTGGACCATGTGGAAGCACCGGCTACCCCATCCCGCTAAGTGGGTGCTTGGCACCAGCTGTGCTGGGTGGACAGACAGACAGATGTGAGCTTTTACCAGTGTCCCAAGCCAACCCAGCCCCTCCTTCCAGCGTGTTTGCCAGGATCTAATGCGCACAGGCAGCCCGGTGCTGGGCAGGGTGCGGGCAGCCCTAGGCTGTCTCAGGCCTCCCTGGGAATGGCCAGGCCTTGGGGCAGATATGAGTGTCTGAGGTGCCCACTGGAGAAACCAAGATGGCCCTCTGACAGAGGCAATGTGAAGTAGGAGCTCCTAGGGCTTCCCAGGCCTGGCTCTCTTCCGATTCTGTGGCAGGCACCTCTCTGAATTGCACTCCAAGTCATTTGTTGGTGGTGTCACTGTTCCCTTCCAGGCTGGAATTGGAGGGCCATGAAGGGAATCAGGAGGCCAGTCTGGCCCATGTGTGCATAGCAGCAGTGAGCATCAAGGCAGGCCCAAGCCGTTTTGATAGGTGACCTCAGATGTCTGCAATTAGGTGGCACATGAGTGGGGCTAAGCCATCCCTCGTGAGCTGGACCAGGGCTGACACCTGGGGAGTCAGCCCACACTGGTGGGGGAAAGTGGGACTGGTCCCTGAGTTTTCTCTCCCCAGAGTCCTTTCAATGTAGCACCCAGAAAGTTCCCTCACAGTGTCTCAGGTGTCACTTTTCCAGCAAGCTCCTCCCCTGAATCTCCAACAAGATGACTATTCATCAATTTAGAGGGAATTTTAGCAGATTCTTTCCTAACATCTACTAAGACCAGCCATAGGTCTACTGCAGGGCACAGTACCTTTCAGTGTGAGAAGATGGAATGTGGCAATACCCTTTGGATGTCTGCAGGGCTGTCCCTGGGCAAAGGAAGCAGCCCAAGTCTCAGGGGAGAAAGTTCTGGAAGGAGCTTTATTGCTCCCAGATAAAGAAGAGCTATGAGATTGTCTGGAGTGCCTGGGAGGCAAGCAAAGGAGGTGGCCTCCTTTGGCCACAGGGAAGGGAGGGGGACAGTGGGGGTGGCACAGGCCGCAGGGAGACACTAAGCCTGAATCTAAAGGGCATTTTCCTGACTCCAGCTTTGGGCTTCTGGCCTTGCTTTCTGGGATGAGGCCCCTTTGGACACTCAGTCCACTGAGTCTGTTCTCTGCGTGTCATCTGCTCTGGGAGCAAGGACTGATGACCTGTGGCCTGCATGCTGAGGACTTTGGAGCTCGCTTTCCTTGTCCACAGGACCAATGGGAGCCTGCCCTTCTTTCTAGCCCAGGACTGGGCCCGTGAGGATAACCATGCTATGGATCAGGGGATAAGAGCAGAGGCCTGAGGCTGAAAGACATACCCCAACTCAGCCCGTGGGGGCCTCAGGGGCTGTGATTGTTGGGTGCCTAGCATTGTGTCAGTAAATTATACTTGTTATGTACACACTTCACGAAACAGCAGTGGCCATGGTGTAGGTGCTGAGGACACTGCCCTAGAGTTTGGTCATTGCTCTCTTGGTACATGTCACCTCCTTCCTTCTACATATGCTGTCTCTTTTAATGTGACCCCAAGTGTCCCTGGCTCTGATCTTGAGGCTGGACATCTCCAAAGAGGTGCCCAGGCCCTTCCAGACCTCCTGGCAGTACCCTCACCCCACCCCACCAGTTAGTCTGTGGTCTGGACCTAGTCTCAGAGCAGCTCGTCACCATATGACAGCCAGCATCAAGCATCTTGGATTTCTGACAAAGGGACCCCCCACCTGGTGGCAGCTGACACCTGAGCCCACCCCACCCAATGGCAAGGGGCAGGGGTGAGTGACCTGGCTGGAGACAGCTGCTATGGGAACAGTCAGAAAATCCCAATGTCACACACCCTGGTTCCAGAGGGGATACTGAGGCACAGAGCAAGGCAAGGCCTCTGGCATCTGTGAGGGTCCTTGCCCATCCCGGGGTCCTGCCACAATCCACCCGCCCTTGGTGCCCTGTCCACCTCTGCTGTCCACCCGCCCGCCCAGACAGAAAATGGCCATTTCCTCCGGCCCCTGCCCCAGGGAGCGACACGGAGCTGGCAAAACAAACAGGCCGTTCCTCCTGTGGCCGCCGGCTGGTGATGGATGGCCAGAGGGGCTGGCCTCGCTGATGGACGACCGCCCATCATGTGTGGGCCGGAGGCGGGGGCCCAGTGAAGCCTTGGACACAGGCACAGACACACACTCATGAGCCGTGGTGCTGGCCTTACCCTACCTTGAGACATTCCTGGGCCAGAGCCCCAGTGGATGGAGACCAGGCATACTATTTCTCCCAGCCTCAGTCTCTCCATGAATGTAGCGGGTATCATAGTCTAGGTACCCATCATGGGTAGGGGGCGAACCAACATACCTGATGGTAGGGTCCTCCATAGCCCCTAGGAGGCTGCCACCTGTCTCTCAGAGGGCAAGCAACCCTTCCTCAGCCTGTACTCTAGACCTGGCCAGGCCAGGGTCCTTTGAAACCTTTATCAGCACCTTTATGTTCCTGCTCAGTCGGGCTCACAGGGCCTCCACAGCCTAAGTCCCCCAGCAAAGCCTGAATAGGCTGTGCAGGGGGTGGTGCCTAGTTGAGGTTGGGTCCCTGAGCTTGGGGCAGGGTCAGGCAGGCACACCAGGAGCGGCTGAGGCATGAACAAAGGCTGGGCAGTGGGATTCCAGGTCTCAGAGGTCTGACAGGGTCTGGATCCACTGCACTGACCCAGAAGGCCCTGGGATCTCTGCCCCAGTTATCCCTGCCCCAACACCCATTAGCAACCCCTCTATCTGTTGGGGCAGGGATTACCACCTTGTACAGACGGGTGAACCAAGGCTTGGGGGAATTCTGCCTGGAGGGAACATAGGCCTGGGCTGGGGTGGGCCCCACTGGGCACTCTTGAGCCCTGCTGCACCCAGCTGATGGCGACTCCCACCAGGCAGGGTCGGATGTGCTGATGGTGTTCATGGGCCCCACAGAGGCCACGGCTGACAAGCCTGCAGCCCTGGCAGGCTCAGAGACCTTCCGGCCCTAACTGCTGGCCACCTGCAGGGCCTGAGGAATGCCCAGCTACCCAGCCTGAGGCCTATAGCAGCACAGGCCACCCAGCTGGTGACAGGCTGGAGAGGAAGGGGCAGCTGTGGCCAGGCCTCTGACCCCCGCCCTGCAACTGCCCGGCCCTACCGGGATCATGTCTGGCTAAGAGGAAGCTTCTGAGACCCCCACTTCCTGAACCTCAGAGCAGGCAGGGCTGGGGCCACCAACTTCCCTCCAGAGCCCCCAGCCCTGCCCTCAGCTCCTCCAACCCAGTCCTGCAGCTCCACAGCCCCCAGCTACGTGTTTCCGGGGCAGAGAGCAGAGGGCAGAGGGGGTGGCCAGGAGACTTGCCCTGATCTAGGGTCAGCAGGGACAGGAAGCCCCGCTGAATGGGGTGTGAAGACCTGGTGGGTAAGGGGCCTGGCTAGAACGTGAGGGCTGGGCCAAGGAGGGACCTCTCCGGGAGATGAGGCTGCCCATGGAGCAGGGTGATTACATCTGCCATAGGACCCTTTGGATGCAGGCTAGCCCACTGGTTCAACCCTGCGAATGTCAGATGGATGCACCTCTGCCATGGCCAGGGGGATGCCCTGGTTCAGCCATCAGCTTCTAGAGCTGGGCTGGGGATGGTTGAGGTCATGGTCGCCACTGATATGGACCATGGGAGCAGTTGGTGATGTCAGAACTGGAGTGTCTTAAGGAGGGTCTACGGGAGGGGATCTAGGGCCCAGGTAGAGGCTCTCAGGCCCTCAGGTCTGGTGAGTTTGGACTGTGCCTGCCAGGCTGGTCAGGCTGAGATGACCCAGCCCCTCCATGCTGCTGGGGGCAGGAAGTCTGGGTCTGGCCTGAGCTGGCAGAATCAGGGCAGGACCAAGGCCCACACAGAGCAGGAAGTGGCTCTGGACTCCAGCAGGGATGGGGTGGCCTCTGAGAGGCCATTTCCTCCCTGGGAACATCCTGCCCAGGCAGCAGCAGGGAAGAGGGCTCAAGTCCGGGCAGGCAGGAAGGGTCTGGGGCTCAGCGTCCCCTCAGGCAGGGCCCTGGGAGGTCCCAGGAGGGAATGACCTCATGGATGTCTGAGTCTCAGGAACTAAAAGGCCATCTGGACCTCCCACAACCCCCACCTGGAGCTCCTGGGTCTCCACCTTGGGCTGGGTTCCTGGAGTTTCTAGTAGCCAGCCTTATTCTGCTATGGCCAGAAGTTCAGACCCCTCTGTCTAACCTCGGTTTCCCATATGAGCCATGGCCAGAACCCATGTCTCCCAGCCTGCATGCAGCTATGAGCAGAGGGCCAGGAGCTGAGGGAGAGGCCCCACAGGCAGCAACCTGTGCCTCAGAGCTCAATCCAAGCCATCAGGCTAGGCCTGGGCAGATGGCCCAGCCCCAGCTGCCCCTGCTCCAGGCCCCGGGAGGGGGTCAGAGGCCCAACACCCCCCACCCAACCATGTCCTAAATATAACCGGAGCAGGCGCCTGGCCGGGAATAGAGACCTCTGTCAGCCCCCAGCAGGTGCCAGTGGGAGGAAGGTCAGCGTGATTGGCAGGGGTGCTGGCCGGGCAGGCAGCCAGATGTGGGTCATGTGAATGTCCGGTGGCAAGGCTCAAGGGTGGGGCAGCATGTCCTCACAGGACAGCTGGGTGCCCAGCCCGCCCTGTTCAGGTTAACCCTGGACCCTGCCCTCACCCTCACCCCATTTCTGAGATTGCTGCCGGGCCCCCAGAAGGGTCAGGCCTGCCTGGCACTGTCCATGTGGCTGAGCCCTTAGCACAGTCTCATCCTGCCACTCTGACCCTCACAGCCCCTGAGTCCCCAGCCTGCAGCCCCACATGGTGACTAAACATCCATCTTGCCACATGGGGTCACTGAGTGGATGCTCTGAATGCTGTCTGGCACTGTCCAACATCCCTCTGTCCGTCACCCTTGCAGGGTTCTTCTGTCCCCTCCACCCTTAGCCTGTTCCTGCCCTGTATGCTCATCCTTGTGCTATCCCCAGACCCTCTATCCAGGCTGTTCTGAGCTGACCGCTAGCCTGGCTGATGGAGCTTAACCCCAGGTCCTCCAGAATCGCCCTCAGGACCTTACCTCCTGTCCTGGCATCAAGCTGTTCCTGACCTGAGAGTCGGGTGAGGCCCCTTGAGCCCCACATCACTGGGGTCAGGGCCCCAAAGAAGGCAGGTAGGGCTCAGCTGCCCTCTCAGCCCCCTCAGGCAGCATCCTGGGCTCCAGGCTAGGTCCAGCCCTGGCCTCTTTCCTGATCCCAGCGCTGCATCCCCCTCTGCTGGGCGAGTCCTGGACACCCGTCAGCTGCCCTTGGACATGGCTCTCACCAGCCAGCATGCTCTACTATTTCCTTTAAAGCAAAGCCTTCTCTCCCACTCCTTCCTGTTGAAAGGAGACTGTCCAGTTAAGAATCTGCAAATATACTGAAAAATGCCAAGCAGCCTGAGAGATGGATGCTTGCTAGTTTTCCAATGTGGACATCCCAGTTACTTGAATACAAATCAACAGTTTTCCCCTTGTGTGACTAAAGTCATGGGCAAGGGAAGTGGGGCAGGAGCGGTAGATGCTGGGGTGGTGAGGCCTGTCCGAGGCACTGAAGGGCTCCAGTGGTCTGGCCTGAGCCTCAGAAGTGGCATGGAAGGGCAGGGCAGATTGAGGCAAGAGTGGAGGCTGATGAGTTCAAGACACCCAGGTGCCCCTGGACCTCACTGGGGGTATTTGTTGATTGACCAAATGAGTATTTATCCAGCACCTACAATGTGCCTGGCACTGTGCTCACCACATGGCACAGCATTGCAGAGGTCAGAATCCTGGAGCCTGGGGCTCTAGGAGGGAGTCTTGGGTCCAGGGACTCTTGTCTGAAAAGGACCTGGGGAAACTGGCCATATGGTCCATCCTGTGCTTCCCCACCAGAGCCCCCCCTGGACTGTAGTCTTCGTGTCCTACTCACATGCCCCAGTGATGAGAGTTTCACTCCCCACGAGCAGCCAGGACAGTGAGCTTTGTAGTTCTTGCTTTCCAGGTTGTTGAATAGAAAGCCTCCCCCGGGGGGGGGGTGCCTGGGTCACTTAGTAGGTTGAGCATCTGACTTCAGCTCAGGTCATGATCTCGTGGGTTCATGTGTTCAAGCCCTGCCTTGGGCTCTGGGCTGACAGCTCAAAGCCTGGAGCCTGCTTCTGAATCTGTGTCTCCCTCTCTCTCTCTGCCCCTCCCCTGCATGCTCTCTCTCTCTCTCAAAAATTAAACGTTAAAAAAAAATTTTTTTTAAAGAAAAAAAGAAAGCCTCTCCTGGGGAGAGGGGGGAGAGTGCAGGGCCAGCACAGGGGGGTGCCTGGTGTGGTAGGAGTTGGTGATGTGGGAGGGAGCAGACTGGGGAGGCTGGGTGCTGGCTGGAGAGTGTGGAGTATTATCTACACCCCCTGTCCCACTACCCCTCCCGAACTGACCCTCAGGTCCCTAGAAGGCAGGTCTCACTTCCATGGCCTTACTTGCACTGGACATGGTAGAGGCTGCAGTGTGGGCTTGTTTGTTCTTCATCTAGTTTTTCTGGTTTGGAGCCTGGATGCCCAAGCAGGGTTAGGGGCCTGAGAATGGATGGGGGTGAGGGGAGGGAGCGGAGTAAGGGGCCCGGCCCTGGCAGAGGTGTGGCTGAGGAAAGGGATCAGGACTGAGTGTGAGGCCATCCTTGGACCCACCTTGCTGTCACCTTCCTGTCCATACCTGCCTTCACCTGCAGACAAGTGGGTGAGCTCCACCCTGAGCCATGGGTGTCACCCACATGGGCTTCTGGAGGAGGTCTGGTCTTGAAGCCATCTGCCACCTACTGGCCCAGTTGCAGGCTAGGGAGGGGACCTACTGTGCAGCCTCAATGAGGTTTTTGCCATCAGAGGGTCAGGAGCAGGTTCCCAGTAACCACCTGGCCCCATCAGCCTTCCTTGGAGAGGCCTGAGTAATGCATTCTGTGTGTGGGGACAGTGGGGATGGTGGGCAGTGGCTTAAGGCCCCAGAGTGTGGAGCTCTTAAGGGAGGCACCTCCCACCCACATAGCATCTATCTACCTTTGGTTTAAACCTAGGTTCCTCTGCTTCCTGCGTGTGGGGCCCTGGGTGTCTCTATACCTCTAGAGGGGACTGCTAGGGTCTTCCTCCTTTCTCCTGCCTCCTGGCCCTCCCATGCCCCATGGACCGCCTCTTCTTCTAACCCTAGCTGCTCAAAATGCCTGGATGCCCTCTCCTCTTTCTAATCAAATTCTGCCCACCTGCCCTTCTCCTGGATCAATGTGGGGAAACTGAGGCCAAAGGAATGGAAAGAAGTGCTGGCATGTAGCAATGTTGAGTGGTGCAGCCAGAACTCTAATGGGGGAGATGGTGGCAGTGGTGGGTGCTGGCCGAGACTGACAGAGCCAGTGACTTCTGGGCAGCCTGGCTTCCTGGGAGGGGCTGCTCTGCTAGCTTCAGCCCCTAGTGGGTACATTTCCCCAGGCCTTGCAGGGCCATAGTGTGCCTTCAGACATCAGGGACCTGGATAGAGGGCCCTGAGCAGCTACCTGGACAAGGGAGCTAGATGGCATATGTACTTCTCAGAAGTGGTATACACTTCCAACAACGGCCCTTCCTCCGGGCAGCCCACCTTCATCTTCCTCTGAGCATTCGGTCAGGATACCCAGGGTTCATCACCCACTAGACACTCACCATCTCCATTTCAGAGTTAGGGAAGCTGAGGCACAGTGACATAGTGTGTCTGTCCTCACAGCATGAGTCCAGGCCTCACAGTAAGGGTGGCGTGTCCAGTGAGGTGAGGGGGCAGGGGCAGGGGCAGGGCCAAGCATGGGACTGCCAAAAAGGGAGACTGATGGGCTCCCAGTGGGGCATGAGGCACAGGATTCATGCTGGGAGAGGCAATTAGCAGCTGAGGATGGGGCTGGGAGTGTGTATGCCATTTGGAGCTCATGGTTCAAACCCCAGTGGGTTTTGAGGGTGCATAGGAGTTCACCAGGGCAGAAGAGCAAGCGAGAAGCACGGCACGGTGATGCTCACAAAGGCCCTGTGGGGAATTGGGGCTCAGGGTGAGCAAGCAGTACCCAGGCCCCTGAGGCAAGATGCTGGGATTCATTCAATTCTGTCCTCACCTACACCAGACTGTCCAGAGCTCCGTCCCTCCTATGGGCAGAGATTAAAGGGCTTCAGAGGCTGGGACAGGCTTGGGGGAGGGAATCTGTACAGCAGGGCTGACTGTAGGCTTTCTCTCTGGACCTGAAAGGACTATCCCTTCTCTGGGCCTCAGTTTCTCCATCTGTAAAATCGTGAATATGGCCCTTAAAGGGGCTCATGGCTCTGATAGACTTGCTGGCTCAGGGTAGGGGGTATGGCCAAGCCCCACCAACTGGGACCAGGCCAGGGACTCAGCCACAGGTGCTTGGAAGGCTGGGAGCCCAGCTGGCTGGGGTTGTTAGGATGGTCTACCCCGGAAGAATCATCAGAACATCTGTCCCCGTGCTCCCCCACATTCCCCACTAGGCCTGGGCTGGCCCAGCCCCCAAGCATTTCTTAGAGATTAGGCCCTAATCCCTTTCTGCTCCAGGGGGACCCCAGCCTTGGTTTGCTGTCCACTCAACCACCCCATCCAGCCCTCAAGACTCTGGAAAGCTTCCAGAGGGAAGATGGCTCCACTGAGGTGGGGCCCGGGACCTGGCCCTCACCCTGGCCAGCTCTACTCAGCCTGAGGCATGCTTCTGGGCCCCTCTATTGCTCAGGTGAAGAGGAATCTCTTCTGATGTTGAGGTGAAGAAACTGTCATGTTGCTTTTTCGAGCCAGTTCTATGGGTACAAATCCCCACCCTCACACCTGCACCCCAGACAGGCATTGCAAATCCATCCCTGATCTCCTGCTCCACGTTGCTCCAGGAAGCATCAGCTTTCACAGCCCTGAACTCCAGGTGGTTCTTTCGGTGGGTCAAAAGCAGTGCAGTCAACTTGCCTGCCCTGATGGGGGCAGGGAAGGGCAGTCTGGGAGCACCCTGGGTTCCTGGATCAAGGAAAGCCAGCCCTAGAGGGGTTCAGGGCTTTTAACGGTTTTACATGGTGCTGGAGGCCCAAAAGAGAGGGACCAGCAGAGTGGGGAGGTTGGCACTGAAGTTGTCCCCTCTGACCCCTCATGGACGTTCCCACCTCATCACCCCTCCCATCACCAGAAACTTCAGTCCAGGGAGGGGCAGGGTTGGTTCGAGGGTAGGGGTAGGAGGGCTGGCCCTGCCCCCACAAGGGCTGGGAGGGCGCCTTGACACAGCTCGGGCTCCAGAAACATTTGCTTTAAGTCTTAAAATATCAGGTTCCTGCATCACAGGGCTCCCCTGGGGGCCACCGGGCAGGCGGGAGGGATTTCAGGAGTAAGAAGATCCCCTCACTGGCCCCCACCTCATCAGCCGATCTGCCCGCCCCTTGGCCTCAGCAGAAGCCAGCCAAGTGTTTGGTGGCAGCCAGCAGGGCCCCTACTCTTCTGTTCTGGGGGAACCCCCAGTTGACCATGGCAAACCCCACCTCTTCGGAACCCCAACCTTCACAGAACCCTGGGGCGGGGTAAAGGTGCAAGACCCAGCAACCTGTCTCCCCATAGAGCTCAAACTTGCTCCAGTGGACTCATGGATGCTTTTATCCAAGGACACAGTTCAGATAGGGAAACTGAGGCCCAGGGGAAGCAAGGCTTCCTTAAAGCCACAAACAAGCCTCTTGTTCATGGCAGTAGAGCTGTGTACCCTACCCTAGTGTCCAGGCCTGTGGCAGATACAGAGCCATTAGGGAGAAGTCTTTTTTTTTTTTTAAGTAATCCCTACACCCAATGTGGGGCTCAAACTCACGATCAAGTGTCATATGTTCTACCAGATGAGCCAGAAAGATGTTCAGGGGAAGTCTTGAAATGGTGATGACGCTACTTTGGTGCTGGGTCCAGCATTCAAAGTGGCTTCCCAGGGGCAGAAACATTTGCATGGGGTTTTGAAGGGTGAGTAGGAGTTTTAGGATGGTCCTGGTAGGCAGGCTCCCTGGACAGAGGGCCAGCTTTAGCAGAAGGACCAGCCTGGAGGGTACAGCTGGTGCCAGGCTCATGGTGTAGATAGAACAGATGGCTCTGAGGGGGCAGGCTCTGAAGTGCCTTGAACACAGGGCTAGGCAGATGGTTAGCCCTGCTCCCAGGTGAGGGTGGGTTGGAGACTCAGGTAATTCTGGTGCTCAGAGGCTTTGGGACCTGTTGCTTGAGGGGGACAGAAGAGCCCTCCTGAACAGTTCTGCCACTCAATGTGAAGGTGGCTGCCTCCTACCTCAGCTACCCCTGGGACCACCACCCGGAGGAAGGCACAGCCCCCACAGCCAGCCCACTCCCTCCCAGGCAGACCACCGGCCTCGGCCCGGGGGACCAGCCTCAGTGCAGAGCGGGAATTGGAGCCGGCAGCAACAGCTGGCCCCACTCGAGCGTCCCCCGGGGGCCACTGCCTTGTTCCCAGGCCCCCAGCCCAGCCCGTTCCCAGGCTGCACCCCACCCCCAAAAGCACACTGCTAGGGATGCGGTTGGGCGAGGCTGTGAAGGGACCACCGGCTGGGAAATCTCCTATCCCCTCACTATCAGGATGCAGGACCTCTGCATCAGGCTGGGAGGAGGCACAGCACAGCCCCCAACCCACGGGGCCCCTGCCTAATTCCACTGCTCGTGTCCATAGGCTCAGTCTCCCCTGCAGGAATACACACACTTCAAATGATTGGAAGACTCCAGGGGGACCCCACCGGCCAGAGGGAACCATGGAGGAGGGGCAGCGAGACCCCCACCAGCTTTCAAAGCAGATGCACACAGATCTGTGTAGGTGCAGAAATACATCATTTTGGTGGCTGCTGTCCTTTTTGGTAGCACATGTTGGATGAGTGTCTACTTGCTTCCCTGGGAGCTCCAGGGAGTCTTGGAGAGCTCTAGGTGGTGCCCACAGACCTTGTGTTTCTGTCGTCCACCTCTGCCCACCCCATGCACACCCTGGGGTGCCAATTTCTATTTGTGGCTGAGCCATTGAACATCTGTGTGTCTGCCCGGCCCTTCAGAGGATTCCGGACGCAGCCATACATCAGGGTGCTCCCCTCTCAGAAGGGTCACCACTGTGTTGGCTGCTGCTGAGTGTCTGACGGCCTGGAAGATCTATCTGTTTTCAGGGTCGCCCATACCCTGGCTGGGGCAAGTCTTCTATTTTGCAGGTGGGGGAAACTGAGACCCAGAAAGACTGTGAGGCTGAGGCCGTGGCAGAGCCTTAAGGGTGGAAGTGTCCTGTGGATTGCCGACCGTGGCTGCCAAGTGACATGGAGCAGTGGGGGAGGGATTGGAGGCAGTCTTGGGAGGGGAATGGGGTGGGGCCAGGTACAGACCCCTGAGATCCACACTGTCCACACCGTCCTGCTTCGTGGCTGGGGCCAGAGGAGGCAGGGGCCAGAGCAGCTCTCCCACAACCCCAAGGAGCCAGGTGCGGTGTCTACAAAGGGCAGAGAGTTACGGCCAGGAGGATTAGTAGGTCGTTGGCACCCCTGAAACCCAAGCTGGCTGCTGGCTCTGGGAATGGGCGTCTGACCCCTCTGCGGCCTCCTGGATCCCGGAGAAAATCCTTGAGGCCGAGTTAATACCAAGACCAATTTTTATTTCAACAAAGTTAAGTCTCAACAATGTGACACTGAGGGAGAGGGATTTTCCTGCCACAAGGGAAGGGGGGCTGGGGTCCCAACATGGCGCTGCCCTTCCCCCTCCTCTCCTCCCCCAGCTCTCCCCACCACAGGGGTAGGGACTGGGTTGCCCTGAAGATGAAGCTCTGTCACCAAGCAGTTCAGGCTGTTCCTTTCAGAGTGATGCCACCACCTCCAGCTCTTCTTCCTCAGGCCTGCAGGCTCCCGGGGCCTGGAATGCCCTCTCTGTCCCTCTCTGGCCTCCCAGGCCTCTGAGTTGAGCCAAGGGGTCTCCAAATCCCCCACCTCCCTTATCTTGTCCATGAAGGTGGGTGTAACCCATGTCTGTGACCTGGACAGGCAGGTCTCCGGAAGGTTCTCTGATCGATGGATGAGCCTATGTCCCTCAGGTCACACAAACTTTGTGGACCCTGACCACGCCCCATGTGGACGGGCCACACATCCTCCTACTTCCAAGGGTGACATTGGCCTGGACTTAGACCCAGCCCAGGGTGCTCTCTGGGAGGGCTGTAGGGGAGGAGCAAGAGCCCTGGTGGCAGAGGGCCGCCCCCCATCCCCCCCCCAGCCCTTCTTCCCACTCCTAGAATCCCCAAAGGGAGAGTGGGAGGGGCTGGGACCCAAGAGGCTCAGCCTCGACCTCACTGGCCCCCAGCCAAGCCTGGGGCCAGACCCGGAAGCTGCTCTCCAACCAGATAATCGATGGTCTGGGGGCCGCAGTGGCTGCAGGAGGGTTGGGAGCCCTGTCAGAAATTGCTCCTGACGATGACCACATGCGCGGCCCGAAGGGACAGGCTCAGCCAAGCCCCACCTCGTTACCCTGCCTTCCCTCTGTAGCGGCCACTCCATCACCCTCACCCCGGCTCCTGCAGCCTTCCAGGCGGGGCGTCCACTACTCCTCATTCTATGGAGGAGAAGAGGGCCTGTTTGGGCCATGGCCTCTACATGGACCCCAGCCAGCATTCAGTGGTTGCAGGCCCCGAGTGTTATAGGGTAGACCCAAGTGGGCACAGCCATGGGAGGCCCATGACAGTGGGGGGATACACACTGGAGGGCAGAGGGATGGGTGTGTGCAAAAGTTAGAGGTACGTCGGGCTGCCCAAGGCTGTCCACATGGGCCCCTGGGCTTTACTCTGAGGGTACTGCCCGAGGGCAGGGCTAGGGGCCCAAGGGCACCCTACGACAGGCCAAAGTCAAACCAGATGGGCTGGGGGCCCCGTGGGGCAGGCGGGCCATTCGTCACCGTTATCTGCCCCGCCGCCGCCAAAATCACAAACACATTTTTAAGTGAAGGACTGGCTGCCACCGGCCTGCAGGCCCTGATGCCGCCCAGCTGTGGCCACACTGGGTGGGGGTTGGGGGTGGGGGAGGGTATGGAGAGGGGGTGTGGAGGATTAGCAAGTGGTTGGCCTGATGGAGGAGTGCCTGCAGCCCCCAACATACCCTCAATGTGTTCTGGAGGCCGAGCCTGTGCCAAACCTCCCATAATCTGACATCTACAGTCTCCCCTGCTTGGACCCCTCTGGAGCTGGGGTGATGGGCCCCAGAAGCACCCTCATCTCTGCCCTGGGTACTCCTGCTCCCTGCCTTCCTCCCACAGCCTTGGCATCACAGATTCACCCTCTGACCCACATACTGACCTGGGATGTGCATTGGGGCTATTTGTGAGGACAGGGGCTCTAGGTCAGGGATGTGCTTTCTGCATAAGGCTGGTGGCTCAGTAGTTGCTCCATGGGAGAGGCTGGGTTCAAGACCCAGAGAGACAAAGACAGAAACAGAGGCAAGAGATAAAAAGAGACAGAGATGGGAGAGGGAGCCTGCCCTTGTCACCAGAGACCCACCCTATGTGTCACCACAAAGCAAGCCTGGGTGGCATGGCCATGTCCCGCTTGTCCTGTGGCCTGGTTTTGCTACGTGGCAGGACCCGTCCTCTAGGGTGTGCAGGTGAGGGTGGGGCTGGGCTCCGTCAGGCCATCACTCTGGGAGCCGAATGCAGGTCCTGCCCAGCACCCTGGACCCCCGGGCAGGCCCATGGGGGTGGGGGGCGCCGGGAGAAATGGCCTGTGACGGGGGTGGGCGTCCCGGGCGGGAAAGCAAACAGTGTCAGCAGCTAATGAGCGGGAACCGGGCCTGGGGCCGAGGGCCCGGGGAGGGGCACGGCCATCGCTCATCCTGACAGGCGGGCAGCGAGGGAGGGCTGGGGACTAGAGGTAGGGGGGAGCATGAGAGCCGACAAGAGCATACCCTAGAGACCCGACCCCACACACAGACGGACAGACGGACAGAGTGGAGGCAGGCAGGCCTCTCACCCCTGGCTGACTCCCATCCCTGGCTGTGGCCCCAGTGGCACCCCACTTGCTCCATCATCTCCTCTGTCTGACCCAGCTGGCCATCCTCCTCCCCCATAACTAGTCTTTGCAGGACAAAGGAGACTGTCCCAGGAGGGGGTGCTGAACCTGGGAACCCCACATTGCACACTGGGGTATAGGAACGGGGGTCTTGAAGCCCTGCCCCTCCCTGGGCATTTCCCAATCTTTATAAAGCAGAGAAGGCCAGGTGTGCTCTGAGAGGCCCTCCTTGCCCTGACTTTCCATGGTCACCCTTCCTCCCTCCCTGTGTGCAGCCCCAGCTGTCTTCGAGGTCCCCACCCTTTCACGAAGTCTTCCCTCGATACCTCCAATACCTCCGACAAGCCCTGAAGCAGTGGGTGGGCTGACTCCACCACGAGGGAAGCAACCCCACCAGTCTTGCATATTAAAGCTGCAGTCCCATTTCACAGGTGGGAAGACTGAGGTGCAGAGTTGGATGTCAGACCCAGCTCTTGGTCTCCCGGCCTCTAGCAGGTTAGAAGCCCCTGCACCCCAGGCCTTGCCCAGGCAGAGCTGACCCAGCCTCTTGGCCTCTTGTCTGCCTTGAGCTCCCTAAAATTGCAGGATTCCTGAGCAGGCAAGACCTCGAGAGTGCTCCTGAGTTTCTCCTGGCCGGCCCTGGCCCTGGTGGCCCCATGAAAACTCAGCTGCCCGAGCGGCCTGTAAGTGCCTGCCTACGGGGGTGTCCAGGCCCCTGTCCTGCCTTGGCTAGGAGGGAGGGGCAGCCATAAATTCACACCGCCAGCCGCCTGAGGGATAAATGTGTCATCGACTGCACGATTTACGAGCACACCCCTGGCCCGCAAGGCAGAGAAAACAAGCCTCTGTGTACACATGGCGCGGCGGGCAGGGATGGGCGGCTGCCGGGGGGCATGTGGGGGCATGGCAGGCCAACAGGACACGTGCATGCGAGAGGTGCAGGGATGTGGACATGAGGGTATGGGGACACAGGCATGCAAATGGGTATGTGGGGACAGACATACTCATAAAGGGAGGTGGAACTGTACATCTTTGATATGCCCACAAACACACATGCGCGCACACACACACACACACACACACACACACTGGTGTGATTGCATATACATGCACGCATCTGAAGGTGGCACAGCATGCTCAGGGACACTCAGTGGCCATGTCACCCAGAAGCATGCATGGTTCCACCTTGGAGGTGTGCTCTTTCTCCCACATCCCGATTCCCACAGAGAAAGGAAAGACAAGGAAGGCTCTCTGGACATTTGTGTGTGCATGTATGTTTGTGCATGTGCATGTGTACGTACGTGTGCTTATACATGTGTGAGTGTGTGTGCAGGGTCTCTACTATCCCCAGACAGCCCACGCAGGGCGCCATGGTGGAGGGCCCACTGCGTGAGGATGCAAAGACAGAGCAGGGGACCAGCTGGCCTATGGAGGATATAGGTGTGTCAGGAGACCAGGATGTGTGGGAACAAGGGCTGGGTGGTGATGCCTCGGTCCTGTGTGGGGACTGACTGTCTCAGAGGCCCAGGGGCACCAGGAGCCATGGCCCTGACAGGCCAGCCACTGAACACACCCCAGGCATCAGTGCTAAGCAATGAGGCCATAACAGCCTTGACCCCTCACAGTCCCACTGCCTGGCCTGCTGACCATGCGTGCATTGCCCACTTTGTCCACCAGGACCCTGTGGGGCAGTTCTAGGCTCGAGGCTCTGCTGGGACCAACCAAAGTTACCTGCTGGGACTAATCCAGGTGCAGCAGCACAGGCCTGAGAGTGCAGGGGTAGGGGTGGGGGTGGGGGCGCGGGGACCACAGCAGGAAGCTTCAGGAAACAGAGGATTCCAGGAAGACCCCGGTGGACTCAAAGCAGCGTCACCGAAGTCTGGCAAGGACTTAGGATTCTCATGGAATTGAGGCTGTGGGTCAGCCTTAGATGTCAACACCCTTCCGTGGATGACCTGGGGACCCACTCATGCTCCAGACACTCATCTTGCTGGCCTTGCCACAAGAGAGTCAGGAGTGTGGCCCCCCGGGAGGATTTCTGTGGCAGTGGATCCCCAGCCCGGGGCAAAGGGGCTGACTGGTATCCTGGAGACCACCATGGCAAAACCATGGTACCCCAAATAAGGACAGACAACATCACTGCCCTCCACACTGGGGAGCTCCAGATGCAGAGCAGACACCTGGAGAACCGATCCGGGACCTCTGAGACCAGAGACCTCCACACCAGAGACCTGCCAAACGGTGACCTCAGACCAGAGATCCCCAGAGGAGAGACCCCCATAACAGAAACGCCTACACCAGAAATTCCATACCAGGGCTCCAAAGAGAAGAGACCTATAGAGCAGGGGCTCTAGATGAAGGATCTGCAGCAGAGAGACTCATAAAATAGGGACCCTCACTAGGGACCCCCGGAGCAAGGGGTACCCAGGTGAGGCATTCTGTGCCAGGAGAGACCCAGGGCTCCCACAAACAAGTCTGTCCCCATTTTTCCTATAAAGAGAACCAATGGTCTTCCCCCACTCCCCCCCTGCATGAACATCTCAGGATGGCGTTGTCTATGGGCTCTGGCTCTGCTCTGGTCTGTGTCACTGGTGTCCTCCCGGGTGTGGACCCCCAAGACGCACTCTTGCAGGAGATGAGGCAACTTGAACACAGTGAGCACCTTCAGTGGGCACACAGGGGCGCAGGCGTGTTGGGACAGGCGGCTGTCAGGGCCCCCCGCCCCCCCCCCCCCCGCAGCCCTGCCCAGACAGAAGCCCTTTCCTCGGTATCTGGATGGAATCCTTCAAGAGCATCTTTAAATAAACAAAGCACAGAGAAAAGTGAGCTCCTAAATACAAGTCACATTAACATAGATTTCCATGCAGAAGCACAGCAGAGCTTGGCCTTTAGGCCTCCCATAGGCCTCCTCAAAGCCCTGCTCAAGCCTGGGAGTTTTAGAGGCCCAGGGGCACAATTACCTGGGCGATGCCCACACTGCCCCGGACACTCACCCCCACCTCCCCAGCCCCCTGGCCCCAGGCTATAGTCTCCCTCTTGGGAATGGGCACACCAGGCCTATGCACACACCTGGGCAAGAGAAGCAGCATGGGGACCCTCTACTTGCCCTGAGGTCTGTACCCCCAAACCCCAGGGGTTCCCTCTGGCAAAGCTTGAAGGATTGCCTTCCAGCCCCTCTCACTTCTTTTTTTTTTCTTTAAAGTTTATTTACTTCTTTTGAGAGATACAGAGACAGTGCAAGTGGGGGAAGGGCAGAGAGAATCCAAGCAAGTTCCACCCCATCAGCGCAGAGCCTGACAAGGGGCTCAAACCGACATAGCCGTGAGACCATGACCTGAGCCAAAAGCAAGAGTCAGACGCTTAACCAACTGAGCCACCCAGATGCCCCAGGCCCCTGCTACTTCTGAAGGGTTTTTTTTACCCCACTGGGGACACAGTGACCTTGTGGGGATGATCCCAGGGTCCTGTGTGACTGGGACAGAGGCAGGGAGAGCAGCACTGGGGTGGGTGGAGAGAGCCAGTCAGGCTGTCCTTGTTGTTGAAGGTGCCCTCCCGTCCCCCACCCCTTGCCACATGAGTGTCTATCTGGCCGAGAGCCCCTCAATTTGTCTAACACACTTAAACAGGGTGAGGTGAGCCCCCTGTAGTAGGACAAGGGGTGAGGAGGGTGGGAGCCTCTGATAGGTGAAGGCTGGAGTCCAAGGGACCTGCACCCCCAAGCCCCCCCAGACCATGCAGACAGTAGCCTCCAGATGGGACTGCACACTGCTGGGAAGAATGCTTCAGAACCAACAAATGACTGGATGGAGCTCCCCTTACACATCTGGGGCACTTCTGCCCTCTCCCTCCTACAGGCTGAGCCCAGGGCACCTCTGGCTCCTGCAATCTCTGTACCCTCCCCCGACAGGTGTCTCCTGGAAGCACAGTGCTGCTCCCTCAGCCTGAACATCCCCAGGAGCCCTCCCCACCACCTGCCTTCGACATACCAGTCAGTGCTTTTGATGTCCCGGGGCTGGGGCACTCAGGTTTGTTCTGAGGGTCAAGGGGATCATCCACATGATGAGGACCAGGGTTTCTCTCAGGCACAGAATTCCAAGAGCTCTGAAGGACGCTCCCGTCCCCGCTCCCTCCGCTCTTTGAGAGATTTCATGGTGGACATTTGTTTCCCTGTGTATAAGTGGCCTTCTTTCTGCCACAAGAGCCCTGAGGGGTTGTCTGCAGGACAGACCCCTGGGCCAGGGATCCATGAGGCCAGCGGCTGAACTGGGGGTCTGGGCAGTGGGGGTGCTGAGCACACTCCATAGGTCTTGGGAACATTTTCATGGGTTCTCTCAAGCTTTGCCCACTGAGTACTGACCCCCCAGGGGAGGTCCACAGTAATGGAGGGGTCCCCACCTGGTCGATCTCCCAGCACCCTTTGTCCAGCTGGCCTTCACCACGCTGCGGGGTGGTGGTGACAGGAAAGCAGGACAGAAGGAGGGAAAGACCGTGTTTCCTCTGGGGCAGAGAAGATCCCCATGGGAAGGCTTCTCTGGGAAGGACTGCTGATCCCCAGACCCTGCAGGGCCAGCCCATGGGTTCTCCTGATAGGACAGGACGTCATCTTCTGCAGACATTTCCTGTCTGTGCACAGAGAAGGTGAGGACGAGGAGAGTGTTGCATCCATTGTAGACAGCCCTGGGTGTAGACAGCTCTGGGCATGTGACTGTGCTGGGGAAAAACGGAGGTAGGCCTGGGGGATACCCCAGGGGCTGTTTAAGGAGGGCGGGACACAAGAGCTAAGGCCAGGCCCAGTCACCAGGACCAATGACCCTAAAGGCCCCCCTCAGCCTAGGGGGTGAGTGCTTCCCGAGAGCCCCCTGCTGATTTATGGTTCTCCAGGGTGGACAGAGTTATGGCTGCTAAGGCCTTGCTCCCTCCCTCTTCCTCCTCCCTGTTGGGGGTCGGTTGGGGTGGGGTGGCTCTCAGCTGGTTTCCAGATGGGCCTGATAGAGGGGGCATCTTGGGGTGGGAGGCCAGACACCTTGAGCAAAAGGACCTGGCCAGTGTCAGCTGGCCAGCCATAGCTGCCTTTGTCTCTCTCTGTGGTTGTCTCTGTCTCTGTCTCTGTCTCAGGCTCTGTCTCTGTCACATGCAGCCCCCCTTCCCCGAGGCAGCCTGGGTGGGTGGGAGTGGGAGCCGGTGATTTATCGCCTGCTGCCTGTCTTCCATCGGAAACGCCGGGGGTGGGCGCAGACGGTGCAGTGAGCTATGGGCCCCCAGGGCCCCGCCACCCACCCCAATGTTGTTGCTCTGTCTGGGCGGCGGGTGCACCCCACCCCGACGTGGCCAGGGCTTCGGGGGCCCCCAGACCTTCCCAGGGCCTCGTCCACGCGGGCCCCACTCAAGTCTCCGCCCACCGAGGGGCCGCCCCCCTCCCCAGGCTCCCCTTCATCTCCCCAGGCAGGAGGGGGCCCACGAAGGACCCGCACCCACTCCTCGCCCCCAGGTTGGTCGGGACGTGGCGAAGCGTCTGTTCCACTCCCCCTGGGGGGCTCCCATTCCACCATCCCCACCGGCTTCTTCCTTCTAGTCGCCCTCCACGCCACCGGCCACCACGCAGCCGCTCCGTCCAGCCCCGCCTCGGTGCACACAGCAGGGGCCCAATATATGTTTACGGAGCAAACAGGCGGCAGGAGTGCGGCTGGTGCACCTGAGCTGACACTCCCTCCGCCTGGCGGAAGAAGTCCCTTATCTTCCCTGTTGATGGGCTGTCAGCGACCCCGGGGAGGGGAAGGGAGAGGAAGGTAAAGGAGGGGAAGGGTGTAGAGGGGGCGCGCTCACCCCTCCCTGTCAGCGGCCACTTGATGCACCCTTCCCTGTTCCCGTGGGGTGTGCGACCTGTCGTCCGCCGTCTCGGCGATCCACCCCCACCAGCCTGGGCAAATCCGTCCTCTCCTGGCCTCTGTTCCTCTGCGGACCCTGGTTGTCTGCACGCCCAGGGCTCACCCACCTCGGCTGCCCTCGCCCCACGTGGGGGGTTTCCGCAGACCACGAGCGCCCTCTGGTGGCTCATTCGGGTCGCGGCGCGTGAGGGGAGAACCGGATGCCGATTTGGGGGCGGGAGGTCCTCAGCCGAGGCCGCAACCCATTTCACAGACAAGGACACGAAGATTGCCAGAGGGAGGTCACGGCTGTATCTGTCCCAGGAATGCCGTCTGGCCCTGCCGGGGCTTGTTCAGAGAGGCTGGGGGTGGGCAGTGATGTGGTCAGAGGACCCCTGGGCTGTAGGGCAAAGGACCCTGAATCAGACAGCTTGGGGGCTGCAGGTGTGGGGGGATGCGTAGTGCCTTGAGTGGCCACCGTTTTGTTCCCATCTGGAAGGAGAAGGAGTCTGAAACCGCAGAGAGGACCAGGCTGTCAGTGGGGAAGGAAGGGCCCCTGGGGCAGGTGTGGTGTCCATTAGATGGAGGACCACGCTGCGGGGAGGGGCATGGCAGGCCCTTGAGGTGGGGGTAGAGGTGTACATTCCCCCTCCCTGCACAGGGCCATTCAGGGGCGCTGAGCTGGGACCATCCACTTCCCCACACTCCTTGGAGGCCCCAGGGTCAGTGCATGGAGGGTCAGCTCAGGGTCACAAGTTGGGACCGGGGACTCCCAGGCAGCCCGGAAAAGATTCGCCAGGGAGGCCAGGCCAGCACCCTCTGTGGTCAGTACCTTGGGCAGAAGCCAATCTAAATCATGGAGAACTGACAAAAGAGAGAGAGAGTCTAGGAGGAACCATGGAATTCAGCTGCCCTATTTACCAGGGAGTAAGGAAGTTCTTCCTCAGGTCTGACCAGACTGTGACACCAGCCTCTTTCCTACATCAGAGGAGCTCCAGCTGCTTCTGCAGTTCCGGGCTCTCAGGGTTCCTTGTGCCCACCCTCTCAGAGGGACACAGCCCAGAAGCCCTCACACTTGTGGGCAGTGGGCCTGGGCTCCTGCTGACCCCTCCCCATAGTGTCTGCTGGAGCCTGGGCTCACAGCCCAGGAGGCTTCCTTCTCTTAGCTTGGGGTCACCTAAGACCCCCAGGCCATTTTCTCCTGAGCCCTACATTTGTTCCCTGAAGGCCTCAGTGAGGAGTAAGAGAGGAGTCCTAGGGGCTCTGCTTCCAGTGCAGCGTGGAGAAAGCTCAGGCCCAGCAGGAAGACCCCTCTCTGGCATCTGGTTTCCTCCTCTGGAAAGTGAGGGGGAACATCCCCTCCCTGTACCATGCTGGGACTGAGTTAGGCTGCCTGTGTACCTTGCTGTGACAAAGACTATTATCTCTGACCCCCACCAGGGGCTCTGGGTGTGCTGGGCCATCCCTGAGGGTGTGTGTGTGTGTGGGGGGGGGTTGGCAGTTCATTTGTACAAAAGGGGCCATCCCTGATGTAGTGATAAGGCCGGATGGCCGGCTGGACAGTTGGCCACAGCCCACAATGGGCCGGATGCCCCGCACCTGCCCACAAAGGAGGGGGTGGCTCCTGCCTCACGTCTGACCGGCAGCCCTGAGATAGCATCAGCCCAACCGGAGGGCCATCCATCTTGTCCCACAAAGACTGGGACAAAGGCCATGTCAGCGGCAGCCTCCCCGACCCGGTCAATGGGGGCCAGAGCCTTCCTGTGCCAGGCGCCCCAGGCCCAGGCCTGAGGCTTCTTGTCAGGGTCCTGTTTGGGTCCATGAAGAGTGGCCTTCATTGTTTACAGGGCCAGCCGGGTGGAGGCCCCACCCAGGGCGGGAATGGGACTCCAATATTGAGGAAAGTGTCAGCCCTTCATTTGGGCACCCTGGGTCCCTTGTTAGCAGCTTGTGCCACAGTGGGGCACCCTGGAGGAGTCCCAGGCCCTGGCTGCTCAGCCTGAGTTCAGGGGTGAGATAGGGGAGACCAGGGACCAAGGCTGGTCCGAGCGGTCAGAGGCACCTTCCCACGGGAAGTGGTGGTCAAGTGCAGAACATGATTCCAGACACTGTGCAACTCCCTGGTACCCACTCAACCCTGCAGGGACCTGCCTCACCTGTCCTCCAGAGGCTGAGCTTCTAATTCAGATGCCCAGGGAGTTCCAGGTGGGCCATCAGATTATTCTCACCACCCTGACCCATCCCTGACTGCCCTGAAATCTGCCCATCCACACTCCCAACAGTGCTCAGAGGCTCCTCACGGCCCCTCACTGACCCCCAGAGACCCCAACTCCAAACATCCTCTCTCTTTCTCTCAACCACACTGTCCTGCAGTGCCCTCGATGTCCCCACTGTCTTCACTGTCCAGTATCCTCATCGTCCCCGTGTCTTCACTGCCCCTCAGTGTCCTCACTGTCTCAACACTGTTTTCACTGTCCCCACAATGTCTTCACTACCCTATAATGTGGTCACTGTCTGAGTTCTTCTGTGCCTTCCGCTTGAACTCCTTTGAAAGTGAGTGGTCTGGGAGAGTCACTGATCCCGTGTTGGGTGTAGGAAGATGTGATGCATCCCCCTTGAATCACCTCCTAGGGCTTGTCCTGTGGTTTGGGAGGGGAATTTCCGGGTGGTGGGGCACAGAGACCAGTCAGATTGGGAGAAGGGTTTATTCTGCACTGGAGTTTGGTGTGGGGAACCTCGCAGGGGCTGGGCTGCAGCTCACCCCCTTGACCCGCCTAAGCGTCCTGGGCTTTGGCTCGCCTCGCTGCAGAGGGGTGCGTGTGGCCCGGGGCCCGCAGGGGGGTGGTGGGGTCTGGAAGACTGTGCCCAGGCGGAGGACGAGCCCCGGTCCGGGTCAGGGCGAGGGCTCCTTGGAGCAGGGTCCTGTCGGGCTGGCACGCCCGCGTCGCTCAGCGCCTCTCAGGACTACTCGTAGAACTCGCTGGCTCCGGCCGTCTCCGCCACGAGCGGGGCGGTCAGCGACAACGGGTGCGCGGCGCGGGCGCGGGCGCGCAGCCGGCGCAGGCGACACAGCAGCAGCAGCAGCAGCAGCGCGTGCAGGAGCCCGAGGCCGAGCAGCAGGAGCTGCGCTGCCAGCGCCCCCCAGCAGAGCGCGCCCGGCGCACAGGCGGCGCGCAGCTCGTCTTCCGCCAGGTACGGCAGCAGGCGGCCGCGCAGCGCCGGGGGCGCGGCGCAGCGCAGGTCGCGGTAGGGCGCGTGCTCGGGCCGGCCGGCCAACCAGGCGCGCAGTGGCACCAGGCGGCAGTCGCAGCGCCAGGGGTTGCCGCCCAGGTGCGCGACGCGCAGCACGGGCAGCGAGTCCAGCAGCCCCGGCGGCAGCGCCGTCAGATTGTTGCCCGTCAGCACCAGTTCAGTCGTGTCCGGCGGGAAGGCGGCGGGCAGCGAGGCCCATGTCAGCCCGCGGCGCCCGCAATCCACGCGCGTCCCCGCACAGCCACACGGCGCGGGGCAGCCCGCGACTGGGCGGCTGGGCGGCGCTAGCAGCAGGAGCAGCAGGCTCAGCGCCCGGCGCGGCCCTGCAAGGGAAGCGCCGCAGTGAGCCTGGTGGCCTGTGTGGCACCTGAGCGGGTCCCTGTACACCCCAGGGCGCTGGGCCCGGCCCGGGCCCCGGAGACCCGAGCCCCGCCTTACCCGAAAGCCTCTCCACCTCGACCATCCGCGCGCTGACTGGAAGTCCGCCCTAAATCTCCCTACTGCAGCCCAGATGACTGCAGCGCCTCCCAACCCGACTCTGCTCAAGGAGCGCAGTCCCGGGCCTGCCTGACCCCAAACTCACCGGAGCCCATGGCGAGAGGATGGTGACCTGGCTTGTTCTGGAGCGCTAAGCGTTGGCTGGAGAGCCAAGTGATAATGCCGCCCCGCCCCTGCCAGGCCCCAGCAACCCCGGCCAAACCGACCACAGCGCTGCCACCCGCCAGAAATAACCCGGAGGCCCAGTAGACAGACGCTGCGGCCCCAGATAGAGCGCTATCACCGACGCTCGCAGGCTACCAGGGCTTCCGCCCCCCACCAACCCAGGGGAGCAGGGATCACTCAGACACCGCTGCGACTTCACCAACATTGTTCTCCTGTCACCAGGACAGGATGCAGCATTCACAACTGAACAAAACTGGAGACTGGGATTGGGGGGGGAAGGTATCATGCTGGGGGTGGGGGAGGAATGGACTAGGCAACCCAGGGCAACAGTGCTGCTGGGGAGAAAGGACCTCCAGCCACAGGCAGGGAATGGCAGTCTAGGGGTGGGGGGTTCCCAGGTTGCCCAGCACCCACTGTTCCTGGAGCCCTCAGGCCAGGCCACAGCCCTAGATGAGGAGTTTGGGCAATTGCAGGCATCCCTGCCCCACCAGCCCCGGGAGATCCTTGCCTGCAGCCAGCTGCTCTCCTTCGGTCTGGAGGGATCCTAAGCGCTTCTGTTGCCCAACCTGCCACTGAGCTACCCAGTGAGGGGTGAGGAGGTAGGGAAGGACTGGCCCACCTCGGCACAAAGTGAGGCCTCAGCGTAAGCTGGGTGGCCCGAGGGAGGGGGCACATGAGGGTTCCCAGGTCCACTCTGTGGCACTGGGGTGGAGAAATAGACCTGGGATGCCGAGGATCTGCTCCCCTATTCTGCCTTGTTTTACCCCCCTACCTGAGTAGGGCCTGGAGTCGGAGTTCATGACCTTCTGGGGCAGGGGTAGATCTCAAAAGTCATGGCCCAAATTAGCTCCTGTTCCCCCGAGGCCAAAGAGGGCCAGCTGTGGGAGCTGCTGTCCAGGCCCCTTGGAAGCAGATACAAATAAGGGGAGGGACTGGTGCTGAGAATAAATTAGGGTTGTTTGGGGGCTATGAGCCTGCATCTCTGGGTCAGGTTGGGAATAGTCGGGAACAGTCCTGGTCTGGACCATTCCAAGACTGGTGTTGTGCCCAGGTCTGTTGGAGATCCAGATTTATTCCAGGGTGGAGTCCAGGCCAGTTGGGGTCCAGGGACGGGAAGGGCCAGCCTGGAAACTGGCAGTATATCCATGGCAATGTGGGGCTGGGTTGGGGTCACTGGTCCTGCATCTGCTGCTTCATCTTCTGCAGCATCTCCTGCATGCGCCTTAGCTGGAGGTGAGACGGGAATAGCAGAAGGTAGAGTGACAAACGTGATAGGAGGGGCTGGACCCCCACCCCCACCCCTTCTCCTCCCCTGTGGCCCCACTAACCTCCTCATCCTTCATCCTGATGAGCTTTTCTGTCTCAGCATCCGGGGTAGGCAGTGGTAGGATGGGGATGGGGCTCTCCATGCGGCTGTCCTGGGTCAGTTTGCTGTGGGGTGGACAAGAAGCACAGTTTGTCTGACCCCCAACACTACCGAGGCTCTGCCCTCCTGAGCTCCCACACTGTTGGGTCGGCTCTGGGAAGACAAGGTGCAGGGTGGGGGGCCTACTTGGGAGTCGGGGCAAAGTTCAGATCTGGGAAGGCAGCAAGGATCAGCCCTCTGTTAGGGAGCCTTGGCTGGGAACATGAGGTGCACGATCCAGGTCCGGGTCAGAGCTGCGCACCTGGTCATCTGCTGGATGCAGTGCGCGCGATAGTTCTCATAGTGCACGTCGCATGTCACGTCCTTCAGATCATGCATGTGTGTGCGGATCAGCATGTTGCGAAGCTTCACAAAGTCGCAGTGTGCCTGGTTCTCCACTGTGGGGCAAGAGCGGGTGTTGGGTGGGTGCAGGCCCGGGGGAGCCACCCCACTCCCTCTGTCGCACCCCATGCCTGAACTCACCCTCCACGATCCCCCAGGGGTACAGTCGCCCCCGGACCCGCTGCCCCTTGGCCTCCACCACTGTGTTGCTGCCGATAACCGCGAAGGGTGCACTCTCCTGGGAAGGGCAGGTACAAGGGCTCGCGCCCAGTTAGTGTGAGTGTGGGCTTAGTGGCTGAAGAGGGACATGGGCACTCGGCACCTGGTCGCTCCTCCAGTAACACTATCAACAGCCCCTCCCCAAAGAGATCCTGGGGTTGCCCAACCCTTGTGGCTTCTCTGAAGCCAGAGCTGGCATGGCTTATACCCGTGGCACAGGGTATGTGCCCAGCCAGGCATATCCTCCCCTTCTGACACCATCCCCCATCAGGAAGTGCTCCATTCAGCTACCATCGCCATCCCTCCCTCCCCAGAGCTGAGCCCCTGCCTCCTGTTACTGATGCTGACTTAGGCTGGGGCCAAGGGCTCCACCCTGCTCTTGGCCCAGTGGCTGCCTATCCCGTGCCTTAGGCTTGGTTATTGCCACTCTAGATCCCGGGGCACCCAAAGCAACAACCACTCTCTGGAGCTCAGAATTCTGGGAGCCAGGGCACACACAGGCTTATGGCCATCAGGCCAGACCCTTCTGCTCGTGACCCATTGGAAGAAGACTGAGGAGCAGGGTCAGGGTGGAGGCCTGGCCAGGACTGTGCCTTTGGGTCCTGGCAAGTGCTCCATGACACACTAACCACACGGGGCCCAAACTGCACAAGCCAGTGGGGACATGAGTGACTGTACCCCGCCCCCACCCCCCCACCTCACCCCAGGTGGAGGGGCTCTACTGCCCAGACAAAAGACTCTTTCCCCCACCGGGTTGGACCTGGATGCTTGATGCCATGTAAACTGACCTCCAGTTCCCTCCTCTGCCACCCCAGGCCGCTCACCTTCAGTTCCCGATCCTGCTGCTTGAAGTCCTCATCCTCGTCAGAGTCACATTCAGGGAACTGGTACACGTGGATCCCAAACTTGTCAATCTCCTCCCGGATCTGTGGCAGGGCAAGGGCTGTCAGATTTGAGGCTGGCCAGGGACCCGGGGCCAGGTGCGCTGGCACCCAGGATCAGCACACTTGGTGTTCTGGGTCCTGGAGACTTAGCCCAGGCCCAGTTGCCAGGCTCACCCGCTCCTTCAGCTTCCGGATCTCGCTGGGGACGAGACAGTCAGCTTTGGCGATGAGGGGCACAATGTTCACCTTCTCATGCAGAGCCTTCATGAAACCCACATCCACTGGCCGCAGCCTGCAGAGAGCATCCAGGGGTGGAGAGGGGCATGGTGGGGGTGGTGGGGGTGGTGGGGGCACAGAGAGAGGGTGGGATGGGCTCAGGGAGGGCATGGTTGTGAGGGCACAGGCAGAAGATAAGCAGTGACAGGTGCAGCCAATGGGGAACCATGGAGGCGGGTCCCACCCCCTACCCTGAGCCTGTTCCCAGGACATTCACGCACCCGTGTCCAAAAGGGGAGATGAAGTAGAGGCAGCAGTGCACACGGTTGTCTTGGATGTTCTTGCGGTTGAGGCCACTCTCGTCACGAAAATACTGCTCAAACTGCTGGTCCACGTAGTCGGTGATGGGCTTCCAGCTGCAGGTAGGCAGGAGGGTCGGTGAGGCCAGAGGGGACACTGGATCAGCCTAGACACAGACTGTTCCCCAGCCAGGCTTTCCTCACCACTCAGAGTTGTTGACAGCATCCCCGAAGCCCGGTGTGTCTACAATGGTGAGCTTCAGCTTGACCCCCTTCTCCTCAATGTCCACCGTATGCTTCAGGATCTCTACCGTTTGGCTGATGCGCTCTGTGGGTGTCGGGGCATCGTTTGCAGGGGTCTCTCCAACTCTCAGACCCCACCCCCACTGGGCAGCCAGAACCCTTGTTCTCATCCATTCTAGCATTTAGCCCTGGCCTCATGGCCTGACTGTGGTCTGGGCCACTCCTCCTGGACCCTGAACAGGAGAGACCCACGCTGTGGGGAGAGAGGAGCAGGGTCTGGACCCAGAAGGGACCCCTTTGAAGGGTCACACAGCAGAGGATGGGGAACCAATGCCAGGGCTGCATAGGGCCCACTCACCCTCGGCACTGAGCAGCTTCCGGTCCTTGTACAAGTCGGTCAGGAAGAGGCTGTGGACCAGCGTGGACTTCCCCAGGCCCGACTCACCTGCCAGCAGGTACAGTGAAAGAGTCAGGTTAAGTCTGGGACCCCTCTGACAAAGCCTAGCTGGCTATGGCCCAACCCACCCGACCTGGGAGTCCAGCCCACTCACCCGCCACCATAAGAGTGAAATCGAAGCCCTTCTTCACAGACTTCCGGTGCACCTGATTGGGCAGTGTGGCGAAGCCCACGTACTGCTTGTCGATATCCTGGGGGGCAGGGGCAGGGCAAGTCAGGAGCAGGCTTGGATTCCTGGGGCAGTCCGATGCCCTGTTCTCTACCCAGCTCAGACATGGGCAGCAGAGGGCAGAGTCCTCTGTGTGGGGAGTTTCAATGGCAGAAAGGGGTGAGGGCCTGTGAGCAAAGACCTGGAGCTGGGAAAGCAGGTAAGGGGGTGACAGGCATCCTTGCCCCCGCCTCAGTGAGGGGCTTTGCAGGGACCTGAGAATGTGTCTGTGTGTGTAGAGTTTAGGATGCCTGGCTGCAGTAGTCCTAGGCTGGGTCTTCCCTTGGGCGGTGGGCAGAGGGCACCAGGACCCAGACCCCTCACACACATCCAAGGCCCTCCATAGGCAGGAGAAGCCCCCTGGCCTCAATACTCACCCCTCCTGAGTGTACCAGGGGGTGG
Source organism: Prionailurus bengalensis (assembly GCF_016509475.1). Classification (NCBI taxonomy): domain Eukaryota; kingdom Metazoa; phylum Chordata; class Mammalia; order Carnivora; family Felidae; genus Prionailurus; species Prionailurus bengalensis. The sequence continues at coordinate 28,088,024 of NC_057356.1, forward strand.
GAGGCCCCATCTGGCCACCATCCAGCCGCGGGGGTGGCTGGCTGCTGCTACCAAGGCGGAGCAAAGGCTATTTATAGACAGCGGCACCAAGCCTCCCCCACCCTCGGGGTCCCAGCGCCCAGTCAGGTGGACCCTGGCCCTGCCGGTCCCTGTCACGTCCCAGAACCCCTGGGACCGGGACCCGGCAGGCACACACACGCTGACCCACATTCCACTCCCCTCTCCACACACACCTTGAGCCGCCTCTGGGCCTGGGTCCGCGGTGACAGCAGCTGTTCCACCAGGCGGTCCTGGGGCGCTGCCAGCGAGTCCATCGCTGCGTTTGGACCCCAGACCGGGTCAGACCCACAGGGGCAGGGCTTTCAGGAGGGACTTACAGGCGGTACTGCCCTGAAGCTCTGTTCTCGCCCCCGTTTTACAGACGCGGGAATTGAGGCCCAGGGAAGGGACGTTGCCCACCCGCGGTGTGGCTGACCCCAGAGGCCACGCGGGCCATGCCTCTGCCAATGCGGACCCGCCCCGAGCCGCGCGCGCGGTCTCAGCCACAGGCAGGCCCGGCTCCCGCACCGAACCAGAGGCGGGGCCTCGCGGGCGCTGGCAGGCGGGGCGGGCGGGGAAAAAGACCGCCCCACCCGCACGGTCGCCGGGAAACGGTCTCTTGGAAATTGGGCCGCGGGCGGAGCCACCGGAAGGCTGCTTCGGGGGGCAGGGCCCAGCATAGGCGCGCATAGGCACGGAGGCGGAGTCCCGCTGCCGGACGGGTGGCCTCTGTCCGGGCGTCTCGACCACCCGGCTGGGAGGGTGGGGAAGCCAGGGCCCACCTAAGGGCCCTAGGGGGCAGGGTTTGTGGCCGCCCCGCGTCTCGCCCCCTCCAGGTGCAGCGCGGCTTTCATCCGCCAGAGGGCGCCGGGAGAACGCTCCCGGGACCTATGCGCACCCACGCGGGAAGCGGCCTCTCTCCCTCCTTCTCTCCTCGTAGAATTGGCCCGGAAACCTCCCGGCGGTGTCGCGGAGTCCTAACTATCCACGGCCACACCCCTCCTTGTACGCTCCCTCCCCCCTCGTATGTTATGTGTGTGATGGGAGCAGGAGTGTTCTGGACTGGTGTGGCCCTTCCAGACACGTGGGAACTGGGAGGGGGCAGAGCCCACCTCCCCAGCCTGGACCCACCTCCCCTTCGCCCGGGGTTGAAGGGGCTCAAGTGCTCAGTTAGAGCACCAGAGGCCTACCCACCCTACCTCCGGGAAACTTGGAAGTTGCAGCCAGCCAGCACTGGCCACAGCTGCCCCCAGACCACTTCTGCCAGCCAAAGTGGGGGGATGGTGTGTAGAGTGAACTTACCCCCTCCCCATCATTTGTCTCCCTGTCAGCCTCCTCGCCTGCTCTGATCCACAAGATGGACCCACGAGGGCTGGAAAGCTCAAGCCGGTATAGCTCTCACCCCCTGTGACCACCCGAGGGGCCACAGGCCTCTCCTGGGCACCAAACCCTTCCTCACCCCTCTCTCCAGGACCCTACCAGAATCGGAACCAGCCAGCCAGGCAGGAGGGAGGCTTGGAAAGGAGCTGCAACAAGAACAGACATACTTCTTGGACTGTGTATCAGTGGGGATAGGCGGCCCCCCAGCTCTTCCCCACCTTGGTTCTCCCTTCTTGGCTCCCCTGGTTGAGGGGCCTCTGTCCATTTGTCCAGGCTCATGATGCTGCTGTGGGGCCTGGAGGCCCCTGGCACCTGGGGAGGAGGGGTGGGCCCACAGCTGGGAACAGGAGAGTCTTTCATCCAGAGGAGAGCAGGGGGAAGCCACAGGGCACCTCCCTCAGCTCTCCCAGCTGGGCCCTCAGTCCTTGCCCTGAGAAAGCCTCCACACTGGCCCAGCCCTCTGCCATGTGGACCTGTAGGAAGTGTCTGGGCCAAGTCCCACCCAATCTCCACCTGTAGGTCCACTAGAGACACAGCCCCTCAGCCTAGCCCCCCTGCCAGACAGGCTGGCATCTCAGGCTCAGGGCATCTCCAAGACAGACACACCTGGGTCTACGCCTTAGCACTTCACAGCTGGGTGTCTAATGGAGCTTGTCACTCTCAGACTGCCTCAGTTTCTCCACTGATAAGGCACAGCCTCTGGGGAGGCCCAGGTCAGAAGGGCAAGAGTCAGGAGGGTGACATGTCAGGAGGGAAAGGGTCTCACTCCCAGCTCCTGCCCCTGCACCCAAACTCACCCAGACAGGGCCTGTGGATTCCCTGGGGGAGCTCCAGGGAAGGGGCCCTGCCACCCCCTCTCTCTGCCCATGAAGTACAACAAATATTTCTCAGGGCTTCCTGAGCTGTAGACACAGCTGCGCCCACCTCCTCCCGGTGCCTGAGACTCTCGAGGCATTTCCATTCTTAGAATCACTGGAGTCAGCTCTGGAAGCAGCCACCAGAGCCAATAGAGCCCCCATCACTGCCCGAGACAAGGTGGGGGCCAGAGGATGGGGGCACGGAGGGCCACCAGAGCACCCCCCACCCTCTTTCATAGTGTGGATAGCTCACCAACACCAAACAATATTAACAGTGAAACTACCATATTCTTCAAGCTCCCCCCCCCCCCCCCCGCCCCGGATCCTCGGGGAGCCTGTCCCAAAGACCTGGCTCCTTGGCTTTGTTCCTGGGGCTCCCCCTCCACCTGCATGGTGCCCTCTCCCTCTGGTCTGAGGGGTAGGGGACAGGTGAGGCTGGCTCCTAACTGACCTTGAAGGATGGGCAGACACAGGTCTGACGGGGCTCACACCTCAGCAGGAGGGAGTCCCTGTTGGTGCTAGGCAGCAGCTGCCTGGCCCAGTAACTCCAAGGCCCAGGAGAAGCTGTGGGGGCTGGTCTCCCGGGCCTTCTCTCTCTCTCCTTCAAACAATAGCCTGGCAGCATGTGTCCCTGCGTCTCAGGCATTGTCTGACCTGCCTTGATAGGAAGACAGCTCCTGGCCCGGGCTCCCTGGAGAGGCCCTTGCCAGCAGGTTGAGGTTGAGGGGCCCCTCCCCAAGAGCCTCACCTGTCCCAGGGTGGGGCGTGTCCCTGCCAGGAGACTGGCACCTGGCAGCCAGTGACTCCCAGCCTCCACCCCACCTGCTGGGCCGCACCCTGGGCCAGGACTTCGGGGTTCTACCCAGCATCTACCCACTGTGTGAATTCCTATCTCTGACGAGGAGTGCCAAGGCCACCTTGGTGCCAGAGTTAGGCCAAGAAAATCCCCCAACATGACTGAGCTCAAGCCAGAAAGGCCTCCAGCAGGGCCCCAGAGCCCCCTGCCCATCTGGTTACCCATCCCCACCCCACTCTCAGGATCTTCCAGCTCTGTTTAACCCCAGCCTCAGCTGGGTTTCACAGTGGGTGCCCAGGTCAGCCTCCTGTCATGTCCTGCATTCCCTGAGTGGGGGCCAGGCCAGCCCCTGTGGGAGGCCACAAGCCTATTTGTACCCACTAGGTTGGAAGACCCATTCTGGGCACAGGGATGACTCAGACCAGGCCTTAGAGGCTCCCAGTCTGGGGAAGAGGTCTGGCCACAGATCAGCCCACTCAAATTGGTGTGTGGGGAGAAGAGACATAAGATGCACAGGAGTGGGGTGGGGCTGCTTAGGGTCTAGGTGCTGGCTGGTGGATACAGACCCCTCCCCTAGCCTGTGGCCTGCGGTGAGGGTGGCCTCACTCAGGACCCCCAACACGAGGCCTAAGGCCAGTTCAGGGAGAATACACTGGCACTGGACCATTGGGAGACACCCGGCCCATCCCCCCATCCTGGGAGGGGCACCCCTGCTGTAAGGGTCAGGGGTCAGGCCCCCAGGGGCCCAGTGCCCACTCCTCCCCTCTGTAGCCCCTGGCGCGGCGGCACTGCCCCAGCTGACAATCGGTTATCGCGACAGGGCGGGATGACGGCCGGCGGGGGCGGGGTCGCGCCTGGGCGCCGGCGGCGTTGGTGGCACAATGGGTGACAGCCGGCCGCGGGGGGAGCGGCGGCGCGCACGTACCTGCTTGTCCTCTGCGGGGTCGGGGTCGGGTCGGGGTCCGGGTCCGGGCCGGCGGGCGGGGGAGAGACGGAAAGACACGGTGAGAGGCGGGCGGGCGGCGGGGACAAAGGCGCGCGCGGGCGCGCGGGCAGGCGCCGGGCTCACCTGGGGTCGCCAGCTTGCTCTTGTACCGCAGGCCTGTGCTCATGGTGGCCGCCGGCGGGGGGGACGGGCGGCGGCGGGCGCGCGGGCGGGGCGCGGCGACGAGCGGCGGAGGCCGAGGCCAGGCTGCGGGGTGACCGGCCCCTCCGCGCCGCCGCCGCCCGCCCCGCCCGCGCGCCCGCCAGCCAATCGGCGCCCGCCGCGCCCACGCACGACCCGGCGCGGCCGGCGGGGGCGGGGACCCAGGCGCCCCCCAACGGCCCCGCGCCCGCCGCCTCCCGGCGACGCCCTCGCTCACAGCCGCAGGCCAGCGCCCCGGGAACCCGGCGACGCCCACGATGCCCCAGCCCACGGCAAGGCGGCTGCCCGACTCCCGCCACACCTCGCGTCTCCCATGCCCAGGCCTGGACTCTGCCTGCCTAGCTCTCGCTCTCGAGGGACCCCAGTCGGTGCCTCAGCCTCTGACCTTCCCACCGTGTGGCTCTTCCGTAAGACCTTGCCCCCAGGGACTGGTGGCCTCCTGCCAGCCGCTCCTCACCTCACCATGGACGATGGAGGTGCTGGCCTGTGGAGTCCTGCTCCTGGCCACAGCAGGAGAGGTGATGGTCACCCCAAGGAAGGCCGGATGCCCGGTGCAGGGCCGGTGCCCCAGCTTCCCTCCTGCAGCCTGTTCAGTGCTGTGCACATCTGCTCTGGGAGGAGACACCTAGGCAAGCTGCAAAGTCCAAGCCCCTGGGCAGTTGTCCCTCTTCTCTTTTTCTGGCTTATTTTCTGGGATTATTTCTAAAGAGTAACCGAGCTGACATCTGGGACAGGACGGACCGACCTCAAGCCTGCCTGCTCCCCCACTCCCCACCCCAGCTGTACACCCTCTGCTCTGCAGATGGCAGCCAGAACTGCTACCACCCTGAGAAGGGGGGCAGGGAGATCTCGGCCTCCTGTGCTAGAGGCCAGTCAGTGGCACTGAAGGCAGGGCCAGGGCCTGCACCCCATTTACAGATGGGGAAACTGAGGCCCCAGACCTTCAGTGATTGGCAAGATTCTCAAGCATGAGTGCCTCCTGTCTTCCGTCACTATCACACTCCCAAGTACCTTTGGCTTCCCTGGAGTGCTCTCAGATGTCATATCTGGAGTCTTTGGTCCCACAGAAAGGACAGGCAGACCTGTGGTCACCAGCTCCCCCAATGACAGCCCCCTTAGGAGGAAATGGCCTGCTGTACCTTCCACACTCAGGAAGCGCTCCTTTCTCCCTAGCCCCTTGTGTGCCCCTGGGTCCTCCTCCATCTCTGAATCACCAGCACCTAGCACAGAGTTGTTTGCTCAGAAAATGAAAAAGCCATGTAAGCAGCAGCATTGCTCTGCAAAATTCTGTGTCAAACACCCATTTCCCCCTCCACTGGGACCTCCACGTAGTCCAGAGCTGTGACCAGTGTGGGGACACTCCACCGCTCAGACCCCTCATCCAAAGCCTCAGGGCCAGATGTGTTTGGAATTCAGAATTTGTCATATATCTCATACAGTACATGATACCTCATTGGAGCCGGCTGCAGCTGCTGGTAACCAAACACATTAAGATGTTTGTAGTGGAGGGGTACCAGGGTAGCTCAGTAGGTTAAGCGTCCGACTGCAGCTCAGGTCATGCATGATCTCTTGGTCTGTGAGTTCGAACCCCGTGCTGGGCTCTGTGCTAACAGCTCAGAGCCCGGAGCCTGCTTTGGATTCTGTGTCTCCCTCACTCTCTACCCCTCCCCCACTTGTATTCTGTCTCCGTCTCTCTCGAAAATAAATAAACATTAAAAAAAAAAACTTTTAAAGATGTTTGTAGTGAAATGAGGGGTGTCCAGGTGGCCCAGTCGGTTAAGCGTCCAACTCTTGATTTTGGCTCAGGTTGTGATCTCACGGGTTTGGGCTCTGTGCTGACAGCATGGAGCCTGCGTGGGATTCTCACTCTCCCCCTCTCTCTCTGCCCGTCTCCCGCTCACAATCTCTCTCTCTTAAAATAAATACATAAACAAACAAACAAACAAACAAACATTTAAAAAAGGTGTCGGTAGTGAGGTGCGACTATTCACATGAACTGGAATTAATAAAGGCCATAACACATGGTTACACATCAGCCCAGGGCTGCCTTTGTTACAGAGTTTCGAACACTTTAGGTTTCAGAGCTTTGGGGGAATTTGGAATTGGGGATAAAGGAATGCAGCAGGGAGGGAACACTTGAAGTGATAGGCAGGACTTCTGAATCTTCCTCAGCTCCGACAGGCTTGGTGGAAACCCCGTCTGAGGGGGCCTGAAGCTTTGCAAAATGGTTGAACTGGTCAGTGAAAACTGGCACTTGGACCTTTGGTATGAATTGACCCATGCAAGCCTCCGGGACCTCTGAGACCAGAGACCTCCACACCAGGGACCTGCCAAACGGTGACCTCAGACCAGAGATCCCCAGAGGAGAGACCCCCATGGCAGAAACGCCTACACCAGAAATTCCATACCAGGGCTCCAAAGAGAAGAGACCTATAGAGCAGGGGCTCTAGATGAAGGATCTGCAGCAGAGAGACTCATAAAATAGGGACCCTCACTAGGGACCCCCGGAGCAAGGGGTACCCAGGTGAGGCATTCTGTGCCAGGAGAGACCCAGGGCTCCCACAAACAAGTCTGTCCCCATTTTTCCTATAAAGAGAACCAATGGTCTTCCCCCACTCCCCCCCTGCATGAACATCTCAGGATGGCGTTGTCTATGGGCTCTGGCTCTGCTCTGGTCTGTGTCACTGGTGTCCTCCCGGGTGTGGACCCCCAAGACGCACTCTTGCAGGAGATGAGGCAACTTGAACACGGTGAGCACCTTCAGTGGGCACACAGGGGCGCAGGCGTGTTGGGACAGGCGGCTGTCAGGGCCCCCCGCCCCCCCCCCCCCCCCCCCCGCAGCCCTGCCCAGACAGAAGCCCTTTCCTAGGTATCTGGATGGAATCCTTCAAGAGCATCTTTAAATAAACAAAGCACAGAGAAAAGTGAGCTCCTAAATACAAGTCACATTAACATAGATTTCCATGCAGAAGCACAGCAGAGCTTGGCCTTTAGGCCTCCCATAGGCCTCCTCAAAGCCCTGCTCAAGCCTGGGAGTTTTAGAGGCCCAGGGGCACAATTACCTGGGCGATGCCCACACTGCCCCGGACACTCACCCCCACCTCCCCAGCCCCCTGGCCCCAGGCTATAGTCTCCCTCTTGGGAATGGGCACACCAGGCCTATGCACACACCTGGGCAAGAGAAGCAGCATGGGGACCCTCTACTTGCCCTGAGGTCTGTACCCCCAAACCCCAGGGGTTCCCTCTGGCAAAGCTTGAAGGATTGCCTTCCAGCCCCTCTCACTTCTTTTTTTTTTCTTTAAAGTTTATTTACTTCTTTTGGGAGATACAGAGACAGTGCAAGTGGGGGAAGGGCAGAGAGAATCCAAGCAAGTTCCACCCCATCAGCGCAGAGCCTGACAAGGGGCTCAAACCGACATAGCCGTGAGACCATGACCTGAGCCAAAAGCAAGAGTCAGACGCTTAACCAACTGAGCCACCCAGATGCCCCAGGCCCCTGCTACTTCTGAAGGGTTTTTTTTACCCCACTGGGGACACAGTGACCTTGTGGGGATGATCCCAGGGTCCTGTGTGACTGGGACAGAGGCAGGGAGAGCAGCACTGGGGTGGGTGGAGAGAGCCAGTCAGGCTGTCCTTGTTGTTGAAGGTGCCCTCCCGTCCCCCACCCCTTGCCACATGAGTGTCTATCTGGCCGAGAGCCCCTCAATTTGTCTAACACACTTAAACAGGGTGAGGTGAGCCCCCTGTAGTAGGACAAGGGGTGAGGAGGGTGGGAGCCTCTGATAGGTGAAGGCTGGAGTCCAAGGGACCTGCACCCCCAAGCCCCCCCAGACCATGCAGACAGTAGCCTCCAGATGGGACTGCACACTGCTGGGAAGAATGCTTCAGAACCAACAAATGACTGGATGGAGCTCCCCTTACACATCTGGGGCACTTCTGCCCTCTCCCTCCTACAGGCTGAGCCCAGGGCACCTCTGGCTCCTGCAATCTCTGTACCCTCCCCCGACAGGTGTCTCCTGGAAGCACAGTGCTGCTCCCTCAGCCTGAACATCCCCAGGAGCCCTCCCCACCACCTGCCTTCGACATACCAGTCAGTGCTTTTGATGTCCCGGGGCTGGGGCACTCAGGTTTGTTCTGAGGGTCAAGGGGATCATCCACATGATGAGGACCAGGGTTTCTCTCAGGCACAGAATTCCAAGAGCTCTGAAGGACGCTCCCGTCCCCGCTCCCTCCGCTCTTTGAGAGATTTCATGGTGGACATTTGTTTCCCTGTGTATAAGTGGCCTTCTTTCTGCCACAAGAGCCCTGAGGGGTTGTCTGCAGGACAGACCCCTGGGCCAGGGATCCATGAGGCCAGCGGCTGAACTGGGGGTCTGGGCAGTGGGGGTGCTGAGCACACTCCATAGGTCTTGGGAACATTTTCATGGGTTCTCTCAAGCTTTGCCCACTGAGTACTGACCCCCCAGGGGAGGTCCACAGTAATGGAGGGGTCCCCACCTGGTCGATCTCCCAGCACCCTTTGTCCAGCTGGCCTTCACCACGCTGCGGGGTGGTGGTGACAGGAAAGCAGGACAGAAGGAGGGAAAGACCGTGTTTCCTCTGGGGCAGAGAAGATCCCCATGGGAAGGCTTCTCTGGGAAGGACTGCTGATCCCCAGACCCTGCAGGGCCAGCCCATGGGTTCTCCTGATAGGACAGGACGTCATCTTCTGCAGACATTTCCTGTCTGTGCACAGAGAAGGTGAGGACGAGGAGAGTGTTGCATCCATTGTAGACAGCCCTGGGTGTAGACAGCTCTGGGCATGTGACTGTGCTGGGGAAAAACGGAGGTAGGCCTGGGGGATACCCCAGGGGCTGTTTAAGGAGGGCGGGACACAAGAGCTAAGGCCAGGCCCAGTCACCAGGACCAATGACCCTAAAGGCCCCCCTCAGCCTAGGGGGTGAGTGCTTCCCGAGAGCCCCCTGCTGATTTATGGTTCTCCAGGGTGGACAGAGTTATGGCTGCTAAGGCCTTGCTCCCTCCCTCTTCCTCCTCCCTGTTGGGGGTCGGTTGGGGTGGGGTGGCTCTCAGCTGGTTTCCAGATGGGCCTGATAGAGGGGGCATCTTGGGGTGGGAGGCCAGACACCCTGAGCAAAAGGACCTGGCCAGTGTCAGCTGGCCAGCCATAGCTGCCTTTGTCTCTCTCTGTGGTTGTCTCTGTCTCTGTCTCTGTCTCAGGCTCTGTCTCTGTCACATGCAGCCCCCCTTCCCCGAGGCAGCCTGGGTGGGTGGGAGTGGGAGCCGGTGATTTATCGCCTGCTGCCTGTCTTCCATCGGAAACGCCGGGGGTGGGCGCAGACGGTGCAGTGAGCTATGGGCCCCCAGGGCCCCGCCACCCACCCCAATGTTGTTGCTCTGTCTGGGCGGCGGGTGCACCCCACCCCGACGTGGCCAGGGCTTCGGGGGCCCCCAGACCTTCCCAGGGCCTCGTCCACGCGGGCCCCACTCAAGTCTCCGCCCACCGAGGGGCCGCCCCCCTCCCCAGGCTCCCCTTCATCTCCCCAGGCAGGAGGGGGCCCACGAAGGACCCGCACCCACTCCTCGCCCCCAGGTTGGTCGGGACGTGGCGAAGCGTCTGTTCCACTCCCCCTGGGGGGCTCCCATTCCACCATCCCCACCGGCTTCTTCCTTCTAGTCGCCCTCCACGCCACCGGCCACCACGCAGCCGCTCCGTCCAGCCCCGCCTCGGTGCACACAGCAGGGGCCCAATATATGTTTACGGAGCAAACAGGCGGCAGGAGTGCGGCTGGTGCACCTGAGCTGACACTCCCTCCGCCTGGCGGAAGAAGTCCCTTATCTTCCCTGTTGATGGGCTGTCAGCGACCCCGGGGAGGGGAAGGGAGAGGAAGGTAAAGGAGGGGAAGGGTGTAGAGGGGGCGCGCTCACCCCTCCCTGTCAGCGGCCACTTGATGCACCCTTCCCTGTTCCCGTGGGGTGTGCGACCTGTCGTCCGCCGTCTCGGCGATCCACCCCCACCAGCCTGGGCAAATCCGTCCTCTCCTGGCCTCTGTTCCTCTGCGGACCCTGGTTGTCTGCACGCCCAGGGCTCACCCACCTCGGCTGCCCTCGCCCCACGTGGGGGGTTTCCGCAGACCACGAGCGCCCTCTGGTGGCTCATTCGGGTCGCGGCGCGTGAGGGGAGAACCGGATGCCGATTTGGGGGCGGGAGGTCCTCAGCCGAGGCCGCAACCCATTTCACAGACAAGGACACGAAGATTGCCAGAGGGAGGTCACGGCTGTATCTGTCCCAGGAATGCCGTCTGGCCCTGCCGGGGCTTGTTCAGAGAGGCTGGGGGTGGGCAGTGATGTGGTCAGAGGACCCCTGGGCTGTAGGGCAAAGGACCCTGAATCAGACAGCTTGGGGGCTGCAGGTGTGGGGGGATGCGTAGTGCCTTGAGTGGCCACCGTTTTGTTCCCATCTGGAAGGAGAAGGAGTCTGAAACCGCAGAGAGGACCAGGCTGTCAGTGGGGAAGGAAGGGCCCCTGGGGCAGGTGTGGTGTCCATTAGATGGAGGACCACGCTGCGGGGAGGGGCATGGCAGGCCCTTGAGGTGGGGGTAGAGGTGTACATTCCCCCTCCCTGCACAGGGCCATTCAGGGGCGCTGAGCTGGGACCATCCACTTCCCCACACTCCTTGGAGGCCCCAGGGTCAGTGCATGGAGGGTCAGCTCAGGGTCACAAGTTGGGACCGGGGACTCCCAGGCAGCCCGGAAAAGATTCGCCAGGGAGGCCAGGCCAGCACCCTCTGTGGTCAGTACCTTGGGCAGAAGCCAATCTAAATCATGGAGAACTGACAAAAGAGAGAGAGAGTCTAGGAGGAACCATGGAATTCAGCTGCCCTATTTACCAGGGAGTAAGGAAGTTCTTCCTCAGGTCTGACCAGACTGTGACACCAGCCTCTTTCCTACATCAGAGGAGCTCCAGCTGCTTCTGCAGTTCCGGGCTCTCAGGGTTCCTTGTGCCCACCCTCTCAGAGGGACACAGCCCAGAAGCCCTCACACTTGTGGGCAGTGGGCCTGGGCTCCTGCTGACCCCTCCCCATAGTGTCTGCTGGAGCCTGGGCTCACAGCCCAGGAGGCTTCCTTCTCTTAGCTTGGGGTCACCTAAGACCCCCAGGCCATTTTCTCCTGAGCCCTACATTTGTTCCCTGAAGGCCTCAGTGAGGAGTAAGAGAGGAGTCCTAGGGGCTCTGCTTCCAGTGCAGCGTGGAGAAAGCTCAGGCCCAGCAGGAAGACCCCTCTCTGGCATCTGGTTTCCTCCTCTGGAAAGTGAGGGGGAACATCCCCTCCCTGTACCATGCTGGGACTGAGTTAGGCTGCCTGTGTACCTTGCTGTGACAAAGACTATTATCTCTGACCCCCACCAGGGGCTCTGGGTGTGCTGGGCCATCCCTGAGGGTGTGTGTGTGTGGGGGGGGGGGGGTTGGCAGTTCATTTGTACAAAAGGGGCCATCCCTGATGTAGTGATAAGGCCGGATGGCCGGCTGGACAGTTGGCCACAGCCCACAATGGGCCGGATGCCCCGCACCTGCCCACAAAGGAGGGGGTGGCTCCTGCCTCACGTCTGACCGGCAGCCCTGAGATAGCATCAGCCCAACCGGAGGGCCATCCATCTTGTCCCACAAAGACTGGGACAAAGGCCATGTCAGCGGCAGCCTCCCCGACCCGGTCAATGGGGGCCAGAGCCTTCCTGTGCCAGGCGCCCCAGGCCCAGGCCTGAGGCTTCTTGTCAGGGTCCTGTTTGGGTCCATGAAGAGTGGCCTTCATTGTTTACAGGGCCAGCCGGGTGGAGGCCCCACCCAGGGTGGGAATGGGACTCCAATATTGAGGAAAGTGTCAGCCCTTCATTTGGGCACCCTGGGTCCCTTGTTAGCAGCTTGTGCCACAGTGGGGCACCCTGGAGGAGTCCCAGGCCCTGGCTGCTCAGCCTGAGTTCAGGGGTGAGATAGGGGAGACCAGGGACCAAGGCTGGTCCGAGCGGTCAGAGGCACCTTCCCACGGGAAGTGGTGGTCAAGTGCAGAACATGATTCCAGACACTGTGCAACTCCCTGGTACCCACTCAACCCTGCAGGGACCTGCCTCACCTGTCCTCCAGAGGCTGAGCTTCTAATTCAGATGCCCAGGGAGTTCCAGGTGGGCCATCAGATTATTCTCACCACCCTGACCCATCCCTGACTGCCCTGAAATCTGCCCATCCACACTCCCAACAGTGCTCAGAGGCTCCTCACGGCCCCTCACTGACCCCCAGAGACCCCAACTCCAAACATCCTCTCTCTTTCTCTCAACCACACTGTCCTGCAGTGCCCTCGATGTCCCCACTGTCTTCACTGTCCAGTATCCTCATCGTCCCCGTGTCTTCACTGCCCCTCAGTGTCCTCACTGTCTCAACACTGTTTTCACTGTCCCCACAATGTCTTCACTACCCTATAATGTGGTCACTGTCTGAGTTCTTCTGTGCCTTCCGCTTGAACTCCTTTGAAAGTGAGTGGTCTGGGAGAGTCACTGATCCCGTGTTGGGTGTAGGAAGATGTGATGCATCCCCCTTGAATCACCTCCTAGGGCTTGTCCTGTGGTTTGGGAGGGGAATTTCCGGGTGGTGGGGCACAGAGACCAGTCAGATTGGGAGAAGGGTTTATTCTGCACTGGAGTTTGGTGTGGGGAACCTCGCAGGGGCTGGGCTGCAGCTCACCCCCTTGACCCGCCTAAGCGTCCTGGGCTTTGGCTCGCCTCGCTGCAGAGGGGTGCGTGTGGCCCGGGGCCCGCAGGGGGGTGGTGGGGTCTGGAAGACTGTGCCCAGGCGGAGGACGAGCCCCGGTCCGGGTCAGGGCGAGGGCTCCTTGGAGCAGGGTCCTGTCGGGCTGGCACGCCCGCGTCGCTCAGCGCCTCTCAGGACTACTCGTAGAACTCGCTGGCTCCGGCCGTCTCCGCCACGAGCGGGGCGGTCAGCGACAACGGGTGCGCGGCGCGGGCGCGGGCGCGCAGCCGGCGCAGGCGACACAGCAGCAGCAGCAGCAGCAGCGCGTGCAGGAGCCCGAGGCCGAGCAGCAGGAGCTGCGCTGCCAGCGCCCCCCAGCAGAGCGCGCCCGGCGCACAGGCGGCGCGCAGCTCGTCTTCCGCCAGGTACGGCAGCAGGCGGCCGCGCAGCGCCGGGGGCGCGGCGCAGCGCAGGTCGCGGTAGGGCGCGCGCTCGGGCCGGCCGGCCAACCAGGCGCGCAGTGGCACCAGGCGGCAGTCGCAGCGCCAGGGGTTGCCGCCCAGGTGCGCGACGCGCAGCACGGGCAGCGAGTCCAGCAGCCCCGGCGGCAGCGCCGTCAGATTGTTGCCCGTCAGCACCAGTTCAGTCGTGTCCGGCGGGAAGGCGGCGGGCAGCGAGGCCCATGTCAGCCCGCGGCGCCCGCAATCCACGCGCGTCCCCGCACAGCCACACGGCGCGGGGCAGCCCGCGACTGGGCGGCTGGGCGGCGCTAGCAGCAGGAGCAGCAGGCTCAGCGCCCGGCGCGGCCCTGCAAGGGAAGCGCCGCAGTGAGCCTGGTGGCCTGTGTGGCACCTGAGCGGGTCCCTGTACACCCCAGGGCGCTGGGCCCGGCCCGGGCCCCGGAGACCCGAGCCCCGCCTTACCCGAAAGCCTCTCCACCTCGACCATCCGCGCGCTGACTGGAAGTCCGCCCTAAATCTCCCTACTGCAGCCCAGATGACTGCAGCGCCTCCCAACCCGACTCTGCTCAAGGAGCGCAGTCCCGGGCCTGCCTGACCCCAAACTCACCGGAGCCCATGGCGAGAGGATGGTGACCTGGCTTGTTCTGGAGCGCTAAGCGTTGGCTGGAGAGCCAAGTGATAATGCCGCCCCACTCCTGCCAGGCCCCAGCAACCCCGGCCAAACCGACCACAGCGCTGCCACCCGCCAGAAATAACCCGGAGGCCCAGTAGACAGACGCTGCGGCCCCAGATAGAGCGCTATCACCTGGGCTCGCAGGCTACCAGGGCTTCCACCCCCCACCAACCCAGGGGAGCACGGATCACCGCTGCGACTTCACCAACATTGTTCTCCTGTCACCAGGACAGGATGCAGCATTCACAACTGAACAAAACTGGAGACTGGGATTGGGGGGGGAAGGTATCATGCTGGGGGTGGGGGAGGAATGGACTAGGCAACCCAGGGCAACAGTGCTGCTGGGGAGAAAGGACCTCCAGCCACAGGCAGGGAATGGCAGTCTAGGGGTGGGGGGTTCCCAGGTTGCCCAGCACCCACTGTTCCTGGAGCCCTCAGGCCAGGCCACAGCCCTAGATGAGGAGTTTGGGCAATTGCAGGCATCCCTGCCCCACCAGCCCCGGGAGATCCTTGCCTGCAGCCAGCTGCTCTCCTTCGGTCTGGAGGGATCCTAAGCGCTTCTGTTGCCCAACCTGCCACTGAGCTACCCAGTGAGGGGTGAGGAGGTAGGGAAGGACTGGCCCACCTCGGCACAAAGTGAGGCCTCAGCGTAAGCTGGGTGGCCCGAGGGAGGGGGCACATGAGGGTTCCCAGGTCCACTCTGTGGCACTGGGGTGGAGAAATAGACCTGGGATGCCGAGGATCTGCTCCCCTATTCTGCCTTGTTTTACCCCCCTACCTGAGTAGGGCCTGGAGTCGGAGTTCATGACCTTCTGGGGCAGGGGTAGATCTCAAAAGTCATGGCCCAAATTAGCTCCTGTTCCCCCGAGGCCAAAAAGGGCCAGCTGTGGGGGCTGCTGTCCAGGCCCCTTGGAAGCAGATACAAATAAGGGGAGGGACTGGTGCTGAGAATAAATTAGGGTTGTTTGGGGGCTATGAGCCTGCATCTCTGGGTCAGGTTGGGAATAGTCGGGAACAGTCCTGGTCTGGACCATTCCAAGACTGGTGTTGTGCCCAGGTCTGTTGGAGATCCAGATTTATTCCAGGGTGGAGTCCAGGCCAGTTGGGGTCCAGGGACGGGAAGGGCCAGCCTGGAAACTGGCAGTATATCCATGGCAATGTGGGGCTGGGTTGGGGTCACTGGTCCTGCATCTTGCTACTTCATCTTCTGCAGCATCTCCTGCATGCGCCTTAGCTGGAGGTGAGACGGGAATAGCAGAAGGTAGAGTGACAAACGTGATAGGAGGGGCTGGACCCCCACCCCCACCCCTTCTCCTCCCCTGTGGCCCCACTAACCTCCTCATCCTTCATCCTGATGAGCTTTTCTGTCTCAGCATCCGGGGTAGGCAGTGGTAGGATGGGGATGGGGCTCTCCATGCGGCTGTCCTGGGTCAGTTTGCTGTGGGGTGGACAAGAAGCACAGTTTGTCTGACCCCCAACACTACCGAGGCTCTGCCCTCCTGAGCTCCCACACTGTTGGGTCGGCTCTGGGAAGACAAGGTGCAGGGTGGGGGGCCTACTTGGGAGTCGGGGCAAAGTTCAGATCTGGGAAGGCAGCAAGGATCAGCCCTCTGTTAGGGAGCCTTGGCTGGGAACATGAGGTGCACGATCCAGGTCCGGGTCAGAGCTGCGCACCTGGTCATCTGCTGGATGCAGTGCGCGCGATAGTTCTCATAGTGCACGTCGCATGTCACGTCCTTCAGATCATGCATGTGTGTGCGGATCAGCATGTTGCGAAGCTTCACAAAGTCGCAGTGTGCCTGGTTCTCCACTGTGGGGCAAGAGCGGGTGTTGGGTGGGTGCAGGCCCGGGGGAGCCACCCCACTCCCTCTGTCGCACCCCATGCCTGAACTCACCCTCCACGATCCCCCAGGGGTACAGTCGCCCCCGGACCCGCTGCCCCTTGGCCTCCACCACTGTGTTGCTGCCGATAACCGCGAAGGGTGCACTCTCCTGGGAAGGGCAGGTACAAGGGCTCGCGCCCAGTTAGTGTGAGTGTGGGCTTAGTGGCTGAAGAGGGACATGGGCACTCGGCACCTGGTCGCTCCTCCAGTAACACTATCAACAGCCCCTCCCCAAAGAGATCCTGGGGTTGCCCAACCCTTGTGGCTTCTCTGAAGCCAGAGCTGGCATGGCTTATACCCGTGGCACAGGGTATGTGCCCAGCCAGGCATATCCTCCCCTTCTGACACCATCCCCCATCAGGAAGTGCTCCATTCAGCTACCATCGCCATCCCTCCCTCCCCAGAGCTGAGCCCCTGCCTCCTGTTACTGATGCTGACTTAGGCTGGGGCCAAGGGCTCCACCCTGCTCTTGGCCCAGTGGCTGCCTATCCCGTGCCTTAGGCTTGGTTATTGCCACTCTAGATCCCGGGGCACCCAAAGCAACAACCACTCTCTGGAGCTCAGAATTCTGGGAGCCAGGGCACACACAGGCTTATGGCCATCAGGCCAGACCCTTCTGCTCGTGACCCATTGGAAGAAGACTGAGGAGCAGGGTCAGGGTGGAGGCCTGGCCAGGACTGTGCCTTTGGGTCCTGGCAAGTGCTCCATGACACACTAACCACACGGGGCCCAAACTGCACAAGCCAGTGGGGACATGAGTGACTGTACCCCGCCCCCACCCCCCCACCTCACCCCAGGTGGAGGGGCTCTACTGCCCAGACAAAAGACTCTTTCCCCCACCGGGTTGGACCTGGATGCTTGATGCCATGTAAACTGACCTCCAGTTCCCTCCTCTGCCACCCCAGGCCGCTCACCTTCAGTTCCCGATCCTGCTGCTTGAAGTCCTCATCCTCGTCAGAGTCACATTCAGGGAACTGGTACACGTGGATCCCAAACTTGTCAATCTCCTCCCGGATCTGTGGCAGGGCAAGGGCTGTCAGATTTGAGGCTGGCCAGGGACCCGGGGCCAGGTGCGCTGGCACCCAGGATCAGCACACTTGGTGTTCTGGGTCCTGGAGACTTAGCCCAGGCCCAGTTGCCAGGCTCACCCGCTCCTTCAGCTTCCGGATCTCGCTGGGGACGAGACAGTCAGCTTTGGCGATGAGGGGCACAATGTTCACCTTCTCATGCAGAGCCTTCATGAAACCCACATCCACTGGCCGCAGCCTGCAGAGAGCATCCAGGGGTGGAGAGGGGCATGGTGGGGGTGGTGGGGGTGGTGGGGGCACAGAGAGAGGGTGGGATGGGCTCAGGGAGGGCATGGTTGTGAGGGCACAGGCAGAAGATAAGCAGTGACAGGTGCAGCCAATGGGGAACCATGGAGGCGGGTCCCACCCCCTACCCTGAGCCTGTTCCCAGGACATTCACGCACCCGTGTCCAAAAGGGGAGATGAAGTAGAGGCAGCAGTGCACACGGTTGTCTTGGATGTTCTTGCGGTTGAGGCCACTCTCGTCACGAAAATACTGCTCAAACTGCTGGTCCACGTAGTCGGTGATGGGCTTCCAGCTGCAGGTAGGCAGGAGGGTCGGTGAGGCCAGAGGGGACACTGGATCAGCCTAGACACAGACTGTTCCCCAGCCAGGCTTTCCTCACCACTCAGAGTTGTTGACAGCATCCCCGAAGCCCGGTGTGTCTACAATGGTGAGCTTCAGCTTGACCCCCTTCTCCTCAATGTCCACCGTATGCTTCAGGATCTCTACCGTTTGGCTGATGTGCTCTGTGGGTGTCGGGGCATCGTTTGCAGGGGTCTCTCCAACTCTCAGACCCCACCCCCACTGGGCAGCCAGGACCCTTGTTCTCATCCATTCTAGCATTTAGCCCTGGCCTCATGGTCTAACTGTGGTCTGGGCCACTCCTCCTGGACCCTGAACAGGAGAGACCCACGCTGTGGGGAGAGAGGAGCAGGGTCTGGACCCAGAAGGGACCCCTTTGAAGGGTCACACAGCAGAGGATGGGGAACCAATGCCAGGGCTGCATAGGGCCCACTCACCCTCGGCACTGAGCAGCTTCCGGTCCTTGTACAAGTCGGTCAGGAAGAGGCTGTGGACCAGCGTGGACTTCCCCAGGCCCGACTCACCTGCCAGCAGGTACAGTGAAAGAGTCAGGTTAAGTCTGGGACCCCTCTGACAAAGCCTAGCTGGCTATGGCCCAAGCCACCCGACCTGGGAGTCCAGCCCACTCACCCGCCACCATAAGAGTGAAATCGAAGCCCTTCTTCACAGACTTCTGGTGCACCTGATTGGGCAGTGTGACCAAGCCCACGTACTGCTTGTTGATATCCTGGGGGGCAGGGGCAGGGCAAGTCAGGAGCAGGCTTGGATTCCTGGGGCAGTCCGATGCCCTGTTCCCTACCCGGCTCAGACATGGAGGCAGCAGAGGGCAGAGTCCTCTGTGTGGGGAGTTTCAATGGCAGAAATGGGGTGAGGGCCTGTGAGCAAAGTCCTGGAGCTGGGAAGGCAGGTAAGGGGGTGACAGGCATCCTTGCCCCCGCCTCAGTGAGGGGCTTTGCAGGGACCTGAGAATGTGTCTGTGTGTGTAGAGTTTAGGATGCCTGGCTGCAGTAGTCCTAGGCTGGGTCCTCCCTTGGGCGGTGGGCAGAGGGCACCAGGACCCAGACCCCTCACACACATCCAAGGCCCTCCATAGGCGGGAGAAGCCTCCTGGCCTCAATACTCACCCCTCCTGAGTGTACCAGGGGGTGGGAGGCCACCCTCCACCATCCAGCCGCGGGGGTGGCTGGCTGCTGCTACCAAGGGGAGCAAGGGCTATTTATAGACAGCGGCACCAAGCCTCCCCCACCCTCGGGGTCCCAGCGCCCAGTCAGGTGGACCCTGGCCCTGCCGGTCCCTGTCACGTCCCAGAGCCCTGGGACCGGGACCCGGCAGGCACACACACGCTGACCCACATTCCACTCCCCTCTCCACACACACCTTGAGCCGCCTCTGGGCCCGGGTCCGCTGTGACAACAGCGGCTGCTCCACCAGGCGGTCCTGGGGCGCTGCCAGCGAGTCCATCGCTGCGTTTGGACCCCAGACCGGGTCAGACCCACAGGGGCAGGGCTTTCAGGAGGGACTTACAGGCGGTACTGCCCTGAAGCTCTGTTCTCGCCCCCGTTTTACAGACGCGGGAATTGAGGCCCAGGGAAGGGACGTTGCCCACCCGCGGTGTGGCTGACCCCAGAGGCCACGCGGGCCATGCCTCTGCCAATGCGGACCCGCCCCGAGCCGCGCGCGCGGTCTCAGCCACAGGCAGGCCCGGCTCCCGCACCGAACCAGAGGCGGGGCCTCGCGGGCGCTGGCAGGCGGGGCGGGCGGGGAAAAAGACCGCCCCACCCGCACGGTCGCCGGGAAACAGTCTCTTGGAAATTGGGCCGCTGGCGGAGCCACCGGAAAGCTGCTTCGGGGGGCAGGGCCCAGCATAGGCGCGCATAGGCACGGAGGCGGAGTCCCGCTGCCGGACGGGTGGCCTCTGTCCGGGCGTCTCGACCACCCGGCTGGGAGGGTGGGGAAGCCAGGGCCCACCTAAGGGCCCTAGGGGGCAGGGTTTGTGGCCGCCCCGCGTCTCGCCCCCTCCAGGTGCAGCGCGGCTTTCATCCGCCAGAGGGCGCCGGGAGAACGCTCCCGGGACCTATGCGCACCCACGCGGGAAGCGGCCCCTCTCCCTCCTTCTCTCCTCGTAGAATTGGCCCGGAAACCTCCCGGCGGTGTCGCGGAGTCCTAACTATCCACGGCCACACCCCTCCTTGTACGCTCCCTCCCCCCTCGTATGTTATGTGTGTGATGGGAGCAGGAGTGTTCTGGACTGGTGTGGCCCTTCCAGACACGTGGGAACTGGGAGGGGGCAGAGCCCACCTCCCCAGCCTGGACCCACCTCCCCTTCGCCCGGGGTTGAAGGGGCTCAAGTGCTCAGTTAGAGCACCAGAGGCCTACCCACCCTACCTCCGGGAAACTTGGAAGTTGCAGCCAGCCAGCACTGGCCACAGCTGCCCCCAGACCACTTCTGCCAGCCAAAGTGGGGGGATGGTGTGTAGAGTGAACTTACCCCCTCCCCATCATTTGTCTCCCTGTCAGCCTCCTCGCCTGCTCTGATCCACAAGACGGACCCACGAGGGCTGGAAAGCTCAAGCCGGTATAGCTCTCACCCCCTGTGACCACCCGAGGGGCCACAGGCCTCTCCTGGGCACCAAACCCTTCCTCACCCCTCTCTCCAGGACCCTACCAGAATCGGAACCAGCCAGCCAGGCAGGAGGGAGGCTTGGAAAGGAGCTGCAACAAGAACAGACATACTTCTTGGACTGTGTATCAGTGGGGATAGGCGGCCCCCCAGCTCTTCCCCACCTTGGTTCTCCCTTCTTGGCTCCCCTGGTTGAGGGGCCTCTGTCCATTTGTCCAGGCTCATGATGCTGCTGTGGGGCCTGGAGGCCCCTGGCACCTGGGGAGGAGGGGTGGGCCCACAGCTGGGAACAGGAGAGTCTTTCATCCAGAGGAGAGCAGGGGGAAGCCACAGGGCACCTCCCTCAGCTCTCCCAGCTGGGCCCTCAGTCCTTGCCCTGAGAAAGCCTCCACACTGGCCCAGCCCTCTGCCATGTGGACCTGTAGGAAGTGTCTGGGCCAAGTCCCACCCAATCTCCACCTGTAGGTCCACTAGAGACACAGCCCCTCAGCCTAGCCCCCCTGCCAGACAGGCTGGCATCTCAGGCTCAGGGCATCTCCAAGACAGACACACCTGGGTCTACGCCTTAGCACTTCACAGCTGGGTGTCTAATGGAGCTTGTCACTCTCAGACTGCCTCAGTTTCTCCACTGATAAGGCACAGCCTCTGGGGAGGCCCAGGTCAGAAGGGCAAGAGTCAGGAGGGTGACATGTCAGGAGGGAAAGGGTCTCACTCCCAGCTCCTGCCCCTGCACCCAAACTCACCCAGACAGGGCCTGTGGATTCCCTGGGGGAGCTCCAGGGAAGGGGCCCTGCCACCCCCTCTCTCTGCCCATGAAGTACAACAAATATTTCTCAGGGCTTCCTGAGCTGTAGACACAGCTGTGCCCACCTCCTCCGGTGCCTGAGACTCTCGAGGCATTTCCATTCTTTTTTTTTAAACTTTTTTTTTTCAACGTTTTTATTTATTTTTGGGACAGAGAGAGACAGAGCATGAACGGGGGAGGGGCAGAGAGAGAGGGAGACACAGAATCGGAAACAGGCTCCAGGCTCTGAGCCATCAGCCCAGAGCCTGACGCGGGGCTCGAACCCACGGGCCGCGAGATCATGACCTGGCTGAAGTCGGACGCTTAACCGACTGCGCCACCCAGGCGCCCCAGAGGCATTTCCGTTCTTAGAATCACTGGAGTCAGCTCTGGAAGCAGCCACCAGAGCCAATAGAGCCCCTATCACTGCCTGAGACGAGGTGGGGGCCAGAGGATGGGGGCATGGAGGGCCACCAGAGCACCCCCCACCCTCTTTCATAGTGTGGATAGCTCACCAACACCAAACAATATTAACGGTGAAACTACCATATCTTCCAGCTCCCCCCCCCCCCCGCCCCGGATCCTCGGGGAGCCTGTCCCAAAGACCTGGCTCCTTGGCTTTGTTCCTAGGGCTCCCCCTCCACCTGCATGGTGCCCTCTCCCTCTGGTCTGAGGGGTAGGGGACAGGTGAGGCTGGCTCCTAACTGACCTTGAAGGATGGGCAGACACAGGCCTGACGGGGCTCACACCTCAGCAGGAGGGAGTCCCTGTTGGTGCTAGGCAGCAGCTGCCTGGCCCAGTAACTCCAAGGCCCAGGAGAAGCTGTGGGGGCTGGTCTCCCGGGCCTTCTCTCTCTCTCCTTCAAACAATAGCCTGGCAGCATGTGTCCCTGCGTCTCAGGCATTGTCTGACCTGCCTTGATAGGAAGACAGCTCCTGGCCCGGGCTCCCTGGAGAGGCCCTTGCCAGCAGGTTGAGGTTGAGGGGCCCCTCCCCAAGAGCCTCACCTGTCCCAGGGTGGGGCGTGTCCCTGCCAGGAGACTGGCACCTGGCAGCCAGTGACTCCCAGCCTCCACCCCACCTGCTGGGCCGCACCCTGGGCCAGGACTTCGGGGTTCTACCCAGCATCTACCCACTGTGTGAATTCCTATCTCTGACGAGGAGTGCCAAGGCCACCTTGGTGCCAGAGTTAGGCCAAGAAAATCCCCCAACATGACTGAGCTCAAGCCAGAAAGGCCTCCAGCAGGGCCCCAGAGCCCCCTGCCCATCTGGTTACCCATCCCCACCCCACTCTCAGGATCTTCCAGCTCTGTTTAACCCCAGCCTCAGCTGGGTTTCACAGTGGGTGCCCAGGTCAGCCTCCTGTCATGTCCTGCATTCCCTGAGTGGGGGCCAGGCCAGCCCCTGTGGGAGGCCACAAGCCTATTTGTACCCACTAGGTTGGAAGACCCATTCTGGGCACAGGGATGACTCAGACCAGGCCTTAGAGGCTCCCAGTCTGGGGAAGAGGTCTGGCCACAGATCAGCCCACTCAAATTGGTGTGTGGGGAGAAGAGACATAAGATGCACAGGAGTGGGGTGGGGCTGCTTAGGGTCTAGGTGCTGGCTGGTGGATACAGACCCCTCCCCTAGCCTGTGGCCTGCGGTGAGGGTGGCCTCACTCAGGACCCCCAACACGAGGCCTAAGGCCAGTTCAGGGAGAATACACTGGCACTGGACCATTGGGAGACACCCGGCCCATCCCCCCATCCTGGGAGGGGCACCCCTGCTGTAAGGGTCAGGGGTCAGGCCCCCAGGGGCCCAGTGCCCACTCCTCCCCTCTGTAGCCCCTGGCGCGGCGGCACTGCCCCAGCTGACAATCGGTTATCGCGACAGGGCGGGATGACGGCCGGCGGGGGCGGGGTCGCGCCTGGGCGCCGGCGGCGTTGGTGGCACAATGGGTGACAGCCGGCCGCGGGGGGAGCGGCGGCGCGCACGTACCTGCTTGTCCTCTGCGGGGTCGGGGTCGGGTCGGGGTCCGGGTCTGGGCCGGCGGTCGGGGAAGAGACGGAAAGACACGGTGAGAGGCGGGCGGGCGGCGGGGACAAAGGCGCGCGCGGGCGCGCGGGCAGGCGCCGGGCTCACCTGGGGTCGCCAGCTTGCTCTTGTACCGCAGGCCTGTGCTCATGGTGGCCGCCGGCGGGGGGGACGGGCGGCGGCGGGCGCGCGGGCGGGGCGCGGCGACGAGCGGCGGAGGCCGAGGCCAGGCTGCGGGGTGACCGGCCCCTCCGCGCCGCCGCCGCCCGTCCCGCCCGCGCGCCCGCCAGCCAATCGGCGCCCGCCGCGCCCACGCACGACCCGGCGCGGCCGGCGGGGACGGGGACCCAGGCGCCCCCCAACGGCCCCGCGCCCGCCGCCTCCCGGCGACGCCCTCGCTCACAGCCGCAGGCCAGCGCCCCGGGAACCCGGCGACGCCCACGATGCCCCAGCCCACGGCAAGGCGGCTGCCCGACTCCCGCCACACCTCGCGTCTCCCATGCCCAGGCCTGGACTCTGCCTGCCTAGCTCTCGCTCTCGAGGGACCCCAGTCGGTGCCTCAGCCTCTGACCTTCCCAACGTGTGGCTCTTCCGTAAGACCTTGCCCCCAGGGACTGGTGGCCTCCTGCCAGCCGCTCCTCACCTCACCATGGACGATGGAGGTGCTGGCCTGTGGAGTCCTGCTCCTGGCCACAGCAGGAGAGGTGATGGTCACCCCAAGGAAGGCCGGATGCCCGGTGCAGGGCCGGTGCCCCAGCTTCCCTCCTGCAGCCTGTTCAGTGCTGTGCACATCTGCTCTGGGAGGAGACACCTAGGCAAGCTGCAAAGTCCAAGCCCCTGGGCAGTTGTCCCTCTTCTCTTTTTCTGGCTTATTTTCTGGGATTATTTCTAAAGAGTAACCGAGCTGACATCTGGGACAGGACGGACCGACCTCAAGCCTGCCTGCTCCCCCACTCCCCACCCCAGCTGTACACCCTCTGCTCTGCAGATGGCAGCCAGAACTGCTACCACCCTGAGAAGGGGGGCAGGGAGATCTCGGCCTCCTGTGCTAGAGGCCAGTCAGTGGCACTGAAGGCAGGGCCAGGGCCTGCACCCCATTTACAGATGGGGAAACTGAGGCCCCAGACCTTCAGTGATTGGCAAGATTCTCAAGCATGAGTGCCTCCTGTCTTCCGTCACTATCACACTCCCAAGTACCTTTGGCTTCCCTGGAGTGCTCTCAGATGTCATATCTGGAGTCTTTGGTCCCACAGAAAGGACAGGCAGACCTGTGGTCACCAGCTCCCCCAATGACAGCCCCCTTAGGAGGAAATGGCCTGCTGTACCTTCCACACTCAGGAAGCGCTCCTTTCTCCCTAGCCCCTTGTGTGCCCCTGGGTCCTCCTCCATCTCTGAATCACCAGCACCTAGCACAGAGTTGTTTGCTCAGAAAATGAAAAAGCCATGTAAGCAGCAGCATTGCTCTGCAAAATTCTGTGTCAAACACCCATTTCCCCCTCCACTGGGACCTCCACGTAGTCCAGAGCTGTGACCAGTGTGGGGACACTCCACCGCTCAGACCCCTCATCCAAAGCCTCAGGGCCAGATGTGTTTGGAATTCAGAATTTGTCATATATCTCATACAGTACATGATACCTCATTGGAGCCGGCTGCAGCTGCTGGTAACCAAACACATTAAGATGTTTGTAGTGGAGGGGTACCAGCGTAGCTCAGTAGGTTAAGCGTCCGACTGCAGCTCAGGTCATGATCTCTTGGTCTGTGAGTTCGAACCCCGTGCTGGGCTCTGTGCTAACAGCTCAGAGCCCAGAGCCTGCTTTGGATTCTGTGTCTCCCTCACTCTCTACCCCTCCCCCACTTGTATTCTGTCTCCGTCTCTCTCGAAAATAAATAAACATTAAAAAAAAAAACTTTTAAAGATGTTTGTAGTGAAATGAGGGGTGTCCAGGTGGCCCAGTCGGTTAAGCGTCCAACTCTTGATTTTGGCTCAGGTTGTGATCTCACGGGTTTGGGCTCTGTGCTGACAGCATGGAGCCTGCGTGGGATTCTCACTCTCCCCCTCTCTCTCTGCCCGTCTCCCGCTCACAATCTCTCTCTCTTAAAATAAATACATAAACAAACAAACAAACAAACATTTAAAAAAGGTGTCGGTAGTGAGGTGCGACTATTCACATGAACTGGAATTAATAAAGGCCATAACACATGGTTACACATCAGCCCAGGGCTGCCTTTGTTACAGAGTTTCGAACACTTTAGGTTTCAGAGCTTTGGGGGAATTTGGAATTGGGGATAAAGGAATGCAGCAGGGAGGGAACACTTGAAGTGATAGGCAGGACTTCTGAATCTTCCTCAGCTCCGACAGGCTTGGTGGAAACCCCGTCTGAGGGGGCCTGAAGCTTTGCAAAATGGTTGAACTGGTCAGTGAAAACTGGCACTTGGACCTTTAGTATGAATTGACCCATGCAAGCCTTTGCTTGTGGGGACAAAGGAGGAGACAGGAACCTATCCTCGATGAGGCAGACATGTCTTTGCAAAGGGCTCTCTCTGGGCTCAGCGGGGAGGGGGGCTCCGGGCAGCCCTGGGTCAGGTCTTGAGGGGAGTTGGCTGCAGGTCAAGGGCATAGCTCAGGCAGAGGGTGGGAGGTGCACCTGTACAAGAATCATAGGCTTTAAAACAATTCTGGAGATGGGAGACAAAAAGAACAAGGTGTATCACATAAACATGTCTTTTTTTGTAATGTTTATTTTTTGAGAGCAGAGCACAAGTGGGGGAGGAGCAGACAGAGAGGGAGACATAGAATCCAAAGCAGGCTCCAGACTCCAAGCTGTCATTATGGAGCCTGATGCGGGGCTCGAACCCACGAACTATGAGATCATGACCTGAGCTGAAGTCAGACGCTTAACTGACTTGAGCCACCCAGATGCCCCTAATATGTCTTTTTTTAATTGAAGTAAGTACATTCCAAAAGATTACATACAGAAATGCTGTTGGATTTGGGTCTGGAGTGGAGTCGTGGATCGGTGTGGAGCCAATGGAAAGAAGACCGGAGCCACTCCCTGGAAGGAGAAGGTATCAAGGGCAGGCCTGAGTCAATGCCTTCTGTGAAATGCCGTAGGGTGTCCTGAGGCTGCTGGCCTGGAAGGGGGAAGAGAGGGGTCTCCTCCTTGCCTTGGGGCTGTGGTCACCTGGACCGAGTCCAGGGGATAGCCCTGAATCCCACCACAGACACACTGCCTAGCTGAGAGACCCTTGGGGTAGCAGCATGCATTGATTGACATGCAGAATATCTGCCCGGGGACATTTTGGAAGTAGGACTGTGAGGTGCTTGTACTGGCCAGCAGATTCATGGGATGTGCCTCCAGTTCTCCTAGATGTGTCAACGTAAGGCCTTTCCTTCCTCCAGCCTAGATACTGTCGATGGGGTGGCCTGAGCCAAACTGTCACACTGCTCCTGTTTTATTAAACATGTGCAAACCCTGAGGGGGATGGGTGACATTGGGAAGGGGTGGGAGCAGCAGGGCCTGGTCCGGACACACACGGCGTTAACCTGGGTAAGGGGCTATGGCCTCCCTGACTGGGCTCTGAGTCTGCTTCCTCAGCAGGCAGAGAAAGCGTTGGCTCTGGTACAAAGGGGAGTAAATAAGACACCCCTGGGTGAAAAAAAATGCTACTTTTTAATTCACAAGGAAAAGAAGTTAATGAGTGAAAACATAAGTTACACCCAGAAAAATCTGTTCAACCAACTTGGGCTACAAATAGCTTGATGCTTTCCAGAAAAAAAAAAAAAAGGCAACAAAACCTCTTTTAGTTAAGAAATTCTCAAAAGGCTGCGTTCAGCCCATGCTGTGTCTCCCTCCCCGGACACGGACACGTGGGCATCAGCATGGCCACGGGAGACCGAAGATGGCCTCACAGTAAACCACCATGATAGTGACAAAGGGACAAATGGGTGGCAAGTGAGGCAGGTGCCAGGGTTGAGGTTTGTTCCAGGTTACACACAGATGTCAGGTGGAACAGGGGCCACCAATGACAAAGCTCGAGAATGTTCAATTCATCTGAGGACAAGGGCAGAGGGCAAGCTGGGTACAATGCATTAGACCCCTAGTATCCCCTCACAGGGGTATTGGAGGGAAGGGATCTACAGGGTCATGCCTGCCCAATGGAGGTGAGACTACGTCCCTGAGAAAAGGGTCACCACGAAGAAAGGAGAAACACATGTCCCTTTATCTGAACAGAGGCACTACAAAGGACCTTACGTTAGCTCAAAACACATTAAATCCACTTGGCTTCTTTTTTTTTTTTTTTTTTTTAATTTTTTTTTTCAACGTTTATTTATTTTTGGGACAGAGAGAGACAGAGCATGAACGGGGGAAGGGCAGAGAGAGAGGGAGACACAGAATCGGAAACAGGCTCCAGGCTCTGAGCCATCAGCCCAGAGCCCGATGCGGGGCTTGAACTCACGGACCGCAAGATCGTGACCTGGCTGAAGTCGGACGCTTAACCGACTGCGCCACCCAGGCGCCCCCCACTTGGCTTCTTAAGGTGAAATGGAAATCTCGCTTGCCTTCCTACATCAGGGTAGCACATGGGGCCACAAACTCCGAGTGGCTAGGGACAGTGATGTAAACTTGGTCTGAGCCCTCTGGAAGCTGGTGGCTTGAGGGTTAGGAAAGAACGAGACAGGGCTCCCGGGAAGATGGCGGCGTAGGAGGATGCTGGGCTCACCGCGCGTCCTGCTGATCACTTAGATTCCACCTACACCTGCCTAAATAACCCAGAAAAACGCCAGAGGATTAGCAGAACGGAGTCGCCGGAGCCAAACGCAGACGAGAGGCCCACGGAAGAGGGTAGGAAGGGCGGCGAGGCGGTGCGCGCTCCACGGACCGGCGGGAGGGAGCAGGGGCGGAGGGGCGGCTCACCGGCCAAGCAGAGCCCCCGAGTCTGGCTTGCAAAAGCGGAGGGGCCGGATGGAGTGTGTTCCGACAGCAAGCACGACTCAGCGTCTGGGAGGTCATAACTTAACAGCTCTGCTCGGAAAGCGGGAAGGCTGGAGGACAAGGGGAGGGAGAGCTGCTGAGCCCCCTGACAACAGAGCTCAGTTTGGTGGGGAACAAAGGCGCTCGCCAGCGCCATCTCCCCTGCCCATCCCCCAGCCAAAATCCCAAAGAGAACCAGTTCCTACCAGGGAACTTGCTCGCTCCGCGCAAACACCCAACTCTGCGCTTCTGCCGAGCCAAACCTCCGGCAGCGGATCTGACTCCCTCCCGCTGCCACAGGGCCCCTCCTGAAGTGGATCATCTAAGAAGCGAGCTAAGCCTGCCCCTCCTGCCCCCATGCACCTTGCCTACCCACCCCAGCTAATACACCAGATCCCCAGCACCACAAGCCTGGCAGTGTGCAAGTAGCCCAGACGGGCCACGCCACCCCACAGTGAATCCCGCCCCTAGGAGAGGGGAAGAGAAGGCACACACCAGTCTGACTGTGGCCCCAGCAGTGGGCTGGGGGCAGACATCAGGTCGGACTGCGGCCCCACCCACCAACTCCAGTTATACACCACAGCACAGGGGAAGTGCCCTGCAGGTCCTCACCACGCCAGGGACTATCCAAAATGACCAAGCGGAAGAATTGCCCTCAGAAGAATCTCCAGGAAATAACAACAGCTAATGAACTGATCAAAAAGGATTTAAATAATATAACAGAAAGTGAATTTAGAATAATAGTCATAAAATTAATCGCTGGGCTTGAAAACAGTATAGAGGACAGCAGAGAATCTCTTGCTACAGAGATCAAGGGACTAAGGAACAGTCACGAGGAGCTGAAAAACGCTTTAAACGAAATGCAAAACAAAATGGAAACCACCACGGCTCGGATTGAAGAGGCAGAGGAGAGAATAGGTGAACTAGAAGATAAAGTTACGGAAAAAGAGGAAGCTGAGAAAAAGAGAGATAAAAAAATCCAGGAGTATGAGGGGAAAATTAGAGAACTAAGTGATACACTAAAAAGAAATAATATACGCATAATTGGTATCCCAGAGGAGGAAGAGAGAGGGAAAGGTGCTGAAGGGGTACTTGAAGAAATCATAGCTGAGAACTTCCCTGAACTGGGGAAGGAAAAAGGCATTGAAATCCAAAAGGCACAGAGAACTCCCTTCGGACGTAACTTGAATCGATCTTCTGCACGACATATCATAGTGAAACTGGCAAAATACAAGGATGAAGAGAAAATTCTGAAAGCAGCAAGGGGTAAACGTGCCCTCACATATAAAGGGAGACCTATAAGACTTGTGACTGATCTCTCTTTTGAAACTTGGCAGGCCAGAAAGGATTGGCACAAGATCTTCAGTGTGCTAAACAGAAAAAATATGCAGCCGAGAATCCTTTATCCAGCAAGTCTGTCATTTAGGATAGAAGGAGAGATAAAGGTCTTCCCAAACAAACAAAAACTGAAGGAATTTGTCACCACTAAACCAGCCCTACAAGAGATCCTAAGGGGGATCCTGTAAGACAAAGTACCAGAGACATCACTACAAGCATAAAACATACAGACATCACAATGACTCTAAACCCGTATCTTTCTATAATAACACTGAATGTAAATGGATTAAATGCGCCAACCAAAAGACATAGGGTATCAGAATGGATAAAAAAAACAAGACCCGGGGCGCCTGGGTGGCGCAGTCGGTTAAGCGTCCGATTTCAGCCAGGTCACGATCTCGCGGTCCGTGAGTTCGAGCCCCGCGTCGGGCTCTGGGCTGATGGCTCAGAGCCTGGAGCCTGTTTCCGATTCTGTGTCTCCCTCTCTCTCTGCCCCTCCCCCGTTCATGCTCTGTCTCTCTCTGTCCCAAAAATAAATAAACGTTGAAAAAAAAATTAAAAAAAAAATTAAAAAAAAAAAAAACAAGACCCATCTATTTGCTGTCTACAAGAGACTCATTTTAGACCTGAGGACACCTTTAGATTGAGAGTGAGGGGATGGAGAACTATTTATCATGCTACTGGAAGCCAAAAGAAAGCTGTAGTAGCCATGCTTATATCAGACAAACTAGACTTTAAATTAAAGGCTGTAAGAAGAGATGAAGAAGGGCATTATATAATAATTACAGGGTCTATCCATCAGGAAGAGCTAACAATTATAAATGTCTATGCGCCGAATACCGGAGCCCCCAAATATATAAAACAATTACTCATAAACATAAGCAACCTTATTGATAAGAATGTGGTAATTGCAGGGGACTTTAACACTCCACTTACAGAAATGGATAGATCATCTAGACACACGGTCAATAAAGAAACAAGGGCCCTGAATGATACATTGGATCAGATGGACTTGACAGATATATTTAGAACTCTGCATCCCAAAGCAACAGAATATACTTTCTTCTCGAGTGCACATGGAACATTCTCCAAGATAGATCATATACTAGGTCACAAAACAGCCCTTCATAAGTTTACAAGAATTGAAATTATACCATGCATACTTTCAGACCACAATGCTATGAAGCTTGAAATCAACCACAGGAAAAAGTCTGGAAAACCTCCAAAAGCATGGAGGTTAAAGAACACCCTACTAAAGAATGAGTGGGTCAACCAGGCAATTAGAGAAGAAATTTAAAAAATATATGGAAACAAACGAAAATGAAAATACAACAATCCAGATGCTTTGGGATGCAGCGAAGGCAGTCCTGAGAGGAAAATACATCGCAATCCAGGCCTATCTCAAGAAAAAAGAAAAATCCCAAATACAAAAGCTAACAGCACACCTAAAGGAAATAGAAGCAGAACAGCAAAGGTAGCCTAAACCCAGCAGAAGAAGAGAAATAATAAAGATCAGAGCAGAAATAAACAATATAGAATCTAAAAAAACGGTAAAGCAGATCAACGAAACCAAGAGTTGGTTTTTTGAAAAAATAAACAAAATTGACAAACCTCTAGCCAGGCTTCTCAAAAAGAAAAGGGAGATGACCCAAATAGATAAAATCATGAATGAAAATGGAATTATTACAACCAATCCCTCAGAGATACAAACAATTATCAGGGAATACTATGAAAAATTATATGCCAACAAATTGGACAACCTGGAAGAAATGGACAAATTCCTCAACACCCACACTCTTCCAAAACTCAATCAGGAGGAAATAGAAAGCTTGAACAGACCCATAACCAGCGAAGAAATTGAATCGGTTATCAAAAATCTCCCAACAAATAAGAGTCCAGGACCAGATGGCTTCCCAGGGGAGTTCTACCAGACGTTTAAAGCAGAGATAATACCTATCCTTCTCAAGCTATTCCAAGAAATAGAAAGGGAAAGAAAACTTCCAGACTCATTCTATGAAGCCAGTATTACTTTGATTCCTAAACCAGACAGAGACCCAGTAAAAAAAGAGAACTACAGGCCAATATCCCTGATGAATATGGATGCAAAAATTCTCAATAAGATACTAGCAAATCGAATTCAACAGCATATAAAAAGAATTATTCACCATGATCAAGTGGGATTCATTCCTGGGATGCAGGGACTGGTTCAACATTTGCAAATCAATCAACGTGATACATCACATTAATAAAAAAAAAGAGAAGAACCATATGATCCTGTCAATCGATGCAGAAAAGGCCTTTGACAAAATCCAGCACCCTTTCTTAATAAAAACCCTTGAGAAAGTCGGGATAGAAGGAACATACTTAAAGATCATAAAAGCCATTTATGAAAAGCCCACAGCTAACATCATCCTCAATGGGGAAAAACTGAGAGCTTTTTCCCTGAGATCAGGAACACGACAGGGATGCCCACTCTCACCGCTGTTGTTTAACATAGTGTTGGAAGTTCTAGCATCAGCAATCAGACAACAAAAGGAAATCAAAGGCATCAAAATTGGCAAAGATGAAGTCAAGCTTTCACTTTTTGCAGATGACATGATATTATACATGGAAAATCCGATAGACTCCACCAAAAGTCTGCTAGAACTGATACATGAATTCAGCAAAGTTGCAGGATACAAAATCAATGTACAGAAATCAGTTGCATTCTTATACACTAACAATGAAGCAACAGAAAGACAAATAAAGAAACTGATCCCATTCACAATTGCACCAAGAAGCATAAAATACCTAGGAATAAATCTAACCAAAGATGTAAAAGATCTGTATGCTGAAAACTATAGAAAGCTTATGAAGGTAATTGAAGAAGATATAAAGAAATGGAAAGACATTCCCTGCTCATGGATTGGAAGAATAAATATTGTCAAAATGTCAATACTACCCAAAGCTATCTACACATTCAATGCAATCCCAATCAAAATTGCACCAGCATTCTTCTCGAAACTAGAACAAGCAATCCTAAAATTCATATGGAACCACAAAAGGCCCCGAATAGCCAAAGGAATTTTGAAGAAGAAGACCAAAGCAGGAGGCATCACAATCCCAGACTTTAGCCTCTACTACAAAGCTGTCATCATCAAGACAGCATGGTATTGGGACAAAAACAGACACACAGACCAACGGAATAGAATAGAAACCCCAGAACTAGACCCACAAACGTATGGCCAACTAATCATTGACAAAGCAGGAAAGAACATCCAATGGAAAAAAGACAGTGTCTTTAACAAATGGTGTTGGGAGAACTGGACAGCAACATGCAGAAGGTTGAAACTAGACCACTTTCTCACACCATTCTCAAAAATAAACTCAAAATGGATAAAGGACCTGAATGTGAGACAGGAAACCATCCAAACCCTAGAGGAGAAAGCAGGAAAAGACCTCTCTGACCTCAGCCATAGCAATCCCTTACTTGACACATCCCCAAAGGCAAGGGAATTAAAAGCAAAAATGAATTACTGGGACCTTATGAAGATAAAAAGCTTCTGCACAGCAAAGGAAACAACCAACAAAACGAAAAGGCAACTGGGGCGCCTGGGTGGCGCAGTCGGTTAAGCGTCCGACTTCAGCCAGGTCACGATCTCGCGGTCCGTGAGTTCAAGCCCCGCGTCAGGCTCTGGGCTGATGGCTCAGAGCCTGGAGCCTGTTTCCGATTCTGTGTCTCCCTCTCTCTCTGCCCCTCCCCCATTCATGCTCTGTCTCTCTCTGTCCCAAAAATAAATAAAAAACGTTGAAAAAAAAAATTAAAAAAAAAAAAAAAAAACGAAAAGGCAACTAACGGAATGGGAAAAGATATTTGCAAATGACATACAGGACAAAGGGCTCGTATCCAAAATCTATAAAGAGCTCACCAAAATCCACATCCGAAAAACAAATAACCCAGTGAAGAATTGGGCAGAAAACATGAATAGACACTTCTCTCAAGAAGACATCCGGATGGCCAACAGGCACATGAAAAGATGTTCAACGTCGCTCCTTATCAGGGAAATACAAATCAAAACCACACTCAGATATCACCTCAAGCCAGTCAGAGTGGCCAAAATGAACAAATCAGGAGACTATAGATGCTGGAGAGGATGTGGAGAAACAGGAACCCTCTTGCACTGTTGGTGGGAATGCAAATTGGTGCAGCCGCTCTGGAAAGCAGTGTGGAGGTTCCTCAGAAAATTAAAAATAGACCTACCCTATGACCCAGCAATAGCACTGCTAGGAATTTACCCAAGGGATA
This sequence comes from Prionailurus bengalensis, assembly GCF_016509475.1. Lineage (NCBI taxonomy): Eukaryota > Metazoa > Chordata > Mammalia > Carnivora > Felidae > Prionailurus > Prionailurus bengalensis. The sequence goes on from NC_057356.1 coordinate 28,121,663, forward strand.
CAGGAGTGCTGATGCATAGGGGCACTTGTACCCCAATGTTTATAGCAGCACTCTCAACAATAGCCAAATTGTGTAAAGAGCCTAAATGTCCATCAACTGATGAATGGATGAAGAAATTGTGGTTTATATACACAATGGAATACTACGTGGCAATGAGAAAGAATGAAATATGGCCTTTTGTAGCAACGTGGATGGAACTGGAGAGTGTGATGCTAAGTGAAATAAGCCATACAGAGAAAGACAGATACCATATGGTTTCACTCTTATGTGGACCCTGAGAAACTTAACAGAAACCCATGGGGGAGGGGAAGGAAAAAAAAAAAGAGGTTAGAGTGGGAGAGAGCCAAACATAAGAGACTCTTAAAAACTGAGAACAAACTGAGGGTTGATGGGGGTGGGAGGGAGGGGAGGGTGGGTGATGGGTATTGAGGAGGGCACCTTTTGGGATGAGCACTGGGTGTTGTATGGAAACCAATTTGACAATAAACTTCATATATTGGGGGGGGAAAAAAAAAGGAAAGAACGAGACAGACCGGACATTCTCTTTGGGTCTTCAGGCGTCCAAGAACAGGGGCTCTGGGATACCCCTTCCTGCTCTGACCAACCCTGGAGAAGCCGTGGTGGCAGGGGCGACCCTTTTCCGCATCCCTGGCAGCTTGTTGGGCCCTCCCTGGGGGGAATGTTGGGAGGGACCTAAGTAAGGCTCGAGGTTGTGATTCACAGAGTGCACTCCGACAGGCCCTAGGGTGAGGCTTGGGTCTTCCAAGTCACTCCCAAGGAATTTGTCACTGGGCGTGGGACCAGTGTGCAGAGCAGGCCAAAATCAAGTTAAGTAAGAACTGAGAAAAGGACCCACTGGGCTGGCCAGTGGACGGTGCTCTGCTCAGGGCTCCTTCAATGTAAGTACTCCACCTCGATGCTGCCCCTTCCCCCGCCTGCCCTGCCAGCTTCCACATCCAGCCCTGCCCACTCCTTTCCTTCCTGCCACACTGTTCTGGACACTTATGTGCAGCATCTACCAGCTTCTGGCTCAGGGGACTATACCCCAACGTCCTGTGTCCCCTTTCTGAAACGCCTGCTCCTTAGTATGCAATGCTGGGGCCATGGACAGGGCCTTGGATGGGGTCAAGTGGTTCCTCCTCTCCTGCCAGCAATCTCAACTTCCCTGGTCTCAGAGGATAGTTCCCTGGTCTGCTGGAAGGTGAGTTCATTCTCCCTACTCCCACTCTGTCACCCTCCACCTACCTACATGGCACTCCCGGGGCAGCCCTAATGCTTGCTGGAGATGGGTGTCGTGGCCACACACAGATCAGAAGCAGAGGTTCACAGCATAGTGAGACCAAACAGCTGAACCCAGGACCTCCTGGCCCAGGCCTCATTCTAGCAAAGATGTGTGAACTGTCCTCAGCCAGGCCAGGAGCCTGCCCTGATCAGCCAGCCCCGCCTGACCCTGAACTCCATCAACTCAGTGACCTGGCACCCTCCTGACTCCGGTTACTCTGAGTAACTCTGAGTCCGGTTACTCTGGCTTAGCCATACCCATGAGAAGACCAGAAACCATCCCTGGCCCCTGGGGCTCCCAGTCAGGAGGGCTGCCCTGCTGTTGTGAGTGCATCCTGCAGCTTGGTACCTCCATGTGTCTGCTGCTTGGACGGCTCTCCCCTGCCCGACTGACCTGGGGGTGGGAGGGCCCAGACTTCAGAGTCTCATGCATTGTCCCCAGCCCTTCTTGCCTGCCTGAGTGGGGTTTGTGAGCCGGGGAGCTCTGGGGGTGGCTGTCTCACAGGGAAATGCGTATGCATCAAGGAGCTGTTGGAGAAGGCTTTTCTTGATCTTCTTGTTAGAAAAATGTAAGGGGGTCACGACACACCCCCGTCGTCTTCACCAATCAGAGCACAGAGTCCACAGCAGCTGCTCCTGTCAGGAGGGTGCTACCCAGCCCCGTTAAAGCGGCCTGTGTGTTGCAGGGGACAGAGCAGGGTTCCAAGTGGGGCAGAGCCATGGTCCACACCGAGTTCCCCATTCACTGGGCAGCTGGAGGAGGGCTACAAAGGGCACCTGTGCTCTGAGGCAGTGAACCAGCGTGGGGACCTGGGGACCCAGAGCAGCGGGCGATGGGCTTTCTCCCTGGCAAGGGTCAGTGGGGGGTGGTGTGGGCCTCCAGCCACATCTGATGACACACAGTCCCCTGAAGTATTCTGGGAGAGGCTGCAGAGAGCAGCTCAGGGCAGGAGCAACAGTGACAGGAATCCAGAGTGCAGTGTGACTCAGTACAGAAGGGCTGCCTGACTGTGTGGCCCCCAGAGGCCCTCCAAAGGTATGCATTCGGGGGTCATCAGGAGACTGGATAAGACCTCCTCCAAGGTGTCTTAGCACCTCTGAGGCTCTCTGTTGTGGCAGCTCTGCGATCTCGTGAGAAGCCTAAGATATAGATATGAAATGCGCCGACATGGAGACTCTCCCAGAGCATTCATGCACTGTAAGATCCCATGGGGACATGTGCTTGTGAAAGGCAGAGTATGGGGCTGGAGCACTGGCAAGCTGGAGCAGGAAGCGTCCAGCCCTTTCCCTGTGACCTGCCTCTCCTGCCAGAGAAGGCCGAGGGTTCCAAAGGCCAGCTCCAGATCCTCGCTATACCCCAGCTCAGGCCAAGACAGATCAGGAAATTCTCCCAGAATAAACAGGATGCAGGGAGGACCCCGGACCCTGCCACCCAGCCATGCAGGCCATGTCCCTCAGTGGCCTTGGCACTTTCCCGGTCCATGGCACCCTGCCCCAATCATGCTGGACACAGGGCCTTGGCACCACCCAGGGAAGGTGTGGCAGGTCAGTGGTGCAAGTACGCTGCCTATCACACCGAGGTAAGAAGGCAGACATCAGAGTCCTCAGAGTGGGCATCAGTCACCTGGTTTCCAAGGTCTCTGGTGACTGGCCACGTTGGGCAGGACTCAGGCTCTCCTCCCCACCTGTTGTTCTGGCTGCAATCTGTGGAGGATCCGTTGCCTACCCTGGGCATACCACTGGGGTGGGAGTCAAGAGGGCATGGGTAAGGGGTTAAAGGAGCTGTCATCTCTGATGCCTGAGTGCAGCATCTGCTTACTCCTCCAGGGTGAGGACAGGGCTCTTCTTCCTTGGAGCAGAGAGGTCTGCTCCCAGGTGGCCAGTCCCCACCGGGTATTCCTGGCACACCACGGCAAGCCAGAGCCATGCATTGCCCTCAGGAGGGGGTTCCAGTCTGTGGGAGACAGGCCAGCCACCATACACCAGGAGGCCTCCAAACTCCCTCCACTGGATGAGGCCAAGTGTCTAAGGTCTGTGACCAGCTAGAGCCAGCCTTAATAATGCATGCATGAGGCAAGGCCTGTGTTCCCTAGCAGGATGTGTCATGCTGAGTTGGTGCTTGCCCCTTCCCCGTTCCAAAGGCTCTTTAAAGCAACGCCCATGCCCACGCCCACGAGGAACCTGACGGGAACCACCATCAGGGTCTTCTCCAGATTGAAAAGCAGCAGGGGATGGAGCTGCCGAGCCTGGGCAGCTTTTGCAGGAAAAAGGAGGGCCCTTCAACATCACCAGTGGCTCTTAATGGCACGCGGGAAGCACGGGGCTTGGCTGCCAAGTAAAAGTGCTTCTGGCCAGGGCTCAGACCAAAGAAGCATCGCCAGAGTGCATTTGGGTGCTGGGTCTGGGAAGTAGGACCTCGAGGAAAAAGGACTCACTCCGACTCACTCCCCTCCCTCAAGCTCTTGCCAAAGGCTCCTTTTTGCAGCTATGATAGCTCACGGCCACCCACGGGTGCTGGCGTGTCCACCCATAGGTGCTCTTGCCTGGTGAGAAGCTGCACGTGGCCTCCTTAGCAGGACACACTGCTGATGTGCTAAACTGGTCCTCCCACTGGACCTTCCCAGGCAGCTGTGGGCTGCAGGTGGAAGATGCCTCTTGCCTCCACAGCAGCCACCAGCCCTGCCTGGCTGTATCACACTGCAACACAGGTAGGACAAAGTGGTGATTGCTAGGCTTCTTCCCCAGGGTTTCTCCCTGGGGGCGGGGGGTCAACGTGCCATAAGCCCCCATAAAGTGCTTCCTCCAGGCCAGGAAGGAGGGCATGGGCCATAAGCATTGAGTACAGAGGCCCAAGGAGCCACCTGGAATGGGGCAGAGGCGTCCTGGGCAGGTGCTGGCCAAATCAGGGCCCGGGAAAGCAGAGAAATCTGTAGAGCTGGGGGGTGACAATGGGCATTGTGAGGGTGTTGCTGGGCTGGTGTCCCCACCTGCATGCTGCTGGGAGGAGGACCAGCATACTGGGTATGGGCTTTGCTGCCAAGACAACGTCACAGCTCTGCCAGACCCCCTGCCCAGGGTCTGGGCGCACAGCTCCCACAACAGACACTGGTCTTTTTTTTTTTTTTTAATGCATTCATTTATGTTTGAGAAAGAGAAAGAGAGCACCAGCAAGGGAGGGGCAGAGAGAGAGAGAGAGGGAGCCACAGAATCTGAAGCAGGCTCCAGGCTCTGAACTGTCAGCACAGAGCCTGACATGGGACTCGAACCCATGAACCGCGAGATCATGACCTGAGCTGAAGTCAGATGCTTAACCGACTGAGCCATCCAGGTGCCCATAACAGACACTGGTCTTAAGCAGGGGTCCAACCAGAGCACCTCTGAGGCCTCAGATGCCCTGTCCTGGGCCGCAGGACCAGCCGCCCCGAGGTCTGGAGCAGGCCTGTCTCAGGTACCCCATCCATACGCAGTGAGACTGTTTTGGCTGCGTTGGGTATTCAAGATAATTTTGAGGATCAAAAAACAGAGACTGTCAACAACAAAAGACAACCTAATTCCAAAATGGGCAAAGAACCAGACTGATGTTTCTCCCAAGAGGAGCCAGCCTGAGATGGGAGCTGAAGATTCCTGAGACCTACCTGGTCCCAGGCTTGCAACCCTGGCCCACACACACAGCCTCCTGTGGGCCTCCCTGCATTCAGCCTGGCCCTCGGACCATTTTTAAGTTTATTTATTTATTTTGAGAGAAAGAGAGTGAGTGAGCAGGGGAGGCAGAGAGAGAGAGAGAGAGAGAGAGAGAGAGAGAATCCCAAGCAGGCTCCATGCAATCAGCACAGAGCCCAACTCAAGGCTCAAACCCATGAACCACAAGATCATGAACTGAGCTGAAACCAAGAATCAGGTGCTCAACCAACTGAGCCACCCAGGTGCGCCACCTCAAGACATTTTTAAAGAGCTTTCTGAGGACCTAACCATTCTGGCTTCTATCCATACATCTCAATGTCAGGCCACACCCCTCTTGCCATACTGAGCCCAGGCACCCCACCCCCCCTCTTGCCTCCTCTCCCCTCACTTGGCAAGATCCTTTCCATGCCTTCTCCCTTAAGACTCATCTTGGCACCCCCAGTCTTGGCTGGGATTCCCCCCTCCCTTGCTCCCTCCTGGCATCTCAGTGTACCTCCAGTTGCTGGCACACAGCAAGTGCTCTCAGTGAGAGCTGAGTGGGAGAATCAGGGCAAAGGGGCATTCACAGACAGAGAGGCTTGGGCTCCTAACTTTGTCAGACAGCAGGATAGACAAGGGACCCCGTTTGGGGGAGGGATGTGGGTAGGGCCTCCTGGAACCCCAGGGAGGACACAACTATGACAAGGAGTGGGGTACACCAAGAATGGAGAGGGGCTGACAGCGGTGGTCTTGGTGCCTTTGTGGTGGCCAGGACAGCATTCCAGTCCAGGACGGTCAGGCATTTGAAATATGGCCTACAGCTCCAGGCTATTCCAGAGGGCAGATGGGTAAACAGGAAGTGAAGTTGTGTCAATACCTGGGAGTGGAAGGAGACTGGAAGTGGCCAGATTTATGGAGGACAAGTATGTATGAGGCCCCCCACAGCCTCCTTCTTTACCCAGCAAACTCTAGTCCCGGTGCCCACTTTCCTCCACACCTGGCAGGTCACTGTTGAGAGGAGAATGGTATTGGGCACAAACCATCTGTCTGAAACAGAGATGGGATCTTTCCCAGCCCCACAAGGTTGCTGGAGAAGCTCCCTGGGTGCAGAGAATAGGACAGTGGCACCAGCTCACCCACAGGACTGCAGGGCCTTGTCCATGGCATAGAGAACGTCTTTGATAGCTGATGCTTTTTGAGACTCAGATGAAAGAGAGAGGCACACAGATGCTGTGGATGTGTGGTATGGGACAAAGGCTGCCTGCAGGATGTCAGAGCCTTGGATGGTGAGGCCCCGCAGTGAGGAGGCCAGAGAAGCCTTGGGCTGCGCTGGCCATGTGCAAGGACTCGCGGATTTGCCCTGTTCTCCCCTCCCAAGATGGCCCTATGAGTGGCCATATGAGCAAGCCAGTCATCAGAGTTTACGTGTTTTTTGTTTTTTATTTATTAATGTTTATTTATTTATTTTGAGAGAGACAGAGAGACAGAGAGAAAGCATGCACAAGCCAGGGGTAAGGGCAGAGAGAGAGAGGGAGAAAGAGAATCTCAAGCAGGCTCCATGCTGTCAGCTTGGAGCCCAATGGGGGGGGGGGGGGCTCGATCTCACAAACCGTGAGATCATGACCTGAGCTGAAATCAAGAATCTGACGCTTAACCGATTGAGCCACCTGGACATCCCTGAGTTTACATGTTTTTTTAAATTAAACTTGTTATTTTGAGACGGAGTTGTAAGAAATAATACAGCAGTTTCTCCTAATTGTAACATCTTGCAAAACAATATTATATATCACAATCCACTCCGTATAATCCCTGGGAACCTCCATCTCTATAATGTTGTCATTTTATGAATCTCACATTAATGGGATCATATAGTATGTAGCATACAGGGATTGGCTTTTTTCACTCAGCGTATTATTCTGAGATTCATGCAGTTTGCTGTATGTGTAGGTACCTCCTTCCTTTTATATATATATACACATATATATTGCTGAGTAGTAGTATGTCTGCGTTACGGACATACCAAAGTTTGTATTTCAGTTTGTAGCTAATACAAATATAGCTGCTATGAACATTCACATGTAAGTGTTTGTGTGGATGTAGTTTTCATTTCTCTGGGAGAAATACCCAGGAGTGCAATTGCTGGGTCCTATGATAATTGCATGTTTAGGTTTTCAAGAAACTGCCAAAGTGTTTTCTAGAATAGCCAAACCATTTTACATTTCCACCAGCCATATATGAATGATTCAGTTTCTCTGCATCCTCACCAGCATTTGGGACTGTCATTTTTCCCCCTAGTCTTAAATGTTTATTTATTTATTTTGAAAGTGGGGGAGGGGGGGTGGGGAGGAGCAGAGAGAAAGGAGAGAGAGAATCCCAAACGGGATCTCACCAATCATGAAAATCATGACCTGAGCTGAAATCAAGAGTCTGACACTTATTGACTGAGCCACCCAGGCGCCCCTGAAATATTTTTTATATAAGGTGCAAAATTTAGGTTGAGTGTTTTGCTTGCCTATGGATGTCCAATTACTCCAACAACATTTGCTTCATCCTTCCTTCATTGAGTTGCTTTTGAACTTTTGTTCAAAATCAGTTGGACATGGGGTGCCCCAGTGGCTCAGTTAAGTGTCTGAGTTGTTTTGGTTTAGGTTGTGATCTCATGGTTCATGGGATCGAGCCTCCAGTCTGAGCTGACAATGCAGACTGCCTGGGATACTCTCTCTCCCTCTGTTTCTGTCCCATCCTCCCACTTATGCTCTCTCTCTCTCTCAAAATAAATTAAAAAAACATAAGTTGGGCATGTTTATGTGGATATATTTTGGGAGGGTAACATGCCCTGTTTCACTGATTTGTGTCTATCCCTCTGCTAATACCATACAGTTTTAATAGCTGTAGCCATAGAATACACACACATATATACTGTATATTGATTAATTATTAATATATTAATATATACATTAAGCAGGTAGACTATTTCTTCTCACTTCAGCAAGGTTGCAGAATACAAGATCAATATATAAAAATCTATTGTATTTCTATATACTAGCAATGAACACATGGAAACCAAAATTATAAATACAATGCCATTTACAATCTTTCAAAAAATGAAATACTGAGGTGTAAATCTAACAAAACACATACAGGTTTACATGCTGAGACAACAAAATGCAGCTGAAAGAAATTAAATATCTAAATAAAAGGAGAGACATACTATGTTCATGGGTTAGAAGACTCAACATTGTAAAGATGTCAGTTATCCTCATACTGATGTATAGTTATATTCCCATCAATATATATAAAATATAAAAATATCAAAATTCCTGCAAGACTTTTTTTGTATATATTGATGAGGTTGTTATAAAATTTATGTGGAAAGGCAGAGGAAATAGAATAGCAAGCATTGTTATTTTAACCCACTTAACACAGGTTGGACATTTCATTTTTTTGTTTTACTTTGTTTTAAATTATTTTCTTGTGATAAAATTGACATGCAGTGAAATGCACAGTTCTTAAACTCTCAATTCAATAAATGTTGCCAAGTTTATAGAACCATGTAAACAAAACCCCAATCAAGACCCTATTTTCTGAGGCACCTGGGTAGTTCAGTTGGTTAAGCATTCGTTAGCTCAGGTCATGATCTCATTGTTCATGAGTTTGAGCCCTGCATCGGGCTTTCAACTGTCACCACAGAGCCTGCTTCAGATCCTCTGTCTCCCCCCGCTCTGCCTCTATCTCTCTTAAAAATAAATAAACTTAAAAATAAAAGACCCCAGGGGCGCCTGGGTGGCTCAGTCAGTTGAGTGTTCGACTTCGGCTCAGGTCATGATCTCACCGTTCATGAATTCAAGCCCCACGTTGGGCTCTGTGCTGACAGCTCAGAGCCTGGAACCTGCTTCAGATTCTGTGTCTCCCTCTCTTTCTGCCCCTAACCCACTTACATCTCTGTATTTCTCAAAAATAAACATTGAAAAAATTAAAACATAAATAAAAGACCCCCTTTCATTATCCCATAAAGTTTCCTGTGCCTCTTCCCAGTTAATTCCCACCACCACCATACTTGTCCCAGCCCCACACAACTGCTGATCTCCTATCACCATATATTAATTTTGCCTATTTCAGAACTTCAGATAAAGGGAATTATATAGTATGTACTTATGAAAACTCTGACTTTACCTCAGCATAATTATTTTGAGATTAATCTATGTCCCCAAATGTATTAATAGTTCTTTTTTTTTCTTCTGAGTAATATTATCTTGCATAGCTATGCCACAGCTTGTTCATCCATTCACTGTTGATGGACATTTAGGTTGTTTTCAGTTTTAACCTATTACAAATACAGCTGCTATGAACATATATGTTTGGAAATATATTTCCCTTCCTCTTAGATCCATAATTAAGATAGAATGACTGAATCATATAGGTCTATGTTTATAAGAAACTGTCAGCTGCTTCCACAGTGGTGGTACTGTTTCACTCCCACCAGCAGTATATGAGAGTTCCAGTTGTCCTGTATCCTTGTCAACACTTGTTAGTGTCAGTATTCTATTTTAGCTATTCTAATGGTTGTATAGGGATATCTCATTGCAGTTTTCATTTGTATTTCCTTGATGACTAATGATTCTGAATGTTTCTTCAGTGCTTATTGCCCATGTGTATGTCTTCATTTGTGAAGTGTTTATTCAAATCTTGCCCATTTTAAAATTGGATTATCTTTTTATTACTGATTTGCAGGTGCTATTTTTTTTATTTTGTTTAATGTTTATTTTTGACAGAGAGAGAGAGAGAGAGAGACAGAGCATGAGTGTGGGGAGGGGCAGAGAGAGAGGGAGACACAAAATCTGAAGCAGGCTCCAGGCTCTGAGCTGTCAGCACAGAGCCCGACGTGGGGCTCAAACTCACAGACCATGAGATCATGACCTGAGCCTAAGTCAGTCGCCTAACCGACTGAGCCACCCAGACACCCTGATTTGCAGGTGTTCTTAAATATATTCTGGATACAAGTTCACTGCAAATACTTTTTCTCAGACAAAGGCTTTATTTTCATTTTATTAATGGTGTCTTTTGAGAAATAAATGTTTGTAATTTTAATAAATTTCAATGTATCAATTTTTTATATTTCATGCTTTTTTGTTTCTCTCCAAGAAGACTCCAAGACTCTCCAAGAAGTCTTTGCCTACTTATTCCAAAGTCATGAGTATATTCTCCTCTGTTTCTTCTAGAAACTTTACAGTTTTTGGGTGCCTGGGTGGCTCAGTTAAGAGTCTGACTTCAACTCAAGTCATGATCTCTCAGTCCGTGAGTTTGAGCTCCACCTCGCGCTCTATGTGGACAGCTCAGAGCCTGGAGCCTACTTTGGATTCTGTGTCTCCCTCTCTCTCTGCCCCTCCCCTGCTTGCACTCTCCCTCTCTCTCTCTCTCTCAAAAGTAAATAAATATTTTAAAAATTAAAAACAAAAAAAAGAAACTTTATAGTTTCCATGTTATGTTTAAGACTATGATCTATCTGGGGTCACCTGGGTGGCTCAGTCAGTTAAGCATCTGACCTCAAGGTTCATGAGTTCAAACCCTGCATTGGGCTCTGTGCTGACAGTTCAGAGCCTGGAGCCTGCTTCGGATTCTGTGTCTCCCTATCTCTCTGCCTCTCCCTTGCTTACACTCTGTCTCTCCCTCTCAAAAATAAATAAACATTAAAAAAAAAGACTATGATCTATCTTGAATTAACTTTTGTGTATAGTATTAGGTAGAGGTCAAGGTTCATTCTGTCTCTCTCCTTCAGCTTGTCCAATATCCTAGTATCATTTGTTTTGAAAAATTTTGGTTTTCCCAATTGAGTTGCCATGACACCATTAATGAAAAGTAAATTCTGTTCTGAAATGACTATGTGTTACTGGATACCAATTCAAAACTTAGTGGCTTAAAACATCAGTTTAGTCATTTGATTATCATGAATTCTATGGGTCAGAAATTCAGGAGGGCTCAGCTGGGTAGCTCCTGTAATTTAGGCAGAGAATGTCTGGAATTGGAGCAGCTGGCTGGACATCTCCCTTTCCATGAAGTCTCAGGGCTTTTTTTTTTTCCATTTTTTTTTCTTTCTAAGGGCTCCTCCTCCTCCTCCTCCTCTTCCTTCTTTTTCTTAGAGAAAGAGCACGAGTGGGGCAGAAGAGTCGAGGGAGAGAGAGACAGAGAGAGAATCTTAAGCAGGTTCCACACTCAGCACGAGACTGACATGGAGCTTGATCCCATGACCTGATCGTGACCTGATCCCATGACTTGATCGTGACCTGAGCCAAAATCAAGAATCAGTCTGTTCAATCCACTGAGCCAGCCAGGCCCCCTCTCGTCTTATGGCTTCTTTATATCATCTCTGCAGGTGAGACAGCCTCGCAATCAATCTCTGCAGGTGGCCTAGCCTGGACCTGAAGCATGGAGGCCTCAAGGCTGTAAGCACTAGTGCTCTAGCACCAGGGCAGCTCCAGATGCTGCCTTATCGGTTCTGACCCAGCCTCACAAGTTGGGAGGCATCACTTCTGTTGTGATCTACTGTTTCTAAAATATCTTTTTTTTTTTTTACAATGTTTTAAAATGTTTATTTATTTGAGAGAGAGAGTGTACAAGTGGGGGAGGAGCAGAGAAAGAGGGAGACACAGAATCCGAAGCAGGCTCCAGGCTCCAAGGTACCAGCACAGAGCCCGACGCGGGGCTCGAACTCACAAACTGAGATCATGACCTGAACCGAAGTCATTGCTTCGGACTGAGCCGCTCAGGTGCCCCTGTAATCCACTGTTTCTAAGACAGTATAAGACCACTTACATTCAAGGGGGACTATTAAGGGTCTAGAAGCACATGTGGGATGGAAGACATTGTTGTGGTCATCTTTGAAAACTACAATCGGTAAAACCTCATCCTGTTTTGGGGTCAATCTTTTACTTCTCTGTTCTGCAGGCTGGATAATCTATATTGATCGATTTCTGGCCGGCAGTGTGGGGGTAGGCTGTAGCAGATGGCAGGGACACTCCTCCATTGCGATGAGTTACGACAGAGGCCTGCAGGACAAGGGCAGGGTGGTGGAGAGGCGTGGATCATCCAATGTGTGGTCAGGAATGACTGCAACAGGCATGGTGGAAGAGGAAGGGTGGGAGAAAGTGTGTCCATGTGGATACCAATGTGCCTCTGAGACATCATGTCGAGTGCATGAGTCTGGACCCCAGCAGGGGAGTGTTCCGGGAGCTGAGGGCCACAGGGTGGGTGGATGATGGGGTCAGGGACAGAGGAGGACAGCCAGGGCAGCAGGCGGCCTGGAGGGCCTATGCGCGGTGCTGAAACTCCAGCCTGTGGCTGCACTGCTCTGACTCAGGAAGAAACCCCACACAAGCGTGTTTGAGTTGGCCGGCATTCACGTGGAGGATGGCAGGGCTAAATGCAGCTGTCTCAGGCTCCAGGGGAGGCACTGAGTGAGAGGATGCATTCCGTGCTGGCGGCTGCGTGCTCGATGACTGCTGAGGACAGGCCTGGGGCTGTCCTGGCTGGCCAGGGAGAGGACACCAGGCTGTGTCTGGCTGGCTCTCTCTAAGGCATTGACACCTCTGGGGCCCACAGAGTCTCCAACCATCTCAGTGTTTTTCCTGCGTGGACGACCCCCATTCCCAACTCATAGATCCAAGGGGAATCCCTAAGAAAACACTGTTGACCGAAGATCAAGCAGCTGTAACCCCACCCCAAAGTGGCTGCACTGCCTTCAACAAATGTCCCAGCATCTTGGGTCTCATCTGTGGGTAAGGGGCAGGGACTGGGGACCACCATGGTCCCTCCTCCTCAGGCTGTCTCCTTGGCTCCACCATTTCCCCTTCTTTCCTCAGGCTAAATGGCATCCCACCTCAGGGTCTTTGCCCATCCTCGTCTCGTGGAAGCTGGCTCCTCCTTGCTGCCATCTCAGCCTGCTGGCCTTGCTGGATGGACTGCTCGGCCTGGGCACCACGTGCATCTCTCTCCAGCACATGTGGTTCTTTAATTCATGGGTTAGTGTCCCTCTCACATGAATCAAACCCCTGAGAGCCGTCCCCTGGCCCATTTTGTTCACATGCTTCCCTGTGACACATAACAGGCACAGTGCACGGAACTGATGTGAGAGGGAAGCGACCTGTCTCCTGCAGACCCCAGCCCAAGGGTGCCTTTTGATTGTTGCTTTTGTTTGCTGCAGCATAGGCAGGTGAGGAGAAGTCACTGAGGAGTGCTCCCCATAGGAAAGGTGCCTGTGAAGGAGGCTGTGGACCCCAAGCTTGGGTGAGGCCTGGAACTCCTGGGCCCTTGTCCCAGAACCCCAGCCCCCTAGGCTGGCTGTCCCCCATTCCAACAGCAGCATGTGGAAGCCTCATAAGTATTGCACACTGGATGGACCCTTGAGGTACCATACCTGCTCCTGCCCTGGGCTTCCCGTATGACCTGAGACAACACTGCCCACCAGTCGCTCAAATAAAAATCTCCAGATCACATCATTTGTCCCTCTCCCTCATTCTCCACATCTGTCAGCAAGTCCTAAACATACTCAAATTTTGCTGTCCTCGCCCCATTACCACCTGTATTAGCCAGCTCAGGCTGCTGTGACAAATACCACGGACTTGGCAGCTTAAACCACAGAATGTACTTCCTTACAGTTCTGCGGGGGGGGGGGGGGGGGGGGGGGGGGGGGGGGGGGGGGGGGGCGGGGTACAAGTCTGAGATCCACTGTGGGCAGGGCTGGTTTTTCCTGAGGCCTCTGTCCTTGGCCAGCAGACAGATGTCATCTCCTTGTGTCCTCACACGGTGGTCCCCCTGTGAGTGTATGTGTCCTAATGTCCTCTTCTTATCCAGTCATGTTGGATTAGGGCCCACTCAGATGACCTCATTTAATCTTAAAGACCTTATCTCTAAATACAGTCACATTCAGAGGTGCTGGGGTTAGGGGTTCAGCATATGAACTTTGGGGGAAACAGTTCAGCCCATCACAACACCCAACTCCACTCTGATCTTTACTACCTCAACTTGAGCCTTGGGCACTCCATTCTGCAGTGGAGACCCTTGAGAATTGCACCTTTAGGTAACAGGCCCCACCCCTCACCAAGCACACAGGCCCACATGAGAAGCCCGAGCCCACTCTCCCATGCCTGCCTTGCTTTCTCCCTTCATCCTGGGGGGTCTGGCCAACGGACCTCATCACCTTCCCTCAAACACACTAAGCTCAGTCCCACCCCTCAGGGCCTCCCCTCTACCTGGAGTCAAGTATGAGTGCCACCTGGGCCTTCTCACACAACCCCTGGTCGCATGCCTGTATCTATCTATCTATCTATCTATCTATCTATATATCTATTGAGATAATTCACATACCATGCAATTCACCCATTTAAAGAGTGCCATTCAAAAGTTTGTAGTATAGGAGCTCCTGGCTGGCTCAGTCAGTAGAGCATGCAACTCGATCTCAGGGTCCTGAGTTCAAGACCTACCTTGGGTGTAGAGCTTACTCAAAAAAAAAAAAAAAAGTGCACAAAAGTTTGTACTATACTCAGAATTGCACAACCATCCCCACAATCAAATTCAAAACTTGTTATTGAAATGTAATTTGCATACCACAGAATCCCCCCTCATCCAGTGTGTAATTCAGTGTATTTTCGTTCACAGTGTCATTCACAATGTCACAATTTCATTCAGAATGTCACACATCCATCACCACTCTCTAACGCTAGAACATTTCCATCACCCAGAAAGAAATCCCCTCACATTTGCTCCTTGTTGCCCTCCCCTGGCCCCCAGGAACCACTGATATACTTTCTGTGTCTTCGGATTTGCCTATTCTGGACATTTCATATAAATGGACTCAGACAATAGGTGGCCTTCTGTGCCTGGCTTATTTCGCTTAGCATGATGTTTCAAGATTCATCCCTGTGGTAGCGCGTGTCAGAACTTCATTCCTTTTTATGGCCAGATAATATTCCACTGTGTGGATGGGCCACATTTGATTATCTGTCCATGGATAGACACTCAAGTTCTTTCCACTTGTTGTCTGTCATGAATATAAACACTTGTGTACAAATCTTTGTGAGGACATGTTTTCATCTCTGTTGGGTAGCTAAAATGGAGTTACTGGATCCTAAGGTCATAAGGTCCTGTGTTTTTCTGATTGCCTCGATTTATTATCCATTTCTCCCATCTAGGATGAAGGAGACAGGAGGGGAGGGGCTGTGTCCACTGTGTGGGGGCGAGCATCATGCCCAGAGCTGCCAGGAGTGGGCTGGAGCCAGGTAGCCCTCAGTCCTACCCCTGTGCCACCAACATCCCATTTCCTGCAGCTCCTGCTTCCCTCCCTATTCCATAAGGCCTCCTTCTCCTGCTCCCTCTTCTTTGACCCCCTGCATTTCTGCCAGGAGCAGTTTATTGAGTCCAGGTGGGAACTAAACTGTCCCAGAGAACAGAAATGTTGACCTGTGGGCTCTCCCGGGGTCTCACCCAAGGCCCCAGTTCTGTTGTCACAGATGTCCCAGAGATTACTGTTCTGGAAGGAGGCAGGGCAGACAAGATAGAGACAGACCTGCCCCTTAAGGCCCAGTGCACCCTAACCTACCATCAAGGGTCTTTGTGCTAAGTTGCCACCTATGTGCAGGACTTCAGCTTTTCTAGAACGTCTGAATGAGCCACCACCCAGAAGATGAGCACCACTCACACTTGTCTTTTAGGTGAGAACCCACTTGGTGACTCCCCCCATCAGAGAGCTATAGGACTGGGGTTCAGGGTCTGAGTCTGGAGTCCTGGGCTGTGATCTGGGATCTGGGGCCAGGGAGTGGGGTGAGGGTCTGGGGTTGCGGACTAGAGGCTGGATCTTGGGCTGGGTCTGGGGTTGAGGTCTGGACTCTGGAGTCTAAAGCTGGGCCTGGGGTCTGGGTCTAGGTCTAGGGGCTGGGCCTGGAGTCTGCAGTCTGGGGGTTGGGTCTGGGGGCTGAGTCTGGAGGCTGGGTCTGGGTCTGGGGTCTGGGCCTGGAGTCTGCAGTCTGGGGGTTGGGTCTGGGGGCTGGGTCTGGAGACTGGGTCTGGGTTTGGGGTCTGCAGTCTGGGGCCTGGGGCGGGGGGCTGGGGTTAGTTCTGGGGCATCTAGGCCAAGCCGAGGTAGGTTGGAGCTCCTCTCCTGATACCCAGCTCAGGACAGCCAGTTGTGTATGCTGTCCATGACCCCTCAAATGGGCACAACTCTGCTGCACTGGGCTTCTGAGACTGGGGTTGGAAGTGTGTCTGCAAAGCAGGCTGCAGTCCCCAAAGGAAGCTTCAGTTCTATAGACACTAGCCGCCATTATAGACATGCAAGGACATCTTCGTGTGTGCTTATTGGAAAGATCCTGAGATTCACCCCTTGAACACATTGAGTTTTTTTGAGGGTGGTGGTGGTGGTAAAATATGCATAACAAAATTGACCATTTTAACCATTTTAAGTGTCCAGTTCAGTGGCATGAAGCACATTCACATTGTGTGCAATCTTCACCACCATCCATCTCCAGAACTTTTTCACCTTTCCAAACAGAAACCCTGCTCCCCTTAACTCTCTCCCCTAGTCTCTGGCAACCTTCATTCCACCCTCTGCCTCTATGACTCTGACTACTGCAGGTGCTTCATATAAGTGGAATCATACAATATTTGTCTTTTTATGTCTGGCTTACTTCACTTAGCATGATGTCCTCAAGGTTCATCCATGTTGTAGCAGGTGTCAGGATTTCCTGCCTTTTTTAAGGCTGAATAATATTCCATGGTATGTACATACCACGTTTATCCATTCATCCTTGAACTGCACCATGGAAGTCCTTGAACATATCCTGACTGAGGACTCACGTGAGCCTGGCGCTGAATGGGTTTCTGGGGAAGCACCCCAGACAGAAATTCTGCCCTTAATGGAGCTTATTCTCTAAGTGGGGAAGAACATAAATAATCAAAATAAAGTGCGTAGGTTCTGCAGTGTATAGTGAGGTCAGAAGGGTTATGGAGAACAATAGGAGGAAGGCAGCTCGAGGGCAGGTGGCTGGTGGGGGGCTGTGGAGAGCACAGGGCAGAGGCTTAGGGTGGGGCAGGTGTCACGCACTGCATCCCAGGGAGGGGACAGGTGTGGTGGGGGGGGGGGTTGTTTAAGGGCTGTGAAGGGGGTGAGAGCTCCAGTTTTCATCCTGGCTGAACCACTGGAGCATTTTGAGGAGAGAAAAGGATGTGCCCTTAGTTCTTAGCAGAATGTTACTCAGGCTTTAAAAGGAAGGAAACTGACGCAAGCTACAGTATGAATAAACCTTGAAGACATTATGTTAAATGAAAGAGGCCAGACACAAAAGGATATATACTGTAAGATTCCACATACATGAATGAGGTCCCTAGAATGTCAAATGCGTAGAGACAGAAAGGAGAATGGTGGTTCCCAGGGGGCCGGGGAAGGAAATGGGACCTAGTGTTTAATGGGGACAGAGTGTCCGTTGGGGATCACAGAAAGTTCTGGAGATGGATGGTTGGGATGGCTGTAGAACAATCTGAATGTGTTTCATGCCACTGAGCTGGACACTTAAAAGTAGTTAAAATGGCAGGGCACCTGGCTGGCGCAGTTGGTGGAGCCTCCAACTCTTGATCTCAGGGTGGTGAGTTCGATCCCTACGTTGCATGTAGAGATTACCTAAAAAATAAGAGCTTTTAAAAAAAGCAATTTTAGGGGCGCCTGGGTGGCGCAGTCGGTTAAGCGTCCGACTTCAGCCAGGTCCCGATCTCGCGGTCCGTGAGTTCGAGCCCCGCGTCAGGCTCTGGGCTGATGGCTCAGAGCCTGGAGCCTGTTTCCGATTCTGTGTCTCCCTCTCTCTCTGCCCCTCCCCCGTTCATGCTCTGTCTCTCTCTGTCCCCAAAATAAATAAACGTTGAAAAAAAAAAAAAAGCAATTTTAATGGCATGCTTTGTTATGTACATTTTACTGCAATTAAAAAATTAAATAACAAAAAACAATTCAATGGGGGATATAGTTTCAGTTATGCAAGACAATTAAGTTCTAGAGGTCTGCTGTGCCTATAGTTAATACCGAAGAAAAATTATTAAGAGGATAGATTTTAGGATAAGTGTTCTTACCACAGTAAAAAAAAACAAAAAACCCCCAAGAAGTTGCAGGCCTGTGGGCATAGTGTGCTGCCATGTGTATGAAAAAGGTAGCAGGAGAAAATATGTGCATACACACATGTGCTTGTACATGCATCAAGTACCCTGGAAGGGTACCAAGAAGTTGCCCCATCAGTGGGCGACAGAAAGGGTGTTAGTGAACAGGCGGGAGAGGCAGGCAGAATTCTCTATGTCTGCATCTTTTTACACTTCTGGAATTTTGAATATTGAGACTCTGTCACCTACCGGAAAAAAGTTAAAAAGTAGATTGCTGAAGGGAGGCCAAGCGGAGGAAAACAGGCAAAGCCCCAGGACCAGGCTGCCCTGCCCCACCCCACTGCGGGGAGCTTGCTTGGCAAGGAGGAGTCGGGTGGCCCTGGAGGAAAACCGGCTTTTTATGCAGACACAGCAACCCTGCCCCACACGCAATTCTCCAGATGAAAACTTGAAGCTCCCGTTCTGTCAGGAGCTGAGTAATGGTGACGTGTCTGCATACCAACCAAGCCAGGTCAGCGGGGAAGGAGGCGATTTTGTTTTTCTCCCCCCACTGCTAACCTTGCAAGTCTTTCGCTCAGAAGTCTGGCAGTGTGGTCGGCCTGGCCCCAGTGGCTAGACCAAAGAGACCAAACATATTTGCTTAGGCTGTGGAATTCTGAGCAGGAGGCAGGGCAGGAAGAACTCTGGTGTTCCCCAAGGCGATGCTCAAACCCAGAGCACAGACTCCCAGCAGAAAGCTGCATCTGGACCTCTACCGGGCAAGAATCTTACATAGGGAAGGATTAGCCACAGCGGAAAGAGTGAAATGGAATAAGCAGAAAAAGCCAAGGTTTGTGGAAATGTAATTAAAATCTACTTAGTGTAAAGTCAGGGATGTTAGCACAGACACATCTTTTAAGAAAACCCAAAAAACCAGAGTTCACTTTATTCAGAATTGTATTCCAGCAGCCCAAGACGCCAGGCACTTAATTAAAGAAAAATAATAAGACATAGAATAAGTCTTCTATTTTTATTTTTACATTTCAGAAAACTTCCAAATAAGCTATTACAAAGCTGGTTTGAGGTTTGAGAATCAGAAGAAAATTCAGTATTCAAATTAAGGAGTCATTTTACAGTATCCAGCAGATGAACAGACCTCCAGTAGCAAAATGAAGGAAAGATACATTTTCCTAGACTGAATTCCCCCCAAAATAGAAATTTCTCATGCTTTCTCACCTAAATTCCAGCTGCCCCTGATGCTTCGAGAAGACAGGTCCTAATGAAAAATAAGGATATTCTCTGGGGAGAGAGGCACCAGCATTGAGCAAAGTTAGCCTCCACATGGAAAGAATAAAATCCTTTTGGGACATGCAAACACCATCTGCACCCTTATAACTACCACAGTGCAGGGCTGTCCCCGAACAGGAGGGCAGGAGGGACAGGATAGCACAGTCCTTCTTGGCCACGAGTGGCCGCCGAGCCCCTGGGATGTGGCTGGTCCTGATGTAGATGGGCTGTGAGAATAACACAGCCAAGCTTGTGAGCAAAAGAAGTCAGGTTACCTCATCAATCATTCGCTTATATTGACTACATGTTGAAATGATATTCTGGCAACATGAAATTAAAAAATATTAAAACTGGGGGTGCTTAGTCAGTTGAGAATCTGACTCTTGATCTCAACTGAGGTCTTGATCTCAGGGTTGTGAGTTCAAGCCCCGTGTTGGGCTCCACACTGGGCATGAAGCCTACTTAGAAAAAAAAAAAAAAGATTCATCTTACCTGTTTCTTGTTATTTTTTTAATGTGGTTCTTAGACAATTTAAAATTATACATGTGCCTGGATTCTATTTCTACTGGTATAGAAAATTAAGGAACATTTGGAGATTCAGTATATGACAAAGGCAGGGGAAAGACGGACTTGTTAAAAGCAAATGACACTATGGGGTGCCTGGGTGGCTTAGTCGGTTAAGCGTCTGACTCTTGGTTTTGGCTCAGGTCATGATCTCACAGTTTTGTGAGTTTGAGCCCCTCATCTGGCTCTGTGCTGGCAGTGTGGAGACTGCTTGGGATTCTCTCTCTCTTCTCTCTCTGCCCCTCCCTGCTTACCTGTCTCTGTCTCTTTGAAAATAAATAAACTTGGGGCGCCTGGGTGGCGCAGTCGGTTAAGCGTCCGACTTCAGCCAGGTCACGATCTCGCGGTCCGTGAGTTTGAGCCCCACGTCGGGCTCTGGGCTGATGGCTCAGAGCCTGGAGCCTGTTTCCGATTCTGTGTCTCCCTCTCTCTCTGCCCCTCCCCTGTTTATGCTCTGTTTCTCTCTGTCCCAAAAATAAATAAATGTTGAAAAAAAAAATTAAAAAAAAAAAAAAGAAAATAAATAAACTTTAAAAAAATAAACTTAATGAAAATAAACTTAAAAAAATTTTAAGCAAATAACACTAAAGTCATTTATTTATTTTAAGTTTCTTTTTGAGAGAGAGTGCAAGTGGGGGAGGGGCAGAGAGAGAGAGGGGGGAACAGAGGATCTGAAGCAGGCTCTGCACAGACAGCAGAGAGTCCAATGGGAGGCTTGAACCCATGAACTGTGAGATCATGACCTGAACCAAAGTCTCAGGCTCAACTGACTGAGCCACCTGGGCGCCCCTAAAGCCGTTTAGGAAAAGGCAAAATTGGATGCATACCTCATACCTTCACAAAATTAAACTGCAAACAACGCAAAGTTCTAAACATAACAATGAAACCATAGAGAGAGGATGGGGAAACATGGCTGGATTCCTTTGCAGACAGACTCGAAACACCATGCAATGAAGAAACGATTAAAATTCAATGACGTGGGGGTGGCTGGGTCGCTCAGTCGGTTGAGTCTGACTTCAGCTCAGGTCATCATCTCACTGTCTGTGAGTTTGGGCCTTGCGTCAGGCTCTGTGCTGACAGCTCAGCTCTGTGCTGGAGCCTTCTTCAGATTCTGTGTCTCCCTCTCTCTGTGCCCCTCTCCTGTTCATGCTCTTTCTCTCTCAAAAATAAATAAACATTAAAAAAAATTCAATGACGTGGAAAAAAAAAAAAAAAACAACAACGCTGCCTGTGTGGAAAGTTGGCAAAGGTAGAGATGGATGAAACATAACAAATGGAGAGTACCTTCAGGTTATGTGCCAATATCCCTAGTATATAAAGAACTCTTAATAATCAAGGGTGGGGACAGATAGGAACATGGGCAAAAGATAGACAACACGCAACATGCAATATAAACATGGTCTTAAATGCACAAAGAGATGCTCAAATTCATTTACAAAGACGAAAGTGCTCATTGACCCACCCTGAGATGGCTCAGCTGACACGACAGCTCCCTGTGGGGTAGATGCACCTCGCAAGCCCAGACTGCAAATTTCTCTGTGCCAAGGGGAATCCGGGGTATCTAATGGGACTGAATATGCCTTTACCCTTGGATCTACAACCCTGCTTCTGGGAATTTGCCCTGAAGATACACCTCCAACAGTGTGAAATGCATGGGAACAAATATAGTCATTACTGGCCATTACAACTATGGGAATAATCTGGAACCATAGAGCAGCAGCCATGCAGGGGAATGTCTTGGGGTGGAGTGACCTCCTGATCCATAAGAAGTAGGTCCAGACTACATTGACAAGCATAATTAATATGCTACCTTTTGTTGAGAAAGAAAAATAAGACCGCATGTGAAGATATCTATCTCCTGATATATGCAGAAGAAACCATATCTATCGCTCTGATTTTAAACCTTGCTAATGTTTGCTATAGTCGTAAGTAACATTCAGTCAAGAACAATGGATAGGGTACCCTAAAATTGAATACAAACGGAAAGCCAAACCCAACCATATTTCAAATGATTAAGAAAACGACAGAGATGAAAACAAAAAACAAACTCAATTAATTTCTAAACACAATACTGTCACTACAGACTCAGTCTAAAGACAAGAAGAAATTCAGACCAAGCTTTGTAGGTTTGCCATTTGCGGTGGTGGGTATAGCAATTCTAGAGCTGTCTTGTGTGTTCAGAAGACAAACTAGATAAGAAATACAGGGATTCTGTCAGAAGTTGGGGAGGTGGTGCAGATGTGGTCTGGTGGACGCAAGGAGGAATCCGCAATGTTAGGGTGGGGCTAGAAGTGACAGCGTGAACTCATGGTGCTATTCATTATACTTCTTTCTAGCACCCAGATGACACCCTGGTGAAAATGAGCACACCTAGCTCCTAGACCTGGTGTTGAAGAAACATTCTGCTCTAAAGGAACCCCGGAGAAGTGGTGGAATCCAGGGCTAGGGCAGTGAAAGTGTAAGCTGGATTTGGAGCAGATTGTAGTGGCAGAGAGCAAGGAAGTGCTCAAAAAGGATGGGGACATGTTGGAGGACGCGGGAGCCAGGCTGACAGCATCAGTATAAGCAATGACAGTAACGGATTATAACTTCCTGAATAAAGCAAAAACCTGCAAGCCCATATCGCAACAGACAAATGAGACCGGGAACCAACAATTCTTCCTTGCAGTAGAATGTCAACCAATAAATGGAGAACAAGAGAAGGAGTTTAAAGACCATTATCCTGCAATCACAGTAGTAATAATTGACTCAGGCAAGAATTGCCAATAGGTGCTAGAAAATGGTTGGGGGAGAGGTCCCAGGGAGATGTTTACTTAGCCTCAGAGTTTCTCCCATTGGCTCCTTTATCATTGGCACAGGCGAGAACACCTGGCAGGCATCACCTTTGCCTGGAGTGTTCTGGGCCTTTGGGAAGGGACTCGGTGTCACTCATAATGTGTGGCCATGAACATCTGACCTGGAAGAAATGGTCAGACATACCAAGCAAGGGACATGCTGCAGAACAGGTGGCCTGTGCTCACAGATGCTAAGGTCAGGGACACAGTAGCCAAGGGGTCACTCCAAATGCCTGACAGCAAAATTCAGGGCATGGTCCTGGACGGGAGAAAATAGCTAGAGAGAATATTATTGGTACAACTAGTGGAATTTGAATATGAACTATGTATCCATAACAGTGTTGCATCAATGTTAAATTTCCTGAATCAAATACTTAACAAAACCACGATGAGATATCACCTCACACCTGTTAGACTGCAGCTACCAAAAAATACTAGAAATAACAAGTGTTGCTGAGGATGTGAGGAAGAGGGAACCCTTCTGCACTGTTGGTGAGAATGTAAATTGGTTCAGCTTTATGGATAACAGCATGGAGGGTCCTCAAAAAATTAAAATAGAACTACCATAGGATCCAACAAGCCCACTTTTGGGTATTTATCTGAAGAAAATGAAAACACTAACTTGAAGAGTTATCTACACCATTATGTTCATTGCAGTGCTATTTACAATATCCAAGGTATGGAAGCCAACTAAATGTTCATCAATGGATGAATGGATTACAAAAATTATTGTATATGTACACAATGGAATATTATTCAGGCACAAGAAGGAAGGAAATCCTGCCATTTGAGACAACATGGATGGAGCTTGAGGGCATTATGCAAAGTGAAATAAGTCAGGCAGGGAAAGAAAAATTCCATATGATCTCTCTAATATGTGGAAGCTAAAACAAAAAAATAATGAACTCATAGATACAGAGAACAGATGCATGGATATCCAGAAGCAGAGGGGAAGGGAGGGCAGTGGGTGAAACGGGGGTGGGGGGGGGAGAATACTTGAGCTGAGTGTTCTTGCTCTTAAGTGAAACACACCGCAGTTTTAGGGCTGAAAAACCAGACTTCCCAAGTGCCCAGGAATAACACTCATCAGCAGTGTGATGGGGCCATGCATATTTATACAGAAAGTGAGAAAGGAAATGAGACAAAACAGAAACAGGTGGTAAATGAGGTAAAGCGTTAAGGAGCTCGCTGTACTTTCTTTTTCTGTAAGTTCCAGCACACCCCAGAAGGAGCCTGTGCCCACTGGGGCTGTCTGGCCACTAAGAGGGGAGGCTGTGGCCCTGATCTGCCACACCATTTGAGGTCCTTTGCAGGAGACAGCCAGCCCTCTGTTGGCGCAGATCAAGAATAAGCTGACTTGACCATACAGGACATCAGGTTCAGGGAGGGACCAGAGGTGAGACCCTCTGGCCAGCACTCAGTTCCATGCTGTCTTGCAGAGGCCTCCCTGCCCCAGGCACCCGTCCCCTCCCAAGCAGCACGATCAGGTTCCCACCCTGACCCATGAAGACTCAGCACCTTGTGCTCTAAACATTGCACTTAATTAAGGACCAGGCTGTGGTTTGGCCTTGACGGGACAGCACTGACTGAAACAAGCTTCCAAGCACATGTGATGGGCTGTGCTCAGTTGGAAACGTTGATTAAGTGGGAACAGGGCAAGGGGTGTCACATCAGAATCTGAGCCTTATCTGCACCATCACCTCCTGCGTCTGCAGAAGCCAGGGTGGGGAGGCATGTGACAGTGGGGTCTGTCCCCTAACCCAGGGAGACAGGACCCCCTCTGACTTCATGTATTGCCATTGTGACCCCTGACCCCTTCCCCACCCATGGAGCAACACTGACCACTCCCAGCACCTGGTGTTTCCTCTTGGTGCAAGTTGGTCCCTGGCTGCCCGTGAGCAGAGGGTGGCCAGAGGAAAAGGAGCTGGCAAAGGAGGGCCACAGGGAACCCAGAGGGCACAGAGACAAAAGCCAATGTGTGGGTCTGGAGACAGACAGTTCTGGTGAGCCAGGAGGGAGGAGGGCCCGGGGCCCCAGGGCTGAGGGCAGGGCTCCCAAGGCCTGATCCAGCACATCCATCCTACCTCTGCCCTTGGGGGCATCGGTTCTGGGGGATATGACATACCATCGAGCACCCTACAACAGCTACAAGTCCCAGGAGGCCAGCAAACCCTGCCTCCAAGCCAGAGAAGGCTGAGGCGCAGCAGACAGAGCACTTGAGAAGGGTTCTGGGTTCAGCACTTGAACCTTGGAAAAGAGGAGGTTGGCGAAGCAGCGTGTGGGCCTGGACTGAGGGGGTCAAGGACCTAAGGCTGTAACATGGCGAGACAGACCAGGGTGGTTCTGGGGTGGGTGGCATGAGCAGACCAAGGATTTAGGGGGAATAACTTGGTTGTGGCAGCAGCTCCCCCTATCCCTGGGAGGCAGGGTGATGCCAGATGGCTCAGGCCGAGGGGCCAGTTAGAGAGAGAGCGGGCTGTGGGGGGAGATAGGGGACAATGAACCTGGAAGGAGGGCAGGAGGGCAGGGCAGGGATGGATAGGGAGATGCAGAGTGAGGACCCAGCATGAAGCAACCCCAGCAGCTGGATCCACCAAAGTCGGTCCTGCTGTGGTTTCTACACACGCTGGCTGCGACCATAAATCAAAAAGCCGACTGCAGACTCAAGGGCGCTGTGGCTGAGACACTCATTCCTCCAATCTCCTGCCAGATGCCAGTCCGCCTAGCAGATTCCTGTGCCCATGCACACAGGCCACAGGGCTCCACAGGCAGATAGCAGGTAGGAGCACTCTGCACAGGGCGTGGCTGTGATTCCAACACCCAGTCGTGGGGAGGGGAGCCTGAGAGGCAGGCTGGTCGCAGCGTGTGCGCTGGGATGCCAAGAGGCACCTTCCAGCCTCCCCAACAGGTTCCTGTGGCAGAAGACCAGCCACCTCCCCAGATGTGTGGAAACACACAGGGCTGTGTTGCAACCCATTTCTTTAGCAAGTATGACCCAAGAGGGAGTCTGGCCCAAATGGAAGGCAGAAGATAAATGGGTTCCTTGACGAGGATGTCCTTGTCACAGGGGGAGGGAGATGCACTGCCTCCCCTCTTGTGCAAGGTGATGAGCCTCCGTGGGGCACCCATGTGCCATGCCATTGCTTAGGGCTCTGTAGGCCCCAAAGGAGGAGGAGAGGCAAGTTTTGCAGGAACATGGAGGCCACAGAGAGGAAGGGGCAGAGAGAGCAGAACTCTGAGGGGGCAACGGTGGGGTGGGGACAAGGAGAGAGGAGCAAGGACTGAGCACAAAGGAATACAAACCCATGGCCCTTGCCCCAGAGTGAAGCTGAAACGCTTTAAAAATACAATGTGTGGGGACGCCTGGGTGGCTCAGTAGGTTGGGCGACCGACTTCAGCTCAGGCCATGATCTCACGGTCTGTGGGTTCGAGCCCCACATTGGGCTCTGTGCTGACGGCTCAGACCCTGGAGCCTGCTTCAGATTCTGTGTCCCCCTCTCTCTCTTCTCCTTCCCCTCTCGTGTTCTATCAAAAATAAATAAACATTAAAAAAATTAAAAACAAACAAACAAACACAACACAATGTCTGAGAGCTCCTGATGGGGTCTCTGAGGGTAGCCTCAGATTCTAATTTTCAAAAACTGCAGATACTAGTTTATTGCTAGGCTTGCAGTTAGGTGAACACCAGCCCCAGAGTCTGCATGCTTGAGATTTGTTCTGATCCGAATGACACATTGTTACCTGTTCTGCACTTAAAAAAACTTTTTTAATGAAACATTTTTTTGACATAATTATAGGTTGGCATTCAGTTGTAAGAATACAGAGAGGCCCCCTTGCACACTTTCTCCAGTTCCTCCCAGTGGTAACATCTTGCAAAACTGCAGCACAACATCGAAGCCCAGATATTGACATTGGTGGTGTCAGATCACCACAGGCTCCCTCCTGTGGCCCTTTTATACCCACACCTACCCTCCTCCCACCTCCTGACTCCTGGCAACCACTAATCTGCTCTCCATTCTGGTAATTTTGTCATTTCAACAATGTCATATAAATGGAAATGGAATTATCTAGTGTGTGACTTTTCAGGAGTGGATTTTTTCACTAGGCATAATTCTCTGGCGATTCATCTAGGTTGTTGTGCATATAAACAACTCAGTTCTTTTTTCTTCTCTCGGCCTTGTGCACTTTTCTGTGTCCACATTTGGTGTATGTTTTCTCAGATGTACATCCAAGTTTTCGCTTTTTGAGCATTTTATTTTTTTTTAATGTTTATTTATTTTTGAAAGAGAGAGAGACAGACAGAGTGAGAATGGGGGAGAGGTAGAAAGAGAGGGAGACACAGAATCTGAAGCAGGCTCCAGGCTCTGAGATATCAGCACAGAGCCTGATGTGGGGCTTGAACCCACGAACTGTGAGATCATGACCTGAGCTGAAGTCTGGCGCTTAACTGACTTAGCAACCCAGGTGCCCCCTTCACTTTTTGAGCATTTTAAATGGCATTGTATTTGTTTTAAATTTCAGCATCTATGTATTTACTGCCAACCTATAGAAAGATAATTAATTTGGGAAGGATGTGTATGCTGGGTGACCTTGCTAAATTCACTTATTAGTTCTCAGAGGGTTTTTTGGTAGATTCCTTAGGATTTTCCCTGAAGACAGTTATGTCATGTGCAAATAGGGGCACTTTTATTTCTTCCTTTCCTATATTAGTGACTTTTATTTCCTTTTCTTGCCTTATTGCACTGGCTAGGACTTCTGGCACTAGATTAAGATTGGTGAGGGCAGACATCCTTGCCTTATTCCTGACCTTGGAGGAAGAACATTTAGTCTTAACGTTACCTGTAGGTATTTTGTAGATGCTCTTTACCAAGCTGAGGAAGTTCCCCTTTTATTCTTTTAGAATTTTTATCATTAATAAAAGTTAAATTTTTCCAAATGCTTTTTATGATCATTTGATAGGATCATGTGAGTTTTCCTCTCTGCATGTCAATATGGTAGGATACTTTGATTACTTTTTGAATCCTGAACCAGCCTGGTATCCTGGTATCCTGGTATCCCAGGAATAAACCCCACTTGTGCCTTGGCCTCCTCTGGCTGCCTCCCCATTAGCAGACACCTGAGAGGTTCCCAGTCTCTTAGATAACTGGGACAATAGAGAATGACTTCCAGATCTAAGCTAAGAGTGTCTGCCAGGGCCTTGGGGATGGTCCACCCAAGGGGCTCAGTTCTGGACTAGAACCAGGGCTCTGAGGACAGTAGTATCCTGCAGGCTATACTGCCCCCTGGTGGCAAGGCCTGACTAGAAATGTGCAGGGGCCTTATTAAGGCCTAGGACCTCAGGGCTGTGGGCTGAGACCCCTGGAGCAGGTACTAGAGGTGGAGATGTATACAGGGGAAATGCATATACTTTCTAGAACCCTCCTCCAAGGTTTTGTGATGCATGAGGGAGCCCCACTTGTCTCAGAGATTCATTGTCCAGGTGGCAGGACTCCAGATGGCCCAGATCTCAGAACACAGGGAGTGAGACCCAAGAGTGCCTTGCTGGGCATTCATTCCTGCTGGGGCCCCGAGAGGGGCAGCTCGACATCCAGAGGCCAGATGCTTGGGTGTTTTTGAACACGTTCTGGAGGTCAGGACCCCTCTCAGAGAAGGGACCCTCCTTAGCAACCTGTCTCCATCCATCCGGGTCTGGTGATGCTAAGCCTGATGAAGCCCAAGTCCTCCCCAGGGCTCCTCCCTCCCAACACTGCCCAGGAGCCTCTTCAATTTCTGCACCATCCTCCCCTTCGTTCCTCCACCAACCTCCTCGGACCCTGCACAGGGCCTGAAGAAGGCCCAGTCTGGCCACAGCCCAGGATTGCTGAAATGAACCCCTCCCCTCCTCCAGATAACTGGGAGCTTAGGCATAAGTGAGTGTGAAGAGAAAACTCACATACAAAGCAAATAGGGTTGTCTAATCATCATTGAAGAAAGTTTCCACTCACTGATTTTTCCCCCCTGTGGTAAAATATACAAAAGATTTATAATTTTAGCCGTTTTTAAGTGTCCAGTGGCATTAAGTTCACTCACACTGTTGTGGAACCATCACCATTACCCATCTCCAGAACTCTCTTCATCTGGCAAAACTGAAACTCTGTCCCTTTTAAACAACGTCCTCCCCTCCTCCTTCCTCTGGCCCCTGGCCCCACCATCCCACTTTCTGTCTCTAGGAATTTGACTACCCCAGTAATTGCATCATACAGTATTAGTCATTCTGCAACTGGCTTATTTCACTTAACACCATATCCTCAAAGTTCATCCACCTGGTAGCATGTTGGGACCTCCTCCATTTTTAAGGCTGAATAATATTCCATTGTATGGATACATATTTTGCTTATCCATTCTTCTGTCAATGGTCATTTGGATCGTTTCTGCCTTTTGGCTATTGTGAATAATGTTGCTATGAACATGGGTGTACAAGTATCTGTTGGAGTCCTTGCTTTCAATTGCTTTGTACATATACCCGGAAGTAAGATTGCCGGATCAAATGGCAACTTTATGTTTAGCTTTTTAAGGAACCACCATACTGTTCCCCACAGTGACTGTACTGTTTTACATTCCCACTGGCAAAGTACAGGGTCCCAATTTCTCGACATTATCAAAAACCCTCCTCCTCCTTCTTCCTCTTCCTCTTTTTCTCCTTCTTCTCCTCTGTCTCCTCCTCTTTCTCTTCCTTCTCCTCCTTCTTCCTTTTCCTCTTTTTCTCTTTCTTCTCTGTCTCCTCCTCCTTATTACTATAATTGCCATCCTAATGGTTGTGAAGTGGCCTCTTACTAATTTTTACAGACATATAAATTTAAACAATGTTGAGATACTTGGCCTATCCACAATAGAAACTTTTTTAAAATTAGAATACCCAAGGATGGACACTTCTCTCCCATGTGGGTGCAATTTTTTTTGGAAAGTGGTTGGTAGCATGCCCAGGAACTTCCAAAGGCTGGTGTCTTTGACCCTGTAATTTCCAGTTCAGAAAATCTAAGCCCAGAAAATGTGCCCACGTGAACAAAGATACACATGTGCTTGATATTCTATGGAGTGTTATTCATGTGAGCAGAAAGATGGTTATACTAGTCAATAAAATTGGGATGACTGTCCAGCCATTTGGAAAAAAAATAAAGATTTCAGTCATATATCCCACAGAAAATTGAACTGTAGACTGAAGAGCTCTAGGGACATAGCAAAACCGTTAAACTAGTAGAAGAAATGACTGGAACTTCAGGTTTTAACATAGCCAGCTTTATCCTGGCTCCATCCTTAACCGCCATTAAAATGACAGCAAGAGACTGAAAAGAGCAGATTTGGGCCCCAGAGCGTGGGGCAGGGAGGGAACAAAGTAGCACCAAGAGCAAGTGGAGACCTCAGCCCTGGACATAGCGAGGGGGCACCAGGATTTGGAGGAAAGGCTGGGAAAGGTGGGGAGGCTGGGCACCTTTCTGGGAATCAGCTGGTCCTGCCAGACAGCAAGATGGGTTCCTCCCCTGGCAGAGGACAATGCGTTAAACAATGTCAGTGCTCGTGGAGGTATGAGGAGGCCTTACGGAGAACTAGTGTGTGTAGTGTGTGTGTGTGTGTGTGTGTGTGTGTGTGTGTAAAGATCTGTGTGAGAAATACACCAAAATAATATGTTATGTCTCTGTGCCTTAACATAATATTAAATTTTTACAGTTTTTTTGTTTTTAAAAAAGTCAAAGTTCCCTGTAATCGTTAACATTTATTACTGTTTTCAAATATTATGTTTTTAATAATATTATATACTATTTTAATAATATTATATATTATTATGTTTTCAAAATATTATGTGTCACTATTTCTTGCTTTAAAGCAAATCTTATATTCTCTGACAACACTTTTTGACATCATCATTCTCAAATCAGAACAGAATTATGAATGTGTCTTTTTTTTTTTTTTTTTTTTGCCTAAACTATAATTGGATTGGATTTCCTGGCATCTCCACTGCCTAAAACAAAGACCCATTCCTTCATCTTGTTAAAGCAAGGACACTAGGAATAATTTGATCTGTTTGTCATCCTCTAAATTTAAATTTATTCAAATCTATTGTCAGAGTTCTGTTGTTTACTAAGTTCAGGGTGAAAAGAGAAGAAGGAAAAAACGTCCAAAGAGAATTTCAGCATGCTTAGGTTAATGATGAATAAACTGTGTTATGTTTCAATCATCGTGTGCCTTTTAGGTTACAAAATACTCATGTTCATGCCCAAAGATTGGCATAGCAGCTGTCTACAAAAATCTTTTGTGTCTGGGCTTAAGTAGGCTTGTCAATTGCTGATATTTATAAATCAGTTAAGGGGATAAATCAAAGACCTAGAGATTTTCTTCTTTCTGGATAATGACCAAATGAATCACTAGTTGTGCATTGCTTCAGTTGGGGATTCTCTGTTCTGATAAAGTGAGTGATTATAATAGATGAATCTGGGTCACTTAGTCTCACTGTGGATGGGGGTTTCTTCTTGTTACTTACACTTACCTCGAGGATCCTGATGTACATGAAGGTCGGGAGTTGAGCCTGTGAAGAGACTTCATAAAAGACTGTCCCAGGAATCTGTGACCAGTGCTGCCACAGAGCAGAGCCAGTGTCACCACCATGATCCTGAACCTGGAGCAGGGGTCCTAGGACCATATGGTCCGTGGGCAGAAGATGGCATGAAGAATGCTCTCACCCCTGCCATGGGCTTCTCTACATGTTTCTGTTTTTTATTTTCTTGACCACTTCCCCTTCTCTGTTGATTCAGGTAATACATCACTAATGAACACTCCTAGTCTTTAGTAATGATATTCCCAGGACCCTGGCCCTTGACAGGCACCAGGTATAGAATGAATTCTTCAAATGCTAACAAAGCTGAACAAACTATATTCAGATCATCTAAAAAAGATCCAAATCGGGTCGCCGGGGTGGCTCAGTCGGTTAAGCCTCTGACTTTGGCTCAGGTCATGATTTCACAGTTGGTGAGCCCTGCGTCGGGCTCTGTGCTGACAGCTCAGAGCCTGGAGCCTGCTTCAGATTCTGTGCTTCCCTCTCTCTCTGCCCCTCACCCATTTGCTCTCTCTCTCTCTCTCTCTCTCTCTCAAATAAATGAACATTAAAAAAAACCCAAAAGTTTGAGAATATTGAGTAATAGCAAGGATGATGAGAAATGGTACTCAGATACATCACTGGTAAGAAGGTAATTAATACAGACATGTCAGAGGGCAATATGGTATTATTAATATGACCAAAATTTTAAATATGCGTCCCTCAGGATCCAGCAGTTCTGCTTCTTGACTTCCCCTACAGAAAGAAGACTCGTGTGTGTGTGTGTGTGTGTGTGTGTGTGTGAGAGAGAGAGGCAGTGTTGCTTATAAAAGCAAAATCTCTCTGGGTGCAATCTAAACGTTCATGCATAGAGGGAGGCAAATGAAACACTGTGTTTCCATTGCTTGGAACATCATGAAGCAATGAAAAGAATGTGCATCAGCAACATGTCTGGTCATGGAAAGATACTAAGACATATTATCAAGTAGAAAACTGGTAAGCCACAGGATGCCGTGTGTGGTGGGATGCCATTTTTATAAAAAAAAAATCCAAAACTGTATTATTAAATATGTAAGTATGGAAATTCAGAGAAAAAGGCCTAGAATGCCATGCACCAATCTGATGACAGCAGTCTCACGTCGCGAAGGGCATGGGGTGGTCAGAGTAATCCAAGTAACTGGAAAATGGTGTTGACATTACCTGAGGGAGAGCAAACATAGGAAAACACACCAGGTTACAGCCTCACCCACAAGGGATGATGCATTCACGGTGCTTAATGATCAGAGTGAAAGTCAAAATCACCCCTGAGCTGTCCCAGCCCCTCCTGCCAAGCTCTGCTCCCTGAGGCTCCAAGGGGCAGGTCTGGGTGGGCCCTGCCTGTGCCCTGGTATAGCTCATCCCACTCCACTATTCTGACACACCTAGGCCAGCTCCTCTGCTAGAGTTCTGCCACCAACCAACATCACTTTCAAAATCAGATAAGATTTCTTTTTAAGAGAAGCCAGAAAAATGTGTCTGTTCCTTTGTCATTTGAGCTGTCCCTTCTTCTCTGGACAGTGTGTGCCAGCAGTCAGACACCTTTATTCCTGAATAATAAAAGCCCAAGTCCAGGCTAGGGCCTCTGATCTGCCCCTACTCCCCAGGAGCTGGAGTGGGCTTCAGAATCCAAATATTCTGAAGGAATCCTCATGTATTTCTTGCTACCAAAGACTCCAAACAGGGTTTTGTCCCCAATGTATCAACAGGAAGCTCATTTATTCATTCAGCAAGAATTTCTGGGTGCCTGCTATGAGTCAGCTGCCTTGACCAGCTCTTTAATGCTTAATGCTTATCACATCAAATCTAAAACTGTCACAAAATGGCACAACAGTTGCCATGATCCCCATTCTAAAGAGGAAGAGACTGAGGGTCAGAGTGGTTAATTGGATTGCTAGAGGGTCCGGAGTCAGGACTTTGTTCTCGGTGCTCCCCCTCTGGATGAGGAACCAAAGCACTTTCTGCAAAGGTTACCACCTACCACACCCATGAGATGAATACATGCACCAGCAAAGGGCATGACCATTGTTACATTGTGTTGTGGCCGACAGCATCTAAGACGGCCCCATGATTCCCTTCCTGGAAGGCATGGCCAGTGCGATCCCTCATCCTTGAGTAACTGCTTTCTAACCAACAGAATGCGGCAATGTCGAGGATGTCACTCTGGGATTAGATTACAAAAGACTCAGGACTCTCCCTTTTGCTAGCTTTGATGAAGCAAACTGATGTGTTGGGGAGGCTCATGTGCCAAAGAACTGAGGGTGGCCTCAGTCCAACAGTCCACAGGAACTATGTCCTGCCATCGACCACGTGAGTGAGCTTGGAAGGGGACCCCACCGGTGGAGCTTTCCTATGAGACCACAGCCCCAGCCAACACCTTGACCGCAGCTTCACAAGAGACCTCAAGCAGAGGACCTAGCTGATGCTCAAATTCCTGACCCACAGAAACTGTGGGATCACAAATCTGTGCTGTTTTGAGCTGCTAAGTGTGTGATAATTTGTTGTGCAGCAGTTGATAACTAATGCACCTCCATAACTTAGTGATTGCTGATGTATTTCATTTTTGTCTTGCTTGTTCCAGCTAGAGCATGCAGTTAACTGATGAGTGGGGGCATCGATGTCTGGCTGGGAGGGGCAGGGCCACTGGCCCACCCACCTGCCCTGCCTGGATGTGCCATACAGTCTGGTCCTTTTTACCTTCTACCTCGCTTTCATAGATCTGGGGCAGGAGAAAGAAGAAAGAATAACAGTTGGGGAAGGCCAGTTTCCTCAGTTCTATCCATGTTTCAGTCTGAAATCGAAATGAACAAAAATAGACATCCCATTGAGTGACTTTGACTCTTCAGGGAGGAAGGTTGGGGGTGGGACTGGGTTGATCTTAGACTACAGACACGCCAGCAACTTCAGGATGTTCCCACGATACTGGCTGCATTTGTTAAAAATACCTTCAATTCCAAAAATTACAAAGACTGTAACTAATCCTGTTCATTAAAGCCAAGAAAAACACACCAAGTCAAACACAATGTATGGCTGAAAGAGAGGGATTTCCACTAAGAAGGGGAACGTGCAGCTGCCCTATAGGCCTGGCTGGTCCTACATGCTGTGTGCTCTGCCCCTGGACCCAGACGGCAGAGCCCAGCTCCTCCTGAGAAAGCAGGCCCAGCCCCCAGTCTTGGCCACCTCCAGGGTCTTTTCCGAGGCCCCATATCCTCCACCCCCCAGACTCTAGCCCACACAGGCTGTTTCTACACCCAGCAGAGTCCTTACCAGGCACCCGGAACACACCAGGCACAGGGATGGGCCCCTTGACCTAGAGAAGAAAGCAAGTCACTACTTTAGAGTGGTTGCTCCCCTGCCCCCACCCTCCCCACCAACATGGGGGAGCAGTCCAGGTGGCTGCAGGATCACAGGCAAAGGAAAACAGAATGTTCCAGGTGACAAGAGCAGACCAGACTGTGGACTTGGCATGACCTTCCACATGAGGTTGTCTCTGCAGCCCATGCAGCCCTAGGGTCAGGTCTGAGCACCGCCTAGCTGTGCCCTCCCTTCCACTGCCCACAGCATCCTCTCCTGATGCTGGCAGGGTCTGCATGCTCAGGGCTCCCTTCCCCTCGGCTCCCCACCCAGCAAGCCTGGGGGGCACTGGCCAGCCACAGCTCCTGAAGGCTCATATCCTGCAGGAAAGGGACAAGGCCTTTCAGAGGGAGAACTTCCTCCTGGGCCTTCCTCATGCTAGCTACCCCCCACCTCAGGTCAGTTCTCCCTCTGATCTGCAGCAAAGAGTACGCCTGCCGGTGACCTGAAGTGACCGTGCCAGAGAGGCCCGGTGAGGCAGCAAACGGGCCGTTGGCACTCACAGGGATGAGTGGGAACGGCCGGCACATCCACATTCTCAGAGGCGGCTCTCTGCAGACTCCATTGGCTCAGCAAGCCTTCTTCTCCCCAACGTGTGGGGACAGCATGCACGGTCCCACTCTGTGCCTGGGACCTACCTTAGCAACCCCACACTGTGAGCCAGTCTCTCTGAGCCTCATATTTACTTTTTAAAAAAGTTTTAATAGACTCTTTTTTAGAGCAGTTTTAGGATCCCAGCAAAATTGAGCAGAGAGCACAGAGATTTCCCACACACACCCTGTCCCCACACACGTACAGCCTCCCCTACTATCAACATCTCCCACCGGAGTGCGACATTTGTCACAATTAATGAACATACAGTAACATGTCACTGTCACCCAAAGTCCATAGTTAACTTTAGGGCTCAGTCTTGGTATCGTACATCCCATGCATCTTTATAATATACAGACTAGTTTCACTGCCCTAAAAATCCTCTGTACTCTCCCCGGCAACCACTGATCGTTGTATTGTCTCCACGGTTTTGCCTTTTCCAGAATGCCATATGCTTGGAATCATATAGTATATAGCTTTTTCAGACTGGCTCCTTTTACTTGGTAATATGCATTTAAGGTTCCTCTGTGTCTTTTCATGGCTTGCTAACCCATTCCTTTTTAGTGCCGAGAAATATTCCACTGTTTGGATGGACCATTCATTTCCTGCAGGACGTCTTGGTGGCCTCCAAGTTCTGGCAATTGTGAATAAAGCTGCTATACACATCCACGTGCAGGTTTTTGTGTAGACATACATTTTCAACTCCTTGGAGTAAATACCAGGGAGCGTGGTTGCTGGGTCATGGGTTAAGAGTACGTTTCGTTTTGTAAGATACCACCAAGCTGTCTTCCAAAGTGACTGTAGTGTTTTGCATTCCCACCAGCAGTGGATGAGAGTTCCTGTTGCTCTACACACACTTACTTTTTAAGGCAGTATTTATTCTTTTTTTTTTTTTAGTATAAAATGTCTTCTTTATAGAAAATCTGAAACCCAAAAGGAAAACATAAAGAAAAAAATGAAAATCACTAGCGATTCCCTGACGCTTCCCTTACTCAACAAACAAATGAGCATCTGCCACGAGGACCCCGTTCCAGGACCAGGCAGTGACCTGCCCGACCTGTCTTCATGTAAGGGAGGAAGGGAGGCCGACTGTTCAAATACCAGTAAGTCCTTACTCAGGAAGCCTCAGATGGTGAGGCGGCAGGAGGAAAGCAGGGAAGTGCCGAGCAGAGGAACAGCCAACTACCCGCTCTGCATGGCACAGAATGCATTTTACCTAATTGCACATTTCCCTGCTCCTGGCTTGTGCTGATTGATCCCAGCCCACTCAGCCACTGGCTTCCCACTGGGCTGCATCGTGACTTTATACGGTGGCACAGGAGTCCCCGGAATTCAGCCAGACCCCTTCTGAGAAGTGTAGGCTGCCAGTTTTTAAGATTTGGCCACGGGTAGATAATCCGACAGTGAGTCCCTTGTTCACAACAGGGCTATCAGCTCAGGCTAGTGCCCTGGCCACTGGACAAAAAGCTGAGGCATTTTGGAGTTTGATCTTATTTTCATGTTCATCTCAATAATCTATAGGGCCTCAAAACAATTCTTACAACAAAAATCTATAGGGCTTCTAAATCCCATTATTCGATTTCATTTCTAAAGCGACGGGATCATAACATCCTGTATTTTTGTTCAAAGAGAACAAAATTGGGGCACCTGCTGGCTTGGTTGGTGGAACACGTGTCTGTTGATCTCAGGGTGGTGAGTTTGAACCCCACATTGGGTGTGGAGATTACTTAAAAATAAAATTTTTAGGGGCACCTGGGTGGCTCAGTCAAACACTCAACTTCAGCTTAGGTCATGATCTCACAGTTCATGGGTTTGAGCCTCCGCGGGCTCTGCGCTGGCAATGCAGCCAAAGCCTGCTTGGGATTCTCTCTTTTTCTCTCTTTCCCTCCCCCGCTTGTGCTATTTCTCTCTCTCTCAAAAATAAATAAATAAAAACATTTTTAAAATAAATAAAATAAAATCTTAAAAAAACAACAAGGAGAGCAAAATCATTTAGAAGTAATGAGTTAAGTGGGAAAAACACCTTTGAATGTGCACTTCCATGCAGGTACTTTTTCAATGGAAAATCTTCATATTTAGAAAGATATAAATTGAGGTATAGATATAGATATTTGTTGATAAAACATTAATACCTTTCAAATCTAGCTGATGAGTATGTGGGGTTCCATTTAACATTTTCTTAGATGGATATATTAGATATAACACAGATATAGGTATAGGAGAATCCATTTAATATTTTCTCACATAGATACAGATATTAGACAGATAGCTATAGATTAGATATCTATATCTGTGTACCTATATGGATATGTATATTAGCTACATAAGTTAGAGATATATGGATATATCTTTATCTATCTATGAGAAAACATATACTCGTCGGCTAGATTTTAAAAGTATTAACATTTTGTCATATCTGCTTTATCTCTTTTTTTTTCCTTCACGCAAGTGTTTTCCAGCACAGCCCAGACACATTTTATCCTTAAATATTCTAGGAGACATTAAAATGTAAAAATTTAAAAATATTACCCCAATCCAGCGATCACATCTGACAGTATAACAAACAACAGAACACAATTCCTTTCAATCATCTGACATGAGCTGGCATTAGGTTTTCCCCGAGGGTTCCAGAGACGCCCCTCCGCGAACATTTCGAATCTCGCTCTGGGACCAGGCCCACCTCCCAGCCCCCCAGCAGGCAGTGTGGGCAGCAGTGGCAGACAGACACTGCCCCCGTGTGGCTCCTTCCAGCCCCAGAGAAAGGCCTCTGCATGGGGGGACCTTCACCCCACCAGGCACAAATACGCTCCAGCAAACCTATTCATAACCAGAAAGACATTTATTTTACTTTGGAAGAGTTTAGAAAGAAACACAAAGCATTTCAACCAAACTGCTTTTTACGTTACTGATTTTTTATTTATGAGGAAAATGGTCCAGATCTATTATTAGGACCCTCACTCTGCAAGGCACACTTAAAACAGGGGCTCCCTGACGAACAGACTTGCCTCACTTCTCCAGCTGCACCGTCACAAGACACCCACGATCCTTCTAGGCAGCAGGATCAAGACCGTCTCCCTCTTTCACTTTTTGATTTGGATTTCTGGTGTGTGTGTGTGTGTGTGTGTGTTTAATGTCACGTAATTCATACACCACCACCCTTTTAAAGTGTATGATTTAGTGATTGTTACTATATTTTAAAATCTGTGCAACATCGTGAACTATCTGGTTCCAGAATCTTTTCATTAAATCCCCCAAAAGCTCCATACCCCATCAGCAGTCACTCCCCATTACCCTCCTCCCCCTACTATCTCCCCCCCACAACCACGAATCTACTTTATGTCTCTATAGCTTTTCTTATTCTGGACATTCAATAAATGGAGTCATACAATATGCGGCCTTTTGTGTCTGACTTCTTCCACTTTGCCTAACGTTTTCAAGGTTCATCCATTTATAGCATGAATCAGAACTTTAATTCATTTTTA
This sequence comes from Prionailurus bengalensis, assembly GCF_016509475.1. Taxonomy (NCBI): domain Eukaryota; kingdom Metazoa; phylum Chordata; class Mammalia; order Carnivora; family Felidae; genus Prionailurus; species Prionailurus bengalensis. The sequence goes on from NC_057356.1 coordinate 28,160,425, forward strand.
TAGCAGAATAATATTCCATTGCATATATATACAACAGTTTGTTTATCCACACTTCAGTGGATTGGCATCTGGGTCATGTCCATCTTTTGTCTCTTATAAACAATGCTGTTAGGAACAGCTGTGTACAAGTTTTTGCATGGGCATATGATTTCAGTTCTCTTGGGTATATCTATAGGTGTCGAATTGCTGAGTTTTATGGTGACTCTGTGTTTGACTTTTTGAGTAACTGCCAGACTGTTTTCCATAGCAGTGGAAATGTTCTCATTAGCAATGTATGAACGTTCTCATTTCCCCATGTCCTTGTTATGGTATATCTTTTTGATTATAGCGACCCTAGTGGGTGTAAAGTAATATCTCATTGTGGCTTTGATTTGCATTTCCCTGATGGCTAATGATGTTAAGCATCTTTTTATATGTTTAGTGTCCATTTTTATACCTCTTTGGAGAAATATTTATTCAAGTCCTTTGCCTATTTTTAAACTGGATTATTTAGCTTTTTATTGTTGGATTGTAAAAGTTCTTTACATGTTTTGGATACCAGTCCCTCATCAGATACACAATTTGCAAGTATGTTCTCCCATCTTGTGGGTTGTCTTTTCACTTTCTTGATGGTGTCCTTTGAAATACAAAAGTATTTCTTTTTTTTTTTAATTTTTTTCAACGTTTTTAATTTATTTTTGGGACAGAGAGAGACAGAGCATGAACGGGGGAGGGGCAGAGAGAGATACACAGAATCGGAAACAGGCTCCAGGATCCGAGCCATCAGCCCAGAGCCTGACGCGGGGCTCCAACTCACGGACCGCGAGATTGTGACCTGGCTGAAGTCGGACGCTTAACCGACTGCGCCACCCAGGCGCCCCTGAAATACAAAAGTATTTCAATTCTGATGATGTCCAATTTATCTATTTTCTTCTTTGGTTACTTGAACTTTTGGTATCATTTATCTAAACCATTGCCAAATTCAAGGTCATGAAGATTTATACTTATGTTTTCTTTGAACAGTTTTATAGTTTTAGTTCTTACCCTAGTTCTAAGTTCTTTCTTTAGATCTTACCAGTCCTGATCAATTTTGAGTTAATTTTTGTATAGGGTGTGAGATGGGGATCCAACTTCATTCTTTTACATGTGGATATATCCAGTTCTTCCAGCACGATTTGTTGAAAAGACTTCTTTCCCCCATTGAATTATCTGGCATCCTCATCAAAAATCTGATTAACCATAAATGTGAGGGTTTATTTGTGAACTCTTGATTCTATCCCATTGATCTATATGTCTATCTTTATACCAGTAACTCAGAGTCTTGATTATTGTAGCTCTGAAATAAATTTTGACATCAGAAAGTATGAATCCTCCAACTTTGTTCTTCTATTTCAAGATTTTTGGTTATTCTGGGCCCCTTTAATTTCCATATGAATTTTAAAATCAGCTTGTCAATTTCCCCAACAAGGTCGAATTGCATTGGATCTGTAAAACAGTCTGGGGGTATTGCCATTGTTACAATATTACATCTTCTAATCCACAAATACAAGATGTCTTCCCATTTACTTATGTCTTCTTTAATCTCTTCAACAATGTTTTGTACAAGAGCACTTCTTTGCAAGTGCAAAGAGCTAGTATGAGTGCGAGAGCACTTCTTTGGTTAAATGTATTCCAAGTATTTTATTATTTTCATGCTATCGTACATGGAACTGTTTGCTTACTTTCATTTTCAGATTGCTCATTGCTAGCGTGTAGACACCGAATTGATTTTTGCATATTGATCTTGTATCCTGCAACCTTGCTGAACTTGTTTATTAGCTCTAATCACTTTTTAAAATTCTTTAGGATTTTCTATATATGAGATATGTTATTTGCAAATAGCTTCATTTTTTCTTTTCTAATCTGTCTGCTTTTTATTTGATTTTTTATTTTTTTTAAAAGATTTTATTTTTAAGTAATCTCTACACCCAGTGTGGGGCTCCAACTTATAACCCCAAGATCAAGAGTTGCATGCTCCACTGACTGAGCCAACCAGGTGCCCTGGCTGAATTGCCCAGACTAGAAGCTTGAGTACAATTTTGGGTAGAGTGGCAACAGGGAATATCCTTGTCTCGTCTTATTCTTACATCTTATGATGTAAGCTGTGAGGTTTTTTGGTAGATACCCTTTATCAGGTTGAGGAAGTTCCCTTATATTCCTGGTTTGTTTGTTTGTTTGTTTGTTTTTAATACAAAGCTTGCTAGATTCTGTCAAGTGCTTTTTTTCTGCACCTGTTGTGATGGTCAGGCATTTTTTGTTCCTTTAGTCCATTATATGGTTATTGCATTGGTTGATTATTGAACCAACATTTGTGATACAAATGTTACTTGGCCATGGTATATAATTCTTTTTTAGATGCTGCTGGATTTGATTCACTAGTTTTTGTTGAAGATTTTGATATCTATATTCTTAGGGGATATAGGTTTGTAGTTTTCTTTTTTTGTGATGCTTTTGTCTGATTTTACAATCAGGGTAGTTCTGGTCTCATAGCATAAGTTGGGAGGTGTTCCCGCTTCTTCAGTTTTTTGGGAGAGTTTGTTGTGTTCATGAATTTCACTATCTGGCCCTGGGCTTTTCATATGGAAAGTTTTTGATTACTAATTGAATCTCTTTACTTGTAAGTCTATTCGAAATTTCTATTTCTTCTTGAGTTAGTTTCAGTAGTTTCTATCTTTCTAGAAATGTGTCTACTTCATCTAGGTTATCTAATGTGTTGGCATATATATTCCTTTCTTATTGCACTAAAATAAATGATCACAGATTTGCTGGCTTAAAATTTAATATTATTGAGCTCCTGAGGTTAGACATCTGAAATGAATTTCGCTGAGCTAAAATTAAGATGCCTGCAAGGCTACTTACCGTCTTCTTCTTCTTCTTCTTCTTTAAGTTTATTTATTTTGAGAAAGAGAGGGAGAGAGAGAATCCCAAGCAGCTCCACAATGACAGTGCAGAGCCTGACTTGGGGCTCAAACTCATGTACTGTGAGATCATGACCTGAGCCAAAATCAAGAGTCAGACACTTAACTGAACACTCACCTGACCAAGCCACCCAGGTGCCGCTACATACCTTCTGAAGTCTCCAGGGCACAACGTGTTCCTTTGTCTTTTCCAGCTTCCAAAGTTCACTCGTATTCTTTCAAGCCAGCAGTGTAGTACCTTCAAATCTCTGACTCTAACCCTCCTGCCCCCTTTCTTTTATAAGGACCTACATGATTGCATTGGCCCACTCAGATCACCCAAATTAATATCCCCCATATCAAGACCCTTGATTTAATCATATCTTCAAAGTTTCATTTGCCATGTAAGGCAACATATTTATGGGTCCCAGGGGTTAAGACGTTGATATTTTAGGAGGAGCATTATTTTTGCCACCATGGCATTTAATTGTTAGTAGTATTCCTTCCTAGTCTTGTTTAATTTCTGTAACATTGGCAATAATGTCCTCTCTTTCATTCCTGATTTTAGTAATTTATGTCTTCCCTTCTTTTTTGGTCAGTGTAGCAAAAGATGATCAACATTGTTGATCTCTTTAAAAAAAATCAACCTTTGATTTTGTTGATTTCTCTATTGTTTTTCTATTCTTTTTAATGTATTTTCATTCCAGTCTTCATTATGTTCTTCCTTTGGCTTGCATTAGGTTTAGTTTGCCCTTTCTTTTCCAGTTTCTTAAGGTGGAAATTTTAGGTTATTGATTTGAAAATTTTCTTTTTTCCTAATATAGGTGCTTAGAGCTTTAAATTTCTTTCTGAGTACTGTGTTAGCTGCATCATGTAAGTTTGTTGTATTTTTTTATTTTCATATATCACAAAGTATTTTCCAATTTCCTTTATGATTTCTTCTTTGATACAGTGTTTATTTAGCTCAATGTTGTTTAATTTCCACATACTTGTGCATTTCCCAAATTTCCTTCTGATTATTGATTTCTAACTTTATTCCATTGTGGTTGGAGAAGATGATTTGTATGATTTCTATCTTTTAAAATTATTGAAACCTGTTTTATGGCCTCATAGAGTATCTATCCTGAAGAATGTTCCACGTGAACTTGAGAAGAATGTAATCACCTCTTTAAAGGTCACATCTCCTGGGATGCCTAGGTGGTTCAGTTGATTAAGCGTCCAACTCTCGGTTTTGGCTCAGGTCATGATCTCACAGTTTCGTGTGTTTGAGCCCTGCATTGGGCTCCGCGCTGACAACGCAGAGTCTGCTTGGGATTCTCTCTCTCCCTCTCTCTTTGCCCCTCCCCCACTCCTACTGTCTCTCTCTCAAAATAAACAAACTTAAAAAAATGTTTTAATCTTAAAAAGTAAATAAATAAAGGTCCCATCTGTAAACAAAGTCACATTCCAAGGTACTGGGGGTTAGGATGTACGAATGTTCAGACCACACAACTCAGCCTATAACAATGCGCAATTCATCTCATATGTCCACGGCACCTGGCACATGTACAAACTCACACATATACCGAAACCGATTGTAAGGTAATGATCATAGTGTTATGCACGGAATCACTCCGCAGCCACAGCCTTTACTGGAGAACATGTTCTGAGACACGGCATGTCCTGCTTCCATCTCACCACTAGAGGGAAGTAAGTGCCCACGAACTCAGAGCCCGGGACCCCCTCCCTGGGGAGGTGGCATTCTGAACCGCGCCTTCATCACCAGGATGTTCTGAGTTTTCCTCTTTTCTCTGTGCCCTGCTGACCCAACATCATTAGTATGGGCCCCTGCTGTCATCAGTGAGGGGAGAAAACCATCTGTCCCCAGGCTTATTCTGTGTAGGATCACCGTCCGTACACACGCCTTGAAGGACAGTCACCACCATGTCCTAGAGATGGATTGCAGGTACCTGAGACTCAGGACAGATTCTAGACGGATTTAGAGAAGCCAGCGAGTTCACTGAATTCCAAGTGGTGGTATTACTGGCTAGTAATCTCCTGCAATAAGACAGGGAAAGGGGCTTCTCTGTCACTTCTCTTTAACCTCCTGTGCCAATTTTCTGGTACTCCTAGGCACCCTTTCTAACCAAGGGCTCCTTGATGCCACCTCCCTCTCAATAACTGCACTGTCCAAATTGTTGAGCCCTTAGCTCAGCTTTCTGCAATGCACTTGAAGGTGGCCCTTGCCCAGGGATGACCTGGGGGTTGGGTGGCATTGCATCTAATCCCCGTTCCTGTAAGAGGCCACTTTCCATTCCGGATGTCAGGGGAGCACACGCTTCTCTTAAGAGAGTATCTGGCTGAGTTTTACTCTCAGTTTTACCCTGTGATTTAAGGTCTCCATGGCACTTCAATCTGCCTGGTGAGCTGGGGGGACCACTGGCTGCTAATGGAGTACTGGCCCAAGTGAGCACACAGGTTACCTCATTGGTGTCCCAGGTGACCAAGTGTGTTGGGAGCATGAGGAAAACTAAATGGACCCTTGGAGCTAAAATGACTTGGGGTTACTGCCAAACCTCTTCCAAGTGTAACAAAAAATCTAAAATGTTAACATTCATAAAAGCAGGAACTTTTCAAACCTCTGAAAGCACACTCCTTGCACTTTTGTTCACAGCAACAATGTTCACAACAGCCAAAAGGTGGACCAAAAGGTCCACAGACAGAAGAATGGACAGACACAATGTAGTATATCCATACATTGGAATGGTGTTCAGCCTTAAAGAGGAAGGAAATTGTGACACCTGCTACAACATGGATGAAGCTTGAAGACATTATGCTCCGTGAAACAAGCCAGATAGAAAAGGACAAATACTGTATGATTCCATTTATATGAGGTCTCCTAGAGTCATCAAATTCATAGAGACAAAAAGTGGCAGGTGGCTGCCAGGGGCTGCTGGAGGGAGAGGAGAATGGGGAGTTAGTGCTTCATGGGGACAGAGTTTCAGTTTTGCAAGATGAAAGAGTTCTGGAGATGGATGGTGGAGGTGGTTGCTCAATGTGAATTTACTTAATGCTACTGAACTGTACACTTAAAAATGGTTAAAATGATAAGTTTTATGTCATTTTTTTTTACCACAGTCTGAAAACAACCACACACAGAAAGTACTCTCTTAAGACGGTGCTCCATCAAGAAGGGACCATGAGACCTAGGAGCTGGCTTTGTCCTTCCCAGCTTGGAAAGGTACTCTACAGGCTTGTGGGGAGGCAGCGAACAGAGGCAGAGGTTCCAAGTCATATGCACACTGTGGAAGGAGCATCACACCCACAGCACGAGAGATAGAGTCTTTTCAACTCCAGGCCACAGAGGAGGACTGAAGCCTGGTCTGGAGCACATCTAGGGGGCCCTATGATCCTCCCAAGAGCCTGGATGGAGAGGTCAGCTGTGTGCACTCTCGCAGTGACATTCAGTAGGATGGCAAACCCCAGGGGAGTGAGGGAGGGTGTCTTACATGCCAGGTGGGACAGTGTTCCCGGATGGAGAGCCCCCTCTTTCTATATTCCTCACTTGGGTGATGGGTCCAAGGAGAGGTGGCCAGAATGGGAGCAGGCGTGATGTCTCATCCGTATCGAGTTTGTTTGCAAGAGCGATCTGCCAGGCACAGGAGCAGGAGTCACCCCTCAGCCCAGGGAACCTCCGGTGACTGCCCAGGACCCCCAGTGGCTGCACAGAGCTTCCCTCTGAGAGTCTCAGCCCTGGCCCTGCTGCCAAGAGGAAAGCGGGGTTCAAGAGATAGGTGAGCGGGGAAGATAGGTGGCCCCTTCTGTGGCCAGTTCTCCTGGACAGTCCCAGAGGGTCATGGCCAGATCCTAGTGTGTTTCCACCCCAAGAGGGTCTCAGAGGCCACATGTACTTCTACATGCACTGTATCTTTTTTTAGAAGGAAAATAGAAGTGGATGCCAGACCAAAGCCATCCCTTCTGGACCCTGTTCTGCTGCTCTGTGGTGTCACCTGGCCTGGAGAAAACAGGGAAAGTGGCCATACCCTAATTGGGAGGTGCTTCCACCAAAGCCCAGGCTGGTGGGTGTGACATTCAGGCTCTCAGATGCTTGTTCGGGGTGCAGGAAGCTGTGTGTCATGGCCTCATAAACACTGCCTGGGGTCCCCCCTCACATACCTGGGAGTCCTTGGGTGCTGGGAGCCTGCTGCCACGCACCTGTGTGGCCAGCGTGCCAGGCCCAGCTCTTGGGGTGGGCCTAGGCAGCCCGCTGGGCACCTGCTGCCACCTCCACACGCTGCTGTCTTGTGTGGCCTCAGGTGGTCGACCTGTTGTCTCTACTTCACAGGTGAGGTGCTGTCTGGTGTTCCTAGGCACAAGGAAGGCTGGGAAGAGCTTTATGTAGAAAATATGTGTTAGATGAACCTTGTCCAAGCCTAAGTCAGCCCTGTTGGCTGTGAGTTAAATGTTAAAGAATCAACAATATAGGGGTGCCTGGATGGCTCAGTCGGTTAAGCTCAGGTCATGATCTCATGGTTCGTGGGTTCGAGCCCTGGGTTGGGCTCTGTGTTGACAGCTCAGAGCCTGGAGCCTGTTTCAGATTCTGTGTCTCCCTCTCTCTCTGCCCCTCCCCCACTTGTGCACATGCAGTTTCTCTCTCTCTCTCAAATATAAATAAACATTAAAAAAGAATCAACAGTATATATTCAATACAGTGTCTTTACCACAAATATACATATGTTATGTATTGATTGATGAATGGATGTCACGGCCAGCGGCTCGTGAGAGGCCCTACTTTCCCTGGGAACAGCAGTTCAGTATTTGCAGGTTAAAGGTTTGGGTAAGACAGTTCCAAACAAGGTTGGATTCCTGGAGTGCTGCGTCCTCATTCCCCTGAGCACGGCACTCTCCCCAGCCTTCCCGGACCCCTGAAACCCCAAGAGCCCCGAGTGACAGAATTGACACTGCAGAGGGTCTGTGCCCCAGCACACCAGCCAGGGAGGATGTGACGTCTTTCTTCTCCCAAGATTAAAAGACAATGCCATTTTAACAAAAGCAGAGCATTGCTGACACTCATGACTACCACAAACAAAGACATTTTCATGTGATAAATGCTCCTTCTAGATGACAGCAGATGAGCAAGGTTGGTCCCTGCTTCCGTGAGTTACCTGGACAGCTCCATCTGGGAGCTACTGGGGCAGAAAGGGGACCCCACACCTCCTGCCTCCTATCCCCTCTCCTCGCGTAAACTTCCCCACTGTTGAACTTCTTTGCCCCAATTCCCACACATTTAACTGCCCTCTTGCACATGAAAGCATTTCAGTTCCATGGATGATGCTCTTGGTTCCCTACCCCTGTCTTGGCATTCAAAGGCAGTACCCCAAGGCCAGAATGCTGTCATTTCTGCCTGTGGTTGCACGTTTCTGTACAATAAATAAATGCTTTCTCATGACCAGAGGCACAGGGCAGCCCAAGTGTTCACACGCAGCAGGCCAGACCTCACTGAACCCCACCACCGAGGAGCCCACAGGTATAAAGACAGGCTTTTGATCCACGGTGGATGCCTGCCCACCCGCCACCAGGCTGGGGAATGTGGAGCGGACAATCCAGAGACACTGCCGTCCTGCCAACACCTGAACTGGTTTCAGGGCTGCTCAAGGCCGTTTGCAACATGAAAGGGTGGTGACGGGGCCACACACCATCACCCTCCGGGACTCTGGGCAGAGGCGGGTGGTCAGCTCAGTGGCGGGAACAAGTACATGAAACAAGAATGGCATTGAACTTGACACAGATCTCGGTGATAAAAAGGCAGCTGGAACAATGGGGGGAAAGCCAGAACCAGGGGGTGCAAGAATAATCTATCAGGGCTCCTAACCCAGCGCTTTCCTGAAGGGAAAAAAGAAAAGCAATAAAAACAAACTGTAGTTCATGATGGCAACAATGAAACAATCTCGCTTCTCTTACCCCTCCATTTTATTGGCCTCCAGAGGTTCTGTGTTTCTACAGATTAGCCTTCCCTTGGGAAATGAGAAAAACAAGAAGAAACGGCAAATACTAGCTCTCCTCTCATGAAGTCATTCTTTTGAGCGGGTTTGCTCAGGAATTCTACGTGGCACACAGCTTGTGAAACTGTGTCCCAGGCCCTCTCAACTCAAGTGGGGGAAAAGGCTTAAAAAATATCTTTGAATTCCAGCAAGACAAAACAGGAATGGCCCCAAGCCGTGCTTCCTTCTGAAAGTATTGCACGAGCTCCTGGGGCTCAGCCTGAAAGAATGGGACCCAGAGCTCCTGGCGCGCCCCCAACGGGCCCGCCACTCGGCAGCAGCAGCCGCATCTCACGACAGCGGAGGGTCCAGCTGGGCCAGCGGGACAAATGCTGATTTTTACTCCTGATTAGTAATTGTGCGGAGAGATGTTTTCAGCTGAAATAATATACAAGTGTTTCCCCAGAGAAAATATACACGCTCGCTTTTTGGAACCACTTAACACAACTCTGTAGCAAGCAAACGTACATTTGGAACAACATAACACGTTTCTTAACTTGGAAGAACAGCCTGGTACAAATTGATGTCATCACAATAGAGATTAATGTGCCCGTTTTATTAGCCTCTCAGGCCGCAGGTGAATGGTGAGCCATTGTTATTCAACTAGTTAGTATTATTTTTACATAAATCAAGGTAACGCCTAACAACGTCTTGAGTCTTTAAATCAACCCGCCTTTTCCTACTTGGAACATGAAATTGGGCCATTGCCAAGAGCGCCAGGAAACAGTGGACTGAAAGTGGCATTTCAATAAGGAACGTACCCATTCACGACAGGATGCCGGGCTCACAGCTCACAAGAACTTGCCAATATTACAAGTAACTCTTGGGAGACTTTCACATTAATGCCGACAGTGGCATACGACTGCTGGAGGTCATAAGTGACTCACGTGGTTGTACTGGAAGAAAGGAGGGGTCGTGGGTAGGTGTACTGGGGCTGCCAGAACCAAGTACCACAGGCTGCGTTGCTTACACAACAGAAATGCATTTCTCACAGTCCTGGAGACTGGAAGTCCTAGACCAAGATGGCGGCAGGATGGTTTCTCCTGAGGCCTCTTTGTTCTCCTGTGTCCTCACATGGTCTTTCCTCTGCCTGTGTCCTAATCTCCTCATCTTATGAGGACCCCAATCAGATTGGATTAGGGTGCACCCTAATGATCTTGTTTTAACTTAATCACATCTTTAAAGACCCTGTTTCCAAATACAGTCACATTATAAGGTATTGGGAATTAGGGTTTGGGGGAGGGAGGGCAATATTCAGCCCATACCAAAGGGACACAGAAAAACTTTGGCATCTTTTTGCTGATGTAGAAGGGAATGGAAAGGAAGAAAGGAAAAAGAAAAGAATAGATGACACCCAGTTCCCTGCTGCTGTTTCTACTATGGCTTGATTGGCATGGCCAGGCTTGGATGGACAGATGTGAGGGAGCATGGGGGAGGGAGGTCTGCCCCCGAGACCCCCACCGAGGCTCTCTAATGCCAGACAGATGAGCTGGACAAAGGACTGTACGTAGTTTTCTGTTTGTGGCATTTCTTGCAGAGATAGACACCAAGGGGTGAGGCTAGCCCCATATGTGGCAGGGGAGGGGAACGTCCCACTGTAACACACAAGGGGCAGCAACTCACTCTCCCCGACCCCTGGCTGCCCAGAACTCCCAGCCCAGGACCCAGAACAGAGCAGGGCTCCAAATGCCCTTTGAGTACCGAACAGGGTCAGCAACTTCTGGAGTTTTTTTCTCATACTAGTCAAAATTATGTCTTCGTTTTTATTTTTAGCAAACCAGTAATGCTTCCTTATTCAAAAGGGCTTTGCTGTCTTTGGAACTGATGCTAAGATCTGCTCTCTCTGCACTGCCCACATGGATCCCACAGAAAGATACCTAGGACCAGCTGCCGACTCTGGGTTCCTTCAGGTAACGGTATCAGCTTTGGCAAACTGATTTTGCCATGAAGAACTTTCATGAATTCCAAGTCTGAGAATTTCAGACAGGAAGGAAATGAGAAAAGTCCATCAAACGTGATCAGAGAATAACTGGCTTGACATTGCATCACCAGAAATAAGAGAACCCCATACCGAATTTTGGGCCCATACAGACATATAGTCAACAAAAACCAAGCCGTACAGGACTATATCAAACTTCAAAACTTTTGTTCATCAAAGGATACATTCAACAAAGTGAAAAGGAATAAGAGAAAATATTTACAAATATCTAATAAGGGGTTAACATCCAAACTATATTAAGAACTCCTACAACTCAGGGCGCCTGGGTGGCTCAGTCGGTTGAGTGTTCAACTTCAGCTCAGGTCATGCTCTCACGGTTTGTGGGTTCGAGCCCCACGTCGGGCTCTGTGCTGACAGCTCAGAGCCTGGAGGCTGCTTTGGATTCTGTGCCCCCCTCCTTGTCCCTCCCCCACTCATGCTCTGTCTCTCTCTGTCTCTCAAAAGTGAATAAAGTTTAAAAAAAAAAGAACTCCTAGAACTCAACAACAAAAATCAAATAGTCCAGTTAAAAAATGGGCAAAGGACTTGAACAGACATTTCTCCTAAGATGATGTGCATATGTCCAAGAAACAGGAAAAGATGCTCAACATCATAACCATCACAGAAGTACCAATCAAAACCACAATGGGACATTATAATACCTATTAGGATGGCTACTATGAAATAACAAGTGTTGTCAAAAATACGCAGGAAGTGGAACTGTTGTGCATTGCGGGTGGGAATGAAAATTAGTGCAGCTGTTATAGAAAACAATATGGTGTTTCCTCAAAAAACTAAAAATAGAACTACCATATGGTCCAGCCATCCTACTTCTGATTATATATCTAAAAGAACTGAAAACACAGTCTCTAAGAGATATTTGTACACTCACATTCATAGCAGCATTTTTCACAATAGCCAAGAGGTAGAAACAACCGAAGTATCCATAGACAGATAATGGATGAGAAAACTGGAATATTAGTCAGCCTTAAAAAGGAAGGAAGTCCTGACATGTGCTACAACATGGTTGAACCTTGAGGACTTTATGCTCAGTGAAGCAAACCAGTCACAAAAGGACACATGCTGTATGATGCCATTTATCTGAGGTTCCTAGAGTCAAATTCACAGAGACAGAAAATAGAATGATCGTTGCTGGGGGCAGGGAGAGGGCCTGGGAGTTATTGTTTATGAGGATGGAGTCTCAGTTCTGCAAGACAATAAAATTTTGAAGACCTGTTGCACAACAATGTAAGTATGCTTAACACTACTGAACTGTACACTTAAAATGATTAAGATGGCAAGTGTTATTATATTGTTTTTTAACACACACACACACAACCAAACCATAGTGATAGTGCCCCAATCCCCAATTCATTCTGATGCCTCCCCGGTATCTGGGCAGTGTCTGGAATGCCAACACAGCTCCTTCCTACTTCCCTACTTTTAGGTAAAATAGCAATACCAGCTTCTTCCAAATGATATCACACTCCTCCAGGAATGCAGACAGAGTCAACAAAAATTTTCATCCCCCAAACCACTGCGATTGAGGTGGTCATCTGACAGCTTGGAAATGCCTCCCTTTCCATGGCAGCTTGTGGTATAGCTAGGGATTACTGCTAACACAATCCCAAGAAATGCCCCACCTTCAGCACATAAACTCCCCTGCCCATGACCTTCCCAATCGCTGTGGGCCGGTCATCCGGGATAGGGCACTGGTGAGCTCACCACGAAAGTACTGTTAACACTGCCTGTGACACAAGGAAGGATGGTCCTGGGCAGTAGTGGGAGGAGAGCCATGGTTTGCACCCTCTGCCCATCTCAGCACACATAGCAGGGAAGAGAAAAGAGGGCAACAGCAGTAAGAAATTGTGTTTAGAAAAAAAATAGAAAAAAAATGAGCTTAGGCTTAGGCGTAAACTGCAAGCCCTAACTTTCTGGGCTGAACACATACTCCCCCTCCTTGTCTTGTTAGATGACAATGGCAGACAACATATAAGAAGTCAGATGTTGTTCAGCTTGGGTCAGAGGCAAAAGAGACAGAAAGAAGACGTGATTTTTCTTTTTTTAATTTAGAAAGTTTTGATAGGGGGAGATCCTAGATGGCCTCCTGCTGTCCGTTCTATGGCCACCAGGCTGGAGACCCAGCTCTGGAATAACAGGCTTAGGCTGTAACCCCAGATGTGTCTTTTCCCCCCCACTGCTACCCTACATTATTTTCCCTTATAAAAGGCAAAAAGTATCATGAAAATAATTGTAAAAAAATACAGCAAGGGAGCAAAAAAATATGCCTGTTTCTTTTAGATTCAGATTTTGGAAATTCTATTTTTCCTGGGAAACTGTCCATTTCAATGAAATGGTGAAATGTATTAGCACATAGTCGTGCATCTTATTATTTAAAACATTTTTTCTTTTAAGTTTATTTATTTTGAGAGGGAGAGAGTGCATGATGAGCAGGGGAGGGGCAGAGAGAGAATCCCAAGCAGGCTGTCAACATAGAGCTTCACACGGGGCTTGATCTCAGGAACCGTGAGACTGTGACCTGAGCAGAAATCAAGAGTAGGATGCTTAATGGACTGAGCCACCCATGTGCCCCTTAAAATTTCTGCTGTATCATGCTTGCTTTCACCCCTACTTTTCAACATGAAGGTCCTAGGTCATATTAAATGTCAATGAGAGGGTGTGAGTGTCCAAAAGGGACAGATAGATGGACTCGTGTGGCAGGTCATGGCTGAGTGATTGTCAGAGGGAGTGAAAGAGCTGACAATATCAGTACTGAAACTCAACTTTATCTGTACTCACTGGCACCATGATTAGGAAATGTGGTTTTAAGAAATATCCTTGACATAGTAACACAATTGAAAGGTACTTAAGGATAAGTCTAAACACTGTAAAGCCTTTACAAATAGAATAATAACATTTCACTGGAAATATAAGGACTAATAATATTTTTAAAAAATGCAAGACTCAATATTATAATTATGTCTATTCTGTCGAAATTACTCCTAATTTCAAAGCAACTGTCACCCAAACCTTGATAAGATTTTCATTGGAACTTCACGGGCTGATTCCAAAATGTGTGGTAAGAGAGCAAATTGCCCAGAAGAGCCTGACCTATTCTGAAGAGCAAGGCTGGGGTTCCCCACCCCTGGATATAAAGATGAATCAGAAAGCTGAACTAACTGAAGGCTTTCTGGCTTAGGAGAGATGAGCTGTCTTATGATTGAGAACAGAGCCCAGGACCAGACCCGAGGAAATGTGGAAACATGGTAGATGGCCGTGAGAAGGGCTTTACACTTCATGTCCCAGGAGAGTGGGTTATCTACATGAAGAAAAAAATAGAACTGAATCTCCACCTCACACCTTACCACCAAACACCTAAAGATAAAGCCTTATACCCTGTAGAAGGAAAACCAGAAGGTGATCTTTATGACTTTAGGTGGTGTAGAACTTCTGAGCTAAAACACTGAGAGTACAAAGCTCCAAATATTAAAAGACACTTCAAGGTAGTGAAAAGTCAAGCCACAGATGGGGAGAAAATTTGTGCAGGGGGCAGAGCCAACATCGCATTAGGATCCGGTGGCAGAGTCAAAGAATCCTTACACATGAGTCAGAAAAAGACCAATAACCCAACGGAAAAGGGGGAGAAGACGAATTGACCATTCACCATCTGGAAACGGAATGGCCAATAAATACAGGGGAAAAGCAGCTCTCATGCCTGCCAGGGGGAGGTGACCTGGAGCAGCTTCGATGGGCAGCAGCTTGGTGGCATCCAGGAGGACTGAGGACGTCCAAGCTGGGCATCACGGCAAGTCTGTTTCGTTTTACTTTTTTCCTTATTTTTTTTCTCCAAGTTTTTGTTTAAATTCCAGCTAGTTAACACACAGTGCAATGTCAGTCTCAGGCATAGAATTTAGTGATTTATCACTTACATACAACACCTGGTGCTCATCACAAGTGCCCTCCTGAATCTCTATCACCTGTTTAATCCATCCCCCCCCCCCACCTCCCCTCCAGGAACCCTCAGTTTGTTCTCTATAGTTAAGAGTCTGTTTCTTGGTTGGCCTCTTTCCCCCTCCACCCATGTTAATTTATTTTGTTTCTTAGATTTCACATATGAATGAAGTCATATGGTATTTTTCTTTCTCTGACTGACTTATCTAGCTTAGCATAATACTCTCTAGCTCCATCCACGTCGTTGCAAATGGCAAGATTTCATTCTTTTTGAATACTGAATAGTATTCCATTGTATATATATAATCACATCCTCTTTATCCATTCTTCAGTTGATGGATATTTGGGCTCTTTCCGTAATTTGGCTATTGTAGATAATGCTGCTCTAAACATTGGGGTGCATGTACCCCTTTGAATCAGTATTTTTGTATCCTTTGGGTAAATACCTAGTAGTGCCATTGCTGGATCATAGGGTAGGTCTATTTTTGACTTTTTCCCCTCAAAGTCCCTGTTTAAATATATATCCTTAGAAACCTCCATGCCTGCCCCAGAGTGTTGAGTAGCTTTGCTATACAAACAGAAAACCGGAATCCTCTGAAGGTCCACCAACAGAAAAATGAGTGAACAGACAGGCAGCATTCCTGTGGTAAAAAACAAAATCCAACTGAGTACATTTTAAAGATCTTATTGGTTTTATTCAGCAATTCATGAATCGGACAGCATCCAAATTGGCAGATAGAAAGGGGCTCTGAGCAGCTGAACAAAATGAGAGACTTTTATAAGCAGAACCGAGTGGGAACAAGGAAGTTATACTAGGCAAAATAGCAGGCTGATTATTGCAAGGTCACTTTCCTTTAGGGGATGCATGGTCTATCCGGCAGATTACCTAAGAAGTGCTGATCAGGCGGTTCCTGATTGGCTGGTTTAAGATGACATTTCCGGGAGAGCTGAAACCGGAATTAAGTGAAGTCTCAGTTTGGTGACACGGGGCTTAGCACAAGTGGTTTTATTTGGGGCCTGGTGTCTCATCTTGAACACTGTTGAACTCTACTCGGCACAGGCTTCCGCCACATTCCCTGGGAGCTGGGCATCTCGTGGCCCTACCACCACACACAAATGACCTAGGCTGACACATGTCCTCAGTGAACATGATGGGTTCCACACACTGTGATTGAGGACAGGGAGTTGCAGGTCTTTGTCTTTTCTTTCTTTTTGGTCCAAACTACTTCATAAAAATAATGATTTTTACAAATACAACCATGAGTGTGGGCTTTCAACTTTACTTCTGAACATGACCATCCATTGTCACTCTTGGACCACAGCCAGCAGCCGAGCCTTGGGAAAGCAGGGTGGGCAGAGGGAGGGAACAAGAAGAGGCAGAGGAGAGCTCAGGGAGGAGGGGAGAACACCAGGCAAAGGACTTGGAGGTCAGTGACTAGGCAAGGTCATGGGAGGGGGAAGCGCAGAATAGAGAGAGGGGAGGTCTAAAACAAGGGCCCTGGGAGACAGAATGGAGAGCCAGACAGAGGGTGGTGAGGGCATTGGAGAGAAGTACAGAGGGGATCGCTCTTGGCACTGAACTGTCAACCTGGTGACAAGGACATCTGGCTTCCCCAGGGCTGTCTCCTACCTCTGAGTCCAGCTCTCTCCAAACTGGCAGGTTTATGGCAGACCTCTCAAGACCCTACGGATGTTGCATCTTCCTTGGCAGGGCTGGAGGGCTGGGAGCCAAGCCTCACTCCCTCGTGTGCCAACATCTTTCCTTTCTCTCTCTGGCCACTGGCTTCTGAAGCATATGGTTGAAGCATATGGTATTACTCTGTTTGTTGCTGCTGGTGACTTTTTGGAAAGTTTATTTTACTAGTTTTTATTCATTTAATTAGATATTCGGGAAGAGGGGTGCCTGTGTGGCTCAGTTGGTTAAATGTGGGACTTTGGCTCCAGTCATGATCTCTCGGTTCACAAGTTCAAGCCCTACGTCAGGCTCTGTGCTGACAGTTCCGAGCCTGGAGCCTGCGTCGGATTCTGAGTCTCACTCTCTCTCTGCTCCTCCCCCATCCATGCTCTGTCTCTGTCTCTGTCTGTCTCTCTCAAAAATAAATAAATACACTTTAAAAAAAGACATAAGGAAAGAGATTCTATACTGTTGACCCTTGAACAATAGAGGGGCTAGAGGCGCCAACTCCCCTACACAGTTGAAAATCCATGTATAACTCTTGACTCCCCCAAAACTTAACTACTAATAGCCTACTGTTGACTGGAAGCCTTAACAATAATAGTCAATTAACACACATCTTGTGTTATATGTATTATATACTGTATTCTTATCAGAACACCCAACTTTTTCTTAGTTCTTTCAGTATTCCTAGGCTATACGGTTCATCTGCAAGTTTTTTTCAAATTGTCAAAAAATCTCCAAAACGTTTTTTGATATATTGATTGAAAAAAATAAATGGCCCTGTGTCATTCAGACCTGTGTAGTTGAAGGGTCAACTGTGCTTCCCTCCACCATCTTAACCTGAAAGTCTTTTCCCCCCTAAATGTACAACCTTCTGTATTTGCCTGGCAAGCACGTCCTGCCTTCAAACGTTAAACAGCGTCACCTACCCCCCACCCCCGCCCGAGCCCGAGGTTCCGATGTGGACTCACGTGTATGAGCTCACCTCGAAGGCACTCAGCATCAGCACGGTGGGGGGCCCAGCCGCTGCCTCCTTCTAGAGGTGTCTGTGCAGCTCAGAAGGGGTTTGAAACTGGGCTGCGTGGATGGGAGGAGAAGCCTTAGGGGCAGGGGGTGCCCCAGCACGGGGAAGGCCTGGTCCTATCAACTAGATACCCTTTGCTTGTTTCTCCTTTGACACCATTGCCAGGACAAATTTCATTTAAAGAAAGGTTTTGTTGGGGCGCCTGGGTGGTTCAGTCAGTTGGACGTCCGGCTCAGGTCATGATCTCACAGCTAGTGAGTTTGAGCCCTGTATCAGGCTCTGTGCTGACAGCTCAGAGCCTGGAGCCTGCTGTGGATTCTGTTTCCCTCTCTCTCTGCCCCTCCCTAGCTTGTACTCTCTCTCCCCCTCTCTCTCTCTTTCTCAAAAATAAATAAACATTAAAAAAATTATTTTAAAGAAAGGTTTTGCTATTAAATACCAAAACAAACCGAAAGCCATGATTTCACTGCATTTTCCCCCTTGTTATATGATGAGCGGAAAAACCACAAAACGAAAGAAATGATAATCACTGATCAGCACAGGCCTCAAATTTTCCGCCTTGCCAGCCGAAACTGACCATCTGGCCCACTGTGAAGCAGAGTGTGGAATTACAGATATGTTAAGGACCAGAAGTGTGGGGCCCTGCCGTACACCGAGCCTTCCCAAAGTGGTGGTGCTCACTGGATCTATGTGGGTTCCTCGTCCCTGCTGTCATCCTGGCTTTATAATAGTTCGGGGCCATCAGCTACGTACTCAGAAGCATGCAGGTAGCAGGAAACAGCCCCTGGACGCATTTACCTGGTTAAGTCGCTGGGCTGTGCCCCTGGGGCCATGGAAGCCCCGGGGCCATGACAGGCTACCATGGTGCACATGAGGAGGGGCAGGAAGTACCTGGGGAGAGGCTAAGACAGAACAGAGTAAATGCTGACTTCTGGCCGCTGATTTTTTTTTTTTTTAATGTTTGTTTATTTTTGAGAGAGACAGAGTGCGAGTGGTGAAGGGGCAGAGAGAGGGAGACGCAGAATCTGAAGCAAGCTCCAGGCTCTGAGCTGTCAGCACAGAGCCCGATGCAGGGCTAGAACTCATGAACTGTGAGCTCACGACCTGAGCTGAAGTCAGACCCTTAACCGACTGAGCCACCCAGGCACCCCTGGCCGCTGATTTTTGAAGAGAGCATTGCTCTGTTTATTTTATTCCATTTTATGTTATTTTTTAAAAAGAAACCTAACATTCATGCAAGAATAAAAGAGGTTTAAAGACTGGTCACCCAGCAATGCAAATATACTTAGCACTACTGAGTTTTGTACTTAAAATGGTTAAGATGATAGAGTTCATGTTGTGTATATTTTACCACAATTAAACAGAGAAAAAGGGGTGGGAGATACTCAAGATGGAAAGCAGAACTCTGAAGTCCACTGCCTCTTGCATTCCACCCCATTTTCATTTGCTTTAGCACATTTGAATTTACTGACCCTCACTTTGAAAATGAGATCTCAGGAATGCATGATGTGGTTGCCAGCCACCATCTGACGACACGAGGCAGCCTCAGAGCCAGGCTGGGAGGCGCCTGAGTACAGAGGGGATGCTGTGTGTGATGGGGTAAAAGGGGCAGCATGCCCCGGTGAAGCCAGTGAGTGGGGACTGTGACCCCTGCCCCCTGAAGTGTCCAGACATGAGTCCCACCTGGCATCTTTCCAGAAAAGGAGCCATGAATCGTGGCAAAGTCATCAAAACCAGTGTTAGGAAAGTTGATTTTAGGGAAGAGAACTGAAATAGAAATTTTAATCTCTTCCTGCCAAGCTAATGAAGGCCCTAGGATCCCAGCCACTAAGGTTTGAAAAGACAATTCTGGGGGTGCCTGGGTGGCTCAGTCAGTTGACTCTTGATTTTGACTCAGGTCATGATCCCAAGGTTGTGGGACTAAGCCCTGCATCTGGCTCCATTCTCTCTCTCCCCCACTCTGGACCTACTTGCTTCTCTCTCCTGAAAGAAAAAGAAAAGACAATTCTGGTTCTGAGTCATATCACTGCTCCCATGAGCTCTCTCCCAGGCTGCTGGATGTCTACTATGCCCCCTCCCCCAGGAGCAGTGACTGCGGGACTGTCTCTGAGTGTCCCTGTGCTGTCCCTGAGCTGTCCAGTGACTGTGCAGAAAGGCCTGCCTGCTGAGCCTTTCCACACACATCACCTTGGAGATGGCTGTATCCTGAGCCCCAAGACTCAGACACCTCTGCTTGTGTCACTGGTAGATCCTACCCATCCTTCAGGTGTGACTTCCTCCCAGGGACCCTCCCTGACCACCCCTGATCTGAATGTTGTCCCTTCACCACACTTCCATAGATATTTAGGAATTGTGCTATCACCTGTTCATGTCTCTCTCCCCTACTACCTGTCCTGCTCAATTCCGTGTGACAAGCCCCTGGCAGAAATAATCGTGTGTTGAAGTATCAATGAAAAAGCAAAGTTCTGAAAGAGGAAAAGACTTCTCCACTGTCACTCAGCAAATCCATGGTGAGATAAGACCTAGTTCACCTCTAGGCAGCAGCTTGGACATGGGAATGGCAGCTTTTCAGGAACCTGCTGTTCATAAAAACCGCACTGTTTTCAAAGTTGAGCATATTTGGGGAAAAGCTATTGTGAGCATTGCTGACATGTTATTGGCTCAGTGGTCCAGCCCTGTCTTCGGGAACCTTCCCCCCCCAGCCCTGCTCGGGAAGCACCTGGGCTGACCTCACTCTCCTGTCATCCAGCAGAAGACATTGCATCCTGTGCTGAGTCCTCCAAAAGCAAACACAGTTCTGCTCTGAGAAGCCAGGAGCTGGGGCCCAGCCCTGAGCCTAAGGAGACTCTGCATGCTGCAAACGAAGACAGCCCCCACCCTCAGACCCAGCTCCTGATGGCACAACAGGGACTTCTTCCCCAGAGAGGAGAGTGGCCCTGACCCACCAGACACAGGGAGGCATGCTTGGGTCAACAAAACTTGCCACAGTCCCCACAGTGTGGGGACACCTACATCGAGTCGGAGGACGGGCACAACCCTTCTGTGGTGACTGCTGGTGGTGGGGGAGGGACTGACCGGAAAGGCAGAGAGGGAAGCTTCTGAGTGCTGGAAATGTCCTATCTCTTGATGGGAAGTGGATTTCATGAGGGTGTTCACCTGTCCAAGTTCCTCTAATGGGAAACAAGATGTGTGCATTTCACTGGATGAAAATTATGCCTTATTTAAAAACAAAACAAAATAAATCCACCCCACCCCTGTTAGGGTGGCTGCTATAAAAAAAACAAAAACAGAAATAGCACGTATTGGCAAGGGTGTGGAGAAACTGGAACCCTTGGGCACTGTTGGTGGGAATGTAAAATGGTGGAAATTTTTTCCTTCCTCAAAAATTAAAAATAGAGGGGAGTGTGGGTGGCTCAGTCAGTTAAGCATCCAACTTTAGCTCAGGTCATGATCTCACGGTTTGTGAGTTCGAGCCCACAACACTCTGTGCTGACAGTTCAGAGCCTGGAGCCTCCTTCAGATTCTGTGTCTCCCTCTCTCTCTGCCCCTCTCCCACTCACACTCTGTCTCAAAAATAAATAAACCATTAAAAAAATTAAATATCGAAATACCATAGGATCCAGCACTTGTAGTTCCTGGTATAAATCCCAAATAATTGAAAGCAGGATCTCAAAGACATATTTGCACACCTATGTTCATAACATCATTATTCACAACAACCAAGCATTGGAAGCAACTCAAATGTCCATCAACGGATGAATGAAGAAGCCTTATGATAAGCAAAATATACATATGACAGCATGTTATTCAGTCTTAAAAAGGAAGGAAATTCTGATACATGCTACACAGTGGATGAACCTTGAAGACATTATACTAAGTGAAAGAAGTCAATCACAAAAGGATACATACTGTATGATTCTACTTATGTGAGGTACCCAAACTAGCCAAATTCGTAGAACTGTCATTGCCAGGGGACAGGGAGAGGGATAGGGAGCTGGTGTTTAATGGGGACAGAGTCTCAGTTTGGGAAGATGACAAAGTTCTGGAGATGGGTGGGGCGACGGCTGCACAACAGCGTGGATGTGCTTCATGGCACTGAACTGTGCCCTCAAAAATGGGTAAGGTGGTAAATTTCATGCTATGTGAATTTTACCACAATAAAAAAATGGGAAAAAAATACAAACAAAAACCCAAAACCAAACAAAGAAAACCACAGTGATGGCAAACAGATGTCTACAAACAGTGTGGGCATTTTGCTCTGTTGCCAACGAGCGGCCCCAATGAACTATGGTAAATCCAGTGTATGAAACATTTGTTGCAAGTTTTCTCCTACTTCATTAGGTTGCCTTTTCCATTTGGTTGACAGAAGGGGAGGGTTTTTTTTAATGTTTATTTATTTTGGGGAGAGAGAGCAAGTGTGAGTGGGGGAGGGGCAGAGAGAGAAGGAGAGAGAGAATCTCCAGCAGGCTCCGCACTACCTGCACAGAACCCAATGCGGGACTCGATCTCATGAACCATGAGATCATGACCTGAGCTGAAATCAATAGTCAGTTGTTAAACCGACTGAGCCACCCAGGCACCCTCAAGCGTATGGAACATTTTCAAAAGAAAGAGTATTTTAACAGGATAGTGTTCAGGCAGAGGGATGGCAAATCTTGAAAGTTTAACTGTGTTTATGGCTGGATCTTGTCCAAGTGTGCATTTTAATACATTACTAAGTTAATTTCTTCTACTGAAGAGATAATTCTACAACCAGCCTGGGCTACCTGTGAAGTAATAAGCTTGTGTCATGATTTTTGGTCCTATTTAAGATTTCAGACATTCTGAGCTTGAAACAAGTACCCTTCTAGGTCTGAGAAGCTGTAGGCTAGCAGACCCTGGACTTTTCCCACCAACTTTAATGGTAAACATTCAATAATTAATCTGGGAAATCTGTCTGTCACATAATAGTTGTTGTTTTGTATCTTTGATGCCCAACATACTGCCCAGTATACAGTAAGCACTCAATAAACATTTGTCAAAGGGAGGAAATGGTTAAGATGGTAAATTTTATGTGTATGTATTTTATCACAATTTTTTAAAAAGCTGCCCGGTGAAAGGGGGCAAAGGGTCTTTGCAAAGCCCACTGTGTCCTCATCATCAATTTTTGCATGAATGCTGAGGGGGCACCAAAATGCCACATGGCTCTGGCCCTTCCACGTGAGTCCGGCTTTTAGAGGAGCTACAAGTCACCAAGGGCTGTCTCCAGTCCTGCTTCTCCACCGACTAGCTCAGGCCCTGGCCAGGCCCTCAGTGTTTTCTCAGCTCTTCCTGCCATCTCAAGAAGTGTCTTCCCAGGGCAAATCTAGAAATGCTACCTTAGGAGCAGACAGTGCTGTGAAAGACATGGAGCCATCGTCACATGGGTGGACTATTGTCACACACACATTTACACACACACACACACACACACACACACAGATAGGTCAGGACAAGCGGTTCTATTGGGATCATTCCAGCAACACAGGGAAGTCTCCCCAATCAGCGTGCCTTTGAAGAGTAGCCCGTGAGCTCTGGACACAGGCCTGACTGACTACTGGGGCCCTCCAGCACAGCCCAGTCCTCTCAGTGAAATACATGTGACCCTAATTGGTCTCAGGCCCTGAGCAGTCAGAGCTGGGGACCATCAGGGCACCCATGAACCCTGCTGTCTCTCTGGGAGCCCAGAGGTTCACCCTCCCCACACCTTCCATTTTTTTCCACTCTGATTAAGAGCTAGAGATTTGAACTGACCATGTAAAACTCTACTACCAACCTGAATTTCTGTCATCACAGGAAGGAGGACTCTGTTCCTGGGGTTGGCAAACTTTGGAAAAGGCCAGAGAGGAAATATTTTTGGCTCTTCAGGCCACATAATCCCTAATTGTACTGAGAAAGCAGCCACAGGCAATCCCTAAACAAACGTGTGACTGTGTTCCAATAAAGCTTTATCGTGGACACTGACATTGCAATTGCATATAATTTGCAGGCGTCATGAGATCTTCTTTTGTTTCCAACCATTTAACAATGCAATGGCCATTTTGAGCTCCTGAGCCATTGCAGAGTGACTGGGGGGATCGGGCGGCGGTGGGGGCGGGGGCTTCAGCTGGCTGGTGGCCTGCAGTGGGCCCTCAACACCCCTCTCCCCAGGGACTAGCCTAGGGCAAAATATGAAGTCACAATGACATCAGCTGCAGAGGAAGCAGAGTGGATAAACACAGAGACAGCGGGGCCAGAGGGTCAAAGCCCACGTATGCCTTGGCCTGGAGCTGCTCCCAGAGCTGACGTTGTCAGTCACTCAGAAAGTCAGCTGCTCCAGCCCCGCCCGAGAACTTCAACATCATTCTTTCCCTTTCCCGAAGCTGCTCACAAAACACACGTACTGATTCATGTCCCTGAAGGCCTGTAGTGGACCTTTGTACTAGAAAATCAACCCAGAAATGACACGTCAGTCTCTGTCCCCCGGGGGGGAAGCCACTCTGAGCACACACTCTGGGTCTTGAGGCAGGTGGTGGCCCAGCCCCCTGACAACTCAGGGGCGACAAAGGTCCAGAGACACTCTGGCACGGTCCGTGGCACAGGGCTGACTCGCTTCTGCACCAGCCTCGCTTCCCCTCCCGCCATCCACCCACGCACACCTGTGGCAGGTGTAGTGGGACCCGAGACCACTCCTCAGCTGCCGGCCCCCAGCTTACACAGGAATTGCCAAATGTGGAAGGATGCCCCCTTTGACTCTTGTCCTGGTCAGGATCCAGAAACGCACCCTTAGATTTAACTTCTCTGTGCCTATTTTCTTGGATGCAAAATGACAATGAGATATCTCTGGTCCTCATGGGTCGTTGTGGGGATTGGGACTGAAACAGAATAAAATAAAACCCCAGCCCGGCCTCGGAGAGCCGCTCCGTCTCCTTCACTCCACAGTCAAAGGTGTGAATTAATGAAACTGGCTTCCTGCTGCATCCGTTCTGTAAGGACTAGCCCAAAGCTGGTTGAAAGACAAGAACTGCCTGCAGAGGGCTTTAAGACAGTGCCTGGGAACACAGGCGCTCCACGGGTTCAGCTTTGACCTCTATAAAGATGACTGACATCTGACAGATCCTCTTCCTTAAGATGCAAGCAGCTGTCCTCAGCTCCATCCAGGACCAGGACAACAGGTGGCCAGCCCACACCAGGAGGAATTTGGGCCAGCACACAGGGCCACCCTGTATCCCATGCATGGCTGCAGAGATGATACTTCAGCTGTAGCCCCTGGGTGCCTTGGGTGGGAGGCGGCGCTCAGGCAGGCTCCCCAGAGAAGCATGGGGATCAGGGAGTTCATGTGTAAGGGGGGTAGTGTTTCCACTGAGGAAGATGAAAAACTTCTGGAGATGCATGATGGTGACGGCTGCACTAGAGTTTGAATGTGCTTAATGTCACTAAATTGTGCCCTTAGAATGGGGAAACGGCCAATTTTATGTTATGTATATTTTACCACAATAAAAAAAAAAAACAAAAAAACAAGAAGGAAAAATCACCTTGGGGGAAAAAGTTTTTAAAAAGAATACTGTCCGGGAGCATTTCCAAGGTTATGCTTAGGTTTTTTTTTTTCTTCCTAAGCCAGGAAACATGTAACTTGGCGTTTGATTTATTCCGTTCCCATCTTATCAGCACTTCCAAAGAAGTGAAAACGGAATTGGAGCGCTCACAGCCTCTGAGCGAAGACAGGCAAAAGATGAAAGTGCCCAGCACCCGCCGCAGCCTGCCAACCCGCTTCCTGTTAGGCCTGCCCCTGCCCAGTACTGGGACCAGGACGTGACCAGCCCCTCAGGTCCCTGAGCGGAGTGTGGGGGTTGTGACTTTCACCCAGGGTCCTCATGGCCTCTCTCCAACTCATGTTAGGTCAGATGGAAGCCCCGCCAGAAAGATGCTGTCATGTCCGCACTGCGCTCCCGAGAGGCCTGTGACACACACACACACACTTTGCTAAGCCTGCACATCCAGGGGCTCTTGGTTAGAGGCCTCTTCGTGGCTCCCCCAGACCATGATGCTAGGCTCCTCTGGGCCACGTCCAGTCCAAGGCATGCCCTGTGTGTGCCCTGCACCCCAGGCACTGATTGGCATCTGGCTAGCCCTGAGTGACCCCACCCCCAGGCACTCACCCATGCTCTTCCCAGCAGGAGAGAAGGGCTTCTTGCCCGGGTCCAGCGCTGCAGTGTGGTGGCCACATGCATACAAATCTTCCTCTGTTCCCTGCACGTCATGCCAACCAGCAGCAGAATGCGTGAATGGGCGTCAGGGCCGAGGGCGGAGAGGCCGGCAGCATGGGCTTGGACAGGGAGGCTGAAGGGCCCCAGCAGAACCTTGGGGGACTGTTTGGTTGTTGTTGTTGTTGTTGTTGTTAATAAGTGAACTTGCTTTGGAGTCTGGTATGGTAACATCTTTGCCCTTACATCTTGTGTGATGGGGATCTGCCCTGTGCATCCCTGGGACCACTGGATTCTGAAACCCACACACCCGCAGCCCTAGGAGTTCAGTTCTGGGGAGAGGCCCTGCCCGAAACAAGCTGCTTGTCTAGGTGGAGTTTCCTAAACCCGATGAACCTGCAAGAAAACCAAGCGATGAGTAAGTATTTAGTTTTCTTTCCACTGCTCTTTGCAACAACCTGCCATTTGTGATAAACATTTCAGAGAACAAGTTAAGCAGTGTTAGAGAAAACAGGAAAAATAAACTCCAAGTCTTTATATAAATATATATTCTACCAAAGCCTAAATTTAATCTATGAACTGGCACAAGACAAATGTAAAGGTCACCTGGAGTTCTCTGCGGCTACTCACACAGAAAATAATATCCCAATGTTGTACCAGTTGCTTCTATACAATACGAAACTTTGAACTGTTTATAAAATAATACAACAGACGCCCAATCACTCAAGAACATAGTTACTCTGCCCTTTGAAGCCTGCAGCTCAAGTATTACACAGGCAGGAAGTAGAAATCAGTGCTTTGATTTGTTTAAAATAAATTAAACACAAATGGCAACCATATTTCCTCTTATTCAGAGGAAGTTACAAAAGGTACAGAAGACCAAAAATACCAGGTGACTTTGAAATGAAGAACCAGTCTCTTCATGTGAAAAAACAACAAAAAACAAAAAACAAAAAACCCAAATACTCACCTTTAGCATATATTGGAAGACCTTGCATGCACAAATTTTAAAGCGTTATTGCTGTTCAAAATAATTCAGAAATCACTCCGGGTTTCTTTCAGTTTTAAGAGTAAGTCGTTCAAATAAATGTGCCTCAACATTTTAGAATCGAGTCCTTTTTTTTTTTTTTTTCCTTTGAAATCCAAACCTATACTGTGTTTCACTGCATTGGACCCAGCCACTTCCAAACCTATGCATGGAGGAAACCGTGAGAACTTGGTGCCAGAGGCAGAGTGCAGGAGGCGGAACAGAGTGCCGGGGTTCAGTCTGAAAGCCAGACCTCCAAGGACAATGGGGGGCATCTGTTTGTGAGCTGTAGGGAGGCAGGCAGCCCAGGGCAAGGGCCAGAAACCTGAGACCAGGGTTCATTGGCCTGTCCTGTACTCCGCCCGTGCGAGCAAGACAGATCCATCCATGCTCATTGTGGGCAGCACAGTGAGGGGGGCCCAGACCTGGCCTTGAACCTACCTGTACCGGGTGTGTGACCTTGCGGGGTATCAAGAAAAGCAGGCACAAGGTGCAAATCTCCAGGGGCCTCCTGAGTCATTACTTTCATCATCCTAAGCCAGAGCAGCCAAGCATGGTATGGAAGGGCATGGGCTCAAAGCCTAGCATCACTGTGCAGAACGTGGCTTCAGTTCTCTCATCTGTAAAATGGGGATAATTGTACCCACTTCAGAGAGTTGTGAGGGCAAAGTGATTTAATATTTATGAAGATTTTAGAGTAGCGTTTGGCACCTAGAAAGCCCTCCAGATGGTGGTGGGGGAAACCACATGGCAGTTTGGTTCCTTCCGTGCAAAGCAGAAGGTGACAGTAGGCTGATGTGCAGCAGCCACTGTTTGTACATGTACAGGTTCACGTTGTTTACATGGTCCAGGCCTTGCTCACCTGTCTTCCTCTTCTTTATCTCTGGGGCACCTGCTTCTGCCCCTATTGCTCTCTGATCCTGCTTGTGCTTATGGGGAGTCCTGCCTTCACATATGTTCAGCATTAAATAAAGTCCTGTGTGTCTCTGCCTTGGATCCTTCATGGTCCAGTCACCGTCCCATTCCAGACTCAGAATGCCATCCCTGGCATTCTCCTCCATCTTCCTACCAACTTGGGGTGGTTCTTGCCTTCCCCAAACTTCTACTTCCACTTCTAATTCAATGACTCCCCAAATTGTGTCTCTGCAGCCCAGAAGCCCTCTCTGAGTTTCAGACCATCTATCCTTCTGACTGACCTTTAGATGTCCTGCAAAAACTTTCAAGCCAAAACAATCCATTCTCCGCTGAACTGGTTTTATGTTTTGTCAAAAATCAATTGACCACACCTGTGTGGGGCTATTTCTGGACTCTATATTCTGTTCCATTGATCTGTGTATCCATCCCCTCTGCCATGCCACACTGTCTTGATGACTGTAGCTTTGAAGTCTTGAAATCAGATGGTGTGTGTCCTTGGAAAGCCCCATGCAAACCCATAGAAAGGGTTGTTCTTTTCCTCTGAAGTTGTCTTTTGGTGTGAATTTCAGAATTGGCTAGCCAGTGTTTACAAAAAAGGCAGCTAAGATTTTGATTGGGACTCAGTTTACTCTCTACATCCATTTGGGAGAACAGACCTCTTAAAATAATGACTACTCCAACCTATGAACACAATATATCACTCCATTTATTTAAGGAATTCTTTGATTTCTTTTCAGCAGTATTTGGCAGTTTTCAGCAAAAAGGTTTTGCACCTATTTTGTAGGTTTTATTCCTAGGTGTTTCATGTTTTCTGGCGCTATTATAAATTGAAATGGTTTTTATTTACATTTATTTATTTATTTATTTTGAGAGAGAGAGAGAAAAAAAGCACACAAGCAGGGTAGGGGCAGAGAGAGAGGGGAGAGAGAGAATCCCAAGTAGGCGCCACGGTGCAGAGCCCAATGTGGGGCTTGGACTCAAAAACTGTGAGATTGTGACCTGAGCTGAAATCAAGAGTTGGACGCCTAACCAACTGAGCCACCCAGGCTCCCCTATAAATTGAAATGTTTTTAATTTCAACCTCTGATGGTTCTTTGCTAGTACATAGCTAAGTTCACTTGTTAGTCTTAGCTTTTGCATATATTTCATTGGGTTTTCCTCATAGAAAATCATGTCATCTGCAGATAAAAATGTTTTTATTTCTTCCTTTCCAATCTGTGTGCCTTTGATTTCTTTTTCTTGCCTTTGCCCTTGCTAGGACCTCCAGTACAATGGTGAATAGAAGCGGTGAGGTCAGACATCCTTGCCTTGTTCCTGATCTTGAGGAAGAGCATCCAGTCTTTTACCTTTAAGCATGGGGCCAGCTGCAGGCACTTGCTAGATGCTTTTTACCAGATTAAGGAAAATCTCTTTTAATCCTGGCTTGCTGAGTTTCTTTCTTTCTTTTTTTTAAAATCACAAATGGGTGTTGAATTTTGTTAAAGGCTATTTCTAGATCTATTAAGATGATCATAAACTTTTCCTTTTTGAGTCTGTTGATATGAAGAATTCTGTTGATTGACTTTCAAATGTTGAACCAACCTTCTATTCCTGGGATAAACTCTAGTGACCATGATGTATTATCCTTTTTATACATGGCTGAGTTAAGATTCGATAATATCTTGTTGAGGATTTCACATCCGTATTCATGACAGACCTTGATCTATAGTTTTCCTTTCTTCTGTGTCTCTTTAAGGTGGGAATTTAAGTCCCTTCCAGATTTTTTTAAGTTAATTTATTTATTTTGAGACAGAGAGAGAGAGAGAGAGCACAAGCAGGGGAGGGGCAGAGAGAGAGGGTGACAGAGGATCCGAAGCTGGCTCTGTGCTGACAGCAGAGAACCCAATGCGGGGCTCGAACTCACGAACCCTGAGATCATGACCTGAGCCAAAGTCAGTCGCTTAACCAACTAAGCCACCCAGGCACCCCACATCCCTTGCAGATTATTAGCTTGACCCTTTCAAGACTTGTTTTTAAGCTTTGTTGGGGAGGTTCAACATACACTCACTCTAGGGCTTGTTTATCCCACTACTAAAGTGGAACTCTTTGAGAGTCTCTACAGCATGCCAGCAGGTCCCTGAGAGCTGTCCGCTGAGGTTGAGCTCCTGGAATTGGCCTCCTTGCAGCTCCCTGGCATTTGCTCTTGGTCCATCTCCATGGCATCTCACATTGCACATGCACAGCTCAGTAACTCACGAATGCTCAAGGCACCTTGAGGATTTCTGGAGCTCCTTCCCTGCAGAATTCCCTTCTCTCCAGGACTCTGTCCCACAAACCACAGCTGAGTCCCTGCACTCCCAACTCCACTTCTCAAGGCAGCTAAGCTACCAGACACTGCTTGGGTCCTTGTTCCTCAGCTGTGGTCCACGCAGTAGCCCTGGACAGAAATCCACGGCAACATTAGCCCTTACCTTTCTTTTTCTTTTCTAAGGGATCACAGCCTTATGCTGCCTAGTGTTCAATGTCTGAAAATAGCTGATTTATGAATTTGTCCAGGTTTCCATTTGCTTAGGGCAGCAGAGTACATGTGGTACAGTTACTCCAAACTGTTGACCTGATTTGGTATGGCCAATACTAGGACAGTCCAGTCATGGACCTGTGCTTGACCAGCCTTATGGCGGGCACTGCCCCAGAGAGCCATGTGTCCAGCCCCGAGAGTGGCCCTCACTAAAAGGGTATGTCTTTCCAAAATGCTGCTTTGGGGGCACTCCTTGCTGGTGGCTCTCTCTAGAGGTCTGATACAACAGGGATGAAGGAGGATGACCTACTTAGAAAAGTTCCAAAGGATAAATTATGAAAAATGATTTGCATTATTCAAAATAGATGTCAGTAGAATCATGTCAGTCATTTGAATACAATTGAGTCTGGGGCTCATTTCAATTAGTTTTAAAACATTTTTTTATTTTTATTTTTTTTTAATTTTTTTTCAATGTTTATTTATTTTTGGGACAGAGAGAGACAGAGCATGAACGGGGGAGGGGCAGAGAGAGAGGGAGACACAGAATCGGAAACAGGCTCCAGGCTCTGAGCCATCAGCCCAGAGCCGGACGCGGGGCTCGAACTCCCGGACCGCGAGACCGTGACCTGGCTGAAGTCGGACGCTCAACCAACTGCGCCACCCAGGCGCCCCTAAAACATTTTTTTAAATGTTTGTTTGTTTTGAGAGGGAGAGACAGACAGAGTGTGATCAGGGAGCAGGCAGAGAGAGAGAGGGAGACACAGAATCTGAAGCAGGCTTCAGGCTCTGAGTTGTCAGGACAGAGCCTGATGTGGGTCTCGAACTCACAAATCGTGAGATCGTGACCTGAGCTGAAGCTGGTCGCTTAACTGACTGAGCCACCCAGGCACCCCATCATTTAACAATTTAAATGTAAGCCTATATTTGTTACACACTGCATAAAACAATAAAATTCATGATCGTAGAAGATTGGGAAAAATTAAATGCCAGTTAGAGAAGAATGTCTAAATAAATGATGATATATTAACCCAAAAGATTATCATACAGCTATTAAAAATAAGTAAAGATGGAAAAGATATTTATGAGCAAAGCTGAGCAGAAAGAACCTAAATTTCCCATGTACAGTGGTTACAACAATGTAAAATATGTGTCGGTAAGAGAAAAGACTAGAAGAAAGTCTGGAGAAATGAAGGCAGCTATTTTGCTGTGATAGTGGAAATATGAGTGACATGTCCTTTTTTCATTTTTTTTCAAATGCTGTGATAAATTTTAATAATTAAAAAGGTTTTAGAAAAACTACCTAACGCTCAGCCAGCAGTCCTATTCAAACTTAGCAAACAATAATAATAGGAAAGAGCCAGGAAGTGACCCACCAGCTCCCACGAGGGTGAGAGCCAAGCCCTTGTTGGCAGACTTCCTGTGTACCCGGCGGGCAAACCCGTGCTGCCCTGTGGACTCAGCAGGAGTCAGAACACACAGCAGATGCGTTAGGAGTGAAGAGGAACAAAAGTACCGGTCCGACCCTCCAAACACAACACACATATTTTTGCCTTGTAAATGCCAATTTTTAAAAAGTGAACATTTATCCTGCTACAGAGTTGGAAGTTTACCATTTGAGGGCTTTCTATAATATATGAACAGCCTACAGATCTTCACTGTAGACAAGCCTGCAGGAATAGCAGTGACAATTGGGTGTCAGCACCACACAACACAGAGCACTCACTCTTGTTCAAGAGATCTTGAGAGAATATGCAAATACTGTGACCACAGTCACCACATTGCTGAAAACAGTCCTGAGGCAAACCACATATGTGAACCCCATGCTCAGGTCATGGTCAGGAGCACCTGCAGCAACATCATGGGCTTGCTCTCACCATTAAGGTGATTCCATCAGGCTCTTTGCATGCACCTGGCACGCAGTGGAAGCAATGTGCCTTGCTGCCTGCTGTGCTTTCCAAAGCACTTGTGAAAAGAGAAGGGCAGGAGCCAGGACCACTCAGCCTCTTGAGCCTCCCCTTCCTGCTTCATGAGAGGAAGGGATGTGCTGCCACTCCCCTGTGCTATGTGGCCCCTTCCATGAAGTCCACACCTCCCGTCTGTTCATTGTGCACATCTCCAGGGGTTCGTCTGACTCAACCTCAGCTTCCGGCCCCTGGCCCACTGTGCTGCTTTTCTACTACAGTCTCCACAGAGCTCTAGGAGACCCAGGGAAGGGGCATGGATGGCAACGTTTGCAGATTTCAGCCATAGTGATCTTCATTAGTAGTGACAACGGTGATGATACCAGCTAGCATTTATTATAGCATTCACGTTTATAGGCATTTACATACATTTACATACATTTGTGGTTTGTTTGTTTTTTTAATTTTTGAATGTTTATCTTATTTTTGCCAGAGAGAGAGAGAGAGAGAGAGAGAAGGGGAGGGACAGAGAGAGAAGGGGACAGAGGATCCAAAGCAGGTTCTGTGCTGACAGTCCTATGCAGCGCTTGAACTCAAGAAATGTGAGATCATGACCTGAGCCAAAGTTGGACGCTTAACCGGCTAAGCCATCCAGGTGTTCCTACATACATTTGTTCATTTAAATTTCTTAACCACACTAGAATGATAATATTAGCATTTCCTGCATTTTGGAATGGAGGAAAGCAAGGTGTAGAGAGCTTAAGTTGCTGAAATTGTGTTTCACCAGATCAGAGATTTTAGAGAGATTGGAACCCTCCTGCACAGTTGGTGGGAATGTAAAATGGTTCAAACTGCTGTGGAAAACAGTTTGGTGGTTCCTCAAAAAGTCAAACACAGAATTTACCACATGGACCAGCAACCCCACTCCTAGGTATACATGCAAAAGAATTAAAAGTAAGGACTTGAAAAAATGCTTGTACCCCAATGTCCATAGCAGATTATTCATAATTACCAAAAGGTGGAAATAACCAATTGTCTATGGATTAACAAAATGTGGTCTACCCATACAATGGAATATTATTCAGCCACAAAAAGGAAGTTCTGACATGGAGGAACCTTGAAAACATGCTAAATGAAATAAGTTAGACACAAAAGGACAAGTAATGTATGATTCCACTTGTATGAGGTTCCCAGAACAGCTGAATTCATTCCGGTTTAAAGATGGATAATGGATGGCAGGTGCAAAACTAAAGCAAAATGGGTTTCTGCAGTAATTCGGGTGAGAAATGAAGACTTGCTTGTAACTGGCTGACAAGATTTATTTGAGAGAGATTAGGAGACTGAAACTGGGCATGGTGGTTCTTGGATTTGGAAAATAGAAGGAGGAACCAAAAATTATCCCTAGGTTTCTGGTTTGGTCAGCTGGACAGGTCACTGCTCTGCTCACTGGTTTAATTATCCAGGAAGCTCCCATTCA
Source organism: Prionailurus bengalensis (assembly GCF_016509475.1). Taxonomy (NCBI): domain Eukaryota; kingdom Metazoa; phylum Chordata; class Mammalia; order Carnivora; family Felidae; genus Prionailurus; species Prionailurus bengalensis. Next base: position 28,194,009 of record NC_057356.1, read on the forward strand.
TCGTTTTCCAGGAGTTATTAGCAGGTAATGAGGAAGCAAGTAATGATTTTTAAAAATCATTTGAGGAATACTATACTACTCAGAAACCAAAGGAATGCATGTGGCAACATGGATAAATCTGAAGAATATTGTGTGAAAAAAAGGTGCCAGACAAGAAAAAGTATACATTGGATAACTCCATTTATGTGAAACTCTCGAAGAAGATAAATCTGATCTGCAGTGTCACAAATTTGATCAGTGTTTGCCTGGGGCTTGAATGTGGAAGCTGAGGGAGACTGGGGCCCAGGGAAGTTTTCCGGAGTGATGGGAATGTTGTATATTTTGATGGTGATGGTGGTTACATTGGCCACTAGCATTACAATTTACTTAAAACAAATGCATTTTATTGTATATAAATTGCACTTCAATAAATTTTATCTTAAATTTTTTTTTAAGAATTAGAACTTTAGGCAAATGTATTCTCTTCCTTTGGAGCAGGAATTGTCCTAGATAAGGTCATGGAATTGAACTAGTAACAAATCTTTGCAGTCACATGGATTTCTACTTCTTGAACCTATTACTTAATGAATCTAAGGTTTAAAAAAACATATATATGTGGTTCCAAATCTGTGAGCTTTTCTTTACATCCCACTCACTGAAATAAGTTCAACTGTATTCTTGAAGTTAACAAAATTTAATTTCTTGGATAACTGTTGTTTTAGATTATACTGAGTGTCCATGACTGGGATTACTGCATTGCAGCAAGCAATGTAAGAGGACAGATGGAGCGTCTTGCTTTGAGAGGCACACAGCCTCTGCTTATGTGAACACCCTTATATTTAACCTCGTTTTCAAAAGAATTGGATTTTTGCTGTGACTTGGGTATGATTAGGAAAGTGTGGATGGGAGCAATATGGGGCTGACCAGGGCCACACCACCTGCCAGGACACACACTGCCCCTGGCTCCCAGGGCCGTGCACAGGAGGACACTCCTAGGAAGACTCCCCCTCATCACTCAGACTTGAAGTCTAGCACTGCACTACCCAGCACTTTGGTTTCCTTAGTACTGTTTCCAAGTCATTTGGCAGTCCCAGACTGAATGGCACATTTTTTAGCGTCATCAATTGTAAATCAGAAGTTTTGGTTTCTGTTAGGGAACAGGTGCCCATGATGAAAAATTCAAGTGTCTCTCCCTCTCCGCCTATCCCCCATTACCAGGGGAACTTTTACAAGCAGATTTTGTACACTGATTGACATGGACAAGCATATGGGTAAATAGATCCTTTGAAAAATGGTAGCAATCTTTATGTACCATTCTGGGTTTCCATTCTTTTTTCTGATATAAACTGTAGTTATTTTAGAAAATCCAGAGTAGAGGGGCACCTGGGTGGCTCAGTTGGTTAAGCATCAGACTCTTTGACTTCATCTCAGTCATGATCTCACTGTCCTGAGATTGAGCACTGCATCAGGCTCGGCACTGGGTGTGGATCCTGCTTAAGAGTCTCTCTCTCCCTTTTCTACTTCCCCTCCCTTGCTCTCTCTCTCTCTGTTTCAAAAAAAAAAGAAAAAAGAAAAAGAAAATAAAAAAAAGAAAATACAGAGTGACTATACTACTGTACATAAGTTTTTTTTTTTTTTTTACCTTGGTTGCATACAAGATTTTTGTGAATCAACTTTATTAAGGTATTGTCTATATACAATAGAGAGCACTTAGTTTAAGTGAGTTTCATGAATTCTCACAAGCGTGTATACCTGTGTAAGTAACCATTGTCACAATCAAGACATAGAACACTTCCATGGCCCGAAAAGTTCCTTTGTGACTCTTCCTGGTCAATCCCCTCACCTCCCAAACCATGCCCCAGGGAACCACTGACCTGTTTCCTGTCACTCCAGATTGGATTTGTCCTTTTTAGAGTTTTCTATAGATGAAACCACGCCATCTGTGGTTTGTTTGTTTGTTTGTTTGTTTTACTTCTTTTATTCAACATAATGTCTGCGAGATTTATCCACTTGTGGCATCTTCAGTAGTTTCTCCTTTTTATTGCTAATAGTGTTCCGCTGCACCACTATACCACAATTGTTCATCACATGTTGATGGACATTTAAGTTGTTTTCAGGGTTTTAAAAAAAAATTTTTAATGTTCATTTATTTTTGAGAGGGAGAGAGAGACAGTGTGAGCAGGGGAGGGGCAGAGAGAGAGAGGGAGAGAGAATCCAAAGTAGGTTCCAGGCTCTGAGCTGTTAGCACAGAGCTGGATAAGGGGCTTGAACCCAAGAACCGTAAGATCATAACCTGAGCCACGGTTGGATGCTTAACTAACTAAGCCACCCAGGCGCCCCAGTTTTTGACTATTATTAAATAAAGCTGCTGTGTGAGTCTTTGCAAGGACAGATGTTTTCTGTTATGTATTACATAGCAAGAATTGCTGAGTTGTAAATAGGACATAAATGTTTAAGAGTGAAGAAAACTGCCCAACTTTTTCAAGCATACCATTTTCTTTTTTTTTTAATGTTTATTTGTTTATTTATTGAGAGAGGGAGCTCAAGCAGCAGAGGGGCAGAGAGAGAGGGAGAGAGAGAAACCCCAAGCAGACTCCATGCTGACAGCACAGAGACCGAAGTGGGGCTCCATCCCACAAACCCATGAGATCATGACCTGAGCTGAAACCAAGAGCCGGAAACTCAATGGTCGGAGCCACCCAAGAACCCCACCAATCATATCATTTTTCATTCTCAACAGTAACATATATCTCCTTGGCAAAACTTGACATGGTTGATCTTTTAAATTTTAGCAATTCGAATGGATGTCTCATGCTATCTCACTATGGTTTCAATTTGTATTTCCTTTATAACTAGAGATATTAAACATCTTTTCATGTGCTCATTGGCCACTGGTATATCTTCTGTAAAACACCTGCTCAAATCTTTTGCTTAATGCATAAGGAAATTTTGCTTTTTTCTGATTTTTGAGTTATACATTCTTCATGGATTCTGCATAAAAGTCCTTTGTCAAATGTACAGTTTTTGTCTCATCTTTTCCTTTTCTTAAGGGTGCTTTTAAAATAAGTTTTTAATTTTGATAAATTTAAATTAATCAACTTTTTTTCTTTTATGGTTTATGCTTTTTCATGTTCTAAGAAATCTGCCAGGGTGGCAAATATTTTCTTCTGTGTTTTCTTCTTCAAGTTTTATAAGGTTAGCTTTTATATTTAGCTTTATGATCTATTTCAGGTTAATTTTTGCATACTTTATCAGATAGGGATCAAGATTCATTTCTTCCCATGTTAATATCCAACAGTCCCAGCATCAACTGTTGAAGAAAAAACTGTCCTTTCCTCCACTGAATTCCCTTGGCAACTTTGTCAAAATCAATTGACTATGTATCTGTGAGTTTATTTCTGTTTAATTGATCTATATGTCTACCTTAATGCCAGTACCACACTGTCTTAATGATTATAACTTTGTGTGAGTTTTGAAATAAGATAGTGTAGGGGCGCCTAGGTGGCTCAGTCGGTTGAGCGTCTGACTTTAGCTCAGGTCATGATCTCGCAGCTCGTGAGTTCGAGCCCTGTGTCGGGCTCTCTGCTGACAGCTCAGAGCCTGGAGCCTGTTTCAGATTCTGTGTCTCCCTCTCTCTCTGTCCCAACCCACTCGCATTCTGTCTCTGTCTCTCTCAAAAATAAATAAACATTAACCATTTTTAAAAAATAAGATAGTGTAATTTTCCAATTTTGTTTTTAGTTTTCTTTTTTTTACATAAAAATTTATTTTATTTTATTTTTAAAATTTTATTTTAGATAAACTGAATTATTTACATTATTTAAGATATGTAAGAATTTTTATTTCTTTCATTTTCTTTTTCTTTTTAATTTTTCTTTTATTTTTTATTTTTTATTTTTATTTTTTTTCAATATATGAAATTTATTGTCAAATTGGTTTCCATACAACACCCAGTGCTCATCCCAAAAGGTGCCCTCCTCAATACCCATCACCCACCCTCCCCTCCCTCCCACCCCCATCAACCCTCAGTTTATTCTCAGTTTTTAACAGTCTCTTATGCTTTGGCTGTCTCCCACTCTAACCTCTTTTTTTTTTTTTTTTCCCTTCTCGGATGTGGAGAAACGGGAACCCTCTTGCACTGTTGGTGGGAATGCAAATTGGTGCAGCCGCTCTGGAAAGCAGTGTGGAGGTTCCTCAGAAAATTAAAAAGAGACCTACCCTATGACCCAGCAATAGCACTGCTAGGAATTTACCCAAGGGATATGGGAGTACTGATGCATAGGGGCACTTGTACCCCAATGTTTATAGCAGCACTCTCAACAATAGCCAAATTGTGTAAAGAGCCTAAATGTCCATCAACTGATGAATGGATAAAGAAATTGTGGTTTATATACACAATGGAATACTACGTGGCAATGAGAAAGAATGAAATATGGCCTTTTGTAGCAACGTGGATGGAACTGGAGAGTATGATGCTAAGTGAAATAAGCCATACAGAGAAAGACAGATACCATATGGTTTCACTCTTATGTGGATCTTGTTTTTAATTTTCAAAAGTGTTCTGATTAAAAAAAAAAAACTTGGCTTCAGCCCTTTGCATTTCCACACACTTTTTAGAACAAACTTGCCATTTTTTACATAAATCTTCTGGGATTTTTATTTGGGATTGTATTTAATCTATAGATTAATATGGGGGGAATTGAAAACTTAACAATATTAAATTTTCTGATTCATGAATTTGGTATATCTTTTCATTTATTTAAGTATTTTTGAATTTATCTCAGCAATATTTTGTAATTTTTAGTGAACCTCTCTTGCATATAGTTTGTTATATTTCCCCTTTAGTATTTTGTGTTTTTGATGGTATTGTAAATGGTATTTTTAAACTTTTAACTTCCAATTGCTTATATCCAGCATTTGAAGAAACAACTGATTCTTGAATATTAACTTTGTGTCCTATGATTAGCTTATTAATTCTTAATAGCTTATTAATTCTAGATTTTTGATAGAGTCCTTGGAGTTTTCATGGTACATGGTCATGTCCTATTTAAGATGGACATGGTGTCTATCAATAAAGATAGTTTTACTTCCTTCCAGTTTGTATACTTTTCTTTTTCTTGCCTTAGTCCACTGGCTAGCATTGCCACTAGAATGTTGAATAAAAACAGCAAGAACATCCCTGTCTTGTTACTGACTGGAGGAGGAAGTGTTCAATTTGTCTTATAATATTAGCTCTATGTTTTTAGTATTTGCTCTCTACAAGGTTATGGAAACTCTCTTCCCTCCTTAATTTGCTGTGCGTTTTTTGTTGTTGTTTTGATTTGGTTTGATTTGATTTAATCATGAACAGGTGTTGAATTCTGTCAATGCCTTTTTTTTTTTGCAACTGTTGAGATGATCATGTTTTCTTAAATTACTATTCTGTTAATATAGTAAATTACATTGATTTTTTAAAAATTTTTTTTCAACGTTTTTTATTTTATTTTTGGGACAGAGAGAGACAGAGCATGAATGGGGGAGGGGCAGAGAGAGAGGGAGACACAGAATCGGAAACAGGCTCCAGGCTCTGAGCCATCAGCCCAGAGCCCGACGCGGGGCTCGAACTCACGGACCGTGATTCGTGACCTGGCTGAAGTCGGACGCTTAACCGACTGCGCCACCCAGGCGCCCCAACATTGATTTTTTTAAATGTTAAATTAATCTTGAGGTGCCTAGGTGGCACAGTTGGTTAAGCTTCTGACTCTTGATTTCAGTTCAGTTCATGATCTCATGGTTTGTTAACTCAAGCCTTGCATTGGGCTCTGTGCTGACAGCACGGAGCCTGCTTGGGATTCTCTGTCTTTTTCTCTCTCTCTCTGCCCCTCCCCCACTTGTGCGCGCTCTCTCTCTCTCTCTCTCTCTCTCTCTCAAAAATAAAATAAACAAAAAAAAATCAATCTTGCATTACTGGGATAAACTCCACTTGTCCATGGTTAATAGTCTTTTTTTATGTGTTGCTGGATTCAATGGGCAAATATTTTGAAAGAGTTTTAATGTCTATTTACAAATGAGATACTGGCCTGTAGATTTCTCCTAATATTTTCCCCAGGTTTAGGTATTAGGGTGGTGCTGGCTTCATAGCATGAGCTGGGAAGTACTCTCTCCTCTTTTGTTCTCTCAGAGATATTGTGTAAAATTGGCACTATTTCTTCCATAAATGTTGGGTAAAGTTAATCCTTGGAGTCACATGGGCTTGGAGGTTTCCTTGTGAGAAGGTTTTCAAATATAAATTTAATATCTTTAGTTCATGCAGGGCTACTCAGATTTTCTCTTTCCTCTTGAGTCCATTTTGGTAATTTGAGTATTTAAGTAATTTGTTTTATCCAAGTTTTTGGATTTACTAGCATAAAGTCATTTATAATTTTCTCCTATTTCCCTTTTAATGTTTGTGGAATCATTTCCTGCCTTATTGCCTATACTGGTAACTTAGGTCTCTCTCTTTTTTTCTTAATCAGTCTAACTAGAGGTTTATCAGTTGTATTGCTCTTTTAAAGAACCAGCCATTGGGGCACCTGGGTGGCTAAGTTGGTTGAGCCTCCAACTTCAGCTCAGGTCATGATCTCATGGTTCATGGGTTCAAGCCCTGCTTCGGGCTCTGTGCCAATAGCTCAGAGCCTGGAGCCTTCTTTGGATTCTGTGACTCCCTCTCTTTCTGCTCCTCCCCCATTCATGCTGTATCTCTGGCTCTCAAAAATAAACAGCAATTTTCTTTTTTTAATTTAAAGAAACAGCCATTCAAAATGAACAAATCAGGAGACTATAGATGCTGGCGAGGATGTGGAGAAACGGGAACCCTCTTGCACTGTTGGTGGGAATGCAAATTGGTGCAGCCGCTCTGGAAAGCAGTGTGGAGGTTCCTCAGAAAATTAAAAAGAGACCTACCCTGTGACCCAGCAATAGCACTGCTAGGAATTTATCCAAGGGATACAGGAGTACTGATGCATAGGGGCACTTGTACCCCAATGTTTATAGCAGCACTCTCAACAATAGCCAAATTGTGTAAAGAGCCTAAATGTCCATCAACTGATGAATGGATAAAGAAATTGTGGTTTATATACACAATGGAATACTACGTGGCAATGAGAAAGAATGAAATATGGCCTTTTGTAGCAACGTGGATGGAACTGGAGAGTGTGATGCTAAGTGAAATAAGCCATACAGAGAAAGACAGATACCATATGGTTTCACTCTTATGTGGACCCTGAGAAACTTAACAGGAACCCATGGGGGAGGGGAAGGAAAAAAAAAAGAGGTTAGAGTGGGAGAGAGCCAAAGCATAAGAGACTGTTAAAAACTGAGAATAAACTGAGGGTTGATGGGGGGTGGGAGGGAGGAGAGGGTGGGTGATGGGTATTGAGGAGGGCACCTTTTGGGATGAGCACTGGGTGTTGTATGGAAACCAATTTGACAATAAATTTCATATATTAAAAAATAAAAATAATAATAAAAAAAAGAAACAGCCATTGATTTCACTGGTTTTTAGCTACTGCTTTTCTGTTTTATTTTATTGATTTTGGTTCTTTAATATTTTCTTCTATTTGGGGTTTAATTTTTTTTCTTCTTAAATGTGAGGCTTAGATCATGGTTTATAAGGCCTTTCTTTCTTCCCAATACAAAAATTTAAAGTTATAAATTTCCCTCTAAATACTGCCTTAACTGCATCCCACAAATTTTATTACTATTGTTTTTAATCATCATTCAATTCAAAATATCTTCTAATTTTCTTTGTGACTTCTTGAACTTTAGGGTTATTTGAAAAATGTATTAATTTCCAGATATTTAGGAGTTTTTTCCAGATGTCCTTCTGTTATTGATTTCTAATTTTTGTTATGGTCAGAGATCATACTATGTCAATAAAGTCACACTGATAAGGTTGCTCATGTATTCTGTATCCTTATACTGATTTTCTGTCTACTTGTTCTATCATTTACTGAAAGGTGTTGAGATGTCTAACCACAAGTGTGTATTATCTACTTATTTTAATTTGGTCACTTTTTGCTTCATATATTTTGAGTCTCTGTATTGGGTGTATATATATTTAGAATAATTATGTTTTCTTGGTAAGTGTTGATCTCTTATCAATATGAAAAATCCCCATCCCTATTCCCCTGCCCCTGGCAACCACCATTCTACTTTCTGTCCCTATGAATTTGACTGCTCTAGGATCCGCATATAAGTGGAATCATAAAGCATTTATCATTTTGTGTCTGGTTTAGTTCATTTAGCATAATGCATTCAAGTTTCATCCATGTTGTAGCATGTGTCAGAATTTCCTTCCTTTTTTATGGCTAAATTCCATTGTATGTATATACCATATTTTGTTCATCCATTCATCTGCTGATGGATATTTGGGTTATTTCCACCTTTTGGCTATTGTACATCATGCTTTCAACTCTTTTCAGTACCTAAGAGTGGAATGGCTGAGTCATATGGTAATCCTATGTCTAACTTTTCAAGGAACTGCCAAACTTCCAATTTTCCACATCCTCTGAACACTTGCTATTTTTTCATGTTTATTTCTATATTTTTGAGAGAGAGGGAGAGAGCAGGAGAGGAGCAGAGAGAGAGGGAGACAGAGAATCCCAAGCAGGCTCTGCACTGCCAGCACAGAGCCTGACAAGGGGCTCAAACCCAGAAACTGTGAGATCATGACCCAAGCTGAAATCAAGAGTTGGTCACCCAACCAACTGAGCCACCCAGGCACCCCTTGACAGTAGCCATTCTAAGGGGTGTGAGATGATATCTCATCATAGTTTTGATTTGCATTTCCCTAGTGACTAGTGATGTTGAGCATTTTCCATGTGCTTAGTGGCCACTTGTATGTCTTCTTTGGAGGAATGCCTATTCAAGTACTTTGTCTATTTTTCAATTAGGCTGTTTGGTTTTTTGTTGTTGAGCAACATTCTTTTTTTTTATGTTTATTTATTTTTGAGACAGAGAGAGAGCATGAATGGGGGAGGGTCAGAGAGAGAGGGAGACACAGAATCTGAAGCAGGCTCCAGGCTCTGAGCTGTCAGCACAGAGCCCGACACAGGACTCGAACCCACAGACTGTGAGATCATGACCTGAGTTGAAGTCGGAAGCTTAACCAGCTGAGCCACCCAGGCGCCCCAACATTCGGTTTTTTAAAAATACATTTTAGGGGCATCTGGGTGGCTCGGTTGGTTAAATGTCTGGCTCTTGATTTCGACTTGGGTTCGTTACTTCGAGCCCTGCATCTGGCTCTGCACTGTCAGCATGGAACCTGCTTGGAATTCTCTTTCTCCCTCTATATCTGCTCTTCTCCCACTTGTTCTCTCTCTCTCAAAATAAATAAATAAACATTTTTTAAAAACCCACATTTTATCTTGATTTGTTTTGCCAACTGAGAAATGTTTTATTTTCAGCATCAGAAGCTCAAAATAATAAAAAAAATAATATCATATTCAAGGCCACATTTTTTCTCCCATAATTTTTAACAATTATTGACATTCCACTGAAGTGACTCAATGTGTATAAATATGAGATTTACATTTTCCTCCATCATTCATGTAAGAATACACATTTAGCAATGTGGCAGAAGACCTAAAAGCATACCTGTTTGTATATAAACTAAAAACAAAATCTGTTTCTTCCTATCCCACTGGAACATTAGCATTCCTCATATTACTGATACTCATGATTTTGACCACAATTTCTAATAAATATGTGGAACCAACTCTGAGAGTAAGTGAATGGTTATCAGATCAACATACCACTCTTCCTCTCTGTTTCAAAACCATGACAGGAAATGGAAAAAAGGAAAACCCCTCAGAGTTTTTGAGCTGGTGACGGTGTCCCTGACCAGCACAGGAAGGAAATGACCATGGAGACACCTGTGCAGTGGCTAGAGCCAGGCTTGACCCTTCTGGATGTCATGCAAATAGCACACCCACCCACTCAGGGCGGGTAAGTATGCTGGGCACCATCCCACTGGGTCAGCAGAACATGGAAATTAGCAGTTCATCTCTCCCTCAGACTTTCTTTCTAGAAGCCTCATTTTGAATACAAACTGAAATACTTAAGGATGGCATATCTGTGGTTTGCTTCTAATTAATCCAGGAGTGGGGACAGGGGGCTGGATGAAACAGCATGGGTGTGAATTGGGACTTGTTAGGGCTGGGGCAGGATCATGGGAGGTCACTGTGCTATTCTGTTTGTGCATATATTTGTATTTTTCTATAACAAAGTTGTTTTTAAAAAGGAAGTTTCCTCCCTGTTTTCCTCCTTGGCACTTTCTAAATATCCAAATGTTAATCATGCTCTCTAAGCAAAAACTAAAGAGTGATCATCTCAGCAGAAATGACTCAACCCTAATCAGCCAGAAGTCTTACAAATGGGAGTGCCTGGGTGGCTCAGTTGGTTAAGTGTCCGACTTCAGCTCAGGTCATGATCTCAGTTTGTGGGTTTGAGCCCAAAGTCGGGCTCTATGCTGACAGCTTGGAGGCTGGAGCCCGCTTCAGATCCTGTGTCTCCCTTTCTCTCTGCCCTCTCCCCTGCTCACACTGTCACTCTCTCAAAAATAAACAAATGTTTTAAAAAGAAGTCTTACAAATGAACTCTATACATTTGTTCACTCCATGTATATTTATTGGGAAACTACACTGTACCAGGTCCCCTTCTGTCACCAAGGAGCAGCAGGGAGCAGATGTCCTATGGAGGGGCATGAGGGACATAAAATGTGGGCAGAGTGGAAAGCAGAGCCAAGTGAGGGTGGTCCTCAAGGGCTGGGGGTTCTGGGAAGCCACAGTGTGGCCAGGCCAGGCTGGGTTGGGTGGGTGGGCCTGCAGGTCTGGAGAGACTGTGGTTTGTATCCAGGAGACGTGGACACCTGCCTTTACATAGGCCTGACTAATCACTAACCACATCTTAACCACAGCTCACCATATTACCAAGGGATAAAGAGGGACTCCACCCAACTGGGATGTTGGAGCCCCAGGGAGAAGACAGGAAGAACCCAGCTCTGGCCCTCTCCACAGCCTGGCAGCCAACAGGTACCAAACAATTGGCTCAAGGAAGGCTGTGACATAGGTCATGCCCAGGGTACAGAGCTGGGCACTGCAGTAGCGGGAGGAGAGCACTTGGCCTCCAGTCCCCTGCACAGACAGGCTTATACCCTCTGAGAGGCAGAGGCTGACTTCCTTTCTCCTGGACTCCATAATGTCAGAACTGCCAAGTGCATGAAGGAGCCAAACAGTCCTCATGAGGACAGAAACCCAAGGCCCAGTAGGACAAGGGACTCTTCCATTGTGGCCCTGACTTTCCATATTCACACTAGAGCTGTTCACTTCTTCTTCCAGCAGATACTTACTGGGTGCCTACTCACCAGAGAAAGCAGACTCTGAGCAGCCCTGGGAGAAGTGAGTTGGGGACAGAGCCTACTCCAGACAGCAAGGACAGTCTGCTGTAGGGAAGGTTCTGCAGCATGTCCCGAATCTTAAGGGACCAAGAACAGAGTTGTCAAGATTCTTCAGAGGAGAGCAAGCAGGACCTAGTGACAACAGACAGACACAGGGTGCTGGGGGTGACAGAGAAGAAGGGGAGCTTCTCAGACTGCCGTTAGGTTGGGTGCATCCTTAGACTAGAGCTGTTAATATCCATATCACATAAAGAACTGTTATAGCTCAGTAGAAAAAGGAAAGTAACCCTAAAGAAAAATGGGCAGGGGCGCCTGGGTGGCTCAGTCAGCTGGGCTGGGTGGCTGACTTCGGCTCAGGTCATGATCTCGCAGCTCGTGAGTTCGAGCCCCACATCGGGCTCTGTGCTGACAGCTCAGAACCTGGAGTCTGCTTCGGATTCTGTGTCTCCCTCGCTCTCTGCCCCTCCCCTGCTCATGCTCTGTCTCTCTCTTTCAAAAATAAACATTAAAAAAATTTTTTAAAAAGAAAAATGGGCAAAAGATACAATTTTCTCATGAAAACTGGCTACAGCCAGTGGACATTTTAAAGGATACTTACATTTGCAAGTAATAGATGCAATGTAAATTAAAGTGTCGCTAAAATAAGACTTTTCACCCAACAGACTATGAAAAACTCAGAAAGGTAAAGTCCAGGACTGGTTAAAGGGAAATGGGCCTTCTGGAGCAGCTGGGCAATGTCTGTTAAAACTCTGAAGTATGCACGCACTTTGACCCAGTGATTCCACCTGGAAGACTCCAGCCTGCCAAAATACTCACAAATGCCCACAAATGAAAACATGCCCTCAAGGACCCCCACTACAGTGCTACTTTTTAAATTTTTTTAATGTTTTATTTATTTTTGACAGAGTGAGAGACAGAGCATGAGCAGGGAAGGGGCAGAGAGAGGGAGACAGAATCCAAAGCAGGCTCCAAGCTCTGAGCTGTCAGCACAGAGCCCGACGCGGGGCTCAAACTCTCGAACCGCGAGATCATGACCTGACCCGAAGTTGGACGCTCAACCGACTGAGCCACCCAGGCACCCCAACACTACTTTTTAAGAGGAGGAAATCTGTAGACAGCCTAGGCGTCCTGTAACAGAGGAAAAATTAAATAAATAGCGATGCATCCGTATAACAAGATACCATACAAGCATGGAAGAAAAAGTTGAAGGAATATGTCAACGGCGATGCCTTTCGGAAGACAGGATTGTAGGAGGAGACTTTATGATACAGAAACATCAGGAAAAAACATTTTCAAAGCCAACAAGCTGCTGAGTTGGTGGTGTGGGTAAATGCTGAGTAAAATTTAGGTAAAATGGAAAACCATGTGTGCGTGCACATATGTACATATGCAGAACAGTACTGGGTCTGTAAGGGTATGTGTCTGGATGCACGTGCCATGGCTTAACATCTTTATGACAAGCATGCTCACGCATAACCTGTTTGATTCAATTTATTGTTTTTATTTTTATGTTTACTTATTTTGAGAGAGAGAGTGAGTGAGTGACAGAGAGCAAGCAGGGAGAGAGACAGAGAGAGAGGGAGAGAGAGAATCCCAAGCAGGCTCCTCCACACAGTCCACACAGAGCCCAATGTGGGGCTTGAACTCACGAACCGTGAGATCATGACTGGAGCCAAAACCAAGTCGGATGCTTAACTGACCGAACTACCCAAAGGTCCCATAACTTGTTTAATTTTAAAAAGGAAACTACCCAAGGTGGGCTGGAGCTGGTCACCGTTGTCCTATCCTAGTTTCTCATGGAGGGTTCCTCTTTCCAAGCAGCTCTGACTCCCAGCACCATGCGCATGTGAGGAGTCACCGGCTTCTTCCCTCTGCCCACATCTCAGCCCTGAGCTCCAACCCCATGTGACCAACTGTCTCACCATTATCTCTCTCCACCTCTACCAGACCAAACACAGGGCTTCTCTTCCACATCAGGCTCTCCCTTCTGGTGCCCATCTCAGCACATGGCGGACCATCACCATCACGCTGACCCTCCCTCTCCCTGACCCACATCCACATGGTCAGAAGCTTAGATTCTAGCTGTTAGACACACCTTTGTCCCCACCTCCACCCCAGACAGCCTCAGTGTCTCACCTATATGACAACTCCTGCCCCCCACTCACCCTCCACGCTGTAGCCAAAATGGTGCCTGGGAAGGGGAGGTGGATCCATAGCTACTTCCTGCTTCAGCTGCTTACTAGCTGTCCATTGCTCCTAGGACCAAGGGAAATTCTATAACAAGGCCTGGCAACATGCCCAGCCCACCTCCAAGCCACAATCCCCTCCCTTAGGACTCCATCACCCTGACCGCTTCAGGTCCCTGGCACTACACAAGCCCATCTCACCTTCTAGAACTCTCTTCTCCCTTTCTCCTTGGCATCCAGTTAGTCACGCTTCAGACTTCAACTGGGTAAATCCTTCTGTGAAGGAAGCCTTCCTCCCCCTAGCAGTTTCTACTATTCAAAGTTTTCCTAATACCTCATCTCTGTGCTTCAAAGAATGCCTCTCTGTTTGATATTCAGTATTTGTGTGATGTGAGATTCATGTCTGTCCCCCATCGCTCTGAGCACCGTGAAAGTAGAGAAATGTCACTGCACCCAAACACCCAGCACAGCGTTTGCAGCAGAGACAGGGTGCAGTGAGAATTGCACGGACCATACATTTACACAAATGTTTAAATACCGCACATATTTTTAAACATACACAAAGAGTATGATGAATCCCTGTGTGGCCACTATCCGGCTTCGCTAACTATCAACATGCTGCCATTCCTCTCTCCACCCGCCACGCCTTTTTGCTTCTTTGTTCTTTTGCTTGTTCTACTCACAAAAACTTCACTATGTACACAGTGACACTTTTACACACACACACACACACACACACACACACACGCACGCATGGACAGGAGGAGCTTTGTATATCTGCTCGGAACACACACCGTGAGCAGCCATCACGCAGCACACGGGGAGTGCCACATAGGGCCATCTGCTTCCCACATACTCGGTTTCTCAAGAAGCCGAGACTGGACCCCTCAGAAGAGCTGCCTCGTACCTCAGGTGGAAAAGTTATTTGGCTGTAAGCCGAGTATCTCCCAGTGCGCTGTCACACCCTTCCCGACCCGAACAAACACAAAGAGACGCGTCCCATCAAGTCACCTACTTGGCTGAACTGTGCACCTGGTCACCCTCTGAGAAGCTTCCTTCGTGGGTATTTTTCTCCCCTACACAAAGCATGCCTACGAAGTAAACGGAGAATGACAAAAACAGGAAAGCCCAATTTTGCAGAGACTGAGGAGCCAAGGCCTGCCTGATAACGGGGCCCAAACTCGTAACTTGGATCCCAAAGAAAACAAACGATGCCATGGTTTCTGTGTCCACTTCCAAACTAAGAAATACACTGCAGGGAATAAATCACAGTTTCACAGATAGGAACTGCTAGCACTTACCGATCATATAATGAGTAGGGACAAATGTGTTTATCCTTAACAGTCACAAATAATTTCACAGCTGTTAGTTTTGGCAGCCACCGCTTTGGAGGCAGTATGGGCTTGTGACACACATCTCCATCACCGGCTCAGGCAAAAATCCCATATGCCAAAGGTATGTAATTGTCCGGAGGAAAAAGAGGCTTACGTAATAAGATTTTTAATACTTAAGAGTGCCTGGGTGGCTCAGTTGGTCAAGTGTCAGACTTCAGTTCATGTCACGATCTCACGGTTTGTGAGTTCAAGCCCTGCATTGGGCTTGCTGCTGAGTGCCGAGCCTACTTCGGATCCTCTGTCTCCCGCATGCACGCACTCTCTCTTTCTCAAAAATAAATAAACATTAAATTAAAAAAAAAAAGATTTTTAATAGTCAACACTTAAAAGCACATGAAAGTATTTTTTTAAGACCCATAGTAAATTCAGAGATGTGTGAGGATCAATGCTTTATCCATTTACCAATCCAGATCACATGGCCGCTTCCCACTGACTCTGTCAGGACACTAGGCACAACACTGCAGACAAGCCCAGGTTGTCTGTGCTTCTCCTGTGGCCCCCACCGAACCAGCTTACCTCCAGCCCTTCTGCTCTAAATGCTGCCCTGTCCCCCACCCTCCAGCCCCCCAGCCACCAATAGGCTCCATCTCTACCACCATTATTTATACCTGAGAGTCTGGAAGGCCAGACACTGGCAAGTGACGCTATGTGGTCAGAGAGGTGGCCCTCAGCCTTCCCAGATTAAGCCAGTAGCTGAGAAACTCAGAGGTGTTTGAGTCATTGGATCTTATTTTTCGGGGGTGGGGTGGGGGGAGGCATTTCAGAAAATTATCTTCTACACACATGCCAAATCTTTCCGAGTTTTCAAACTAACACCATTCGCTGAACCGACCACACTGCTGCCTACCTTGGGATGCAGGCTCAGATGTTTCCCCCCTGAGGGCAGAGGCCAACGCTCCTTACTGCCTCGGCTTCCGCAAACCCAAGGCTGCACAATTTGTGTGTGCCCTCAAATCCTCCAGCAAATTCCCATTTCAGTTCCATCGAGGAGAAAAGCTGCCCCTTATTTAACTTGAACAATAAAGAAGGATAAGAAGGTGTACCGAGATCTTGCAAACAACAAAAAACAAAACAGTTTTGGCTGCTGAATGATTGCTGTTCCTAGTTAAGATCTCAAAGACAAATCCTATCGGGGGTGATGTGCCTAGTGGTCAGGAGCTGAGGTTCTGGGCCTAATATCCTGAGTTCAATTGCTGGTTCTGCCTCTCACTGACTAAGTGACTTGGACCAGTTACTCTACCTCGCTTCTACCTCACTCCATTACTCCCCCTCACTCCAACCTTCCTCCCCCTCGCTCCCACCTCACTCCATCTCAATCCAAATTTACTTCACTCCAACTTTATTCCACCTCACTCCACCCCATTCCAATCTTACTCCAACTTTACTATCAGTAAAAATAGTGATAATGATCACACCTAACTCGTGAGGTGTTGCAAAGATTAAATGAGAAAATGCACATGAAGTACCTATGGACGCATAACCCCTGAACAACACCGGTTTGACCTGCATACATCCACTTAGAGAGGGATTTTTCTTGATAAATACCAAAGTGTAAATGTATTTTCTCTTCCTTACGATTTTTTTTTTCTCCAGCTTACTTTCTTGCAAGAATACCATCTACAATACATATAACACACAAAATAATTAACTAAGTGTTCATGTTATCAGTAAGACTTCTGGTCGACAGTAGGGCTATTCATAATTAAGTTTTGGGAGAGACTTAAGTTACATATAGATTTTTGACTGTGGGGAGTTTGGTGTCCCTACCCCCATGTTGCTCAAGGATCAACTGTACTGTGTTTATGAAGCATGCAATAAATATTAACCACTATTTTTATTAGTCTTTGAAGATTTGAAATTCAGTTAAAAATTATGAATAAAACTCAAACTTTATTTATAAATATATGATAAATTATATTTATAAATTTATAATAATTTATAAACTTAAAATAAATTTATAAATATATAAATCATTATTGCTACTTCATTTTATTTTAAAATGTTTATTTATTTATTTTTGAGAGAGAGAGAGAGAGAGAGAGAGAGAGAGAGAGAATCCCAACCAGGCTCTGTGCTGTCAGCACAGAGCCCGATGTGGAGCTCCATCTCATGAACAGTAAGATCATGCCCTTGAACCAAAATCAAGAGTTGGATGCTTAACCTCACTGACTGAGCCACCCAGGTGCCCCAAGCTACTTCATTTTAAACAAAACATTAATTTGTTATTTACATGCATCTGAGCAGAGCTTTGAAATACTTCTGGGACACAGATCAGATAGTCAAGAAAAAGAAAAAGTCCCTCAGATAACTGTGTCACCTCTGGCAAGGTACCTAATCTCTTCATGCCTTAATCTTCTCAACTATAAAACAGAACTACAGTTAGCCTACTCCGAATAGTGGTGATAGAAGTCAATATGCTCCTCTTAATGCACCTAGCAAGTACACGATCATTGGAAAACAGTGTTTTAAGAGAAGGCAGGTCCCTGACAGAGCTCCACAGAGCTGGAGTCCTCCCGGTAGACCCCTAGGATCTTGGTTCCTTGTGACTAAACTCTTAGGGTCAGCTATTCCATGAACAGAAATGGAGGCATCCAGGTGATCACCAGAAGTTATGACACCAGGCAAGAGGTTAGAGATCGCCCCGTCCCAAATCATTCTTTTAAAGATGGCCTTGCCAAGACCATTCAGGCATACATGAGTGCTCAGTTTCTTCCACAGCCAGCTCACTGTCACCAGGCAGCCTCCATCCTGCCCTACAACTGGGGGAATCTTGTTCACTCAGTGCTCATCTGCCTCTTTTCTGGGAACTAATGGGGATGACAGCCAAATCTGCTTGTGCCCACCTCTAATTGTGCCCTCTTTTTTTTTTTTAACTTAATCTGTATGTATTTCCTCTATATTTTACACTGCAGCAGTTCAGCTGTATCTTGGGAATTTAGAACACTGGAAAGTGCTCAGTAAATTTGTCAAATGAATCACCCCAACATCATGAAGTGAATACTGCCATCCCTAGTTGGCATGTGAGGAGACAAGCTTATCAAGGTTAAGTGAACTGCCATTCTGCTTAGCCAGTAAACTGCCAGTAGGTATCTCTACTCCTCCTCCTCAAGGCCCCATGCACCACCCCCCTCCAGCCTCCAGTTCCCACCCCACTACCCCCACACCAGTCTTCTTCTTGCATGCCCCACCATAGCCCAGCTTCAGCCTCCACTCTAACTTACCAACACCTCCTCCATGGAGAATAAAACTCAAGCTCTACCTCCCACCTCACACTCCAGAACTTAGTTCTACTAGTTGATCTAGTTTTATATTCCCACATCTGCATCTAGTGCTCTAAGCATATCACAAATGGCCTGGCCTTCCCACCCATGCATCTTCTGTGCCTCAGATGCCCACACTGCTTAGGAACTCCCGTTTCCCTGAAATGCAGGCCTCTCTCCTCCAGGAAGCCCTCCCTGCCCTCACCCCCACCTCAGTCTCAATAAAGACACCTGTAATGCTGTACACCACATGGATAAAGACATAACCATCTAGGTATGCATCCATTTTCTTTATTCAACTACAAACACCTAGAAGGCAGAGACTAGGTCTTTTCTGGTCTTGAGTGTTGAATACCTGGCAAAAGGTCTGCACTTGGTAGAAACTCAAATGTATTAATGACTCATTCCCCCCTGGTTTTCCAGACCCTGGAGTCATCCTACAGTAGGCTGTACTGGGGAGACACTGAAGCCTGTCAATTACTATCTTCAAAATCTCCCTGAAATCCTGCTTCTGTCTCCATCCCCACTGCACTGCCAGGCTCAGGCCCTCATTACTCCCAGGACTATGAGATTAACTTCCTTCCTCCAACATCCCCTTTGTATAATTACAATTCCTGTCTGGTTCCTGCCAGAGATACTTTGCTGAAATACACATCTGAGGTCAGTTCCCTGCCTGTAAGACTCTCTGCAGTCTTCCCTCCCTGGCCTGCAGGGGCTTTCAAGGCTCTCCACACTCGTTCCTTACCTTCCCCTTTCAAGCCCACCTATTCCCTCCCCACACACCCCAACACTGGTCTCACAGCTATTCCCAGAACTCTCCAGACACGACGACAGCCTGCCTGTAGAGGCTTTCAGGTATCCCTGTGCCAGGCGCACCTCATTCCCATCTCATCCTTCAAGGCTCATTTCAGAGGTCATCTCCTGGGTGAAACCTCTGCTGACTCTCCCCCTCCCATGCATAACTCACACCTGGCCTCCACTCTGTCCGGTACTGTGCTTTCAACATTACTCGTGTCACCACAAGTTCCAGGCTATCTCTTCCCTCACGGGATCCCTGCAGGTGAGCCAGGCCAGACACAGGCTGTGACATCCAATGCAAGAGCATGCATGAGTCAAATGGCCATCTCATTTCCTTCAATTTAATAACCTGTCGTGTTGAACAGAGGCGCACCCTCCCCCTTTTAACAATGGGAATAAAGAGCTCAGGAATATGACGTGCCTGGCCCAAAGCCACGGTGTCAGGCAGAGCTGGCCCTAGAGCATCCGAGTAATCTTATTCACCAACAGTTAAACAAAACCTCCGCACTGAAGGCGACGGAGGGTGCTAAGAAACCACCGGCGGCTTAGGAGTGGGCCCCAGCTGTTCCACACGGTGGGGGGGGGGGGGGGGCGGTCCGCCCCTTTGCCGCTCCAAACCGCTGAGCCCGGGTGTTCCTGGGAAGTCTCCGCTTTGGCAGCCAAGGCCAGAGCTCGGGGGAAAGTTGCTGTTCAGGGTCCCGCGACCGCAGGGACAGGCCAACACCCAACTGACGGCCCAGCACACCTGAGCTAAGGGCGTCTACTGTCTCCGGCTGCGCTCCGCGCGCATGCACCGCCCACCGCCCACCGCCGCGCGCAGGTGTACGCGCCGCCACGCACGCCCCGCTCATGCGCAGCCCTCGCTCTGGCACGAGCCAGGGGCTTTGTGGCCGCTCCCTGGAGGCGTGTAGCGGCCAACGTCGTCGGGAATTGGCCCCCGATCCGGGAACTGCCTTGGTCCCGGGAGGCTGGAGAGGATGGAGCGGTCGCTGCGCATCCCCGCCCCCTCCGCCCCCCCCCCCCCTCACCCCGGGGGGAAGGCTGTTGGATCCGCTGGGGGCCCTGAGCGCCTTTAACAGGATGGGCGTTTGCGCCCCTCGGGTAGGGGTGCTGGGCAGAGGGCGGGCGGGAGATGAGCTGCGCAGCGGGAAGTGGGCTGAATGTGGGGGGAGTGGGGTGTCAGGATGCGCGGGGGCTCCCCCTCCACCACCGTCAGCAGAGCAGAGCGACCAGTCGAGATTTGTACTCTTTTGCCCCCAACCGTGGACTTCCTTGTTCATACTTGACTTAGCCAAATACGCAGCTAAAACTTCAGCTTTGTGGGTATAGTTGTCTTGTGTCTTTTCTACGTGGAAGGCAGCACAGGTGGTGCCTCGCATTGTGGACCTGAGCCAGACCCGCTGAGTCAGATTGAAGCTCTGTGGCTCACTAGCGCTGAGAGATTGGCCAGTTTACCTTATCTCTTCTGTGCCTCAGTTTCCTCAGCTGGAAGAAAGGGGTTAGGGATCGTACTTCACAGGCCAGCCTGTTGTGAAGATCAAATGAGTTAGTGTAAGAATGAGATTGGTGCCTGGCAGACACTATATGAGCTTGTGGGTGTTGTTATTACTCTTTTTTATTAGAGCTGTGTGTAACAGGATGTTTAATGGGCCTTTTCCTGTTACCCTAGAATTTATGAGTCAGGGCACAAAGATGACCCAGAGGTGTTTAGTATCCTACACAGTAAAGAGAATATTGGACATATAAGCAGAGCTTATTAAAGGGCTGTGGAACCAGACCTGCCAGAAGAGAGTATGGAGGAGTTTGGGGACGGTGATGGGAATATTACATATCTTGATTGTCACGGTAGATTGTGTAGAACTCTAAACCTAACAAGAATGAGTGTTACTTGTGCAAATTAAATGTCAATAAACCTGAAGAAAATTAATTTTTTTTAAAGACCTGTTAAGACAATGTAAGGCAAGCCACAGACTGGGTGGAAATCAAAACACATATCTGATAAAGAATACATAAAGAACTCACTCAATCCTGTAATAAAACTACAGATAGAACAGATATTCCAACAAAGAAGTTGTACACATGGCAAATAAGCACATGAAGGATGCTCAGTCATCCTCAGGGAAACACAAAGCCACAGTGAGACACCACTGAACCACGACCGACACATTCACTCAAATGGCCAAAATTAAAAACCCTGACAACATCAAGTGTTAATGAGGATGCAGAGCAACTAGCATTCTAATACATTGTTGGTAAGAGTGCAAAACAGTACAATTTGGAAGCACTTTGGTAGTTTCTTATAAAGTTGCCATACACTTACCATTCACACCAATCCTATTCCTCATTTACCCAACAGAGAAGAAACATGCCCATGCTAGACCTGTAGGTACTAAACTGTTCACAGAAGCAATATTAATAGTCAAAGCTAGAAACAACCTAAATGTTATCAATTAGTGAATAGGTAAATTGTGATAGATCCATACAATAGGTTACTCCTCAGAAAAGCAGGAACAAACTACTGATACACGAAACAACATGGATGAATCTGAAATTTGTTAGGCTAGATGGAAGAAGCCAGACACCAAAAGACTACCTACTGTAAAATTCCATTGATAATGAAATTCTAAAGACAAAACTATAGTGACAGAAGCAGATCAGCAGTTGGGGGTCATGAATCAGGGGAGTCAATTCTCTGCAAATACTGCAGTCAATTCTTGGCAAAGAAGGTGAACTCTGGGAGTGGTGGGAATGTTCTACATCATAATTGTCGTGGTGGTGTTTATCGGATTTCATTTGTCAAAACTCATTGAATTATACTCCTAAAATTGGTGAGCTTTGTTGTAAACAAAGTATACCTGAATTTTTTAAAAAACCAATTAGTTTTTCCTGAGAGGAAACTACAAGCAGTGGCCCTTTAGGTAGCGAGATCTTTACTCTGCAGTAATTCATTCTCCATGACCCAACACCAGAGAAGCAAGATCCTAAGGCAGGTGGAGGGGAGAGGTGGGTAATCAAGAGGCAACCACATCCCACCCTTCGTCTTAAGGTTCTAAGTCATAAACCCAGCTGGCAATGAGAGTGGGCAAAGGTTTACCTTGTATTCAATATTGAAATGGCTGGACTTTGAATAACTGCTAGGCATTAGGAAGTTATACGTTCTGCCCAAAATATGATTAAGGGGAAATGTGGGAAATTTGATAGGGATTGATTGAAGGCAACAATCAGAGAAAGCAATTTATATACCTCCTGAGATGAGAGAATTGAATCATTTGATTGCATATGTCATTGAGTTAGTATAATAAACTACAGAACATAGAGTGTGTGACTCATCATACATAATAATGTATTGTTAAATAACAAGATTTAATGGAGTAAATATTAAAGATATAATTGGCTTTATTAAGTGATTCATGAATTGAGCAGCCTCTCAGCTAGCAAGTAGAGGGGGGCTCCAATGGGCCACAGAAAGGGAAAGGTTTTTAAAGGCAGGACAAGGAAGTCATAAACAGAAAAAAGGATTCTTTCAAGTGAGATCACCTTCCTTTGGGGAAAAAACGGGTCTTAGTTAGATTACTTCATCTTCCTTTGGGAGATGGAGAGAGCCCATAGGACTGGTTACCTTATTGGTGCTGCAGAAAATTCCTGATGGACCAGTTAAGACTACATTTCTGGGAGAGCTTGAAACTGCAGTTAGGTTAGGTATTTAAGCCCTGGTTTGGTGATGTGGCTTAGCGTAAGTGACTCCATTTGGGGCCTGTGGTTTTCTTTTTAATGGTATTTTTCAAGTGTATGTAGGCACTGTTCCTGTTAATAAAATACAGAATCACTTAAAATATTACTGAACTCATACCTTTGTCATTATTTATTCTCTTGATCAGCAGGTACTCCAAGTATAACTGCTATAAGGGGGAGTCCCTACCCGCCCCCCGCCCCCCACCAAATTTTGTCTGTAAAAAGGAGCACTTGTCCTTGGGAGCACTGGTACAGGAGAACCATCCCAGTCCTTTGGGAACAAGAATGAGAATGGATCCTGCTGGGGACTGGAGATATCAAGCAGGAGAAAAGAATGAGGATAATGCCATGTTGTGGACATTATAGGTAAAGAACTTTTCAAGAAATTGGGAGTTTGGGAGCCTAGTTCTGATCCTGAGCGCAGCCTGACCTGCCATCCTACCCACAGGCCCAGACAGGCTGACCAGTCACTGTGGCCGTCCAGCTGTATCCCTATACCTAGAACACTAGAAAGTGCTTGGTAAATATTTTCAGGTAAATAAACACTTCAATGTTATGAAGTGCATACTGGCATCCCCATTTTGCATATAAGGAGATGTGTTCACTAAGGTAAAGAGAATTGCACTTAGCTAATAAATGGTAGACTTGAAGGTGGGGTTGAACCTAGCCCTATTGAACTCAAGAGCCCAAGTTCATGACTACTGTGCTAGTGGCCTCCGAAACATGCAAGGTACTGAGATGAGAGGCATACAGCAGTGTGGCTGCTGCTCTGTGTTGAACAGGGATATGCTTAATGTAGAAGTGGCAAGGACCCAGGGTGGGAGGGTGCCCTTAGAGCCAGGCTCCTAGTGGCCAGCCATGTGATGATGGCAGGTGTCTGGGGCCAGGATACAGAAAAGGAAGATGCCTTGCCATCACCAAGGCCACACACAAGCTTGGAGAGGGGGTTGAGTGGGAAAGGTATACAGCTGTCAGTGATCAAGGCCACAGGGCAGCTGCAGGCCTGGTTCTACAAGGACTCTAAGGGGAAATCAAGGCTGTACACCCATCCACCAACATCTGGCTCCTCCTATGCACCCCAAAGACCACTTCCCAGCCAGTCTCCACTCTCCCTGCAGGCTATGTGGCTGCGTTCCCCACTTGGAGGCCACTGTGAAGCACACGTCCTACTTTTAAATGAGGTGAAAAGGTCGGCCATGACTTTGGGCATGCTTACCTGTAATGGTTTGTAGAATGTTTACCCTAACACATCTCGGGGACGCTCTTTAAGAGACTTACACAGGTGACCTTTGAACAATACAGCTTTGAACTGCATGGATCCAGTTATACGCCGATTTTTTACAAAGCAGTGCTGTAAAAGTGTTTGCTCTTCCTTAGGATTTTCTTAATAACATTTTCTTTTCTCTAGCTTACTTTATTGTAAGAATGTAGTATCTGATATGTATAACATATACAATATGTGTTCATCAACTAACCGTTCATGGTATCATCAAGGCTTTCAGTCCACGGTAGGCTATTAGTAGTTAAGTTTTGGGGGGAGTCAAAAGTTATGTGTGGATTTTTAACTGCACAGGGGTCAGTGCCCCATCTCTTGCCTTGTTAAGGGGTCCATTGTATTTGAGAAACAAAAATGAGCAATTATAAGACTATGCTTTTACTTCTACTTTCTTTTCTAATTCCCCAGAACATGGTTCACCAAAATGGACTTATTTTCTGAAATTTAAAACTTCTAAAATTAAGACTTGAAAATATGTACAGTAATGATAAAACTTGACTCTGACAGCATCCTATATTTGCCTTTAATTTTCCACGACTCCCCCATTCCTCTTTACTGTGGATGCTAATCTTCTCCCTCCACCTTCAGAAGGCAGCGCCTCAGGCATGTTTCTCCCCTGGTATTGCTGAGATAAAGCTCCCTTTGTTCTAGTGGAGACAGTGATGTTGGGAGATGGCAGCCACGCCCTGCCTCCACACTTCTAAATCACTGCACCACTAGGAATACCCTGGTCTTTCCCATTGTTAGGAAAGACTTGTCCCACCTTCGTGGCCAGCGCTGGCTTTCTCTTTTGGGTGGGCAGCAACAGGGTTGTTACTGACAGCTCTCTCTGCATTTGTGTATTCTTTGGGTTCAATTTCCCAAAGGCCTGACATGGCAGACAGAGCTCGGAAGGCAGACCCTCAAGATTCCCTTCCCCAGGTTATTCAGTCAAACAGGACTCCTGGTGCTCCTGTGAAAGGCCTCAGCTGATGGAGTGAAGGTTATGATAAACTGACCTTAAATGAGAGCTGTCATCCTGAATGGCTCGGGACACAATGAAATCCCAACAAGCCCCTTAGAAGCAGCAGCAAGAGGCAGAAGACGCAGAGCCAGAGCTGCAGTGGAAGGGAGGAGACGATGGGGGTGAAAGAGAGCCACCAAGGACTCCACCCGCCACTGGGGGCTTTGAGGGGGCCATGAGTCAGGGAATTCGAGCAGCCTCTGGAAACTGATAGTGATGTCTAATTGACAGCCAGGAAGGAAACACGGACCTCAGTCCTGCAACTTTGTGGAACTACGTTTTACCAACAACATGAATGAGTATGGAAGGGGATGCATCCCAAAGCACCCAGAAAAGAGCGTGGCCCTGGCAGCACCTTGATTTCACCCCAGTGAAACTTGAAGCTGAGAAACACCTATGCCTTTTGAGTGTTGAATGGGAGTAGAGTATGCCATCCCAAAATGTGCCACTTTGACATGTGGATTATTTTGAGCTAAAGTCAATAAAGACCTAGCAGACTCAAGAAAAACGTTTACCTCTTTCTTCATTACTTAAAAGAATTTAGATAGGGGGCCTGACCCAGAAAGGGAGCTATTACCAGAAATGACTTTTTATCTGGAAGACCGATTTGACAGGACACACATCTAATTACCAAACATCTGCTCTTTTTACAGTCCTGCAAATTACCCTCCTCCCTTTTTTAACATATGTATATTAAAAAAATTTTTTTTCTTAATTTGAGAGAGTGTGTGTGTGAGTAAAGCAGGGGAGAGGTGCAGAGGGAGAGAAAGAGAAAGAATCTTAAGCAGGTTCCATGCTCAGAGCAGAGCCTGACACAAAGCTCGATCCCATGACCCTGAGATCATGACCTGAACTGAAATCACAAGTCAGATGCTCAACTGACTGAGCCACATGGTGAGCCATCCAGGTGCCCCTACCCTCCTCCCTTTTGAAGCCAGGCCCCTATCCCATTCTTTAGCTCAGGATGGCAAATAAGCCTCAGTTGTGTAACTTGCCCTTGAGTCTCATGCCTGTGGGGCTCCTGTACATATGAAATTGTTTGTTTTTCTTCTGTTAGTCTGCCTCATATCAGCTTAATTAATAGACCAGCCAATGAACCTAGAAAGGAAGAAAGGAAAATTTTTCTATCTCTGTAGTGTGCACACTGTTTCCAAATGTCTCACATTTTTGTTAAGATCTCCAATTATGATATGAAGGTTGTAGTTGGTCACACTGACTCAAGCACTTGTCACCATTTGTTTTATTGTGGCTCCTGAGGACATGTTGGTACCTTTCTATTAATTTTATTCATTTCCCTTGCCATTATAGTAACAGTCTATTTTATGTACTGGAGGTTTGTGGATACTCATTTCCATTCTTTGGTTAGATCCTGACAGTGCCATTCCCTAGCCCCATGAAATGTCACCATGTCCTTCTCTCGGTGAGTGTGCTGATGGCTGTGCCCAAGGGTTAGAGAGTCTGTGGTATTGTGATTTATACTAAATATTTATTTGGTCTTCACCTTGTTCCCAGCACAGAACTCATAAAAAACTCTTGGAATTTTGTAAATGAGAAGGGTACCAAAGATGTCTTTTGTTATCTTATTGAGGTGACTTTTGGAAGCACCAAAAGTGGGAACTGGTTGCCAAGGGAACCAACCCTGTAATTAGAAGGTTGGAACCTTCATCCCCACCTCCCTGACCTCCAGGAGGGGAGAAGGATTAGAGATTGAGCTCAAGCACCAATAGCCAATGATTTAATCAGTTGTGCCTATGTAATAAAGCCACCATGAAACCCCCAAAAGACAGGATTCAAAGAACTTCAGGGTTGGTGAACACAAGGAGATTTGGGGCAAGTGGTGCATACAGAGGGCATTAAAACTCCACACCCATTCTCCAGACCTTGCTCTGTGCATCTCTTCCTATCTGGCTGTTCCTGATTTATATCCTTTTATAATAAACCAATAATCTGGTAAGTGTAATGTTTCTCTGAGTTCAGCAAGCCACTCCAGCAAAATACTCAAACCTCGGGAGGGGGCCATGGGAACCTCTGATTTATAGCCAGTGGGTCAGAAACATAGGTGACAACCTGGACATGTGGTTGGCATCTAAGATGGGGGCAGTCTTATAGGACTGAGCCCCTAGCCTGTGAAATCTGATGCTGTCTCCAGGTGGATAGTGTCAGAATTGAGTTAAACTGTAGGACACCTAGGAGAATTGCTTGGTGTTGGGGAAAACTCCATGTGTCAAAATTGGGAGGAGACTCAGAGAATCGTATATATGCATCACTCTGAACAGTGCCTGATGCACAGCATATGCTGGGTAAGTATGCTTGTGGCTACTGTCATCAATAAGTCACTGACCAGTCAGCTCAGATGGGTTTTGGCACTGTGCTTATGAAACCTGGGACACACCTATAGGTCCATTTGGCAGGTAGGTACAGAAGCTGGAGGTGGAAGAGGCTGACCACACCTTCTGAGAACTGAGGAAGAGCCAGAGCTAGTTCTCACCATCCACAAAGCCAGCGGGGAGAGTAGAAGAACTAATATCAACAAAGACATGAATTCTTTTTAAGAAGCATAGCATTTGGGGGCACCTGACTGGCTCAGTTGGTAGAGCTTATGACTCTTGATCTCAGGGTCATGAGTTCAAGCCCCACATTGGTTGTAGAGATTACTTAAATAAATAAATTTAAACCTTTGAAAAAACACTTTAAAAAAAAAGCAAAGAATTTGTCTTGTGGACTGGGAGCTGGCAGGGGCCTCTAGGTGGGACCATATCTGATGTTTTCTGTGGGGTTCCCCTGGCCTCCCTGAGCTCAATTCAGGAGGCCTGTAGAGCAAGAGTCAAGGTTGGCCTTAATGGCAAGCCATGTCATGTCACTATACCTTCTTGCCAGTTAAAGTAGGAACACTCCTCTCCCTTCCTACATCCAGAGCTTGGCTGCCAGGCTCAGCTTATGTGCTGTTTCTTCTGAGAAGCCTCTCTGCTCCAGTAACCCTGCCAGACTTCTCACAGTACTGTGGGAAACCCCCAACACTAACTCCTGAAGTATCTTGCTTAGCTCATCAGAGCACAGCATCACCCTGGCTGGGAGTACCAGAAGTCTCTGGTCCCAGTCTCACCTCCCATTGATCCCTCCCTCCCCATCCCTGCTCTTGAGTGGACTGTAGGCTCCATCAAAAAAAGCTTTTTGACTTTTCTGTTTGGAGGTGCTTCCCACGCTAGCACAGGATGTTTGGGAAGGGAGAAACACCTCCAACCATGGAAAGGACAACGAGTCTCTGGCATTTGCTTTGGATCGGAGGGCTTTGGGCTGGATAGTCTAGATAACCTTCACCCTGAAAACAACCCTGCAGAGCAGGGGTGCTGAGGGAGCCACATCCCTCCACTGTGCAGGGAGGAGCACAGCTGTCATCACCTATCCCTTCCCCGGAAGCAGCCATCCAGCTTGGCTCCCCAGCATATCCTGTCAGGTGGCCCCTGCCCAGGCCTCTGAAACAGTTGGCTGGTGAATCCATGGTGTAAGCTAAGCCAACTACCCACAGCCAGCTTCCAAGCAAAGTTTGTTTTTGATTTTATGCTTATGTTTTTAAGCTCCAAAGGCTACTGGTTCTGGGAAGGACTGGGTCACTATGTGACTTTGGGAAGATCCTTTGCAGCCTCTGTGACTCCAGGTTGTAACTCTTGGCTTCCTTAGATCATGGTGTTCTCCTCATGTTGTTGGCACACACTTGCTAGCACCCTTTTCTCTGAAGCGAAGTGGTTAGGGCATGGCCCATGCTAAAGGAGAGGAGCCCTGCTGGTGCCAGGATGCATGGTGCAGTTGCAGCCCCTGGCCAAGGGATGGTGGGCAGGACTGGGCTGGCCGAGGTACCAAGAAGGCAAAGCAGAGTTGTTGGCCAGTAGCCCCCTCCTACTGACTTCCCTATCACTTTTGTTTGTATCTGTTTTATTATAAAGTTGCATTTGAAAAAGGAAGTTCAGGGGCACCTGGGTGGCTCATTTGGTAAGTGTTGACTTTGGCTCAGGGCATGATCTTGCAGTCTGTGAGTTTGAGCCCTGCATTGGAATCTCTGCTGTCAGCATAGAGTCCACTTCGGATCCTCTGTTCCCTTCCTCTCTGCCCCTACCCTACTTGGGTGCTCTCTCTCTCTCTCAAAAATAAATAAACATTAAAAAAAAAGTTCAAACTGTAAGGAAAAAAGTCAAAGTTGCCCTGTCTCACTCCAGCCCCCTCCCTGAAGGCCACCTCCCTTCACCATTTCTGTTTCCAGTTCTTACTATGGTTACCTCTGTAACTGTAACCCATACACCCATGTCTTGATTTCTCAACTTTAGACGGTTTCTCTTGGCTGTGGTCTATGAAAAATATGAAATGAGCACATTTACATGATCCTTTACCTTCCAACTTGTTTGTTATTACTTTTCATTCTTTGAATCCAGTGCTTCTCAAGGGCCCACTGAGTGCCTGCCTAAAATGCAGACTCCCAGGCCTGGGGCAAAATTATCTGAATGTGTGATGGGACCTAGGAATACCCATTTATAATCATCACCTCTAGTTAATTCTTATGTACGTTACAGTTTGAGAACCATCAACCTAATGCCTACCTCTATAAATACATCTCTTATCAGTTGGGATGCTTTTGTCTACTCTATCAGAAACCCAACTAAGGAGCGATATCAGCAAAAATGGAGAAGTGGGGAACTCCACATTCCACCATGCCATAAAACAATGATAACATGGGCAGAAAATTTCAG
Source organism: Prionailurus bengalensis (assembly GCF_016509475.1). Classification (NCBI taxonomy): domain Eukaryota; kingdom Metazoa; phylum Chordata; class Mammalia; order Carnivora; family Felidae; genus Prionailurus; species Prionailurus bengalensis. The sequence goes on from NC_057356.1 coordinate 28,223,792, forward strand.
GATCAACTTTTTTGGAATTCTGAAGACTAGCCAAAGGCTTGCAGCAACCTTGGAAAAACCTATTTCAGAAGAATAGCTGATGGAATGAATAAGTCACAAGAATGAAAGGTATAGCATAGGAAATACAGTCAATGGTACCGTAATAGCATTGTTTGGTGCAGATGGTAGCCACACTTGTGGTGAGCACAGCATATAGTTCAAACGCTATGTTGTACACCTGACACTAATGTAACATTGCATGTTCACTATACTTCAGTGAAAAAAATCAAGGCTGAACTCTTCCCAAATTTGATGGATTTTAGTTAGTAATAAAAAAATGTCTAACAAAAAAAATCCCAGGGCCAAATTATTCTAGTAGTGAATTCTACCAAATGGCGGTACTCACCAAATTGATCTTCAGATTCAGTGCACTACTATCCAAACTCAATCTTAAAAACAATTTAAAAAGACTGATTCTAAAGTTCATTTGGAATTATAAGGGATACAAAAAAGCCAAAACAGTCTTGAACAATGTTAGAAAACTCATAATTTCTGATTCCAAAACTTAATACAAAACTATAGTAATCAAGACTGTGTGGTACTGGCATTTAGACATATAGACCAGTGGAATAGAATTGAAAGTATAAAAAGAAATCCATACATTTCTGGTCAATTGATTTTTGACAAGGCTTTTAATGGGGAAAAAAAAGAATCTTTTCAACAAACAGTTCTGGAACAACTGGATAGCCACATAGTGAAGGATGATCTTGGACCCCTACTTCATATCATATATGAAAATTAACTCAAAATGGACTACATACCTAAATGTAAGAGCTAAATAATAAAACTCTTGGAAGAAAACACAGGTGAAAATCTGCATGACCTTTGATTAGACAGCAGCTCCTTAGACATGACATCAAAAAACATAAAGCAATCAAAGAAAAAAAATAGATAAATTGCTCTTCACCAAAATTAAAAACTTCTGTGCACCAAAGGGCATTATCAAAAAAAGTGAAAAAACAACTCAGAATGGGAAAAATATTTGTAAATCATATATCTGATAAGTGTCAAGTATACAGAATATAAAAAGTACTCTTCCAACTCAGCAAAAAACAAAAACAAAAACAACAACAGCAACAACAAAACGACGACTCAATTAAAATGGGCAAGGAACTTGAATTGACAGTTCTCCAAAGAAGATATACAAATGGCCAATAAACACATGTAAAGATTCTGAACATCACTGATCATCAGGGAAATGCAAATCAAAGCCACGAGACACCACTTCACACCCATTTGACTGGGTAAAATAAAAAAGTAATGACAATAGCAAGTGTTGATGAGGATGTGGAGAAATTGGAACCTTTATACATAGCTAGTGGGAATACAAAATGGTGCAGCCACTACGGAAAAGTTTAGCAGGTCCACAAAAAGTTAAACATAGAATTACCATATGACCCAGCAATTTCTCATCTAGTTATTTGAGAGAAATGAAAATATATGTCCACCAAAAACTTGTACACAAATGTTCATAGCAGCTATATTCATAGTAGCCAAAAAAGTGTAAATAAGCCAAATTTCCATCAACTGATGAATGGATAACAAAATGTGGTACAGTAGTCCCCCATTATCTGTGGTTTTGCTTTCTACGGTTTCAGTTACCACAGTCACTTTCAGTCTGGAAACAGTAGTGTCAGAAGAGCAGTAGTCCTAATGCTACATCACAATGCCTACATCATTCACTTCACTTCATCTTGCCACATAGGCATTTTATTAGCTTACATCATCACCAGAAGAAAAAAGGTGAGCACAGTACAATAAGATATTTGGAGAGAGACTACATTCACATAACTTTTATTATAGTATATTGTTATAATTGTTGTATTTAATTACTAGTTACCATTGTTAATCTTTTACTGCATCTAATTTATAAATTAAACTCTATCATAGGTATGTATGCATAGAAAAAAACAGTATTTATAGGGTTTGGTATTTTCCACAGTTTCAGACATCCACAGGGGATCTTGGAACATATCCCCCATGGATAACAGAGAACTACTGTATATCCATAGGGTGGAATATTTTTCAGCCATAAAAAAAACTAAAGTAGTGACACAGGCTACAATGTGGATGAACCTGGAAAACGATGCTAAGTGAAAGAAGCCAGACACAAAAGACCACAGTTTATATGATACCACTTATATGAAATGTCCAGGACAAGGAAATTCATGAGACAGAAAGTAGATTAGTGGCTGCCAGGGCTTTACTAGTATTTCATGTTGTCAAGCTTTCTAGAGTTTGCCTTTGTTCTCTCATTATCAGGCTTCCATTTGAGACTTCCAGATTGGCTCTACAGTCATTGCGGTGGCTGGCATGGGTTTCTCTCATGGTCATGCTGGCCTACCACTCCCAGCAGCTTGGACCTTGTGCGGGAGGGTGACTGTGGGTTGCAGGGTCCTGGGCAGGGCCAGGCTGCTCTATAGGATGTGTGGTGGGGGCTGCTGGTGGGGGCTCTGCCCCACATCATCCAAGCCCAGAGAATCTTACTTTATTTTGTCCTTTTATTCTGAATGTTTATTTATTTTTGAGAGAGAGAGACAGACAGACAGACAGACAAAGTATGAGCAGGGGAGGGGCAAAGAGGGAGATAGAGAATCCCAAGCAGGCTCCACACTGTCAGTGCAGAGTCTGATGAGCGGCTCAAACTCAGGAACCGTGAGATCATGACCTGAGCCCAAATCGGACGCTTAACCAACTGAGCCACTCAGGCGCTCCTCGCCTTTCTTTAAGAAAACATGCTTTTTTATTCTGAAAGATAACATTCAACATAAAGAGCTTCACAAGTTATTATAAAGCAAACATTCATGTAATCACTCCCCAATCTCCTCAGGGTCTCCAATGTCCTTCCACTCACCTTTTCCCAGAGGTAAAGCCTATCCTCACTTTCATGGTAATCATTTCTTTGTTCCTTATAGTTTCACCATGTGTAAACGCATTCCTAAACAATATGGTTTAATTTTGCCTGCTTTTAAACTTTACAGAAATAAAATCTGGTTATCTATCCCTGTGGAGCAAATATCCCAAACCTCAGGGGCCTGAAACAGGGATAATTCTGTTATTCTCTGGCAAGAGCTAGAGTTGATTGAGCTCAGGGTGGGTGATTCCTGCTCAAGGCCTTGTAAATGGTCATGGGGGTGAGGGGCACCTTTGGAATGCCCTCCCTCTATCCCTGGTAGTTAATGCTAGTTGTTGGCTGGATCATCCACACATGGCCTCTATATCTGGTCTGAGCTTGCTCACTACACAGCACCTGGGTTCCAAGAAGGAGCTGCTGAGGAAGACTGGGAGGAAGCTGTATCACCCTTTAAGACCTAGCCTGGAAGTCACACAGCATCATTCCTGTTTTGGCCTTCCCAGATCCTAGGGGAAGAAACATAGACACCCCCCACCCCCACCCCGCCACCTTTCAATGGCAGGGGCTGGGGGTGGTAAGTCAACATCCTGTGAGAAGAGCATGTGTGTGTATACACATGTGCATGCTAGCATATTGCAATAGACTAAAGATGGAGGCAGCCCAAGTGTCCATTGATGGATGAATGGATGAACATAATATGGTCCATCTATATGCTGGAATATCATTCAGCCTTAAAAAGGAAGGCAATTCTGACCTGTGCTACAACGTGGATGAACCTTGAGGGCATTATGATCAGTGAACTAAGCCAGTCACAAAAGGCCAAATACTGTCTGATTCTATGTGCATGAGGGACCTTGAATCAAATTCATAGAGACAGAAAGCAGAATGGTGGTTGCCAGGGACCGGGGGAAGGAAGGAATGGGGAGTTATTGTTTAATAGGTACAGGCTTTCAGTTTGAGACGATGAAAATGTTCTGGAGATGGGTGGTGGTGATGGTTGCACAATGTGAATGTACTTAACTTTGCTGAAATGCACACCCCAAAATTTAAGATGGTATGTTATACGTGGATTTTACAACAATTAAAAAAACTTTTTTTAATGTTTACTCATTTTTGAGAGAGACAGAGACAGAATGCCAGTGGGTTAGGGGCAGAGAGAGAGGGACACAGAGAATCCGAAGCAAGCTCCAGGCTCCGAGCTGTCAGCACAGAGCCCAACACGGGGCTCGAACTCATGAGCTGTGAGATCATGACCTGAGCCCAGTCGGATGCTCAACCAACTGAGCAACCCAGGCGCCCCTTTACCACAATTTTTAAAAAATTAAGTTACATTTCAAAAAGGAGAGAATATGTGATAAACGATATCTTCAGATATCCCTGCATTTATGCATCTTTGGAAAATATAGTCTGCCATAGAACATGCAACTTACAGTTTGGGGTTTTGTATCTCTTACCCAACATTGAATCTGTAAAATTCCCACAAGTTGTGTGTTGCTCAGTTTCCGAGGCTGTACACTATTCCCCCATGTGGATATGTCACAAAATTTATCCCATCTCCTGTGGATGGACATTTGGGGGTACTCTAGCTTGGGGCTAATAAAAACAGTGCTGCTATGGATATTCCTGCACATGGGCACTTGTTTCTCTGGCTCATGGGATAGATGCTCACTTAACTTTTTGAGATAATAGCAAACTATTTGCTGAAGTGCTTGTACCAACTCACACCCCCATCAAGTGTGCGAGAGGACCTATTTCTTGACCTCCTCCCTGACACTCTAGGGGCGCTAGGATACATTTAACTGACACTGCTTGGTTTCTTTCCTGGCAGGGCCTGCCTTTCTCACCCCAGCTGCCCTGGGGGCAGGCTGGCACTTACAGAGGTGCATGTCCGCATCCTTCCCAGCCACAGCCCACCCAGAGGGGCACTCCCAGGACAAACTGGTTCCCAGGGATACACCTGGATGCTGCAACCCTCTTTCCTGGCTCGTGGCTCCTGTCTGCACACAGGGTTGGCATTTACTTCCATTGTAGTTTATCCCTCCATCTGATCCCATCTCCTTCCTGTCTTCCAAAAACTCTTCCAAGGTCCTCAAAATTTCTGGTCTGCTGATGCAATTTTAAATGATTTTGCATGTTGCCATGAGTTTGTTTATTAGCTCTCAGTATCGTGATTGTTGTACATAATGGGACACACTATAATGGGAGGGAGGGGAACACGTGGGTGGGTTCTGTCTGCTGTCTTGAACCCCATCCTCAGCCCAGGGTCTCTGATTCACTCCAGCCTCTCGGGCTCTGAGCTTGTGAGCCCTCAGAGCCCAGCATTCAAGGGGATGATCGCTGCCCCCTGGGAATAGGAGGCCTACTGAGTTTATGTCTACTCAGCTGAAAGACTACATCTCACCTTTCCCAGCAGCTAGATGTGACCATGTGACTATTTTGGAATGGTAACTTCTGGAACCATAGGCCCTTGGCTTTGTCTCCTTGAGTTCTCTTCCAGGCACCACCCAGGCCAAGTCCAGCCATGCCAGTTCTTCCATTGTTCTACTGCTGTTTCCCCTAGCCTACCCCAACTGTGCTTGTTACTTCTCTGTCCCAGGGTCTCCCCTTGCCCAGAAGGCCAGTTCCCATCTTCACCCTAGTAAACCCATGTAAATGGCAGCTCTTCTCTACAACCTCTCAAACTCCCAAGTAGGTGACCGCGTCTCCTCTGCCCAGCACTTCTCCACCCACTGTCACTCAGTTTATGCGGTCTGGGACAGTGTCTTTGTGGATGTTCACTTGACCAGCATATGCTGCAGGGGTCAGGCCCAGCTAAGGCCAATCACAACACAGGGAATCCCCAGCTCTGCCTCTTTGGTGAGAGTATGAAGAGAAGGGGGTCTGCAGGGGGCAAACAAGGGCAACTGAGGGGTTAATGTGCATACTCCAGACCCTGCCAGACTCCCTGGGCATGCAGGCTAGTGGCAGGCTGGGAGGCACCACATCCTCCCAATCCTGGGAAGGTGGCAGGCTAGGAGAATGTCCCCATGTCCTTGGCATGGTCAGCCTGGCCCTGGATGTCCAGCTCTGACTCACTCCTTGTTTGGGCAAAACGCTGGCTTGGGTGCCAAGTCCCGAGAGCTTGACAAAGGCAAAGGGAGTAACAAGATAGGATCTGAGGGTCAGCTCCTGGGAACAGTGTGGGTACCCAGCCTGTGTTTACAGCTGCTTCCTGCTCTGGCTCTCTGTCTGGTGAGCTGGGTGCGGCTACGGTCTGAGGAGGTGGGGGATCCTCTCCCAGCCCTCCGGGTGGACGCTGCACACCAGTCCTGAGTGTATGAAACAATCACAAGGCAGTGAGGACAATAGCATGAGAGCCGGTGGCAGATAACAGGATTAAAACATTCTAAGGTTTTGGTCTTGGTGGGAGGAGAGCAACGATAGCAAAGATATTAATTTTAAGTTTATTCACTTCAGAAGGTGACTGCTGAAATAGGCAAAGAAGGTATCATTTGCAAACAAGTAAAGGAAAAAAAATATGAAAGAGACAAAAACAATCCAAAAAAAGACAGAAAAGAGGAGTAGAGAGGGGGATCTGCACATAAGCTGTTACAAATAAATCCAAACATACCTGTAATCACAAAAAATGTAAAGGGACCAAATGTTCCAGATACAGAGAAAGATTGCCACATTATTATGAAAAGCAATCCAGCTTTCTGCAATTACAGGAGACCCTCCTGAAGCATAAAGAAATACAATATTGAAGGTCAAGAGAGAGAAAGATACACCATGCAAAGACTAACTAAGAGTGAACTTGTGAGCTATGTCAGATGAAATACAATTTAAGGCAGCAAAGTCCAAAGTTGATTTGTTGGAAATACAAATATAAAGCTAAGTTTCTGGTAATATTAACAAGAAAAAGAGAAGGCACTAGTTAATAATAATAATAATAATAATAATACCAATAGGAAAGAAAAGGAGACAACCATACATGCTCCAGCAAGTAAACAGAAATAATAAGGGGCTATTTGTCAACTGTATGGCAACACATTTGAAAACAGACAAACTGAATAATTTCTTGGAAAACACCATTTTCCAGAATGGAATCCAAAAGAAATAAAAAACCTGATTGTCTTACAATTAAGCTCAGGTCATGATCTTGTGGTCCGTGAGTTAGAGCCCTGCTCTGGGCTCTGTGCTGACAGCTCAGAGCATGGAGCCTGCTTTGGATTCTGGGCCTCCCTCTCTCTGCCCTTCCCCTGCTCTCACTCTGTCTCTCTATCTCTCTCAAAAATAAACATTAAAAAAAAAAAGGTTGGTATAAAATTACCTAATGTAAATCAACCCTGTTAACAGAATAAAAGAGAAAAACCACAGTAATATGTCAACAGATGCAAAACTGTCCAATGAAATTAAATACATTCAAAATAAAAAGTTATAAAAAGAATGAAAATAATAATAGAAGCTAATAAGGGGCACCTTCCAAGAAACTACAGCAGACAACATAGCAATGAGAGCATTCCCTACAAGACTAGAAGCCTGGCTTGATGTCCATAATGAAGACTTCTCTATGATGATCTACTGGACATCCTAACTGGTGCAGTAAAATAAGAAAAGGAAATAAAAGGTAATGGATTTAGAAAGAAAAACACAAAACTCTCATTATTTGCAGATGATATGACTATAAGGAAAACCCAAAGGCATCTATAGAGAAATTATCAGGACTAAATAAGTTTGCTGGATTCAAAGTAAAATTCATTTGTGTTTCTAAAAATTGGCAAAAATCTCTTAGAAAATACAGTTTTATATTTATTTTATTTATTTTATTTTATTTTATTTTATTTTATTTTATTTTATTTTATTTTATATTTTATAGAGAGAGCATGCAAGCGGGAGAGAGAGGCAGAGGGAGGGAGAGAAGGAATCCTAAGCAGGGTCCATGCTCAGTGCTGAGCCTGACATGAGGCTCGATTCCATGACCCTGGGATCATGACCTGAGCCAAAATCACGAGTGGGACCTTCAACCGACTGAGCCACCCAGCTACCCCAAAAATACAACTTTAAAAATATACAATCTAAAATAGCAGCAAAAGGGTCACCTGGGTGGCTCAGTCGGTTAAGTGTCTGACTCTGGATTTTGGCTCAGGTCATGATCTCATGGTTTGTGAACTCAAGCCCCACATGGGGCTCTTCATTGGCAGTGTAGCGCCTGCTTGGGATTCTCTCTCTCTCTCTCTCTCTCTCTTAAAATAAATAAATAAACTTAAAAAATAATGAAATAACAAAAATATAAAGAATCCAAGAATGAATTTTATGTATATATAAAAAGTATAATCCTAAAATTTGGTAAAAATATTATCTGTGGCCCTTCTTATGGGCCATTACTGCTCTAAACACTTTAATCCATGAGCTGGTTTAATCCTCACCATGTCCCAAGAAGAAGCTGTCCTTACCTTTCCACCTGGTAGCTGAGTGAACTGGTCTACCCACCTAGCATCTGGGCACCTGGTGGGAGGATTTAGGTACAGATAGCCCAGCCACACAACCTGGGCTCTAGCCACTATGTTTTCTTGCCTCTTGTTGGTATGCATTGCTTCACAGTAAACATAGTACCCACAGACACTAGGAAAGTTAATAAAAGAAAATTTAAAGAAAATAAGATCAGCTCACCACCCTTGTTCACCTGTGCTCCTCCTTGCTTCTATTCCTGTTCATTCCCATATGGTGTGGGCGACTCCAACTCTGGGTCCCACAACCCCTCCTCAGAGCCCAGGCAAACTTCACCCTAAATTCTCTCAAGTCTGGCCAATGGGATAAGAATTTTTCTTTGGCTTGATGTTGCCTTAAATAAAATTATTCAAAATCAGAGATTTTCTCTACTTTACTACAAGACATATTCCTGTCCTCAAAGATGCTTCCTGGGCCAGGCTGCTTGTTATGGCAAAGTCCTCCTTGCCAGTGACCCCCAGTGGCCTGCTATCTTTCTGCAGAGAGAGCTCTTCCCTTGGCCTCTTCCAGTTAGCAGAACTCCTGACTAATCTCCTCTGATGGTGTTGTGAATGTGCCAGGTATTGTCAGAGGACCTCCCACTAGCTCCAGGGAATGAGCTCACTTTGGCTGTCTTCTGTTGCTATGTTGGGGGTTGGGAGACACCAGATGTGTGTCATCTACTTCTGGTGGGTGAGGGACATACAATTCCTGACATTATGCTGCTCTTTCAGTTCTGGATCCCCAAACCACTTTCCTCTTACTACCTTTCAGAGTTCTCCTTTGGCTGTCTCTTGAATTATTTCCAAAATTTAACATTGTACTTGGTGGAGAGGAGTAAGATCTATGCCATCTTGTCCAGACCAGAAGCATCTTTTTACTTTGACCTATTTGTATTTTCTATTAAAAATTTTTTTAACCTCAAAAATAAATAATTGAGGTGGGGGAGGCAGAAAGAAAGGGAGACACAGAATCTGAAGCAGGCTCCAGGCTCTGAGCTGTCAGCACAGCTCAAACTCACAAACCTTGAGATCATGACCTGAGCCGAAGTCAGATGCCCAACTGACTGAGCCACCCAGGTGTCCCATGTATTTTACTATTTAGAATGAGTTTCTTGTAGACAACATATAGTTGGATCTGTTTTCTAATCCAATTGAACAATCTCTGTCTTTTAATTGGGATGTTTAGACCATTTAATGTGATTATTAATATTTATGTGATTAATATTTAATATTTAATGTGATTATTAAGATGGTTGAGTTTAAATATACCAGCTTGCTATTTGTTTTTTTTATTCATCCCATCTCTTATTTGTTCCCCTTTTCCTAAATTTTTTTTTGTTTTTTTGGGGTTAAGTATCTTTTAAGATTCCATTTTATCTCCTTTGTTTGCTTGTTAACTATATTTCTTTGGTCCATTTTGGTTTTTTAGTGGTTGATTTATTATTTGTAGTATTGATTTTTTTGACTTAGCACAGTCTACATTCACATCGTATCATATGATTTCACATATGCTTTATAGACTTTACACTAATATACTCAGCCTGTATGGTGACAGAGGGTAGCTACACTTGTGGTGAGCATAGTATAACATATAAACTTATCAAATTACTATACAGTACCCGTGAAACTAGTAACATTGTATATCAATTGTACTTCAATAATAATGATAATAATAATAATAATAATAATATATGTTCAGCCTTTGTGTAAATATTGCACTGTCAGCACAAAGCCCGATGTGGGCTTGAACTCACGAACCTTAAGGTCATGACCTGAGCCGAAGTCTGACATTTAGCCACTGAGCCACCCAGGCACCCCAGCAATAAAGTATTTTAAAAGAGGCTTTAAAATAATTTAAAATTTGTCAAATTGACTCCCATATTTACCATTTCTGGTGTTTTTATTCCTCTGTGTACTTTCATATTCCCATCTGGTATCATTTACCCTGTGCCTAAAGGACTTCCTTTAATATATTTGTAGTGCTGGTCTGTTAGTGATGAATTCTGTCATCTCTTCTATGCTTAAAAAAGTCTTTATTTTTCTTTTAAAAATATTTTATTTTGAAGTAATTATAGATTCATAGGAAGTTACAAATATAATATAATAGAAAGATCCTCTGTACCTTTCACTCAGTTATCCCCAGTGATTACATATTACATAATTATAGTGCAGTATCAAAATCAGGAAATTGACAGTGGTACAATGTGTGTGTGTAATTCTGTATCACTATGTACACCCAATGTGTATATGTAATTCTATACATGTAATTTATCAAATGTGTAGATTCATGTAACCATGGCTGAAATCAAGATATAGACTACTGCAGGGGTGCCTGGGTAGGTAGCTCAGCTGGTTAAGCATCTAACTTCAGCACAAGTCATGATCTCATCATTCATGAGTTCCAGCCCCACTCTGGGCTCTGCACTCTCTCCCTCTCTCTCTTCCTCTCTCTCTGTACCTCATAGGATTTTCTTTCTCCCTTTCTCTCTGCCCTTCACTCCTTCATGCTTGCTCTCTCTCTCTCTCTCTCTCAAAACAAACAAACAAACAAACAAACAAACCTGTATATATAGACTACTCCATCACCACAAAGCTCTGCCTTCTATGCCTTCATATCCATATCCACCCTCTCCCTCTGCCATAATCCCTAACCCCTAGGAAACACTAAACTGTTTCCATCTCTGTAATTTTGTCATTTTATAGAAATGGAATCAGAGTATATAGCAAATTGCGGTTGGCTTTTTTTCATTTAATACCCTTGAGATCAAAGTTATTGTGTGTATCAAGGGTTTGTTGGTCTCTTTTTGCTGAGTACTATTCCACACTATGGTTGTGCCATAGTTTTTTTAGCCACTAACCTATTAAGGGACTTTTGCATTGTTTCCAGTTTGGGGCTGTAACAAATAAAGATGCTATTAACAATTGTGTACGGGTTTTTGTGCACTCATAAGTTTTTCTTTCTTTGAAATAAATGCCCAGAAGTGCAATTGCTGGATTATAAGGTATACACTACCATATAGTCCATGTTTAGTTTTTTAGGAAACTGCAAAACTGTTTTCCAGGGTGGCTATACCATTTTATGTTCCCACCAGCAACGTGTGAGAGATTCAGATTCTCTGCATCCTCACCAGCATTTGGTGTTGTCATTATTTTTTTATTTTGGTTGTTTTAATAATTGTAATCTTATTTCATCCTTAGATATATAATGATCATGTCATAGTTAAAAATTTAATTTTAACTTCCCTAATAGTGATTTGAACATCTTTTCATTGGTTCACTTGCCATCCTTTTTGGCAAAAGATTTCTGTGTGTCTTTTGCCCCATTTCTTCTTTTTTTTCAATGTTTATTTATTTATTTTGAGAGAGAGAGCATGAGTAGGGGAAAGGCAGAGACAGAGGGAGAGAGAGAATCCAAAGCAGGCTCTGCACCATTAACACAGAGACCGATGCAGGGGTTGATCCCATGAACTGTGAGCTCATGACCTGAGCTGAAATCAAGAATCGGAGGCTTAACTGACTGAGCCACCCAAGCACCCCTGCCCCATTTCTAATTTGTTTGCTTGGGGGGGTTTTAATTAAATATTTTCATTTTTTTAAATTAATTAATTAATTTATTTATTTTGAGAGAGAGAGAGAGACAAGGCACAAGTAAGTAAGGGACAGAGAGAGAGAGTTGAAAGAATGCCATGAGGGGCAGAGAGAGAGAGAGAGTGAGAGACAGAGAGAGAGAGAAGTGGGGCTCACCTGAACTCGGGGCTCAAGCTCACTCAATGTGGGACTTGAACTCATTAATGGTGAAATCCTGACCTGAGTCAAAGTCAGATGCTTAAAGACTAAACCACCCAGATGTCTTTTTTAAAATTTATTTTAGAGCAAGAGAGATCGAGCACGTACGAGTGGGGGAGAGTGGCAAAGAGAGAGAGAGAATTTTAAGCAGGCTCCACACTCAGCGTACAGCCCAAGGTGGGGCTCTATCCCATGACCCTGGGATCATGACCTGAGCTGAATTCCAGTCCAATGTTCAACTGACTGAGCCACCCAGGTGCCCCTGGATTGCTTTTTTTTTTTTTTAATGATCAATTTTCAGAGTTCTCGACATATTGTGGATATTAGCCCTTTGTTGAATATGTGGAATGCAAATATTTTCTCCAACTGTGTAGCTTGTCTTTTCATCTTTTTAAAAGTATCTCTGGGTGCCTGGGTGGCTCAGTGGGTTAAGAGTCTGACTCTTGATTTCGGATCAGGTCATGACAGCATGGAGCCTGCTTGGTATTCTCTCTCTCCTTGTCTCCCTCTGCCCCTCCCATATGTGCACACATGTTCTCTCTCTCTCTCAAAATAAATAATTTTTTTTAAATTTTTTTTTTCAACGTTTATTTATTTTTGGGACAGAGAGAGACAGAGCATGAACGGGGGAGGGGCAGAGAGAGAGGGAGACACAGAATCGGAAACAGGCTCCAGGCTCTGAGCCATCAGCCCAGAGCCTGACGCGGGGCTCGAACTCACAGACCGCAAGATCGTGACCTGGCTGAAGTCGGACGCTTAACCGACTGCGCCACCCAGGCGCCCCATAAATAAACAATTTTTAAAAAGTGTCTCACAAAGAAAAAGTTAATTTTGGTAAAATTAATTGGTCATTTTCTCCATTTATGAGTATGCTTTTGTATCATGTCTATGTCCCAAAGATTTTCTCCTGAGTTACTTTCTTTTTTCCCCCTGAGTTACCTTCTAAAATTCTTTAGTTTTACATTTTACATTTAAACCGGGATTCATTTTGAGATTTTTATTTTTTATGGTGTGAGGTTTAGATTCAGGTTGGTTCCCCATCCCCTGTTGATATCTAATTGCTTTAGCATATTGTTGAAAAGATTATCCTTCCTCCATTGAGTTCCTTTTTATTTTATTGTGGTAAAACTTACAATCACATAAAACTCATCATTTTAACAATTTTTACAGTTCAGTGGCATGAAGTACATTCATATTGCTGTGCAACCATCACCACAATCCATCTCCAGGACTTTTTCATCTTCCCAAACTGAAACTCTGTCCCCATTTAAATTCCCCATTCCTTCCTCCCCTGGCCCCTGGCAACCACCATTCTGCTTTCTGTCTCTATGAATCTGACAGTATATACTAGGTACCTCATGTTAGTGGAATCATACAATACTCTTCCCTTTGTGTCTGGCTTAGTTCACTTAATGTAATGTTCTCAGCCATGCTGTAGCATGTTTCAGAATTTCCACATTTTGGCTGTTATGAATAATGCTGCTATGAATATTTGTGTACAAATATCTGCTCAAATCGCTGCTTCCATTCTTTTGGGCCATTGAATTGCCTTTGCATGCTTGTCAAAAATCAGTTAACTATACTTGTGTGAGGCTGTTTCTGGGTTCTCTGTTCTGTTCCATTGAACAATGTCTCTGTCCCCTAATAAGCAATATATTAACATCTATATCATAAGTCTCAAAATCAAATAGAGAGATTCTTCCCACTTTATTCTTATTTTTTCAGAATTGTTTTAGCTATTTTAATTTATTTTCAAGTTTTAGAATAATTTGGGTATATCTATAAGGAATCTTGCTGGGATTTTGAAGGGAATTGGCATTATAAACATCTTTGTCACATTGAGTCTTCCAATCAGTGAACACACAAAGCTTCTCCATGTATTTAGATCTTTGATTCTTTTCATCAGTGTTTTGCAGTTTCCAGCATACAACTTTTGTTCGCATTTTGTTAGATTTACATCTATGTACTTTGGTTTTTGAGGGATTGTAAGTGATGTTGTATTTTTTATTTTGGTTTTCATGTGTTCATTGCCAGTGTATAGAAGTGGAAATTGATTTTTGTACTTTGATCTTGAATCTTTGTATTTTGCTGAATTCATTTATTAGTTCTAAGGCCTTTTTAAAAAAGTTTATTTATTTTGAGAGAGAGAGAGCACATTTGAGAGCGGGGCAGAGGCAGAGAAAGAAGAGGAGAGAGCCATAAGTGCAGAACCCAATGTGGAGCTCGATCCCACAACTGTGAGATCATGACCTGGGCCAAAACCAAGAGTCAGATGCTTAACCGACTGAGCCATTCAGGCGCCCCTAGGCCTTTTTTTTTTTTTTAAGTTTATTTATCTTGAGAGAGAGTGCATGCATGAGCAAACATGAGCAGGGGAGGAAGAGAGAGAATTCCAAGCTGGCTCTGTGCTGTCAGTGCAGAGCGTGATGCAGGGCTCAATCCCATGAACCATGAGATCATGACTGGAGCTGAAATCAAGAGTAGGAGGCCCAACCAACTAACACTCAGGCATACCTATCTAGGACTTCCATAGCTGGATGGAAGGTTGTTGCTTTTTTTTTCTTTTAATGGCCCAGAATATGGTCTGTCCTGGCTTAGGTTCTCTGGGCACTTGAAAAGAATGTATATTCTGCTTTGTTGGATAGTATTATATAAATGTTGATAAGATCCTGTTGTTTAATAGTGCTGTTGAGTTCTTCTATCTTCTTTCTGATTTTCTGTCCATTTGTTCTATCAATTGTTAAGAGAGGAGTTCTGAAGCTTCAGCTATAATTATCAATTTGTCTATTTTTCCACCCAGTTTTATCAGTTTCTCATTATTTCCTAGCTCTTTTGTTTGGTGCAAATGCATTTGTGATTGTTATGTCTTCTTGACACGTTGACCCTTTGTAATTAGGTAATATTTTCCTCTGCTTCTGGTAATTTTCTTAGTGAAGCTACTTTATCTGATATTAATACAGCCACTCTGCATTTATTGGATTGATGTTTGCTTAGTAAATCTTTTTCTATCCTTTTGCTTTCAACCCACACATAACATTGTATTTGAAGTGAGTTAGTTTTAAATAACATATATTTAGGTTATATATTTTTGTCTGCCCTACCAATTCTGTTGTTTAATTGTATTTAGACCACATGCATTTAAATCAATGTAATTAGAAGGATGCCTGGGTGGCTCAGTCAGTTAAGTGTCTGCAGCTCAGATCATGATCTTGTGGTTTGTGGGTTCAAGCCCCACATCAGGCTCTGTGTTGACAGCTCAGAGCCTGGAACCTGCTTCAGATTCTGTGTCTCCCTCTCTCTCTGCCCCTCCCCTGTTCGTGCTCTGTCTCTGTCTCTGTCTCTCTCAAAAATAAACATTAAAAATTTTTTAAAATAACGTAATTATTGATATGATAAAGCTTAAGTCTGCCACTTGATATTTGTTTCTGTTTGCACTCTCTCTTTTTGTTTCTGTTTCTGTTTCCTGCCTTCCTGTGGTTTACTTAAATATCTTTTAGAATTCCATTTTGAATTATCTACAGTGTTGTTGTTTTTTTTTTTGAGAGAGAGAGAGACAGAGAGACAGAGAGAGCAAGCAGGGAAGAGGGGATAGAGGGAGAGGGAGAGAGAAAATCTTAAGCAGTCTCCACGCCGATGCAGAGCCTGACACGGAGCTCAGCCTCATGACTCATGAGATCATGACCTGAGGCAAAATCAAGAGTTGGAGACTTAACCAACTGAGCCACCTAGGCGCCCCTATAGTGTTTTTGCGTGTATCTCTTTGTATAGCTTTTTAATGGTTGATCCAGGATTACACTATTATACACATAACTCATCAAAGTCTACTGGTGTCAGTATTTATCAGTTGGAATAAAGTGTAGAAACCTACTTCCCTTTATGTCCTTTTATCCTCCCCTAATTATAGTATAAATATCTAGATATCTCCTCTACATAGACCAAAAACCACTTGAGGCAGTGCAATAATTTTTGCTTCAAGCATCAAACATAACTTAGAAAATTCAAGAAGAGAAGGAATTTATTATATTTATCAGGATTTTGCTTATCATTTTCTTCTTTCCTGATAGATAGAAGATTCCTGATAGATAGAAGATTCCTCCTCTTATCATTTTCTTTCTGTTTAAAGAACACCCTTTAGTCATTCTTTTAGGGTACATCTGCTGGTGATAAATTTCTTAGTTTTCCTGCATCTGAGAATATATTCATTTCCCTTGCATTCTTGAAGAATATATTCAAATATCAAATTCTGGGTTGACATTGTTTTTCTTCCAGCACTTAAAAAAATATATTACTTATCCTGTTCTCCATGGTTTCTGATGAGAAATCTTTGATCATTTGATTTGTTTTCGCCCTATAGGTGAGGGTGTCTTTTTTCTCTGATTCTTCTTAATATTTTTCTTTGTCTTTAGTTTTCAGAAATTTAATTATGATGTGTCTTGGTGTTGATTTTTTGGGGGTTTATCCTGTTAGGAATTTGGGCAACATCTTGAATCTGTAGGATTTTTGGTGTTGTTTGTTTGCTGCATTTAGGAAATTTTCAGCTATTATTTCTTTGAGTACTTTTTTTCTTTTTTTAAAATCCCTACCCTCTTTCTCTTCCCCTTTTGGAACTACAATGGCATGGATGTTAAATCTTTAGTTATCATCATACATTCATCATACATTTCCCCAAGGCTTTCTTTTTTTAATTTTTCCAGTCTACATTCTCTTTCTTGCTTAGATGCAATAATCCTATTGTTCAAATTTACTTATTCTTTCTTCTATCCCCTCCATTTTGCTGTTGAGCAAAACTCTAATCTTAGTTTAGTCCCATCTACCTTGGTCAGAATGGGAAGCCCTCCTTGGCATGAGTAGAAGCAGAAGACAAGTATAAGAAAATATAATTTAACTTGTATCTTCTACATATAGAAGGACTTTTTAACTGTTAGTTAAAAATAAAGGTAGGTAGGGGCACCTGGGTGGTTCAGTGAGCTAAGCATCCGACTCTTGATTTCAGCTCAGGTCATGATCTCATGGTTCGTGGGTTTGAGCCCCATGTTGGGCTCTACACTTATAGTGGGAGAGATTCTCTCTGTCTCTTTCTCTCTCTCTCTCTCTGTCTCTTTCTCTCTCTGTCCCTCCCCAGCTCAGTCTCACTCTCAGTCCCTCAAAATAAATAAATAAACTTAAAAAAAAATAGAAGGCACAGTGAGAAAACCTAAATAGATTCAAATACTCAAAAATTCAAATTTCTGTAACATCCTGAAAAAAATCAGTAACATATTTCATAGCAAATGGCAAAAGGTATGTGCCACATATATGACAGCATGTAATGTTTCTAACATATAAAATGAGAAAAACATCCATTCACCAAAGAAAAATTCACCAGAGGAAATAAAAATAAGCAATATAAATTAAAACAAAATTTTAACACATTGCTACTCAAAGCAAGTTAAAGATACCATTTTCTGCCATCCAATAAGTAAACTTTTAAAACTGTGGATACACAATGCTGGTGACAGGCAATGCAAATGCATACTCAGATAAGAGGTCTATGTGATACAACCTCCTGGATGTGAGCTAAAATTCTTGGAGGAATTTTTCCTTAGGAAATCACTCAAAATACCAAGACCTACTTTTGCAGCAGTATTATTTACAACAGAAAAACCATCATTTATCAAAGTATGTCTTGAGGGATGATTGCATAATTAATCATCATCATTAATGTTAATCCAGCATTCACCTTGAGCTAGGGAACACTGTCCCCTTGACAGCCCCTTGACAACCCTTTGATCCTTATCATCCCCATTTTACAAAACCTCAGAACAGATTTCCCTGGTCACATCCTGCTCCTGGGAATGGTGGAGATAGATTCTATCCTGTCTCTGTCCAACCCCCAAGGCCATCTTCCGGGCAGTTAAAAACAATAGTAATCATGAGGGTGTTTTTAACAAAGTGTAGACATGCTTATTATATGATGCTAAACAAAAAAGGCGAGTCTAGAATCACTTTATGATTTTAAGTGGAAAGAATATAAAATTGTTGTAAAATGCAGCATGCAGAGAAGGAAAGAATTGGAGAAGGAAGCGGTTTAGGGAGAGAAGGTGGACAGAGAGGCCATGGAGGCAGTGCAGGCATGAGGGGTGAGGAGTGGGAGTGGGGTGGAGGACTACTTCTGGTCCCTGGAGGCACTACGGCCATGGGCTAGCCTCCTCCATGCTCCCAAGGGCACCCTGGCCTATGCAGAGACCACCATTTGGTACAATCTATGATGTCATCAGGGGCCTACAGGACCCTGGGTCTCTGTCAACCAGAGCTCCCTGCCCTTCACTCCCCATCCCACTGGGGAAGTAAAAGCCACAATGTCCTCCAATTTGAGCAAATAGCCAGTGGCACCTGTTCTGAGGACTGAAGTCAGATGAGCTGCAAAGGTCAAGGGAGCCAGGGAGGACATCTCAGGAACCCATAGAGTGATCAGGAATGGTAGCAGAGGACCCAGGATTGGTGACAGCCTCCCCTCCAGACTTGCAGCCTCATTGTGAGGGCTTTGTTATCAATGGGGAAAGTAAGACAAGGAGAGGCCAATTCACTAGTTTGAATTGTGAATTCACTAGCTGTTTGTCAAAGGGTGCTCTGCATGTCATCACAGGCCCTGTGCCCCTAGTAGGCCCCCAGAGCAGGGCCAGATGATGTGGGGATTCATGCTGCCTCTGGAAGCACCAAGAAAGGGCACCAGGAGGTGTTCTGTGATCAGACACTCTACAAACATCTGCTGCACTGAGGGAAAACATCCTTAACTGTTTCAAAGCCAAAAGATAGAAGGAAGGTTGTTTTTCACTTCCTGTGCAATTAAATTGGCTACTAGGAGCTTCCCAAACCCCAGTCCCTAGGAATCAGGAGCCTAAATTTAGACTGTCCTTGGAAGGTCACCAGATCACCCCTGGCTCTGGGTCAGTCGGCAGCTGCTCAAGATAAACTTTACTTTCTGCTGACTCAGGCCTTTCCCTCACACAATTAATGAGATCCTGCTGCACTTCCCCTGGGAAAGCAGAACAATAGCTGTAGATGAGCAGGTGGCCTTGGCTGGCACACTGGTCTGGGAGCTCCTCTCCAGAGATCAGGGATTCATGGCCCTGCCCAGGCCTGGACCCCTCTGACCTCAGCCTGCAGGCCCTGGCCCACTATCTTGCCCCAACCTCACTGGGCTCCATTTGTCCCCCCAGTCACCGTGCTCCTTCCCATCTCTGGACTATGACATGGAACTTCTTTCCTGGACCTTGGCTGAGCTGTCACCTCCTCAGAGATGGCTTTATCACTCTGCATCACACTGCCATCTCTTTACCCCATGGCCATGGGCACATCTGAAATGGCCCTACCCAGTTACTGGTTGAGGGCAGGAGCTTGCTGGGTGTGTTCTCCACCCAGAGACCGTACTTGGTGCACAGCAGGTTGTCACAAGACCACCATGAGTGGAAGGAAGGGCAGGTGCACACTCACGCCCCTCCTAGGTCTGGGCTGGGCTTTCTCTGTGCTGCTCTGATTCCACCAAAGGCCTAGGCCACAACCAACACAGTGGTGTTGGGATAGAAATCAGACTGTGATAGGTGGAGACTGAAGCTTTTCATGAAGCTGTCCCCAAAGAGACAAGGGCTCACTGGGGCCACCCTGGGGTGCCAGGCTGGAGGTGGACCCTGGGAGAGCCACGGTGAAGGAGGCAGGTGGGCAGGCAAAGGGGGAGATCCTCATGCTGGCTGCAGCTCCAAGCTGGCTGGAGGGGGTGGCAGTAGCCAGAAGTCAGCCACAGATCACAGGAAGCGCCTTGCCACGGACAGATGCATGAAGATGGTCACTGTGTGGAGGCTCATTCCTGGATACTGATGGGGAAAACCACTAAGCAGAAGGACAGTTCTAACTTGGGCATCTGAGAGTAGGGCTGGGGGACAGAGGCAGAAAGACATCCAAGAGCAAGTGATCTCAGCAGCACAACTTAGAAGATGAGCAGCCCCTACCTGAGGGACACACACTGCAGGCAGAAGAGGCCACGAGTGAGAGCAAGATCAGCCTGAGGGCCTAGAGAAAGACACGTGTGGATGGAGCATGGAGTGTGTGCTGCTGGACTGGCCAGGCCCAAGGCAGGCAGGCAGGCACACATCACCCTGGGCAGCTCCCAGGAGTCAACGCTTTGATCACTTTGTCATGTGAGCCATGACAGGTTTCAGGCAGAGTGTGACCTGGGAGAGGGGCCTGCAAGCATGGCCTGGCTGCTCTGAGAACATACTGAGTGGGCAAGGATGGGGTCCAGACGGCCTGAGGAGGCTACAGCAGTCATCCTGGGAAAAGAGCAGTGTGGAGCATGGTGGGGGACTTGGGCAAGGTCCCTGGACTCAGGCCCAGAGGGAGCAGGATTGGGAAGGGAGTGGGTGGTGTAGCTGGGCCCCCTGGAGTGGACAAAAGGAGGGGATGCCCAGGAAGGTCTGCGGGGTGGAAGGGGAATGGCCCATGAGTCTGCAGCGGGAGGGAAGCAGTGAGGTGATAGCTGGGAGAAGGCGGTGGTCCTCAGAGCCCCATCCTGTGCAGGGATAAGGAGGTTGGGGGTGAGGAAAAGGTTAAAACTTCTCCCCTCTCCCCACCTTCACACACAGGGCCCAACAAACTTGCCTTGGGTGCCTCTCCATGCTAGCTGAACCGGGCATTGGCCTTATCTCAGAGCCAAATGAGGGGGGGGGGGAGGAGAAGGAACCAGGTCCCAGGAAGGACAGATTTATCAAAACTCCTAGGCTGTGGCTGGCCTCAATGTCAGGCCTTCTCTGTGGAGGGCCCTGTCCAGCAGCACCAAGCACCTTGGACCAGAGGAAAGAACCCAGGTCCCAGCCACCTCAGTCCAAGACATTACAGATTTTGCTGGAAACAAAAGGGCTGATGGGGAGTGGGGAGGGAGCTGCCAGAAAGGGGCTGGTGCCCTCATGGGGTTCTGGGCTGCAGGGTCTGTTGCCCCCACCTGAGTCTCAGGGGGACCCAGTGTTCATCCCAGCGGGCCTTTCGAGAAACGGCTGGGCCATTGTGCAGAAGAATGCCCGGAAATCCCGCGCCTCCCGCCTCCAGCGAGGATGGGGGCTCTTCCTCCTGGCCAGGAAACTCCAAGTTAGCTTCCGGAGGGTGGCCTGGGGCCTGGGGTGCCAGGGGTACCACTGCCACTGGTGGGACGGCAGAGCACAGCACCTCTGTGTCCCTTGTGTTTCTCCTCCCTGAGGGCTAAAGGACGCCCCCAAGCCCCCGGCCACAGGCTGCTCCTAGGAGGACAGCATGTTTGTTGAGTCACTGGAGAACACTGGGGACTTCCTGAAAGTGGTGTCGCCTGAGCTGGGCCTCAAAGAATGGGGGATGGAAAACATCTCAGGAAGAGCAGTAGCCAGCACAAAGGTTGGGAGGTCCGGGAATCCCCGGCGTCAGGGGCAGAGTGGGGGTCTCCGGAGGCGGCAGAAAGGCCCCTGTTCCACCTGCTTCATATTGGGGAAGGTGATAGAGTGGGCAGTGGCGCTGGGCAGGACCTTGGGTTGGAGACCCACACACGCCTGCCTGGACTTGTGGTCTCTGAGACACAGTGCCAGGACTCAGAGAGGAACTGCGCAGTAAAGGTGCAGAGAAGGGACTGGGGATGCGACTGGACTCCAGGGCGAGATTCCTGGAGTAATAGGCGGAGCTGTCGGTGGACAAGAGTCTGCAACGCAAGCCTCTGCAAGGCGATGATGGTGAGGGGTACAGTGGAGCTGGCTTGGGTGGTAGAGACCTCCCAAGGGCTCATTCCTGGATGTAGCCGGAGAAGTTGGTGCAGTCATACAGCTCCCTGAAATGGAGAGGCTGGGACACAGGGAGTGGGGGCCCGCAGAGCGCACGCCCAGCTACCCCAGGTCAGTCCCGAGCCAGCTCTGGACAAGAGCCGGGCGGCGGCCGGGAGAGGAGTGGTCCCCGCGCCCTCCGCTACCCCCGAGGCAGTTGTTTCCCTAACTCCGGATGCCGGGGGTGGCTGTGATTGGTTGAGGGTCGACGGCCGGTGCACGGATTGGCTACTCGCGGACCAGAGGCTGGATCTGCAGCGCAGGGTCCGCCCCCGAACCTTCAAATGGGAAGCCCCCCCAGGAGGCGCCCGCAGTTCTGAGGCGGTGGAGCAGACTTGCTGGAGCGGCTGACGGGAGGCGGTGAACCGGTAGTGAGCCGGGCGCAGAGGCACCAGGGCCCTCTCAGGCTACAAAGCCGCTCCACCGAGGCACCGCCGCGCCCTCCCGGAGGCCCGGAGGCCCGGGGGCCGTCGGGCGCCCATCTCGCCTTCAGCCATGGGGTCGGCCGCGCTGGAGATCCTCGGCCTGGTGCTGTGCCTGGTGGGCTGGGTGGGCCTGATCCTGGCGTGCGGGCTTCCCATGTGGCAGGTGACTGCCTTCCTGGACCACAACATCGTGACAGCGCAGACCACCTGGAAGGGGCTGTGGATGTCGTGCGTGGTGCAGAGCACCGGGCACATGCAATGCAAGGTGTACGATTCGGTGCTGGCGCTGAGCACCGAGGTGCAGGCGGCGCGGGCGCTCACCGTGGGCGCCGTGTTGCTGGCGCTCGTCGCGCTTTTCGTGACCCTGGCGGGCGCGCAGTGCACTACCTGCGTGGCCCCAGGCCCGGCCAAAGCGCGCGTGGCCCTCACAGGCGGCGCGCTCTACGCGCTCTGCGGGCTGCTGGCGCTCGTTCCGCTCTGCTGGTTCGCCAATATCGTGGTCCGTGAGTTCTACGACCCGACCGTGCCCATGTCGCAGAAGTACGAACTGGGCGCGGCGCTGTACATTGGCTGGGCCGCTTCGGCGCTGCTCATGTGCGGCGGCGGCCTCGTGTGCTGCGGCGCCTGGGTCTGCGCTGGCCGCCCCGACTTCAGCTTCCCGGTCAAGTACTCCGCTCCGCGGCGGCCCACGGCCAGCGGCGACTATGACAAGAAGAACTACGTCTGAGGGCGCTGGACTCGGTGGGGCCCCTCACGCCGGCCACTCCCGCAAGCGGGACGACTGGCCAGGGGCGTCGTGCATGGACCGCAGCCTACGCTAGGTGGTGCGGCGCAGAGTCTCCGCGGAATGGCCGGTTCTGCCCCTGGACGCGGCGCACCGGCCGACTGAGACCTTTCACGCGCCCGCAGCCCGTTCTCTTCTACGGCCACTAGCCGGGCCCTGCCCGGAACAAGAGCCACGCACTTGGAAGGACTTGCTCGGTTTCTTTTTCGGTGCGCAGAACTTGCTCCGATGTGAGTGGGGCGCGGGGTTCCTTAGGCTGAATGGACAATGGACCGAAATGCCGCTTTCCTCCCCAACCCTCAGGGTCTTGGATGCCGCCATCCTCCCCAGCGGCTCCTGCTGATTCCAGCCAGGCAGACGGAAAGCCCAGGGATCCCAGCCTGGACTGCCGGAGGGCTATATACAACCGACCTTTACCCCAAGATCGGGGCCTGAGCCCAGGGGGCCTTGAAAGACTTGGCCTGGACCTCCCTGCCTCACCCCGGCAGCTCCCCAGGAGAGGATTATGGGCACTAGATCCTGCGCGGGGAGCTAGGGCCCTGCCCTCCTTTGCAGCTTGTGGGGGAGGGTAAGAATTTGCTTAGTAAATGGTTTGAATACCCTCCCACCTGTGTCCTGTCCTCTGTCCAGTCACTGCAAGTGCCCAGCAGCACCCCTCATCCACCCACCCACCCACCAACTCCTCCCTGAAAGGCTTTTTTGGAGACCTCCCAGGGCTGTCCCTGGGACCCAGAAGATGTATAGCCTTATCCCTGGTCCTCCCTGCCACTCAATCACCTTCCCACTGGGTGGGAAAAATAGCTACAGCTCATAGCAACCCAGGAAGGTGAGATCTGTAGTTAGAAGAGCCTGGGGCAGGAGGGTGATGCAGACCCCAGAAGAGGATGCAGGTTGGAAATTACTCCCCCCTTCCCAGGTCCCCCAGCCACCAGCCAGAGTGTGGCATTTTCAGATGCAGGAAGTGCTGAGGGTGGGCTGCCAGGCTGCTGGCTTTGAGGAGAGGCCTGGCTCCATGCACCACAGGTTGGGTGTTTTCCACCAGCGCTCTCAGGGCTTGCCTATCTGTGGATCACAGCAAATGACCAGACATCTGTAAAACACTGACTGGGACCTTTCAGTCAACAGTGCAGCAGGAACGGGCAACTCCAGGATGTGTGCTTGGCTCCAGCAGAGCTAGCTGTAGGTCCACAAGCATGTTGCTATGGGGAGGAGGCGCTTGTGCAGGTTGCCCAGAGAGTACCCGGGCCAGGCTCCAGACCCTTGTCCTGGCTCTTCTGCCAGTCTCAGCGCAGACTCTGCAGGGCCCGTACTCATGTAGCTGGCCTGGCAGCCAGCCCAGAGTTGTACTGACCATTAGCACCTCTGTGCCAGCCCCTGCCAGGAGCACCCTGTGTAACCTTCCTCCTGTGAGTGGGACCCCTGGGAGCCAGTACTCACCTGGGCCAGGAAGCCAGGGGTTGGGGGGGGGGGTCATAGAACAGAGCACACCAGAGTTATCTATTGCAGTCACTGAGAGCTCCTTGCTTCCAGCCCCATTCTAGGTGCTTGGAATGAAAGCAGTTTTACTTCTGCCAAAGGCCAGGGCAAAAGACAGCCGTGGATGGGGGGAGGGAGGGGTCTGTAGGGAGGAGCTCCAAGCCCAGGCAGCAGAAAGGCTTGGCATCTGCCCCCAACCCTGGCCTTGGGGACCCTGTCCAGAAATGCTTGGGCCAAATCCAGTGGCAAGCAGTCTCCCAAGCCTGGCCAGACTCCCCACTGTGGGGAAGAACCCAAGAATATGGGCTCAGGACAGCTGCGACGAACACTGCTCTGAATCCCAGGGTTTGCAGCAGAGCCAGTGAGTTGAACTATTGGGTGGCCTGAGCTCCTTGCAATGGGATGAGCTGCAGCGAGATGGGTCCCATAGCATAGAGGTCCTCAGTAGCCCCCCCGGGGCTGTGTAGCCAGGATCACAGAACAACCCTCAAATGCAAGAGTGTGTGAATCTGGGGCCTTGGCTCTTGGTGGGGCTGCTGAAACAAAGGTCCTTAACTCCTGGGGCCAGCCACACTGGTATTTGGCCAGGAGTGCAGGCCCAAGGCTACATCCCACACAAGCCTAGAGCTGACTCCTTTGGGACCCAGGCATCAGCACAGTCCCAATGATGTGAATGGCCAAGGTGGGCAGCTTGAGGGCCCTGAGGAGTTAGGCTGCTGCTGCTGCCTGACTCATGCCAGGCCAGCCAGGAGCACATTCCATTTACTAGAGGTCAGGCAGGAGGAGCCAGCCTCCGATGCGGCCAACCTTTCCGAAGGTTATGCCCCTTTCCAAAGTTCACCCTTAGACCTGGCCACCCATGTCCTCAGTTCCAGGCCACTGGGGCTTTCCACCAACTTAAAGCCTACCCAAACCACTCTGCTTCCTACTGCCAGGGCCCCAGGCACCACACCCAGGTGGCTGTGTCACTCTAGCCTGCTTCCTTGGCACCCTCAGTCCAGGCAGAACAGCCAGATAGCCTCAGACACTTATGTCAACAGCTCTCTCTTACCTAAAGGGCAGGAATGGCATCCTCCTTGCTTCCAGATTCCCTCAACCCTTGCCAGGGCTCTGGGGACATCTGGGAGAGTGGGACCACCAACTGATGGCACAGCTCCCGACTGAGAACTCTTGCTGTTCTGAAGACTCTGAAAGTTGCCAAGGTCCTGTCCTGCTCGAACCTTCTGTGACCCGGATGCCAGTTAAGCCATCTCCGTCCAGGGCCCCTTAGCCAGCCACACCCTTCCCAGGTGAGGACTGTGCCCTTGCTATCTGCTTGACTCTCCCAGCAGCCTGGGGGTGTTGTGTGTCTATGGGGGTGCCAGGACAGGAGGTGCTGGAGGGTAAGATTGCTGTGGGAGGGTGGGCCTGGCAGGGGGACACAGTCAAGAAGGTGGGCTTGAGATGTTGCCAAGGCCAAGTGGACAGGAAGAAGTGATGGGAGAGCAGAGTGAGGTCCTGGCTGGCATCACTGGGCAGTGGTCAGCGCAGGAAGTATGTAGAGGCCCAGGTGCTGAGGCACCCGACATCCACCACCCCCTGCTTTCCAGGGAGCCTGTAGGCCACCGCCCCCCCCCCCCCACATGCTGTTTACTGCTGGGCCTTGAGGTTACCCAGGACACAGGAAAAGGCTCCTCCACATCCACAGAAGGCTCAAGACAAAAACAAGTGCTGTCCCTATGACCAGAGCCAAGACTGAGGCACCAAAGCTAAAACAAACATTTTATTCCATTAAAAACCCACTGTGGGTGTCTAAAACCATGTCCATAACTTATAGTCTAAATAAAACCCAGTTAATATAAATTAGGAGAAGGAGGACGCATCAGAAGAAATCAAACTCTAGAAAAGAAAAAAAAAAAGTAAATTTCAAACAATTCTAACGTCTTTCCAAATTAAGCAAACAGCTCAGGCCTTGCCTCTGACATGCTGGGCTTGCTTCTGAGTAGCCTCCACCACTCACATAGGTGAGGAGTGGTGACCATGGGTGGAGGGCCGCCCCAGAACTGAAGTGCCCACTGGCCAGGTCCAGGCTGTCATTTGCTTGAGAACCTCCAAGGCCTCATGGCCCTCCACCACTATATCGCCCTGCAGACCCTGCCAGTGCCCTGTCCAGTCTCAGCCCCGTGGTACCTTCACAAGGTTTCTCCCCTGGCCTGGAACGTCTCCCCATACTGTCCCCCCACCCACCTTCCTGGCTGGCTCACTGTGCACACTGTCATGGTGGCAGGGCACACAGCAGCACTGGCATCATCACTGAGCAGGCCGCAGGGGAGGAGTATGCTTCAAATACCAGCCCCCCACCCAAAAGCCCCCACTTGTAGCCATTGATTTGGGTCATAAACTTACACCCTGCCCCCATCTGAAGGCTCAGTGCTCATTGTCCAAGGAGTGTTAGCCCCACTTCAGATGAGGAACCCGTCATAGCCTGGTGAGGTACCCAACAGACCTTGCTGAAGACCCAAAGGGTCTGAGTCCAAAGTTCCTCCCCAACACGAGCCCCTTTATGCCCTAGCCTACTCTGAAAGAGGGACTGTGGGGTCCCTGAGACCCCCTGTATCATTCTCAGCAGAGCCCACTGGGGCCCTGACAGGGGAAAGGCACCTGCCCTCCACAGTTTCCAACTCACTATGGATGGTGGGGGAGCGGGAAGACCCTGGGCCAGAACAAGGGTACCCCTACCTCAGAGTCTTGACAAGGCCTGTCTACCACAGCAGTGGCTCCAGCCCAGGGCTCAAGGAGATGCAGGGCTGGGTGTGAGCATCCACTGTGTGTGGGGCCCTTCAAGAGAGATGGCATGAGTGGCACTGGAAAGAGCCCCAGCTGGTGAGCATCACTGTGGACTGCCAGTGACAGCCTCATGCTGGTGCAGGCCCACAGAGATGACATTTTATAGTTATTGATGAGTGGCTGCCAACAGCTTTGTTTTCTCCTAAGTCAAATGCACAAGAGCCCAGATAGGAGCCTCTGTGGTCTCTTGCCCAGAGCCTGATACAATGCTGCAAAAAGCAGCAAAGCTCCAGGTGTCCCTCCCCTGCCCCCCTCGCCCACAGGGGTCACCCTCTTTCCCGGCAGTGCCAAGGAGGCCTGTATTTCATTCACTGATGCCCAGCCCATAGTGTGGTCAGGAGAGGGTAAATGCCAGCTCTTGCTGAAGGAGTCCCAGGAAGCTTAATGAAATGAGCTCTTTCAAAAATGCCCCGTTGTGGCACTGCCGCCAGCCCAGGGACATCCTTGGGAAAAATGTGTTGGTCCCAAATCTTAGAACACCGCTTGGGTCTGAAACCCAAGTAGAAAAGCCTGGCTTGAGGAAGAAAAACTCAAAGCAGGGAATGAGGGGCCCTCTTTACACTTCAACAAGGCTAGCTTTGTGGCAGGGCCACCCCCAGCCTCTTCTGGGGAGCCCCCCTGAACTCTCCAGCACCCCACCCCTCCCCCACATCTCACCATCAGGACAGGAGAGAAACAAGTGCATCCAGAAACTTGCTCCGATCCTCTGCTTTCAGTTCAATTACTGAAGTAATGAAAGAAAAACACCTCGTGAGGTGGAGGAGTAGGGCTGAGGGTGAGGGAGCAGTAGGAAAAACAAGTCAGGGTGTTTGAACTCCTTCTTCCGAGTCATCCAAGATGGGAACCACCCTCCAGCACATTTCAAAATGCACTCAGCTCCTTGAGGCCTGGAAAATTTTGAACTCAGAGGTTGTACTTCACTGTCTGTATTTAATCCTCAGAAACTGCTGGCTGCCCTGTTAGTGGGGCTAGCTGGGCTTATAGTCTATGGGGAGGACCCTCTGGGCAGCTAGGAGATTGGCAGTGACAGCCAGTAAGGGGGACATGGGATGTGACAGTTTAGAACAGATCTAGGCAGAGACAGGCCTTCCCATCCTGCTGGACACAGAGCCCTGCCCCATCATGGGTTGCAGGAGGCCCTGAGTCTTGCTCTGGCCAGTCTCTCGGCTTCAGTGCTCTCCTCTGCACAAGGGGGACACGATGTGAACTGCCTCCATTTCTGGGGGGCCATCAGACTCAGACAAGCACATGGACCCTCATCAAACAGGGCAAAACTGGACCAGCCTGGTCCTGTGAGCCATCTGGAACCCCAGGCCCAGCGTACCCAGGTGGGTGCTGGCCTGGCTCCCTCTGCCGTGTCCCTCCTCACTGCTCTCCACCCATGGGGGAAGCCAAGTAACTCCCAGCCCGCAAATCTTCTGTGAGAAGCTGGGACATCTTGCAGGCCAGCCAGCACCAACATCTCCCACATTGGTGTGTGCTGCTGCTGGGGTTGAACCCACCCAACATAGAGCCACAGCCCAAGTGGGCCCAGCATGAAAGAGCTGGCTTTAGATGACTGAGGCAGCTGGGATAAACACTGGGTCACTGATGGTAGGAACTCATTGTAACAAATCAGCTGATGGTGATGAAAGACACTGTCCTTTCTCACAGATGGGGGTTATGGGCTGAAGTATATTCTCCCCAAGTTCTTGAGTAGAAGGCCTAGCCACCAGCGCCTCAGACAGCATGTGCTTTATTTGGAGAGGGGGCTCTTGAAGGTGTTTAGGTTCAATGAGGTCATATGGGGGAGCCCTAATCCAGTCTCACTGGGGCCCTTATAAGGAGACAAAGACACAGACGGAGAGGGACGACTGTGTGAGGACACAGCCAGAAGACGGCCATCTGCAAACCAAGGAAAGAGGCCTCAAAAGAAAACGATCCTGTGTACACTTTGATCTTGGACTTCAGCCCCTAGAACGGTGAGAAACGTACTTCTGTTGTTTAAACTTCTTAGTCTACGTATGATGTTATGGCAGCCCGAGCACACTAATACAAAGGGTGAGGGGTCACCATGTCTGTTTTACTTAAAAATCTGTCAGTGAGAATAAAAAGTAAATATGGCTAAATGTCAACCATGTTCCACACTGGCCTATGGAGAAAACTGTGGGGTGTTGTGGGGGGCACTGGTCAGCTTGCAAAGCCACCCCCTGGACTGGGCTCTTCCATTCTCTGGGTTCATGCAACATAAGGGTGGGGCCAGTACCTGGGCTGTCACAGGACTACGTGGGACCCTTCATGATAACACAGATAAGAGCTGCTGGCCTGCAGTGGTGGCCAGCATAGCCTTAGAGGCAGTGCTCTTGGGTTGCCATAAGCCCTGTTTCCATACCCACAGAAGAGGCAGGTGACCCTGATGGGTGAGGCTGGCCCAGGAGGCTCTAGAGGCCAGTCCTCGGGACTCCTTTGTGAAGTGGTCTCAAGGGCTGGACTGTAAGGCCGAAGCCAGGCTTATGGCTCTATGGGCAATACCCGTTCTCTCTCTGCCCTGGGAGCCCACCAGAGGCAGGGGCATCCTAGAGCTCCCTGAGCCACCTGGTCCGGGGCTGGCTCCAAAAAAATGAGGGCTGCTTGCAAGGTATTTCTAGCGATGCCAGCTTCCCTAGTTCAAGGCCAGCGCTGACCTTGAAAGGGCCCCAGTACAGCAAACTCTTACCTGAGAGGTCAAAATGGTTGTGCAGCGTCCGAGAATTGGTGCCCTCTGCTGCCTTCTCAAACGCCCGCCCAAAAAAGCTGCAGACATATAAAAGGTCTGTTGGGAACCCATCCACTGTAATGGACCTTCCTAAGTCCCCAGAACAGACATTAGACTTGGCCCAGACTCCTCCCTGGCTGCCGGTTCTACCTGTTGGCACTCATACTCCTTCCTGGGCCACTGTCCTCTGAGGTCTCACCCACACTCACTAGATAGTCACCTTCTCTTGCTGCTGTTCAGCATCCAGCTGGACCCTGTTCAGCCCTCAGGGCATGAGTGTCCCTGGGCACCTCCCAGGGTATGCCCTGACTGTAGCCTCTCTCGTGCCTGCCACCGTGCCGGCAGCTGGGACAGAAGCAGAGGCTCAATGGGAGGCATGCTGGGATGGGAGTCTCGGCCAAGGCTGGGTCACACACAGGGTGGAGATGGGAGGAACCTGCAGGGCCGGGCTACAGTGTGTGGCCACAACTCAGGGGCGCAGGAGCATCAAGGGTGCAGGTGTGCGGCAGGGAGGCACACCCAACCCCTGGGGGCTCAGGGTTGCTGCAGGTAGTAAGGGCTGGCAGTGGAGGGAGAGCATCATGGGGAAGGGACTCGGGCTGGTCACAGTCAAGGAGAACAGGAAGAGGAGGGGCGAGTGCTTCAAACCTCTGTGGCAACTCTCACTCGAGACTGCATACCAGCCAGAGTGAACCACTAACCACAGTCACATACAGCAACAGATTGATGACTGGAGTGAGGAGGCAGGCAGCTGTGGTGGCCTGTGGGGGAAGGGCTTGCTGGCTGTCTTGGGAACACAGCCCAGGAGCCCCTGGCCAGCTCCACCCCATATGACTGAATCCAAGACCCATGGCATAGCTTTGGAAAGCAGCCCAGCAACATGGAAGCATTTGTCTTAAAAAAGTCCATTGTCTCTCCCAACTTGCTACCTAAATGGCCTTTGCAGACACAGAAGGAGGTCAAAGCTCACAAACCAGAGCTAGGATTGATCCAGATCCAAGACCAGCGTCTTCCACAGCAGAGGCCAATAAGAGCTAACCGGGAAAACTGACGAGCACAAGACACTAGTGGTCCTTGGTCCCCAAGCTGCCCCACTTGGGGGCTAGGTGTCTTGCTGCCAGCTGTCACTCAGTATCTGACCAAGGTCACCTCTTGGGATGTGTTGGGGAGCACTGAGACTCTGCCAGAGAGGCAAAGGATGGTCACACATAGCCCCTGGGATTAGTCACAGGGCTCTCTGGCCATGCAGAGCATGAAGGGGGCAGCAGGGAGAACTGGGGAGCCCCTCAAGGCCCTGCCTGTTGGCCAATACAATGTCTGGATGGAGTGGGCAGGAGAAAACCTGACCTTGCTGCAGGAGGAGAATGAGAACCCAGCCCAACAGATGCAGGGAAGACGTTTAGAAGACGGTGGGAGAAGCTTCTCAAAAGCACAAGAAGATGAACCTATGCATTCACAAACCCACTGGTACAATGTCCACAATAACAAAAAGTTAAAAACAGCCTGAATATC
The DNA here is from genome assembly GCF_016509475.1 of Prionailurus bengalensis. Taxonomy (NCBI): domain Eukaryota; kingdom Metazoa; phylum Chordata; class Mammalia; order Carnivora; family Felidae; genus Prionailurus; species Prionailurus bengalensis. Next base: position 28,255,508 of record NC_057356.1, read on the forward strand.
CAATAGAAGATGACAGGTAAACTGTCACCTTCATTTAACAGGTTTCCTACTGCTAGAAGTCACTTTTGAAAAAATGTGCATAAATGCACATTTGCAATGTGCAAAAAATGTTTTCTCGGTGAGAAAACAAAATGCAGAAGTACACCACTGATCAAAGTCCAAAACGTTTCCTAGACGCTAAATAAAGAAAAGGTTGAGGGAAGACAGGGAGCCACGACCCCAGTCTGGGTGACTACAGCAGTTCTACAGGCTTCTGCCAGCATGCAGGCGGTGGGGGGTGGGGGTGGGGGTGGGGGGGGTGGTGTGCTGGATTCTCCACCTGCTGCCCAAACCATGGGGGTGCAAATGAGCTCAACTTTGGAATGGCAACTCTGTGCTGGCAGGCAGCAGCCTGGGTGTGCACGCCCCTGCACACACTCTAGTGAATGATCTTTGGTATTTCAGCTCTTACAACTAAACTTTTAAATGTTTGGCAAATGCCTGAAGTGGGGATTTAGTGAATAGTGACTCTGACTCACTGGGGTGGGGGAAGGGATGGGAGACACTGCCTGGATCTCCTCAAAGGTTAGTGTGAGGCCCCAACAAGATGGTGATCACTCATGAAGGCTTTGAAGGCATTGTACAGAGTTGGTCTCAAGGATCCTTACAGGTGAAGCCTAATTTCTGGGGTGGCTGACCTGAAACCCCTCAGATTTTCAGTATAAACCATTTGTACCTCAGAAGAGGGTTCTGGCCCAGGAAGGGCTGGGGTTCCTGCCCAAGGCCACACAGAGCCAGGATACCTTATCACACCTCGCTGTAGGTGTGGAGCCCATTCTGGATCCTGGAAGAGCCAGACACTCTTGTCTGGGAGGCCTTGAACAAACTAAAAGAATTCAAAAGTCCAGTCAAGGGGTAAGGCAGAGGCTCAGTGGCTAACCTGCAGCCCACATATTTAAACCCTCACAGTCCCGCCACATGGTGGAAAAGGCTATGCTTGGTGTGGCGTTGAGGGCAAAGATCACCCAACTCAGCAGAACCCATGGGCCAATAACACCCCTTGAGATCCCAACTCCCAGGAGATGCAGAACCCGGCTCACTTCTTCCTGTCTGAGCTGTCGGTCTCTGGGGGGATGCCCACCACAGTCACAGTGCCCTGCTCCACACTCAGGGGTGCGGCCATCACCAAAGGCAGCAGCTTGCAGCGCCGGTTCTTTGTCTGCGGAGGTAAATTGCACCCTTAGTCACAGCCCCATAGGGCAAGAGCACCACTCCATGCCTAGAAGCTCTAACAGGGCCAGCCACCCACTCTCCAAAAACCTCCAGGGGCTTTCTCTCACCACAGATGCTCAAGTCCCCATGCAGCTGCCCCCCACGCTGTGACACCCTATTCCTAGCCTCCTTCTGTGCCAGTGTCCCTTGGTTGTTCCCTCCCTCACGTCCTTTAGGTCCTGAAGCAGTTGTCACATTCTCCAGGAGGACCCCCCCCCCCCCAACCAACCCCCCTCCGTCATCCTGCTTCAGCTTCTCCATGGCGTGCCACCATCTGACACCATACATAATCTTTCGTCATCTGTCCCCTTGCCAGCATGCATCCGCCTTCAACATGGAGACTCATGTGTTTCCTTCACTGCTGTACCCATTGCACCCATACCCTATAAAAGAGGTGACCAACTATCCTGATTTGTCCAAGACTGAAGGGTATCCAAGGGTCATTGGTCACCCTATGATATCAGAGCCTGGCTGGTGGTGACTGCTTAAGGAATATTTGATAAATGATGGGTCCTGTGAAGCGGATATTCATTCATCCTTTTTACAGATGAGGAAACTGAGGCCAGAGATCAAATAATTGACCTCACATCACACAACTGGTAAACAAGGAGGCTGAGATTTAAAAGAAGCCTAGACAGGGGCGTCAGGGTGGCTCAGTTGGTTAAGCGTCCAACTTCGGCTCAGGTCATGATCTCGTGGTACATAAGTCTGAGCCCCATGTCAGGCTCTGTATGGACAACTCAGAGCCTGGAGACTGCTTCAGATTCTGTGTCTCCCTCTCTCTCTCTCTCTGCCCTGCCCCTACTCACACTCTGTCTCTCTCAAAAATAAATAAACACTAAAAAAATAATAATAAAAGAAGCTTAGACAACTTTAGAGCTCATGTTTTGTCTCTAGTCCAACTTTTGTCATTATTTGACTGTCTTCACATAATACTCAGATAATCATTTTATAGGTCAGTTCAGTGGTATGAGATAATGTCAACATCCTATTAAACATTTTGTTTAGAGTAGCCCCCAGTGTAAACTGTCATACAGGAAGCAGAGTAAGACTTTGATTGTTGACATGTGTGGGATCATCCCTTTTGTGATCATACCCAGGGGGTGTGTTAGCCTGATGTTAGCTGGGTAGGGGTGGGTGTCCCCAGGCCAAGGCAAAGAAGGCTGTTAGGCCATACAAAAGATGGAACCACACATGGAAAAGGGAAAGCCAGCCCAGAAAACAAAGTTTTGCTAGGAAGCAAGTCAGTGCTACAACCAACTTCATCTCTCCCTGATCTGCCACAGCTGAACATTCTCCATGAGGTCCCTTCCTACTTGTCCAAGAGACCAGGATGGCCAAGTAACAAAATCAGAGCTTCTAGGAACTAGAAGATTCCAAAGGGTCAGCTGAGGAAAACACAGCTCAGAAAAAGTGAGCGTTTTCCTCAGACCCCACAGCTGGTGCACGGCCACCAGTACCTCAAGGCCAGCCTCTAACGCCTAGTCCAAGCTCTGCTCTGGGCATCTACCTTCTGGCACCCACCCACCCAGTTCCTCACCGAACACACAAAGGACTTCAGCAGGTGTCTGCTGAGCAGGCTCAGGGATGCTGGCTTGGAAAATAGCACAATGTCCGGAGTGCCCTGCAGGGGAAGGACACAGAGACAGTCAGACGGGGCTGCTGGCAGGCGTGGCCTGGTACTCAGCTGTCCACAGGAAGCCTGACCTCCATGAGGGAGCAGTAGAGGAAGGGCCCCTGGGAGATGACAAGGTTGGTGCACAGGCAGCTGGCGATGGTCTGCTGCGTGGCTCGCAGCTGCTTCTTGGCGAGTTCCAGGCCATGGTAGAGTTTGTCCAGGTTACTCCTGTAACACAGCAGACACACAGCTTCAGCATAGTCACAAACAGAGCACTTGGCTCCTGGGAGGGTATATGGGGATGAGAGTTTCTTTCTTTCTCTCCTGAGTTCCCTTTCATATGAAAGGAAGGAATAAAACATACATAAACCCAGTGACAAACATGAGATGTGGGAGGGACATCAGAAGACAGGAAACTGAAAGCCAACAGAGGGAAGACACTGTCCAGCAGGACCTGGAAGGTGTCCAGAGGGCTCTGACAGAGGGGCCAGGGCAAGGTCCAAGAGGAGGATCAGGGACACCTCACCTGACGGATGGATTATTACCCTTCCCCCCACGAAAGGAGGGTTCTCCTCTAAATACATTAAAATGAACTCTGTGGAGGGGCGCCTGGGTGGCGCAGTTGGTTAAGTGGCCGACTTCAGCCAGGTCATGATCTCGCGGTCTGTGAGTTTGAGCCCCGCGTCAGGCTCTGGGCTGATGGCTCAGAGCCTGGAGCCTGTTTCCGATTCTGTGTCTCCCTCTCTCTCTGCCCCTTCCCCCATTCATGTTCTGTCTCTCTCTGTCCCGAAAATAAATAAACGTTGAAAAAAAAAATTTAAATAAAAAATAAAATAAAATAAAATAAAATGAACTCTGTGGAGAAGTGCCCCAAGAAGTTAAAGGTCTCAATTGGCTCTCGACCTGCCAAGATGAAGCAATGCCTTCTAGCCTGTATGCTATACCCAAAGACCCAGTGCCTCACCAGGTTTCCACAGCTCCCCCTCTTGATCATGAGGACCACCAGGTATTTGAGAAATGCCTATGCCCAGAAAAAGTGACCCTAGATGAAACAGATAATTTGGAGAACAAAAGAAAACTTGAAATGAATTCTAATTAAAATCTTCAAAGGAATTTGGGCAACTAAGATATTTGTAAACCAGTAACAGGATGCCATGAAAAAGGAACAATCAGAAACTCAAAGTGTTTGTGGAAAGTAAAGTGATTGCAAAAAAATAAAAAATTCACTCAAAGGATAAAGTCAAGAAGCTTCCTTAACACCAAGAATAAGACAAACATGGAAAACATAAGGCAAAAATCAGACAGAGCATTATTCCAGGAAAGAAAGAATAAAAAAAAACACATATGTATGTTTGAGAGGAGTAATAAATAGTACAAAAGAATTCCCAAGCTGAAAAATCTGGGGCGTTGGATCAAAAGGGCTCACCTGAGAACCCAGTGCAATCCATGAGGCAAGATCTACCCAAGACACATCACTATGAAATCACAAAACACTGAAAATAAAAGAAAAAACCCTGCAAGCTTTTTTAGGTGGGGTATGAGGCATTGATAAAGAAACAAGAACTAAGATAGCTCAGACCTCAATTAGCACCACTGGCTGCTAGAAGACAGGGGAGCAATAAAACCCACATTTAACAGGAAATTACCTTCAACCTTGAATTGTATACAAGCTATACCAGGGACCAGGTGAGGGTAGAATAAAGATATTGTCAGATGTGCAAGAACTCAGAACATTTACCTCATATGTGCTCTTTCTTTAAAGAAAGAGAAGTATGCTCTAAAAAAATGAAAGGCTGAAAAAACCAAAGACAAGGACCCTAAGAAACATTGGCTCCAACCCAGGGCAGAGTCAGTGCCTGGGATTGGCACAGTCAGTGCCAAACATCAGTGGTGGCAGCGAACAGCAGGCCTAGAGAGCTGCAGGTCCAGGCTGGTGTCAGAAGGCAGAACCCCAGGCTCTCCTAGACAAAAGGGATTCAAGGAATAGCTCCTGGAAGTAGAGCTGAGGAAAAAACTGGATATTATAAAGAAGGCAATTAAGAGTTCCAGGAAAAACAAAGAGCAGCATCAGAAAGTAACATAATCACTGCACACGAGTGATTCTGGAACATTGATTTTCATCTTTTAGAATAAAATCTATAGTCAAGGATGAGATGACTTGCATTCTATTCTCTAACCAAGTGTTATTAACCCTAAAAATATAAAAGCATAGATTTCACAAAGTAGAAGGTATAGGGAAGAGAAAAGTAAGAATGCTAATATCTTTTTCTTACAAAGTAGGGAGAAAAGAGACAATGGTGATAGAACAAGATGCAAGTATGTTACAGTTACAAAGGAGCTAAAAACAGTGGCACAGGAAGGGAAAGGAGCACAAAAGAGGAATAAATATTCTGTCATAGCAGGAAGTCAGTAAACAATGTCTAAAACTGCTCCATCAACTCTGGGATGAGGGCATCAACAGTTGATACTATAGTTTTGGGATTTCCTTATATTTCTAGATAAAAATAGAGCAACCACATTGTAAAACCAAAAATCTAGGACTCTCACGACAAGAGAATAAGGGAACACTGTAGACCCCAAAATATAAGCAGGGGGAATAGACCACCAACTGGCCATAAGACTGGTGTATCTTTGGGAGTTAGTGTGGGAGGGAGCAGAGAAGCAGCAAGAGCTAAGAATGTTTAAAAACACCAGGCAACTGGGGCACAGTGGTTCAAAGTGAGAGTTTTACCCTGTCCAATAGCAGGTGAGTGCAGGAGCTGTGATAAAGTGCAAGGGGACATGGTAAAGACTAGGGGGCAGTAGCAGTCTAGCTCTGACCAGCCAGAGCTCCTTTCCACTCTGGGTCCCTCACTGAGGAGAAACTGCCAAGATGGAATCAAAATTGAGTAAGACAGAGACAATATGAAAAAGGAAAAAGAAGGTACAGATAAAAATGTACCTGGGATTGTAGTGAAGGTTCTAGCAGTTGGAAAGGAAGAAGTAAAACCATCTCTATTTGCAGATAACATAATCTTGTATACAGGAAATCCTAAGAAATAACTAAAACCTACTACAACTAAAAACAAACAAAAAAACTATTAGAGCTAATATATAAGTTCAATACTGTTGCAAGACACAAGATAAAGATACAAAAAGCAACTGTATTTCTATGCAATAGCAATCAGTAAACAAAAATAAAATTAAGAAAACAAGTCCATTTACCATAGTGTCAAAAAGAATAAAATATTTAGGAATAAATTTAACAGGGGCAACCTGGGTGGCTCAGTCGGTTAAGCATCCAACGCTTGATCTCAGCTCAGGTGATGATCTCAAGGTTCATGAGATCAAGCCCCAAGTTAGGCTCTGTGCTGATGGTGTGGAGCCTGCTTGGGATTCTCTCTCTCCCTCTCTCTTGTCCCTCCCCTGCTTGTGAATGTGCTCTCAAAATAAATAAACATTTAAAAACAAGAATAAATTTAACAAAAGAAGTACAAAAAGAATTTATTCTCTGAAAAATACAAAACGTTCTTGAAAAAAATTAAAGAGGATCTGAGTTAATGGGAAAACATCCCATGTTCATGGACTGGAAGACTTCCTATTGTTGAGACAACAATACTCCCCAAATTTATCTATAGGTCCAAAGCAATATGACTTCTTTGCAGTATCTGACTAGCTGATCCTAAAACTCATATGGAACTTCAAGGAACACAGAATAACCAAAACTAGCTATAAAGCTACAGTAATCAAAACCGTGTGGTATTGCCACAAGGACAAATACACCAATTGATGGGACAGAACTGAGAGTCTAGAAATAAATTCTCATATTCACAGTTCACTGATATTCAACATGGGTGCCAAAATGATTCAGTGGGGGGAAAGAAGTCTTTTCAACAAATGGTATTAGAACAATTTGGATGTACACATACAAAAGGATTAAGTTGAACCTGTTCCTTGCACCAGACACAAAAATTAACCTCAAATGAATCATACACCTAATGTAAAGGTAAAAACTATAAAACTCTGAAGTGGTTTCTTAGATATGACATCAAAAACATAAGAAACAAAAGAAAAAGGATAACCTGGATATGACTGAAATTAAAACCTTGTGCTTCAAAGAACTGTATCAAGAAAGTGAAAAGATAACCCACAGGATGGGGGAAAATATTTGCAAATCATGTATTTGGTAAGGGATTTATATTTAGAATACAGGAAACAATTCTTACAGCTCCATAATAAAGACAATTTAAAAATGGACAAAGGACTTGAATAGACAGCTCTCCAAATGAGATCTACAAATAGCCAATAAGCACATGAAAAGCTGCTCAACATCATTAGCCATGAGGGAAATGCAAATCAAAACCACAATGAGATCCCACTTCACGTCACTTCACACTAGGATGGCTATCGTGGGTGTGGAGAAATTCAAACTCATACACTACTGATGGAATGTAAAATGATGTAATCACTTTGGAAAACAGTCTACCCACTATTCAAAAGATAAAACAGACTTAACATACGACCCAGAAATTCCATCCTCAGGCATATACGTAAGAGCAATGAAAACACGTCCACACAACTTATATATGCGTATTTATGGCAGCATTATTCATAACAGTCAAAAGGTAGAAACTACCACTGATCAATGGATGAATAAAATGTGGTATATCCATACCATAGAGTCTTATTTGCAAGAAAAAGGAAGGAAATTTCTTCATGTTGCAACATGGATGAACCTTGAGAACACTAGTCTAAGTGAAAGGAGTCAGTCATAAAAGGACATGTATTGTTCAATCCCGTTTATACGAAGTGTCCAAAATAGCAAATCTATGAAGACAGAAAGTAGATTAGTGGTTGCCTAGGGCTCAGAGAGATGGGAGATTTGGGAGGTGATGGTTCAGGGGAATGGGGGGCTTCTTTCTGATGCAACGAATATGTTCTAAAATTAGGTAGTGGTGATATTTGCACAACCTTGTAAATATACTAAAAGCCACTGAATTGTACACTTTAAATGGGTGGATTATATGGTGTACGAATTATAACTCAGTAAAGCTGTTTAAAAAAAGTATGTCAGGGAACAGGGCAGGAAACCCCAGAAAGCAGACCCCTACATTTTTTAACACTGCACAGCAACAGAAGTGGCAGTTCTCTGAAGTTAGAAAGCTGTCTGAATCATGCCTCCTCTGAAAGTCAGGGAAGCTAAATTTACACACAAAAAATGAGAAACAGACAAGGAGCAAGGTCAAATCCTCTCAAAGTTACTATCAGAAAAAAGGGAATAGGGAGAATAGCATACCTATATCGATAATGAAAGTACTCTAGAAAGATGTGCCCCCAGAAGGTCAACACTGTAATGTTCTATTTCAAAGCAAGCTCAGACACATTAAAAACAAAATATAAAATGAGACATCTCAGGAAATGAAATAAAAAAATTAGAAATAAGAGGCAAATAATTGATAAATGAAGATTAAACTAGAAAAAAACTCACAAGAATGAATAAACACCACAAATAATGACTGAAGAGGTCAAGGAGATAAGAAACGATGATTAAAAATCAAAAAGAAAGGAGAAGGAAAGGGTTTGAGAGGAAGATGGACAGGAAATGTGTCACATGCTCCCCTGGTGGACTGCGATTACTTTCTGCAGGACACAGTCACCCCCATGCCCCTGGGGTTCCTGTGACTTGCCTCCTTGAAGAGTATTAGGATGAGGGATAGTGGCCCACTACCTGGAGAGACTGTCCAAAGCCTGGATGAAGTTATCTGTCCCTGAGCCGTCCTTCTCGGGACTCTCCATCAGTGACATGGTGGCAAAGACCACGTCACTGGCCAGGAACTTATGCTTGAACCCGAAGTGAATGCTGAAAGTCTGCACGCGCATGTCCTTCATCCTGCAATGGGAGCAAGCAACATGGCTGATATCCCTGTGTGCATGTGGGAATGCTCTCAAGTTGTGGGTGCTCTCACTGCCAGGCCGGGCCAGCAGATGTACGGCTGTCTCTCCCTGGCCCCTGCTAATGCACAAGGCAAGACCACTGTGGTCCAAGAATGGAGGGGGGGAGAAGACCTGACATAATAGCCCTGTAACCTGGGGCACTGAGTGCCTTGTCCAAAGCTGTCCTATTGGTTGGGGGAAAGAGCAGAGATGTGTGTGCAGCCCCTCCCATGTCCCAGGATGCTAGAAGCAGCCACAGGACCCTCTAGGCAGAGCGCACCTGAACCTGGCCTCAGGGGGCCCTTCCCACAGCTATTTCCTGTGTCCAGTCAGGGATAGACCAGATTGACCTAGAGGTCTACACCTCAGCCCCAGGATGTAAGGACCCGGACTTCTCTAGACCTGGACCTACTTTTAAACCAAAGAGAACTCAAAACTTTGGGAAAGATTAGACAGGTCATATTTGCTTGTGTATTCTTGTTTTTGCATTATTTTAGGTTAAAGCTGAAGCCTGAACAAAGCTTAATGCCGAAAAACATGTGTTTACCCAAATTTATTTGCAGACTCTTCGATCATCTCCTGCAAATTCTCCTTCAAGGAGACGTCCATGGACTGGAACTTCTGCTTCACCTGTTTCAAGGGGAGGCTAGAAAGATGACAAGCACCAGTCACATGAGTAACCTGGCTTCAGATGGAGGTCACCAAGCACCAGTGGGACTGAGAGCACCCTACAAGGAGTCCCAGTGCTCATGAGAGGGGTCTTCATATGTAGGCCTTTGGGCAATATTCTGGGGTCTCCAAGTGAGACACTTCAGGTAGAAATAGGCAGCCTCTGAATGTTGGTCACAACCAAGGGAAGGGACCTTTCCCCTGGTGGGAGAAGTGGGGGGGGCCTCTGGGCCAAGGCGGTCACTCACCCTACATCTGCAAGGAACTCCTGGAGACGCTTCTGCCCATGCACAGACCAGAGCTTGAACCTGGCTGCAGTGTAGCATGTGTTGCATAGGCTGTCATGGAGGGACCAGTGCTGGTAGAGTGCCAGGCGGAGGCTGGGCCCAGTCAAGGAGGCAGTGGCTGGGCAGTGACCCGTGGCTTGGGCAGTGCACGGCCCTACCCATCCCCAGAGAGCCTGCCTGCACAACCAGTTACACCTCCTTAGCTTCATTTGACCCATATGGAGAGCTTATAAGGGGGTGTCTGCACACCATTATCACTGTTGGACAGACGGGGAAACTGAGGCACAGGGGTTCTGAGAGTCTAGGTACTGTGGTGACAGAGACAGTCCTCATGGCTACACAGGGCAGTCCATGCTGTCATCACATCTGCTCCCTGCATGCTACACCTAGCTTGGCCCTCTCCCACACCCGCCTCTCTGCTGGACGCCCCCTGAACAAAACCCCCTCTTCTTAAACACACTGTTTACTGCCAGTGGGGCTGTGAGCATGGCTGTGTGTGAGGGTGATCCTGTCCCCACCCCATTGTGTGCCCCTTCTTCCCCGTCCCAAGGGTCTAAGCAGGATGTCAGGCTGGTTCTGCCTGCCTCCCAGTGTCATGCTGGTGCCCTGACACCATTTCTGCCAACACATCTCCCCTTGAGGCTTGGCTCTGACCACATGGTGGGCTCTGTCCTCAGTGCTGCCCAGCCTGATGGCTGGGACCTGATCCCTGGACATCCTGTGTCAGGCCGTGGTGGGCTCTCCAATCCTGGGAGCTCAGATGCCTCACATTTAACACCTCTTCCTAGACATGACCTTCTACTCACCTATCCATATCCACGTTTATTGGTCCCCATCCATCCCAGCAGGCATAGGACAGCATCATTCCTGCCATCACTACCTACCACTGAAGCAGCAGGCCCCAGCCCTGCCTTATACCTATGGCTGCCAGTCTGTCTCCCTGCAACCAGCAGTCCAGGGACCTTTTAAGCATAAAGAATTGAACTCAACAACCTCCTCAACCTCCCACTGCCCTGGGCTCTCTGACCTTCAGACTCCACTCACCTCTCCAGTCCCTTCCTCAGGGCCTTTGCACAGCCACGGTCTTGGCCCAGGCTGTCCTCCCTCCCACCCCGTGTGTCTGAGTCTCAGCCTGAGATGTGGCCCCCCCCCAAAGGCCTTTCCTGAGTATTGCCACCCAACAACCCCCTGGTTACTCCATCAATGCCCCACCTTCTTATGGAACATTTGTGCTCTGTAATCACATGCTGGCTTACTGCTTCCTGACGGGCTTGGCAAGAGTCTGCGCTCATCATTAAACTGCCCGCACTGCACAGATAGGCCCTGCAACACACCAGGCCTACAATGAGCCGTAAATAAATAGATGATGCTTCTGAACACAGCACTGGCATTTAGGAGCCAAAGCCATACAGAAGAGCCAGGACAGAGTCCGCTCCCCAGTACCTGGTGCTTTGCCCAGCCTGGAGAGCACACCAGGGCCCCTTTCTCAAAGCCTTTTGTTTCATCCACTGCCTGCCTGGGTACACAGTAGACACAGCAGTACAATCCAGGCCTGTGACTTCACAGCCACAACCACACCACCCCCAGGGGGATGTGGGCTGGACTTGCAGAGGTGATAAAGTGGTGTGTGGCTGAGCAAAACTGAGGGCAGGGGTGCTGCCTGTGCTTGGCCGGCCTGAACAACAAGGATACTCGTACTCGAAGGAGATCCGTGTACAGTCCACAGAGAGGGAGTTCTCCTCATCCTCATTCCGGTGGTTGTGCCGAGACACATGGCGCTGCAGGATGCCAACGTCCGTTACGTACTTCATCCTGGAATGAAAGCACTGCCAGCCGCCTGGGTGGATGCCTTCCTCCCTCACATGCAGCCAGGCCACGTGGCTTCCCTCCTTCCCTCGGGGGAACCCCCTCACAGGCTAAGGGGCTAGCCCACCATACAGGCTGTTCCTATCAAGATGAGGGTCCACCACCTCTGCAAAGCCAAATGTGGCTGTGGCACCAGGGCCTTGGCAGCTAGGTTCTAAGCCCTTCCTCCACGACGAGGATCCAGGCCCAAGGGGGCATGTGAGTAGACAGAGCTGGGAGGGGTGGGTTTTGGCCGCAGCCCCTGCCCCCTTGCACTCTCCTCTGGGTGGCAGCTATCCTGCCCTTACTTATTTGAGGCTTCCTGAAGGCAGGCACTGCGGGAGGCCAGAGCCCTGTCCAGCAGTCACAGTCAAGTGGACGGACTACATAGTGACAGTAGTCCACAGCAAAGGGTGTGGATCCTCTCAAGCACAGCAGGAGAGGGCAGACCCCAGTCCAGGTCCACCTGCAGATGGCCACTGAGCAGGACAGTGACAGTGGAGCCTCATGTGAGGGGCTGCCATAGGCCAGGGACAGTGCCTGGCGCTGCACACAACGCATGCCATCTTTAAGAGAGAAGGGGGAACAAGGCCCAGCAAGGTATCCATGCCTGTGAGACTCAGAACCCTCCTGGTCCCTAGGCTACACCATATGACTCAGGTGGGCAGAGTGGGGTGGAGAGGCAGGGAATGGGGGTGCTGGGGCCTCTGTAAACTGCACAAGGAGTGTTCTTGGACAGGGTTAGGGTAGGGGTCCCTGTCAATTCTCTTAGAGTCCTCACCTGATGGCCACCAGAATGCGGATGAGAGGGGGTGCCGGCACCCCCTGCTTCCCAGGTATTTCTATTCTGGGGCAGCCCTTCAGCTCTCCATCAGGAGTGATGGGGAGCACTAAAGCCCGCTCACCAAGGGGCAAAAGAGAATTTGGCTCCATGCCAGCCCTCCTGGCAGTCCTTGCCAGCCTTCCCCTTGCCTTTGAGATCACATCCACCCTCCCTGGTAGGACTCCTGGGGTCCTCACCTCCTCCTCCCAGCCCCCATGTCTACCTTGCAAGGACCACATGGAGAGCCAGGATACTGAGCTCCTCCTCTCACCTCTGGCTCCACCTGCTGGGCTCCCCGAAGGTGGATGAAGCATACACACAAGGCCTAGTTCTAAGCCCTTCCTCGGTGACAAGGATCCAAGCCTAAGGCCAGCCCCCTCCTCATCAGGGCTCTGCCACCCATCTTCCCACTGCAAAACTGGGCTGCAGCCAGGCCATGCACATGGCCACAGCACAGGCCAACCTCTGACAGCCTGAGCGAGTGCATCCTTACTGGGTGATCTTGTCTTGCACCCACTGGTCCGTTAGTCCAACAATGGCCCACCTGGAAGAGAAGAGTGCAACAAAGCTCACAGGAGCATGGCCTGGCCCAGGCCCACCGCCCAACAGTCTCTCCTCTGCAGGATAGAAGGTTATGGAGCCAACTCAGGGCTCGCAGCATAGCAGCACAGCAGTGGGAGTTTTCGGTGCACAGGAGGGAGCGCTCCCAGGGCAAGGATGGCAGGCCTGACGTGGTCTCTGGGAGCTGGCTGACCCCAACACTCTCCACCCTCATCTTTCTGGAGCAGAGCTGCGGCAGACTCGGTGCTCAGTTGCTGGTGGGTCCTGGTGTGTCACTCCACCCCCAAGCCCCTCATGTCACCTGCCCCTCTGCAATATGGCTTGCAGCACAACAGACCCTCATCAAGTCCATGTCTGTTGTCCTGGTATGAAATGGCAGGACATAGAGTCACAGAATTTAGGCCTCACAAGAGCCTTCCAAGGTCCTGTCTCTAAGCTCATCTTTTGTGGATGAGATGATGGAGGCCCAAGCTGGCCTGATCTCCCCAAGGACCATGGCCAGCCCATGGCAGAAGGAACCAGGACCTCAGGTATTATCCTCTGTCAGTCCCCAGGCAGCGTCCTTCAATAATCCCCTCTGGGACCAGAGCCAAGAATAGTCAAAGATGCTGGGAGAAGTGAGATGGAGAGGCCCTGGAAGGTTCATGTGGGGGCAGGGCCTTCGAGCACCCCACCATATCTGTCAGTGCAGTGAGTCCCTTCTCAGAAGGTCTTCTTCAAAACATGCCACCATGGGGCGTCTTCCCAAGCCCACCCTTTCCTCCTTCCAACCTTCCCATGCATATATTTTGTATCAGATTATTTTGTATTTGTTCTTGTGCTATATCTGGAGTTTTCTGGAGGCATTTCAAGGGGGCATATTCTGACATCAATGCTAAACTGGAGGTACTTGTTGTGAGTGGGCCATCAAGGGTGCCCCCAAGCACACAGCAGGGGGTGCAGGTGAGGCTAAAAGAGCTGAACCTGAGGATGGCAGGTAGGCATCTGCTCAGGGTGATGACAGAGCACCCTGGGGTGTAGGTGTAACCAGGGCTTTGGTCCTGCCCCAGCCCCCGGCTGTCATAAAACCCTGATTCAGCAAAGACCATTACAATCCCCACCATGGGCTCAGGCCTGGAAAGAATATCCCCTCCTCATCTCGTAGAGGAGAAAACCAGAACTAGAGCAGAGGACCGAGGGGGTGGAGCAGGCCGGACCTGTATTTTTTTCCCTCAGACTCTGGGTTTAGTTTTTAAACCAACCTGTGTACAGCACCCCAATGTGCTGGGTGCTCCTGCTTGCAGCCAGTGCAGCAAACTCAGAGGTGGGCTAAGGGTTATTCCTGTACCAGATTTCACAGCACGCCAGGGAAGCAAAGCTGCCTGACAAAGGCTGCCATAGTCAAATCTCCCACTCCTACTGTCACCTGAATTTACGAGGCAGCAAGGCTGAGTGGTAGGGTGGGAAGGTTAGAGTTGCACTCGGGCCCCACCCCCTGACCCTCTGCACCCAACAATGCTCCCTACATTTCCCCTAGGAGTTTGTATGCAGACAAAAGCCTCAAAGGAAGACAACCAGGGCTATGCCTATTCCCAGAAAGGGGTTGTGTCCAATGTTCCTGGTGGGGACCACACAGTGATGTCTTCTTCCAGACCCTGTTCTCACTGTGGAAGGACAAGGCTACTTGGAGAAGAAAGCCCCACACAGCACTGGTCTTGACTGGGGCCTACATACCACAGCATGTCGTTCAAATCCTTTGACATCATCCACGCCAGGTCAAACATCACCATGGCTGACTGAAAGAAAGAAAGAAGCCTGAGGTCCAAGGCAGCTGTGCTCCTAGGCAGGGTGTGCACCAGGGCTGGGTTGTCCAGGATCCCAGCCAAGCCCCTGCAGATTGAAGGTTTTCCCAACTAGGGAAGGAAGCATTGGTGGATTCCAGGCCAAACCAAGGGAGGAAGACAGAGGAACTCAAGTCATCTGCATGGTCTCCTCTGTTAACTAGTCATTTCTATGTACATACTTCATCATGCAAGGGAGAACACCTGAGTACAGCACTGTGCTAGTGCCTCTACACATCTCACTGGGTCCCTCAGTGATACCTGGGGAGGCAATGAAGCCAGGAGGTTAGGGACCTTTGTCCACACACTCCTCCTGGCTGGCTGGCAGGCTTACACACACTCTCAGGAAGGCTGGATGAAGCAGGGCCTTGGTTCTCATCACCTGGTCGTTAAAGAGGAAGGGTGCTTCAGGACCTCTGTGAGGAAGATCTTTCTAACAGGGCTGTCTGCAGACAGAAGCAACTAACTCCCTGTGAGCATAGTCTGGGTTTTGGTAGGAGACAACAAGGGGTATCAGTGTCTGACCAGAAGATTCTAAAGTCCCATTGGCTGTGCGATGCTGGGCTGCCCACCAGAGAGGATTTCCAAGGGAATGATTCACAAATCTGGAGGGAGCTGGGCGTCTGCTGCCCCACCCACCTCCCACTGCTTGGAATTTTCCATGTGCTGGGGCAGAGCAGAGAGGGAAAAAGATGATCTTTCAAAGGACAATGAGACCTTGATACTAAAAGGGATACTGGAAATATGGCACTCAGAGTTCAAGGCCCCAGGGCCAAATGCTAACACCGAACACATATTTTACTGGAAACTAATTTTCTAGGGATCCTTACAGCCTTGAGCTCTGCTCAACAGTACCAGAGTCAGGGGCACCTGGGTGGCACAGTTGGTTAAGCGTCCGACTCTTGATCTCAGCTCAGGTCAAAATCTCACAGTTCATGAGTTCAAGCCCCGCATCAAGGTCTGCACTGATGATGCAGAGTCTGCTGAGGATTCTCTCTCCTTCTCTCTGCCCCTCCCCTGCTTGTGCATGCTTTCTCTCAAAGTAAGTAAACAAACTTAAAAAAAATTTTTTTTTTTAATTAAACAAAACAAAGCAAAAAAATCCCTGCCACAGTCAACACAGTAGGTTTTCCATGTGAAATTCTGTTCTATAACACATGCAGTGATGGGCCTCGGTAATTATAAACAGACTTGTTCTGTATTTTTGATGGTGAACAAAAATAATAGCTGTTGTCCTTTGGGCACCTATTGGGTGTGCAGGATCATCCTAACAACTGCCTTTGAAATCAGGGCTGTTCTCTTCCTTTTATGGAGGAGCAAAAGTTTAAGTCTCAGAGAGGCTGCCCCACATGCCCTAGGTCACACAGCAGAAGTTGTGAGGCTCAGATTCAAATCAGGCTTTTATGGTTCTAAAAATTTTTTTTTTTAATGTTTATTTTTGAGACAGAGAGAAAGCATGAACGGGGGAGGGGCAGAGAGCGAGTGAGACACAGAATCTGAAACAGGCTCCAGGCTCTGAGCTGTCAGCAGAGAGCCCAATGCGGGGCTCAAACTCATGGACCATGAGATCATGATCTGGACCGAAGTTGGACATCTAACCACCTGAGCTACTCAGGCACCCCAGGCTTTTGTGGTTCTAAAACATATGCTCATTTCTCCTCATGTTTTAGGTCACTGACCCTTGAGTCAGAACTTTATGGTGAAGTACACCTATTCGTACATACCGACGTCCCATGATATTCATACTGTTCATAGTCAAAGAGGATGTCTCTTCTGTAATGACATAAAATGCAGTTCTTCAACAGGAAGCAGTACAAGGAAGACAAACATTTGGAAAATGCTAAAACTTGACAGTAATCAAAGAAACACATTAAGTCACAGTACTCTTTGTATTCGCTTATGGACTGTTTCAGAGTGCACATGTGCAATGCAGGAAAGGGAGCAATATTGACATAAAAGGCTTGTGGCAATGAAAGAAGTAAAATAGCATAGAACAATCTTAGAATCCCACTTTTATCCTAAGACAACAATTCAAAGGAACAAGCAAGACAACACTATGTGCACAAACACAATTGTTCATTGCAGCCTTATTTGTCATGGCAAAATACCAGAAGTAACCTCCAGTTTGAAAAGGAGATTGGCCATATAAGTATAATGCAAGTCATAAAAGCGTTGGAACTATCAAAAATGGTTAGATTAAGTAAAAACAATGCAAAATTAGGTGCGTGTTATGATCACATAAAAAATACACAAGTATGGATACCCCAGGAAGATTGATTCAAAGCCAGAATCTCTTCCAATCATTGAATATGGATTATATTCACTTTCCTTTTCATTGCACTTCCCGAAATATATTTTCATTGTCCTTTCATGAGGGAGTAGCCAAGTACAACGCCCTCAGCTGGAACAGCAGAGACTTTCAGGGACTGGATCAAGTAACGAATACTCAACTCAACGGCACTGTGGCACGGTCACCTCAAGCTACAATAATCTTACCATTTTTTTATTTTAGAGTGCTTCAATTTTTTTTAAATATTTATTTACTTTTAAGAGAGAGAGAATCAGTGCATGAGTGGAGGAAGGGCAGAGACAGAGGGAGGCACAGAATTCGAAGCAGGTTCCAGACTCTGAGCTGTCAGCACAGAGCCTAAAGTGGGGCTGGAACAAATGAACAGTGAGATCGTGACCTGAGCTGAAGTCAGACGCTTACCGACTGAGCCACCCAGGTGCCCCTGGAGCACTTCAATTTTTTAATTTGCAATATGAAGAGGAATTACAGATAATTCAGTTTTCTTCTCATTCACATTTTCTATGAAAACTTTTATACAATTAGCATCTATCTCATTTAGGAAGAACTTACAAATAAAACTATATCTGGAAAAACAACAAAAATAAAAGACAAGGGGCTGTTATCCCTAACAGAGAGCAGAAGACCTCTGGGCCCAGTCCTGCCACTTGTAAGACCACAGCATGACACAGAGGGGATCCAGAGCTCTTCTCCGATACAGGGAACACATGCTCACTCCTGGAGCCACCAACCCAGAGACTCTAAACTAACTGAATTGGGGGTGCCTGGGTGGCTCAGTTGGTTAAGCATCCAACTCTTGATTTTGGCTCAGGTCATAATCTCATGATTCATGAGATTGAGCCCTGCGCCAGGCTCTGCAATGACAGCGCAGAGCCTGCTTGGAATTCTCCCTCTCTCTGCCCCTCCCCTGGTCGCATGCACTCTCAATCTCTTTCTCTCTCTCTAAATGTATTGTCCTCAAATGCAAAAAAAAAAAAAAAAGAAAAAAAAAGAAGGTATCCAGTCGCCATGAAAAACATAGGTATCCCAGAGGGATTGCAGACTCCATGGCACAGGGTGCTGCTTGAAGTACACACTCACCTCCGAGCCTCCCACTCTCTTCGCTGCCTCCTCTTCATGGTTTGTGCCACTATCTCCTGATGTAGGGACAAAGAGAACAAAAGGTTGAGCAAATAGGGGAGGCTGGGTGGCTCAGTTGGTTAAGCATCTGACTCTAGCTCAGGTCATGTTCTTAGAACTTGTGAGTTCGAGCTCCACATCAGGCTCTGTAGTCAGAGCCTGGAGACTGCTTCGGATTCTGTGTCCCCCTCTCTCGGCCCCTCCCCTGCTCATGTGCTATCTCTCTCTCCTTCAAAATAAGCATTAAAAAAAAAGTTGAGCAAATAAGCCAGGAATGTACCCCTGTAGCCCGAGAAGGTTCCGATCAGGCAGAAGCCACTGGGAATGGACCCCTGAGGGAAAACATGGGTCATTCATTCCCATGTCCTGAGCTCAGCCTGGTCCTAGAGAAGAGAAGAACTGAAGTGGGGGATGATTGAGACCTCTCTAGCCCACTGGCACTACAGACACCATATGGTGGACAGAAGCAGATGCTTCCCCAGTGCCTGCTCAGGCTACACTCTGTCCATGTGCTCTGTCTGTCCACTCCAGCCTTCCATCATCCCCATCACTGTGTGATCCAGAAGTGCATAGCTACTTCATACTGGCTTCCCCGCCAGATCACTAAGCACTAATGTTACCAATATCCTTCCAGCCACTGGTTTTTTTTTTGTTTTGTTTTATTTTGTTTTGTTTTGTTTTGCTTATAGATCCTAGACTTGGAGCTGAAGAAGCCAGCAACCTGGAAACCCCAACAGGCACAGAGAAAAAAAATCTTCAACAAAAGCCAAAGGATCCTGAAGAGCAGCCTTGAAAGACAAAAAACTTTTAGACAATAATTGGTCTAATCCAGCCACCACGACCAAAAACTGTGGCCCCACCCCTATCCACTTGGCAAAGACAAAGTAGAAGCCTAGACTCCCACCCTGGTGAATACCTCCCACCTGTAACACTTCCACCTTTCACTTGTAACATCTCCCAACATGCTCACTGGGGTGGTATCAGAGGAGGCCAAGTAGTGAGACTAGACCTTTCTTTTTTAATTTTTTTTTTCAACGTTTATTTATTTTTGGGACAGAGAGAGACAGAGCATGAACAGGGGAGGGGCAGAGAGAGAGGGAGACACAGAATCGGAAACAGGCTCCAGGCTCCGAGCCGTCAGCCCAGAGCCCAACGCGGGGCTCGAACTCACGGACCGCGAGATCGTGACCTGGCTGAAGTCGGACGCTTAACCGACTGCGCCACCCAGGCGCCCCGAGCCTAGACCTTTCTTGCCCAGTGGTAACAAGGAGCCACTCCTCTTGGTGGCTAATGGAGGTTAAGTGGAGAATCTTTACTTCTATCTCCACCTGGCTATAAAGAGACATGCTGCTCACCTGCTCTTTGGCCAGAATGATGCCAGAGAAAGCAGGTAACACAGAAGGCTTAGTTAAGATCCAGAGTCTCAAAACATAATATAAAAATGTCCAGGTTTCATTTGAAAAGCACTCATCACACCAAGAGCCAGGAAAATCTCAAATTGAACACCAAAACAGGAAATCCATAAATGTTAATGCAAAGATGACAAAGATGTGAGAATTATCTGACAAAAATTTTTAAAGCAGCCATCACAAAAATGCTTCAATGAGTAATTAAAAACACAGTTGAAACAAAAGAAAAAAATAGGAAGCTTTAGTAAATAAGTAGAAAAATGAAGAAGAACCAAAATGAAATTTAAAACTGAAAATTACAATAACTGAAATAGAAACTCAGTAGAGGGGCTCAAGAGCAAAATGGAGGAACAGAGGAAAGAACCAGCAGATATGATGATAGAAAATATCCAGTCTGATTAATAGAGGGGTAAATGGACTGGAAAAACAAACAAACAAACAAACAAACAAACAAACAGTAACATGTGAACCTACAACAAAAGACCTAACTTTCCTGTCATTGGTGTCCTGGAAGGAGAGGGAAAAAAAAGGGTGAAAACACCCTGGAATAAATAATGCCTGAAAACAAAGAAATATAGCTCAAAATCTGGCAAGAGATATAAACCTACAGATTCAAGAAGCTGACTGAATCCCAATAGGTTAAACCCAAAGAAATCCACACCAAGACACATCGTAATTAAACTTCTGAATATTAGAGCCCCCATTTTTTTTTTTAAATCTCAAAAAAAGCAAGAGAAAAATGACATCTTATGTACAGGATAAAACAGTATGAATGCCAGCAGATTTCTCACTAGAAACCACAGGGGCCAGAAGTAGCATAACATTTTCAAGCACTGACCAAAAATAGCTGTTAACCCCAAATCCCATACCCTGTGAAAATATCTTTCAGGAATGAAGGGAAAAGTCAAGAAATTCTCAGGAAAAGGAATACTAAGAGAATTTACTGCCAGCAGAGTGCCTCTAAAAAAAGTTAAAGGAATTTCTGTAAATAGAAAATGACAAAAGAAAAAACCTTGGAACATCAGGATGGAAGGAAGAATGGGTAAATACAATAGGCTTTCCTTATCCTCTTGAGTTTTAGAATAGAATCATGTTTGATTGTTGAAGCAAAATTTATACCATTGTATGAGGTGGATCTAAATGTACACAGAGAATATAAATAATAAACTCACATAAACAGAGAAGAGTAAGGGAAGTAAAGGAAGGTAACGTTTCCATATTTATAGCCTGTTGTCTCTAAATCTCTTTGAGTGTACACTCTTATTAATAAAAATATTTCTGGGGCGCCTGGGTGGCTCAGTCGGTTGAGCGCCAACTTCGGCTCAGGTCACAATCTCGCGGTCCGTGAGTTCGAGCCCCGCATCGGGCCCCTGTGCTGACAGCTCAGAGCCCGGAGCCTGTTTCAGATTCTGTGTCTCCCTCTCGCTGACCCTACCCCGTTCATGCTCTGTCTCTCTCTGTCTCAAAAATAAATAAATAAACGTTAAAAAAAAAAAAATTAAAAAAAAAATATTTCTGAGAATATATCTTGAATCCACGTATATTTACAAATCATGAAGATTTAATTACCGTTGAGGTAGTCTCAGAGGGCTAACTTAACCAAAATCAAATATGTAGCCCTAAACTTGGATTACAGAAAACACAAGGATAGAGGAGCAAGTAAAAGTATTCCACAAACAAGTGATAAATACTAGACAACTGGATTGGCCTCCAATGTCATTCAAAACAAAACAGAAAAAAAAAAAAAAAGAAAAAACAAAAAGAGTGGGGTCCTGGTCTAGGTGAAAAGACAATTAAGAGGGGTGTCTGGCTGGCTCAGTCAGAGAAGCGTGTGACTCTTGATCTCAGGGTCATAAGTTCCAGCCCCACGTTGGGTGTAGATATCACTTTATTAAAAAAAAAAAAAAAAAAAAAAGAGAAATAGCTAAACGCAAATGTGCCAGCCCTGGTTGGATGACACTTCAGAAACAAAAGCAGCTGCAAAATCTATTCTGGGGAACAAGTGAAATTTGAATATGGGTTGAATATTAGAGGACACCGTTAATTGCTTACATACAATAATGGTATTGCATTTATAGAGGAGAATGATCTTAGAAGATGCGTTTTTTTGTTTTTGTTTTTTAACATTTATTTATTTTTGAGAGACAGAGCATGAGCAGGGGAGGGGCAGAGAGAGAGAGAGAGACACAGAATCCGAAGCAGGCTCCAAGCTGTCAGCACAGAGCCAGATGCGGGGCTCGAACTAACAAACCACGAGTTCATGACCTGACCGGAAGTCAGATGCTTAACCGACTGAGCCACCCAGGTGCCCTGAAGATGCGTTTTAAAGTCTATTTATTTAGGGGCATCTGGGTGGCTCAGTCAGTTAAACATCCAACTCTTGATTTCAGCTAAGGTCATGATCTCACAGTTTGTGGGATCGAGCCCCTCATTGGGTTCTTTGCTGACAGTGTGCAGCCTGCTTTGGATTCTCTTTCTCCCTCTTTTTCTGCCCCTCCCCTGCTCGCATACATGCATGCTCGCTCTCTCTCTCTCTCAAAATAAATAAACACTTTAAAAAGTAGATAAAGCTTATTTATTTTGAGAGAGAGAATGCATGTGCCTGGGGGCGGTGGGGGACAGAGAGAGAAGGAAAGAGACAGAATTCCAAGCAGACTCCACACTGTCAGCACAGAGCCCAATGAGGGCTTGAACCAACAACCTGCAAGATCATGACTTGAGCTGAAATCAAAAGCCAGATGTTTAAATGACCAAGCAACTTAGGTCCCCCTGCAACTTATTCTCAAATGATTAAGCAAAAGAAAAAAATATACATATATATACATATATATATATAAAAGAAGGCAAATGTGGCAAAATGTGACAAATGGGCAAAATTGCTGAATCTATATGAAAGGTATACGGGCATTCATTGTACCATCCTTTCAACTGTTGTATACATCAAAAATTTTTTTTAAATAAAAAGTCGGTGGGAAATTATGCATGTTACACATGCATAATTATGCATGTGAATATCATAGAAAGCATTCACAAACTCAGATTCTAAATAGACGCATTAAACATGTCAATGGAGGCTCTGACATGTTCTGACATCTCATCAAGACCAACGACATTCTCTTTACTGACAAACCCTCCCGTCAGTTCTAGCCTGCCTGTTCTTCCCTCAGAGCCCTCGTGTCTGGGGACACTGCACTGGATGTACCTTCTAGGGATATTCTTGGTTCTTTCCTTCCTCATTCAGGTCAAGTGTCCATAGCCACCTTCATAAAAGCAGCCCATTCCCTGTCCAGCCCCTTACCTTGCTTTATTTTTCCTGATATGACACAGCTCTCCACCTGAAACCATCCTTGACCTGTGCTCATTCCTGATGCATCCCCACTGGAAAAGAAGCTTTGTGAAGACAGGAATTTGTTCTCTCCCAGAGACACCAGGGCCTTACTGACACCTGGCACAGAGTAGGTGCTGAAATATATTAGTCAGGATGGAGAATTCTAAGACTCTTATCTGCAGAACGTGAATGTTTCCAAAGAAAATCCCCCAGATACTGATATTTGGAGCCTGATGAAAAGCAGTTGGTTAATAGTTAAAAGAATGCTACAACAAAAAGGAGCTTTAGATAACAAAAAAAGAGCTGTTAGAAATCAAAGATTAGAAGATAAAGACCAGATGTTGGCCAGAGAGTGGAACAGATAAAGAGCTAGACAAGATGAAAGAGAATCTAAGAATGTATCCGAGGTCTCTGATCAGACTACCCAAAACTCTAGAGAAAGGATGGCTCAAAGGCAGGGAAGGTAAGGAGAAAACACTCCCAGGACACACCCCTCAGATGGACAGAGTGTACTGAATGTCCCCAAAATGGCTCAAAAGAGCTCTGCTAAAGCACCTTATTGGGAAATGTCAGGCCAAGGATGAAACATTCCAGAGGCAAATTTCAGCATGGACACCCAGGACTGGGAATCAGAGGGCATCAGCTTCTTCCACAACACTGAACACTAGAATAAAACATGGCCCTATTAGAGGAACAACCACCTCCCACCTTTAATTTTCCATGTAGCAGAAGCCACCAGTGTTGGGCAGGCCACTTCTGTTGGCCAGGCCCCAGATCGGGTAAGCATCTCAGACCCAAGACTCACGAGGCTCAAACAACTCTAATCTTTGCACACAAGATGCTTCCCCTGGAATCACCACTGGAGACTGAGCCTGGCTGAGGGCCATAGATCCATGTCGTTCCTTCATGATGACTGCAGAGAATCCGGAGGGGAGTGGGGAAGGGAGAGGATGTTTATGCTATTTATCGTTTCTCTGTATTGCTGCCTTTTTTTTTTTTAATGTTTATTTACTTTGAGAGAGAGAGAGAGAGAGAGAGCATGAGCGAGCATATGAGCAGGGGAAGGGTAGAGAGAGGGAGAGAGAATCCCAAGCAGGCTCTGTACTGTCAGCGCAGAGCCCAACACGGGGCTTGAACCCACAAACTGCAACCCCACGACCTGAGCTGAAATCAAGAGTTGGATGTTTAACTGACTGAGCCACCCAGGTGCCACTTTCTGTATTGCTCAGCAAAGAGCTGAGCTATCCTAAGTTTCATTTCATCTGATGAAATTCTACTGTACAGACAAGGATGCCAAAGCTCAGAGAAGTTCGGTAGCCCGCCTGAAGCCATGCAGCCAGGGGATAGCAGAGTCCAGGGTCAATACCGGTGCCTGCTGAATCCCAGCCACCCCTGGACCCCGAAGGCTCCAGCCTGAGCTCTGACCTCTGGGAACGACGTTACTCAAGACTGTGGTGAGGCCAAAACCCACCTCTTCTAACCGTGTGCGCTTCACAGAAGGCTCTGACCCATTGTCACTTTCATTTCCTGAATGCTCTTCACCTTCTTCTTCATCCCTGAAGATATCATCATAGGCAGGAACTTCGAGATCATCATCTTGTTTAATGAGTAGTTTGATCTAAGATTAAAACAAAAACCAATCAAGGCTCTCTTCTCTCATTGACAGAAAACTCTCCATTACATGTTTTCTCTTACAGAATCTTATTTCCCAATGAGCTGACTCATTAAGGTTTCTTTACAAAGAGCCACTTGAGAATTTCAGACTTCTCAAACATTTTCTTGCTTTCATTTCCTCTCAGAGGCATTGGAGTTGCACCACACGATATGCAAAAATTCCAAAAATTAAAAAACTATCCAGTCATGTAAGTCTGGGGAAAAGACTCCCTCTCATGCCACACTCCAAGCAAACAAAATGAACACCCCACAACTTGGACTCTGAGAGAAGACAGGGAGGTGTGCGACCCCTAAGGGAGTAAAACTGCTGTCTCTAAAAGCAGTTCCAGGCTGACTTCACTTAGAGTGGTCCTTCACATGAGAAAATCAGGGCCAACACTTTGATAACATGGGTGGGATCAACTCAGAGAATGGTTAGGTGGCTGTCCTGTGCCAGACTCCATGTTTGCTGCTGGGGGTTCAAAGAGGAAGCACAGCATGGCCATGTTAGGCTAACAGTGGTCTCTTACACTATTGTCTTGTTGGTCCTCACACTACCCTTTGGATGGGCAGGGCAGGCCCTAGCCCCACTTGTAGGGCTAACGCCTCTAGATCCCCTGGTATTCAATGACACCAGGCTGGGCCTCAGCTCCCAGGGCAGGCTCAGTGCAGGGTTCTGGTCCCTACACTTTCTAGGCTAAGTGAATTCCAAAATGCATTCTGAGCGCCTCCAAGGCTTACTTAGGTGCTATGTTTCTCACCACAGATAAGCAAGACCAGATTCTTGCCCTCAGGCTGGTCTAACTCTTGTAGGAGAGGTGGATACATGCCTTGCTTAGAACATCAGGTGCGATGTTGCCCATGGCATAAAAGGTACAGACAAAGGATAGAACTTGGGGAAGACATGGGCCCCAAAGGCCTAGTTACCTGGGTGTCATTATAGACATTCACGACATTAACTGGCCTGTGGGTGTCACACACAAAAAATATGGCATCTTCATCAGGCTGAAGGATATCCAATAGGTCTACATTAGCTCCACAGTTTATGAGAATAAAATAATGGAACTGAAAAAAAGAGAGAGACATTGGGAAGTAAGTGCCTTGAGTAGATCCTTTACCTTCAGCATATTAGGTCTCTGAGTCCTTCTGCTGAGACATATCAAGCCCCTGACACCAGTGAGGCCCTGATGGCAAGGGGCTTTACACAGCTGGCCTGTGTGAAGTGCTTTAATATACTACATATGCCATTTCATTTCCATGATGACACCTTGAGATAGGCCCCATGGGCAGCCCTGTGGCTGTCTCTGCTTCACCAAGGAGCACATGGAGGTTCAGCATGACTGAGTCTCATGCACAGGGTCAAGAAGTTGATGAGGAGCATAACAAGACTTCAAATGCATAAATGGGCCTCTGCAGGGGTACCTGGGTGGCTCAGTCAGTTAAGCATTTGACTTCTATGTCTCTCTCTCTGCCCCTCCCCGACTCACGCTCTCTCTCTCTCAAAAATAGACATTAAAAAATAATAATAATATGGGGCATCTAGGTGACTTCGGCTCAGGTCATGATCTCACTGTTGGTGAGTTTGAGCCCCGTGTCAGGCTCTGTGCTGACAGCTCAGAGCCTGGAGCCTACTTCGGATTCTGTGTCTCCCTCTCTCTGCCCTCCCCTGCTCATGCTCTGTCTCTCTGAAAAATAAATAAGCATTAAAAAAATTTTTTTGGGGCGCCTGGGTGGCGCAGTCGGTTAAGCGTCCGACTTCAGCCAGGTCACGATCTCGTGGTCCGTGAGTTCGAGCCCCGCGTCGGGCTCTGGGCTGATGGCTCAGAGCCTGGAGCCTGTTTCCGATTCTGTGTCTCCCTCTCTCTCTGCCCCTCCCCTGTTCATGCTCTGTCTCTCTCTGTCCCAAAAATAAATAAACGTTGAAAAAAAAAAAATTTAAAAAAAAAATTTTTTTTAATAAGTAAATAAATGGGCCTTTGAAGATCTCAGTCACTCTACTGTGTTGCCTCTCTGTACTGACAGTGTCGTACAGGTTTAAATTTGTAACAAGTCTCGGGCACCCCATGCTTAATAAGCATCTAAATATAATTTTAAGTCTTACTATATCCTATCTCTATAGAGAACCTTTTGCTTATAAATATCAGGTTGGTACAGGTAGCTCCTTCCGTGATGACAGGAGCTCCAGGCAAGGATTATCTCTGGACAGTCCTAAATGTTGCCACAGACTCCAGAGACCCTCTTCCCTACTCCAGTCCCATCCAGTGGGATCTAAAATGTCCCATCTCTCAGCATAACCCCATGCAGAGGTGGTAAGAGTCCTGGCCTCTACTGTTTAAATTGCAAAGGGAGAAGATATGTTCCTGGATTACCAGTTGGAACTGGGATACTTTCTCTTGGAAAGATAATGTAAAATAGCCACCTTATCTAACATAATTTTAACTAGGCCATATCAAAATCAAACTGCTAAACTCTAAGCACCTTACAATGAAATGTCTGCAACACAAATTCAAAGTTAGACGGTGTCCACATTCACTATCTTTTTCGGTTATCAATTCTGTCTCTACAACTTGAGAGTAAGTCACTCTGCATATATCTCATTTTTTCCTTCCATATTGGCTAATGTAGTTGATACTTAAACATACAAGCAACCTATTGAGGACCTAGAAAGAATGCTAGTGTTAAATTGCAACTGAATAAAAAAAAAAAAAAAAAAGACTAATGACTCTTAAAATGCTTCTATCATACCTGTTCTTTATGCTCAAGAAATGCAGTTTCAAGTTCTTGCCACCCAGAAACCGGAACCAGCGTATACTGCACGTGATCACACTGGAACAGAGCCTGAGAGAGATCATTTCCAAAAGTTATCATATTTAGGACGTCTGTAATTTACTTTGAAATGCACTTAAAAAAAAATAAGGTTGAGAAACGAATGACCTGTGATAAGTTTAGTAAAATGTTAATGGAAGAAACTAGGTGATGGAAATATGAGTGTTGACTATATCATTCTGTGAACTTTAATGAATTTTTGAAAATCACCAAAGGAAAACATCGAGGGTGGGGGAGGCTTATTTTATTTCTAGGTCTTCAGAGAAGTAGTTCCTGACCCAACAGCCTGATCAAAGGTCATGTAAAAATTGCACCATATTCAAAACCGAACCAATGATCTTCCCTAATAGAGAAAAGAATCCTGTATTTCCTGTATTGCTTATGACACCACTGTGCCCTCAGTTGTCACAGACTCCTCTGAAACCCCACATTTGAGAAGCCACTCCAGGTCTAACGGTCTCTCCAACGCAACCATTTTTCAGCCAGGTTATTGCAAAAATACTAACTGCCTTTTGCCGCATCCTTCTCTAACCCACCCAATACTCTTGCCAGAGAGGCGACCTCTAAAAGTCCCTCTCCCCAGATTTCAGTTGCTCCAGCACCTTACCCTAGCCTGCACTCTCTCCTGGCGGGTGGGGAGAAGAGCGGTTCCCTATGCGATCCTCACCTCCTGCGCCGACTCCCAGCCCATCCTGCACTCCTAAACTCTTCCCAGGGCCCCGCCTGCTCCCTCACCCTTTGGCCCTGGCCCTTCCCTCCCAAAGTACGCAAGGCTCACCTGAAGAATCTTGCAAGCGCACAGAGCGTCCACGTCCGAGGCCACAAAGAGAAGGACCCTCTGTCAGGAAAAGAGAGGGCCAGTTGAACGCAGAGAACAGAACTCGGGCCCCTCGTGCCCTCCCAGGGCCGCTCCCCCGGATCCTCCCCCCCCCCCCCCCCACAAGGCCACAAGATGTAAGAAAAAGGGTCACCTGGTTTTGAACCACCTCGTAGAACTCCTTGCGGAAATCGGACACAAACATGGCCACGGCGGCCGGACACCCAGAGCTAGCGCTGAGGATCCAAGAGCTCCGGCGGCGGTCAAGACTCCCGCCAAACAGGGACTCTTCCGATTAGCCCAGAAGCCAACCAATACCTACTTAGTTCTCAGCTTTTCCCTCTTCCCGATTGGGCCATATTGGAGGCGGGCCTAGCGCTCCGCCAACCGGGCTGGAAATGTTAGGCCCGCTCCTAAAGGAGCGTCATCCACAAACAAGACGCAAACAATGTTGCCCACTTCAGTTCTGACTCCCTTTTACCCACAAATCCGACGTTTGGTGGACATCTTTAGTTTGGGAAGAGAAGCCTATTGCCTCCCACTGGGCCCTCCAGGAAAAGGAAATCACGCCATAAATTCAATTCACTTACACATTGAACGAAGTCGTCAGTTTACGATTTCGGTAAACTCTCGGCATAGTTCGAAGGCAAATGTGTAGCTTACTTCCGCCAGCTTCCTCGATGGCTGACGCAAAGGCTGGAAGGTCTACGTGCATTCTGGGTAGTGTAGTAGATAAGGAGAATGGGCCCCACTAAATTGGTCTAGAGGGGAGTACTATAAAAATGTAATTTTAAAAAATTACACAAATTACCCTAGAGTGAACAAAAAATTATGAAATAGTATTTTAGTAAATATCCCAGTGAAATTTTAGGCCCTAGAGCCACTGCCTGGCCTTTTCTCTTTTGTAGCCGACCGCTGTCCTCCATACCTACCCCCGGGTCCCGGGTCCTGCACTTCCGGTGAGCCTCCCAGGGCGTCGGAGCGGAAGCGGCGGCGGCGGCGGCTTCGGCGGCTTCGGCGGCTTCGGCGTCTGTGAGCTGAGAGGGTCGGCGGGCTCCCATCCTAGCATTCTCTGGGTGAAGCGGCATCTGCCAGGCAGAGGTGTCCACCATGGTGAGTGTGGCCTGTCAGGGTCTGGGAGCTGGGGCTGGGGCCCGGAGCCAGGGGCCGAGGCCGGGCCCGGCGGGGCGGACAGAAACGGCCACGGAGATGCCGAGTCACCCCCGCCGGGCGAGTGCCGGACTCTTGACCACGATCGGCCTCAGCTTATCTCTGGTAGTCCTGGGCATGGTTCGAATTTCCTCTCAGTTGGACTTGAACTCCTTCAAGGTGAAAACTCTTCTACGTTTGTGTCCACTCACGGGTCTCATAAGTGCTATACAGGTGACAGGTTTCCATTCCACCAAATTAATTGAAAGGTTGGGCGTGAGCAGCAGAGTCAGCCCCCCCCTAGGGAGAATGCTTGGGAACCATTCCGGTGGGCCGGAACACTCAGCCCTTGAGCCAGTTCCTCAAGCGCAGTACCTCTTGGTCTTGGCTGGGTTGTAATGATGCCTTCGGCTATTTAAGTGATTTCAGTGGATAACAACAGTAGTAGCTAATTGTTGCTGGCGCTTTTTCTCTTACACTTCTTTCAACACCCACAGTCCCTTATTACACCTTATCCCATTTAATCCCTATTATGCTCTTGGAGACAAGGACGATTAGTATGATTTTAACCATGAAAAAAACAAGGTTTAAAGAAGTAGGTAGTTTACTGGTAGTCAAAGAAGCTGGTAGTGGAAATTTGAGGCCAAGTCTGTCTGGATGCAATGCTGAGTCTCATTACCGTTGTACAGCATTGCCTCAGTGTCATTTGCTTATTTTAGCAAAAATAATGACTACTAGGTTTTGTCCCAAGTATTGCATTGTTGAATCATGTTTCCATTCTCAAGTTCATCCTCATCCACTTAAAGACCCTGAATACCTGATAGGTCTAGGCAGTATACTAGACATTGGGATTATGAAGGAAAGTAGGACTTGGGGTAGGGAGCAGCAGAGAGGGGCAGAAGGTCAGGTTCATGGGTGGATTGAAGGCAGATTGTTAAGGGTGTTAAATACTTCGTGGGGATTTTCTGACTTAATGAGGAACAAAAGCAAAGAGAAAAAATGCCTTGGATGGGGTGGTGTAGTGAAAGCCTCAGGGAAGCCCCACTCCACTGCTCTACCTTCACATTTGCTATGCTTCTGGCCAAGACTTTGTTGAACAGAGTTCTGCTTAAAGGAAGGAGAGACAAAGGTTTGAAAACTACTGTGCTAAAGCCCCAGGGATTGAAGAGCCATTTGAGATTTTAAGCAGTAACTTGCTGTGTTTGCATTTTAAGAAGATTGCAGATTCATCTTGCTAATTTTGATTTTGGAATTGCTAGTAAACTACCTAATCAGGCTTTGTCTCTACTTGATGTATATTTGGAATCAAGTCAAGAAATATTTGTCTATTGTGAAATATTTTTTAAAACTTGTAGAAACCACATAAATTTACCATCTTAACTGTTTTAAAGCATAGATTCTGTAGTGTTAAGTATATTCGCATTGTCGTGTATTAGATCTCCAGAAGTTTTTCATCTTGCAAAACTGAAACTCTACCTATTAAACAACAATTCCCGCCATTTCCCCTCACTTACCCCCTGACAACCAACATTTTAATTCTTGTTTCTATGAATTTGATGGCTCTAGAGACCTCCTATAAGTGAAATCATATAACATTTGTCTTTTTGTGACTGGCTTATTTCTCTTGAGCATAAAGTCCTCAAGGTTCATCCACGTTGTAGTATGTGATAAAGTTTTCTCCCTTTTAAAGGCTGAATAATATTCTATTATATGGGTGTACTACATTTTGTTTATCCATTCATCTGTTGATGGACACTTGGATTGTTTCTATCCCTTAGCTATTATGAATAATGTCGCTATGAGCATGTGAACATCATACAAATATCTTTTCAAGACCCTGCCTTCAATTCTTTTGGGTTTATGCCCTATAGTGCAATTTTATATTTGGTTGGGGGGACGTCATGGCAATTGCAATACTTTGAGAAGACTCCAAATTGCTGTGTAAAATGTTTTCTAAGCCTCACCATAGTCCACAAGTTAAGAGCTGGGATATTAACTTTGGTGGCACAATATCTTGGCTCTACTTATTAGCAGGAGGGACTACCATGGCATAACACCATGAGAGCACATTGGAGGGGCATCAGTCCAAACCCTGGGCAAAGCAGGGAAGGTTCCTGGAACCAGGAAAGGATGGTCGTGGAAGCCAGGGGAAAGGGACGGGGTGCAAATGCTGGGTGCCTGCTCTTCCTGTTGTCTGGAATGCCGTTCCCTGTTTTTTACCTGGCTCCCTCCTGGTACTCAAGTCTTTGCAGAGTCCCTTCCTGACCACCCATTTAAAATAGCATTCTCAGGAGCTCTTTCCCTTACCCCGTCTTGTCCTTAGAACATTTATCAGTATCAGACGTGGAAACATTTTCTCTTACTTGATTCCCTTGTCTTGAATGTCAGCTCCTCCAGGGGCAGATGTTGTACCTGTTTTGTTAGTGAGCAAACATCATTAGAGTGTTTTGCTAGTGCTTAGCTCAGAGCCTGGCAGATAGTGGGCACTCAATAGATGTTTTGGCGGAGGCATCTAGGTGGCTCAGTCGGTTCAGCATCTGACTTCGGTTCAGGTCATGCATGATCTCACGGTTTGTGAGTTTGAGCCCAAATTGGGTGAGCTCAAGCCCCGCTCCAGGATCTGCACTCTCTCCCTCTCTCTCTCTGCACCTTGGGGGATTCTGTCTCTCTCTCTCTCTCTCTCTCTCTACCCCTTGCTCACTCGGGAACTCAGATAGATAGATTTCTTTTTTTTTTTTAAATTTTTTTTTTCAACGTTTATTTATTTTTGGGACAGAGAGAGACAGAGCATGAACGGGGGAGGGGCAGAGAGAGAGGGAGACACAGAATCGGAAGCAGGCTCCAGGCTCTGAGCCATCAGCCCAGAGCCCGACGCGGGGCTCAAACTCACGGACCGCGAGATCGTGACCTGGCTGAAGTCGGACGCTTAACCGACTGCGCCACCCAGGCGCCCCGATTTCTTTAAATTAACAAGAAGAGGGCAAGTGTTTCTGTTGGAGAAACCAGGTGTGGCCGGTATAGGAGATTGTAAGGGCTGTCAGTAGCCAGTCCTGAGGTGTATGTGAGATCTGGCCTGGATCCTTGGGGAGCGGAGGCATGGGAGACTGAAAGAAGTTAATGACAGGCTTGACGTGGCCAATCATATATTTTAGTAAGATTTAGTAAGAAAGCAGTAGACTCTAGATTGGAGGGATGATACTCGGCATGGCAGAATGTGTAGAAACAGATTTGAGATTCACTGTGCCACCGGGAAGTGCTTCAGGCAGACTGCTCTGGTCCATCAGGATTGCCGTGCATCTTGCCCTTTATGCACGTGCAGCAGCATCAACTACCCTGACCTGTTTGGGCTTTTGACGTGAAGAGATGTACCTTTGTTCTGTTCTAACTCCAGTATCTCTTTCCTTCCTTGTAGTTCTCCTTCAACATGTTTGACCACCCGATTCCCCGGGTCTTCCAGAACCGCTTCTCCACGCAGTACCGCTGCTTCTCCGTGTCCATGCTCGCAGGGCCTAATGACAGGTCAGATGTGGAGAAAGGAGGGAAGAGTATGTGCTCGTTTTTATTTTGAATAGTAACCTTTCCTGCCCTCAGCCTACAGTGCTTGCAGTCTTCAGGAGCCCTTGTTTTGCATGTGTAACCAGAAGCTAGTTACAGTGAGAGTCTTGCTTGCCCCAGACTTCCTAAGGGGGGCCTGGGGTGGGAGGGAGAGTTCTAATTATGATTAGATTTATGACTAATAGCTATCTGGTTCCCGCAATAAATTACAGCAAGTAAAATTTCTTATCAAAGATCATTATGAAATTCTGGCTACTTTACAAGTATCGTGTAGTATGTTTTAAAGATATGACAGCAACTAAATTTTGGCTTTGTGCTGCCTTTTTAATTTTTACTTTCTTAATGTTTCTTAAATGTTCTTTCCACAGTAATTATGCCGCCCTCAGCCCTCGATCAACTCAGTAAGTATTTTCTCCATGACCTGGGAACTGAGGTCATTTAAGTATGGACATCAGAAACTTGGGCATATGTTCTTCAGTATGTCCAGACGTAGGCATCCTTCATTGTGTCTGGATGGGAAGTGTCCCTGGAGGTTGCATACTGGGCTGGACTGCTGGGCCCACGGATGCCTGGTGAGGTGATGGCCAATGGCAGCCAGCTGTCCAGTTGGGGGCCAGTGAGTACTCAGCTCTAGATTTCTCCCCTATGAAGGGGGCTCTCTACTCTCCTGACACCGACCCCCCCACCTCCACACACACACACTTTATCCAGATCCCATCAGGACAAGGAAAGTTTGAACACAGTGCTTTTCACCCTGCGGAGGCAGCTGACTCTGTTGGCTGGGTTCACTAGGTTTTTCCCTAAAGGAGGCTGTCAGCTCCCAAGAGAATGCTGTGCATAGGCTTTTCACCTCCTCCCCAAACATGTTTCTTTAGTTCCAGGCCCAAATTTCTAGCCCTGTCTGCCCCACTGCATCGACAGCGCATTATCTTCTGCCCCAGAACCTGCCCCTCTCATCAGGTTCTGTCTCTTATAGCAGGAGCCAGAAAGTCCCAAGGGTTGTGAGAGTGGCCACACTTCCTCTTTCCTCAACCTCTCATCCCCTGAGAACAACCCATAGAGACACCTCATGCCCCTGACTACAGGCACAGTCACTGCTTTTTGAGATTCAGTGGTGTTTCTGGTGTGAATTCCTCCCATCCAAGGGAGGACAGTGGAGGTCACCAAAGCACAGGTCCACACTTGGTATCTGCTACATGTGGGACGGCACTGTAGAGAAGGGGTGCAGCCTGGCCTGGCTATAGACTAGTGACTTGGCCTCTGAACTTCAGTGTTCTCATCTTTAAACAGGGACGCATGGCACCTGTCCATCAGAGCTGCTATGTGGCAGGAGTGCCTCCTCTAGATGGTGCCCTGTGGCATGTGTATAAACAGCCCAAGCCCATGTGACGCCAGTCAGAAAACAGGAGGTGGCCTTTAGCCAGCATCGCTTAACCAATGCCAGCAGTGGCAGTGGCCACACACAGTAGAGGCCTTGAATTCTGGCATTTGCTTAGCCAGTGGGTAGATAGAGCACCCTGGAGTTCATAGCTCTCAGGCTGTCATCATAGAGGAGGGAACAAGGCCCCCCCAGAGAGTCTGCCCTTCTATTTGAGCTGACCCAGGAGCTGAGTGCCAGGAGTGACCTTTGGTACAAGTGTCTAAAAAGTGACTTGGATTGGGACAGTAGAGTTTAGATCAGTGTTCAGATCTTTTAAGTCTTGGAAGAAATTTTGTCTAAATGAAATCTTACAGGGAGTCTTAATTTATAAAAGTGTCACTACTCAATTTGGAGGAGGTGAGGGAGTGCAGAGGGCTCAGAGCCTCAAGGCACTTCTCTAAATCAGGAAATGCACTTTGAAAACTACTAGACTGAGGAACATAGGGGTTTCCTCCAATGACAAGAATCTTGGATCCTTGGCTACAGCCTGATCTACTTCACCCTGACTGACCATGGTTCTGCTTCATAACTCCACAGCTGAGAGGTGCCCTGGGGACAGAGGGCCTGGCCTCTGGGCCCTTGGCCATTGTACTCCAGCATCCAAGGCACCCTTGGTGACTGGCGGGGGGTGGGGGGGGTGGGGGGGTACCCACACCCACTGCTGCCACTTCTGAAGGCTCTTCTCTCTCATCTGTGGCTTCCTGCCCAAGCTTCTTACTTGATCTGCATCACCAGAATCCTAGGCAGAGTCTGCCATACCTCCTGGTGCTGAATGGAACTTTTGTTGCCATGTTTAAACCGACAGGCCAAAGTGGGCTTTAGCGGTTAAGCCAGATCAACCTGGGCCAGTAGCCTGGGTTGAATCGCAGCATGGTCACTCCTGGGCTGTGTGATCCTGGGCTTCTTGCTGACTGGGCATGTTAGTTCCCCATAGATGAAAAGGGTAATGATTGTCCCTACCTCACTGTTCTGGGAAGAGTAAGCAAGAGCCTGGCACATGGCAAACAGTGTTGCTTGTCACTGCATCAGTCTGTTGCAGAGCCCTCCACCAGGTCCCCGACTCTTGGGTTCTCCTGCTTCACATTGCCTGCACCTCCTACACTCCTGAGTCAGCCTGCCAATGGTCCTGTTGCCTGCCTCTGGCTATCCATGGGGCTTCAATTTGGGACCACTAGAGTGAGGGGACGGACGGACTGTGTGGTGACCTTGCAGAGAGCCACATTGCTGAATGCTTCCACCCTGCATAGTGTCTGGCCCATCCCTTCTCCTCCTGACCACATTCACACCCTGTCCTGGTGCCCCAGCCTCACCCAATTGCCAGCCATTCCCAAACTGGCTGGGTTTCATGCCTTTGTTCAGGCTGCTTCCTCTCTGGCATTCCCTCCCTGGCTGGCCTGCCTATGACTCTCACAGAGCACTGCAACATCTAGGTGTACATGTTTATTTCTTTTCCACCCTTCTTTTTTTTTTTTTTTTTAATATATGAAATTTATTGTCAAACTGGTTTCCATACAACACCCAGTGCTCATCCCAAAAGATGCCCTCTTTAATACCCATCACCTAACCTCCCCTCCCTCCCACCCCCCATCAACCCTCAGTTTGTTCTCAGTTTTTTCTTTTTTTAATTTTTTTTTTTAACGTTTTATTTATTTTTGAGACAGAGAGAGACAGAGCATGAACGGGGGAGGGGCAGAGAGAGAGGGAGACACAGAATTGGAAGCAGGCTCCAGGCTTTGAGCCATCAGCCCAGAGCCCGACGCGGGGCTCGAAGTCACGGACCGCGAGATAGTGACCTGAGCTGAAGTCGGACGCTTAACTGACTGAGCCACCCAGGCGCCCCTGTTCTCAGTTTTTAAGAGTCTCTTATGCTTTGGCTCTCTCCCACTCTAACCTCTTTTTTTTTTTTTTTTCCCTTTCCCTCCCCCATGGGTTTCTGTTAAGTTTCTCAGGATCCACATAAGAGTGAAAACATATGGTATCTGTCTTTCTCTGTATGGCATATTTCACTTAGCATCACACTCTCCAGTTCCATCCACGTTGCTACAAAGGGCCATATTTCATTCTTTCTCATTGCCACGTAGTACTCCATTGTGTATATAAACCACAATTTCTTTATCCATTCATCAGTTGATGGACATTTAGGCTCTTTTCCACCCTTCTAACTAGAAACCCTTGCAGGCATGGATTTTGTCCAGCACATGGGTGGCAATGAAATTATTTATGAATAAATGAGTTAACGTATCACTTTTTAAAATTGGGGTTTCAGAAAACTTCAAGTGTGAGCCGGTACTGTGTACCTGGGTCACCAAACATTCCTGAGCTCTGGGCCAAGTGATATGTCAGGGGAGCATGGGGTCTACTGGGTGGGTAGGCACTCAGGGGCCTAAGCACCTTGTGGGTTTGAGTGCCTGCTCTGGGGAACACCCAGGGAGGCTGATTTTCAGAGGAGCTCATTCAGAGAATAGAACTCCCTCACCGAAGCTCTGCCTCAGCCTCTCTCTCCTCTTCAGGCCGACTCAACATTACCTACCCCATGCTGTTCAAACTGACCAACAAGAACTCAGACCGCATGACGCACTGTGGTGTGCTGGAGTTTGTGGCCGACGAGGGCATCTGCTATCTCCCACACTGGGTGAGTGGGACTGTGCCAGTCTCTGAGAGCCTGAGAGTCTCAGGTTGGGGCTTTGAAGTAGGGAGGGCCCTAGCAGGTGGGAGAGCCTCGCCCCGGAACAATGACATGGCTAATAGAGAAGGGTTTCGGAACAAGGTTTTGCATGCTGGGGGGTGACCTTTCTTTGACAGTAGACCAACTGGTAGCCTAGAAACCACAGCCACCTGTTTACCTGCCATTTCCTAGGCAAGGCTTTTGTGAAAATAATGAAGCAGGAGTATTTTTGAAGTGGTCTGTGTACAGAATTTTAGGTTTCTTTTTTGATTTATTTTTTTAATGTTCATTTATTTATTTTAAGAGCACAAGCGGAGGAGGAACAGAGAGGGAGAGAGAGAGAGAGAGAGAGAGAGAGAGAGAGAATCCCAAGCAGACTCTGCACTGTCAGCACAAAACCCAATGCAAGGCTGGAACTCAAAAACCATGCATGATCTGAGCTGAGATCAAGAGTTGGATGTTTGACTGAGCCACTAGGGCACCCCTGGAATTTTAGGTTTTTATACATTTGCTCCCCAAGTCTAATTTCTCCCCCAGTTTTGTCACATCATCGTGTGTGTGTTTAGATATTTGTCTGTAACTGAGTCTTTCCAAAGTGTATCACTTCCTTGCCATAAAAACAAAGTCTCTTTTTTGCACTCAAACTTTCTTTTGAGCCTGGGTCCTTCCTTAATGGTAGGCCCGGCCAGCCTCTTCCCCACAGGAGCCCTGCACTCCCATCACACCTGCTTCCTGGTCCCTCCTGTGTTGTTTCCCAGCCTCTGTCCCAAAGGAGCTCTTACTCACGCCTCAAAGCCCAGACTCAATTTGCTTCCTTGCTCAGTTGCCCTTCCCAACACTTGCCACTTGGTACCTTATTGTCCTGTAGGTCTGCAGGTGCCCCTCCTGGGCTGGACGACTTGTCCCACTCATCGGATAGAGTGATGTGGGTGGCTGAAGTGTTGCACACTGACAACTTCTCAGGGCCACTCTGGATCCTCAGAGCTGCTCTGGGACCCATGTGTAGAGGTAAAAGAGGAGGTGATAACACTGGGGTACACCATACCTCCAAAGTTATCTCTCCAACCCACAGACTTGGTGGCCCCTTGTCCAATCTCCCAGGATGCTTTGGACCAGAAAACTAATTGGATCCTTTTTGCCAAGAAATATCATATTCCCTGGGAAGCTTCTTTAGGTAGCATAGACCTGCCTCTTCCTGGGCTGGCCTTCCAGCTCTTGGCCAGAGCAGATGATTGCCTAGGGGTTTCCAGTTGCTGCTGCAGAGCTGGCCTAAGGATCTTTTGACCCTCAGTGGTACGTGAGCAGGTGCTTTCTGTTAGGTGCTCTGTCCCACCCAGAGCTCCCAGGCCTCTTCAGGACAAGTCAGCCTGGAGCAGATGCTGGCCTTTCTTCTAGCACCTGAGGCCTCATCTGCTGGCTTAGATCGAGATCTCCGCCCAGGACCACTGGGAGTGCGTGGAAGCCTGCTGCCTTGTGCCTGTCCTATGTGTACTACATTTGTTGGAGCGACCACACCGGCCTGAAGAGTGTCCTTCAATGAGAGTGTGTCAGGACCTCTACAGGCCCACAGGGCCCTGCTCACCCTCTAGCTTCACTCATGACCTCTGCCCTCCTTGGCCCTGGCCTACCTTCCTCTTACCTGTATCTTGTCCTTGGACTGTTAGAGTTACCTCCTAACCGCCTCTGTGAGCCACAGTGCTGGTCCGTCAGTGCCGCCTGGGTGAAGCGTTCTTGAAGGGATGTGATGCCTGGGACTGGCTCCAGGGCAGCCCAGTGTGGGATGCGGTCAGGGAGTGGGGTGTTGAATGAGGAGCCGAGGTTAGCTGTGATCTGTTGAACCCAGGGATGGGTGTGTAGAGGCTCACTCATACGGTTCTCACTGCGCTTTTTTTTTTTGAAGGTTTTTTTTTTGGTTTTGGGGGTTTTTTTTGGTTTGGTTTTGGTTTTTGGCTTTTTTTTTTTTTTTTTTTTTTTAAGCTACACCCAACATGGGGCTCAAACTAAACCTCAGGATCAAAAGTTGCATGCCTTACTGACTGAGCCAGCCAGGTGCCCCTGGTTCTCTCTGAGCCTGGGTGGCTCAGTCGGTTGAATGTCTAACTTCGGCTCAGGTCATGATCTCGTGGTCTGTGAGTTCAAGCCTGGCATTGGGCTCTGTGCTGACAGCTCAGAGCCTGGAGTCTGTTTCAGATTCTGTGTCTCCCTCTCTCTCTTTGCCCCTCTCTTGCTCATGCTCTGTCTCTCTTGCTCTCAAAAATAAGTAAAACATAAAAAGAAATTGTTTTTTAAATAAATAAAATAAAAAAAAAAAAGAAAGTTTAAAATAAAAAAAGCAAAAAACCACTCCCAAGACATGCAGGGTTCCTCATTCCTGGCCCACCCTCCTTGTGTCAGACCCTTGAGTGTCAGCCTTATGGTCTCTTGACTTCCTGCACACCAGGTACTCACAAGCCTTTGTTCGTATCTTTCTGCCTTGTTCCTCACCCAGCACCCACCACACAGGGTGGTTTCATAGAAGTATGAAGTTATCTTGTCAGTTTTATGTGACCCCCTGTAGCAGACACCTCTGGGGACTTGTCACCACCCTGCACCTGCCTCAGCTATATGGCCATTCCATGTGAGGTAAGCCCACCTGGTGCCATTATTATCCTACTCCCGTTGCAGCCATGTTTGCTCCAAGGCCTTGTAAGTTGTGTGTGAGACAACTCAAAGGTATGGAGGGGTGAGCTTCCCTGGGGAAACACTGTCCCTAGGAGACCTGGAGCTAGTGGCCTTTCCTTCTAGGGGACCATCTTTTCTTAGAGGCTGACAGAGACACATTGCTGGCTGCAGGCACCTAGGTAGTACCCCAAGGCCTCCTTCCTTTCACGCCTTTGACTCACTTGCTGGTTGGCTTTACCTTCTTTCCTAACATCAAATCGCAATTAAATTACATGTCCCCAAGTCCTCATCTCAGGCTCCTCTTCCAGGGACCCAAGGAAGATCCATCAGAATGCCAGACTTTGGCTTGCTGAGTGTGTGGTTAGATGATGCTCATGCTGGCCACTTGATTTCCAGGAGCCTCATGTAGCTTTCTTCTTCTTTTAGATGATGCAGAATTTGCTGTTGGAAGAAGGGGGCTTGGTCCAGGTGGAGAGTGTCAACCTTCAAGTAGCCACGTACTCCAAATTCCAGCCTCAGAGCCCTGACTTCCTGGACATCACCAACCCCAAAGCAGTGTATCCTTTTGAGATAAGGGTTCTTCTCGACAAGGGAAGGGTGTGCTGGCAGTCTGTAAAAAGCGAGCTCTTTGTTGAGCATGTGCCTACTTTGGGGACCATACATTTGTTTCTGATTGGAGTTGTGGTTTGAGAATAATGGTGTTTAGCCAGCATGTCCACCCTGGCCTGGAACTGGGCTTGGGCCTGGACAAGCACACGCGGCACTCTCTGGGCCTCTTCTGGACACTCTCCAGATACTTCCTTGAGAGCAAAGTGGAACCCTTCCTCCAGGTAGACTGGGGCACCTGGCACAAAGCTCAGTGTATTTGGTGGAAGGAGGCTGGCTGGTTTGCCTCTAAGGCCCAAACCCTCACGGGCCCCTCGTGCCCCACCTCAACCATGAATGCTACTCAGCCTCACCTTTTACCCAGGGTTAATGCTTTTCACTCCAAACCATTGGGGAGCAGTGACACAGTACATTTTTCTGTAAGCAAGAGAAAAGAAAAGGTTTTAGGTTTTAGTGGTTTTTGATAATGTTCTCTGAATGTGAGCCAGACATGGGTGTTGATAATTTAAGAAACAACTGGTGTGGGCAAGGAGCATGCTGTGTGTGGTCTGTGGTCTAGACCTCTAGATTGGAGGCCCTGGCTTGCTTGTTGAGATCTTGTTATAGGGCAACCACTCCACTATCTGTTTTTAAAAGGCTCGATGAAACACAGTTGAACAATACAGACAGGTAGGTTAGTTTAAAAAAAAACAAAACTGCTTCTACCCGCCCTACTTGCACACTGTCCCCAACCCCAACCCAGGAGCAAGCTGATGTCGGCTACATCCTGGACGTGTGGGCTATGAGTCTCCTGCTGACTATGTCTGGACCAGCGTATTGAGTTCCCTATGACTTGGTCCTGGACATGGTGTGGGCTTGGGGAGCTGTGCTCGCCACACTCATTGTTGGAGGCTTCCCGTTTTACAGGCAGGGTGACATACTGTGACATGTCTGCTCACCTGATGCCTCAGAGCACTGCCTTGGAGGTGCTTGTCTGGTGATCAGTGCCCAGGAGTGTCTGCCTCGATGACCATGCCCCCTTTTGATCTTCTCTGGATTTTCATGTGTGTTGAGGTGCAGACTTTCCAGATTGTTTTCAGAGGCTGTTTCTATCCGCATAGTTAACTTGTTAGTTCATGGAGAAAGAGTGTCAGTTTCGTCAGCGGAGAGGCAGTCTGGTGCTCCTGGGTCTGGCTGACAGGCAGGATAAAGGC
This sequence comes from Prionailurus bengalensis, assembly GCF_016509475.1. Classification (NCBI taxonomy): domain Eukaryota; kingdom Metazoa; phylum Chordata; class Mammalia; order Carnivora; family Felidae; genus Prionailurus; species Prionailurus bengalensis. Next base: position 28,297,004 of record NC_057356.1, read on the forward strand.
ACTCTTAGTAAAGGCAGACTCAGCACAGAGCCAAGAAGGTTGGGCACGTAGAGCTGTGATGCAGAAACCAAGTGGGCTGGCTCTGACAGCTGGGCTGGAGCTAAGGGAAGGGCACCCCAACAGCATGGCATTTTATGCAAGGGAGCGAAGACAGTGTACACAGAATGCCCTTTCACAAAGCTGTTCTCATCTTGAAAGGCTATCTGACCAAGAGAAGGGATCCTGGACAGGCTGAGTCTTCTCCCCTCAAGTCAGACTCTTGAGAGCCTTGCCTGGTATGCCATGTCACAGTGCTAGGTTCTGGAGGAGTGTCGTATGTTTGCCCATTCTATTTAAAGTAATTCTCTGAATTGACAAGGATGATATGGTTAAAGTATTCCGTGTGATTAGGCATAACTCCCTTGCCTGGGCATTTGGGTTATTCAGTTTTAAAGAAATTATTATTATTTGCAATTATAAAAAGGGTTTACAGGTTACCTTTCCCTCTTTAATTTTTATTTTTTTAGTTTTTATTTTAGAACATACTGCCCTAAAGTTGGGTTACCACCCAAAAGATAGAAGAACAAGTGTCAGAACATCTTTGATTTTTGATGAACTTTTGAGGGGGCCTATTTATGATTCATTCAGTCTTTTTTTCTTCCATGCTCCCATAGAATTTTTAAGATCAACTTGTTGAGTGTAATTTACATACAATAAAACTCCCAGTTTGGTCAGTTGACAAACGTGAACACCCATGTACCCAGAACACTTCCATCTTCCCAAAAGGTCTGCTGTGCCCTTGCCTGCCCCTCCTCACCTGATATCCAGCTCTAGGAACCTCCCTGCTGCTTCCCACCCCTCAGAGAGCTGCCTTTCTTGAGGGAACACTTTGTGGCAGGTTCTTTCCCTCAGCAGTGTTGGTGAAATTCATCCATCTAATGAGTTCACCCTCTCTTATTGCTGAGTAATATCTCACTGTATCAAAGCCGTGTGTTTTAGCACCAGCCCAGTATATGCCTGTCTGGTATACTTTATGACAGTGATCATCTAAACCTTTATAGAACTTGTTTCAGATTTAAGGTACCCATCTTGCCATGTTGCCTTAACAGTGTGTGTCTGCAGATTAGAAAACGCATTAAGAAATTTTGCCTGCCTGACCACAGGGGATGTGATTGCCATCAACTACAATGAGAAGGTGAGTGTCTCAACCGCGGGGCCAATAGGGCCCAGAGCCAAGGTCAGCGTAGGTCACACCTGAAGACTTGCAGTGTCCATTCTGATGTTTGAATGGTGGAGGGAGGGATCTTTCTTTCTTTCTTTCTTTAAAAATATTTTTATTTATTTTTGAGAGAGAGAGATAGCACAAGCGGGGCAGGGGCAGAGAGGGAGGGAGACACAGAATCCAAAGCAGGTTCCAGGCTCTTAGCTGTCAGCACAGATCCTGACCCGGGGCTCAAACCCACGTCATGAGATCATGGCCTGAGCTGAAGTCGGTTGCTTAACCAACTGAGCCGTCCATGGGTCCCCTTTTTTTTTTTAAGTTTATTTATTTATTTTGAGATAGAGAGCATGTGGAGCATATACACACGAATGGGGGAGGGGTTAAGCGGGAGAGAGAATCCCAAGCAGGCTTCCTGCTGTCAGGCTGTCAGCACAGAATGAATGGGGGTTCTTTTTAGGCAGGGTATGCATGGCTTTTATCAGGATTGCTGCCTACTCTTTGCTTTTTAAAATCCTTATGCGTTCATGTTTAAACCCCTGTAGTAATTCATTCAGCAGCTCTGTTTTGAGGATTGATTGCATTTACAGGTGAATGAGCTTAACATTATTAATCATAGTCTGTATCCCATGGGGCCAAGGGTACTGATTGTGCCTCCATTAGAACCTCTCCACTGCACCTATGATCTGAGCTAATCCCTTTGCTGGTCTGTGGGAACACAGAAACAAAGTAGCCTGGGTCCTTGTCCTTGTGATTCCCTCCCTTGGACGGGCCCTCAAGGAGCTGGCCCTGCAGGGTGCTCCAAGTGCTGTGGGGCACAGGGGAAGCAGAACCTGGCTTTGCCTGGGGACATTGTCACTTGACACCCAAGCAGAGACAAGAAAAGCAGATATAGACCCTTAAGGAAATCAGTATTGGCATTTTCAGGTGCAAACATAAAGTACTTATGTGTAAAATGTTCAAAGATATTTTTAAAAACAGAATCATAAAATTTAGCAATCAATAAAAGACTACCAAAAATAACCAGGAGGGTTTGAAAAACAGTCAAAGAGTTAAATAACAGCTGACAAAGAATTAATGAAATGAAAGCTAAATCTGGAGAAATGCCTTAGAATTCTACACGGAGGGGCACCTGGGAGGCTCAGTCGTCCGATTCTTGGTTTCGGCTCAGGTCATGATCTCATGGTTTGTGAGTTCGAGCCCTACATCAGGCTCCATACTGTTAGTGTGGAACCTGCTTGGGATTGTCTCTCTCTGCCTCTCCCCTGCTCACTCTCTCTGTCTTTCTCTGTCTCTCTCTCTCAAAAATAAATAAGATTAAAAAAAATTTCTACACAAGAGATCAAGGCAATGAGCATAGGGGAGACTGAATTATTGGGTACACTGAGAGAGTCACACACACTGTGAAAATCCCAGCAGGAGAGAATGATGGAGCCACAATATTGTGAAGAGATAATAAATGAAATTGTTTTAGAACTGGCTTTCAGCCCACAGTAACAGGGAGTATAGTATATATCAAACAGGGTGAGTTGCATATACCAAATAAGCAGAGAGAAGGTACTTAGAAAAGAACGGTAAATAGTAAGCCTTTGAACAGCAACTGTTACAGCCAAAAATAGCAGAATACAGTTTGCCCTTGAAGAATATGGGGTTAAGGTCACCAAACCCACAAATAACTTTTCAGTCCCCAAAATTTAACTACTAATAGCCTACTGTTGGCTGAAACCCTTACCAAGAACATAAACAGTCGATTAACACATATAGTTTATGTTATATGTATCGTGGAGCTGGACAAAAGAAAATGTTGTTAAAAGAGTCACAAGGAGGGGTGCCTGGGTGGCTCACTTGGTTGAGCATCTGACTTTGGCTCAGGTCATGATCTCATGGTTCATGAGTTCCAGCCCCTAATCAGGCTCTGTGTTGACAGCTTGGAGCCTGGAACCTACTTCAGATTCTGTGTGTCTCTCCCTCTGCCCCTCCCACGCTCACACTCTGTGTGTGTCTCTCTCTCCCCAAAATAATAAATAAACATGAAAAAAATTAAAAAAAAGAAGTCACAAGGAAGAGAATATACATTTAAGGTATTGTGCTGTAAAACTGCATGTAAGTGGACCAGCGGCAGTTCAAACCCATGTTGTTCAAGGAGCAACTGTATCTTCAGAGGCTGACAGAAAGTAACTGTCACCAAAATCTTTAAAGAATGCAGGCAAAATCAAAATATTTTCAGATAAACCAAATCCCAGAGAGTTTATTTACTAATGGAACTTCAAAAGCATGTGCTTCAGGAATAAGCATTCTCCTAGAAGGAAAGACCAGCATGCCAGAAGGAATGGTGAACAAATAAACTAGCAAATATGAAGTAAATCATGGTAAATGTCGCCACATAAAGCAGTAATAACGTTTGAGAGCCTCGAGCAAGAACATCTAAAATATTAGAAAAGAATAAGCCTGAAGAGTTGTTCAGAGTGAAAGTGTCTGCAACCCAAGAAAAAGTTCAATCAGTAAAACTAACTGGGAACTCCACATATATGTTGAACGTTTAAGAATAATACAAAACACTAGAAATTGTCACGGAAGTATAGGAAGTATACCTCACGCAATATATTCTAGCATTTCTATGGTGCTCCTTCTAAGATTTTTCTTTCCCAGCTCTGGTTGCAACATAGTTGGTATTATGGTCCACTAATTCCTTGTGACCTGCAGTTTGACAGCAGTACTGTAGCAAAATGAGAACATGTTCCTCCGGAGACAGGGGTGCATGTACAGATTTCATAGCAGTTTTGGTAGTAGTGTGGTGCTGGCAAACCCATTGGAGTCAGCCCAGATTTTGACTGGAGAAATTGCGTTACATCTGTACAGTAGCATGCATTCATTTCTGTTCATCTTTTTTTTTCTCCCAATTTTTTTAACGTTTATTTTTTTTTTAATTTTTTTTTTTTTAACGTTTATTCATTTTTTTGAGACAGAGAGAGACAGAGCATGAACGAGGGAGGGTCAGAGAGAGGGAGACACAGAATCCAAAACAGGCTCCAAGCTCCGAGCTGTCAGCACAGAGCCCGACGCGGGGCTTGAACCCACAGACCGTGAGATCATGACCTGAGCCGAAGTCGGCCGCTCAACCGACTGAGCCACCCAGGCGCCCCAACGTTTATTTTTGAGAGAGACAGTTTGAGTGGGAGAGGGGCAGAGAGAGAGGGAGATGCAGAATCTGAAGCAGGCTCCAGGCTCTGAGCTAGCAGCACAGAGCCTGATGTGGGGCTTGAACTCATGAACCATTGAGATGATGATCTGAGCCCAAGTTGGCCACTTAACTGACTGAGCCACTGAGGCGCCCCTGTTCATTTTCTATTAAATAATGAGGAAACTTTTAAAAACAGACTGGGCACACGAAGCCTTCTCACTTTACTTTGGGGACCCTCCCCCTAATGTTGAGGCTTTTGTTTAATGGTGGGACTCTCCAGACTGTTCTTTGTAAAAGCAGGACATACTCAGGTAAACAGAAAACCAGAAACGATGCATGAAAAAGCAGATTCTGCCACTTTTTGTTCTTACCCTTCTGAATGTTTATTTGTTTGTTTTTTGTTCATGTTTATTTATTATTGAGAGCCAGAGAGAGACAGAGCATGAGCAGGGGAGGGGCAGAGAGAGGGGGAGACACAGAATCTGAAGCAGGCTCCAGGCTCTGAGCTGTCAGCACAGAGCCCAACACAAGGCTTGAACCCACAAACCGCGAAATCATGACCTGAACCGAAGTCAGACGCCCAACTGACTGAGCCACCCAGGCACCCCGCTTCTGGATGTTTTGATACACATTTTTGACACACTTGAGATCATCTTGGACATACAGCAATATGACTTTTTTTTAACTTCTCCCATTGACTGCATGGTATTCTGCTGGCGACTATAATTTCTATATATGTGAACAAATATTATTCATTTAGCCAATTTATTGGTAGGTATTTTGAGAATGCACTATTATTAGCAATGTTGGAGTGAGCATTCTCAGAATTTTCTCTTTGGGTATTTAGCTAATTATTTGCTTAGAATAAATTCCTAGAAGTGAACTTCCTGGGATAAAGGTTGTGTCTTTTGCAATTTGATGCATAACTACCTTGTCTGATTTGAACCACTTATGGGCATCAAAGCAGCCTTCCCCCACAAAGGCAGCCCCCTTGTCATAGCAAGAGGTGCATCTGGGGGAGGGGGTCATGGAGGTGAATGATGTGTCTGCGAGCCTAGTAGGGAGCCACAGTAACATGAATGACGACAGCCCCCAATGCTGCCATGAACTGTGAAACTGATTTTTGTTTTTTTCCTACAGATTTATGAACTGCGGGTGATGGAGACCAAGCCTGACAAAGCCGTGTCCATCATTGAGTGTGACATGAACGTGAGTACCTTTGCTGCTTACAAGTGCGCTTGGGGTGAAGGAAGATGGGCAGTTGATGGCCCCTGCAGGCCAGTTCCCCTCGAGGGTGTCGTGTAGCCCCTGGGACTGTTTGGGTGAAAGAGGAGGAAGATGATATCAGAACATTATAAGGAGGCTGCTGACCTTATGATCCTTCTTAGACCAAGAGAACTGGCAGAGTTGTAGCCAGTTCTGAGATGGCTGCACCCACCAGCATCTTAGACATGCTAAAGAAGGAATATTCTTTTTTTTTTTTTTAATGTTTATTTTTGAGAGAGTGTGAGCAGGGGAGGGGCAGAGAGAGAAGGAGACAGAAGATCCGAAGTGGGCTCTGTACTAATGGCAGAGAACCCAATGCGCAGCTTGAATTCATGAACTGTGAGATCATGACCTGAGCCCAAGTCGGATGCTTAACCGCACTGAGCCACCCAAGTGCCCCTAAAGAGTGAATATTCTTAAAAGCTGAGGAAACTTGGGGCACCTGAGTGGCTCAGTCAGTTAAACATCTGACTCTTGATTTCAGCTCAGGTCGTGATCTCACAGCTTCGTGGGTTCGGGCCCCACGTCAGGCTCTGCACTGTCGGCAGTGTGGAGCCTGCTTGGGATTCTCTCTGCCCCTGCCCCACTTGCACTGTCTTTGTCTCTCTCAAAATAAATAAATACACTTAAAAAATAAAAAGCTAAGAAAACTTAGCTCCTGTGTAGGAAGCAACTACTGGTACACACAACAGCCTAGTAGATCTCCAGGGAATGCTGCCGAGCAAGAGGGGCCAATCCCAAAAGGTTATATTCTGACATATGTTATATGTCCCATGTGTATTACATTCTTGAAACTGGCAAGACTTTAGACTTGGAATACAGAGTAATGGTTGCCAGGAGTTAGGAGAGAAAGCCAGGAGAGAGGCGGGTGTGGTTGTAACAGGACAACTCAAGGGGTCCCTGTGATGTTGGAACAGTCCAGTATCTCAGCTGTGGGGATGGAGACATTGCCCTACACTTGTGATAAAATTGTGAGGCCTTAACATGCACACACCAGTGAGTCAGTATAGAACTGGAAAATCTGAACAGGAAGGTGGGATCATGTCACTGTTGCTATCCTGGTGGTGATACTATATGCAATTTTTCTAAAACACTACCATTGGGAAAACTGGGCAAAGCATACAGAGCAACTTTCTGTAGCATTTTTTACAGCCACATGTGAACCTACAGTTGTCTCCATTAAACTAGAAAAGCTAAGGAAGCCTAAGTGTCTCCACATCTCAAAACTACTTTTCTGACACCACAGGTAGACTTCGATGCCCCACTGGGTTACAAGGAGCCTGAAAGACAAGTCCAGCATGAGGAGTCTGCTGTAAGTTGTTTCACCAACATCCCTCCCCAGCTCCAGCACTGTTTGCCCTCTTTGGTAATGGGACTTTTGTGGGAGGGCGTCCTGAGTTTGTCCTGACAGCTGATTCTCGTTTGGCCTCTGCCGCTGCTGACATGGCCACGTGCCCTGCTCCCGTGGAACAGTGTGTCCCAGCTGTTGGGGTGCAGGGTTGGCAGTAGCAATGAGAGGCCCAAGAGAAAAGCTGGGGTATCCCTGCTGAGAGGCTTATCGCATGATTTCTGTCCCTATCAGGAAGGTGAAGCTGACCACAGCGGCTATGCTGGAGAGCTGGGCTTCCGTGTGAGTACCAGGCCACACATTTAACTTTCTGTATGCCCACTGTGCCATCTGGGGACCTCCGTAGGGACTGGGGCTCTGGGCATCCGTGTACACACATATCTGGCACTTTCTCGGTTACGTGGCACTTTACATCCATTTTCTCCTGGAATCCTCCTGACAGTTCTACGAGGCTTTTCCAATTTTTTTTCTTCTTTTTGAAGATTTCTAACTTACCAAAAAGTTAAAATAGGACACACGTATTCTTCTCTTAGATTGACCAGACATGACGACATTTGCTCTATCCCTAATAACATGGCCTCTGTGAAAGGAAGTTGCAGTGTGACCTCCCAGCACTGCCGCCAGCCAGCCTCCCTGGGAAGAGGTAGAGATGGCTGGTGTGCTGGCACCAGGGTGCTGGGAGGCAGCAGAGGAGATGGACTAGAAAGTAGAGCTGTGGGGCATTGCAACAGAGGCCTTAGCCCACCCCACCCCTGGGGCCCTGAGCTGGGTGGCCCTGCAGAAGCTAGGGCCAGACCTTTCGACCTGTCATTAGCTATTGGCTGCCCCCGTAGGGTGGCTGTGTTTGGGCCAGGAGGCTCCTTTCATATCACTGTAATCCTCTGAGGAGCTGGGCAGAGAGTTCTCGGCTGTCCATACTCCAGCAGCTGGGGAGTGAGGGCTTCAGTTCTTAAGGGGTCTGGACAGCCCACCTCCAACACACATCCCTGCAGCGATCTCTGGGCAAAGGGCATGTGTATGCTCACTAGCTCTTGCGCACTTTCTTGCTCACCTGTCTAGGCCTTTTCCGGCTCTGGAAATAGACTGGATGGGAAGAAGAAAGGTGTAGAGCCCAGTCCCTCCCCAATCAAGCCTGGAGACATTAAAAGGTGGGTCTGTCCTTACTCTGCTCCCGCCTGATGCTTTCTCATCCTACAGGGAGGCTCTGTGCCAGATTCCTGGGGTGGGGCCACCTCACTAGAGCTCTAGAGACCAAGCCTGGACCAAGGAGGCTGGCAGTATTAATGGATGACCCCTGCCTGTTCTCCTCAGTGGGCTGGAGCACCACCAGAGCCACTGTTTCTGGAGGGGTGGGGAGGGGGACAGTGGGTATTGGTGCCCTTCCTCAACTGCCAAGCCTCTCCCACAGCCTCCATTGGTGCTTCCAGTTCTGCCTCCACCTGTTCCCAAGTAGTACCTGATCAGCTTGCTTTCCTGTTTCAGGTCATTCCACTACCTGTTTAGTAATCTCCCTGTTTTCCTATTTTGTGACTTCAAATAATTCAAGTCACATTATGTCAACTTCCCTCAAACAGGAGGCAGGAACTGCCTTACTTAATGTGTTTCTGTTTAGGGGCCCAGAGACTCTTAGAGCAGTTTCCCTGCTCTGGTGGCCTTCATGGAGGTAGCAGGGATATGTCGTCACCTGTCTACTCTGTGTGTTAGAGCAGAAGGAGAATGTTGGCAGTGTTTTTACCCAGTCTCTTAAGAGAGCTTAAAGAATTCAGTGTGAATGTAGCCCTTGCAGGCTCTATGAGGCTAGAGGACAGAGATGATGAGGCCCCCAAGCCTCCAGGTGACCCCTCCCTGCAGGCCAGGCCCCAGGTCTACAGGCCTCTTCCCCAGTTGCCTTCAGGTTACTTCAGGAAGGATGCTGGGGAGCACCAGAGGGCTGGCCCAAGGCCAGAGTGGGTACAGCAGTGTACCCCAGAATGAGAGTTGTCGGGAGGACACTTGTATCTTCTGCCTGCCTTCCTCTTGATTGTCAAGAATGAATTTTAGGGGTGCCTAGGTGGCTCAGTCAGTTGAGTGTCCGGCTCTTGATTTTGGCTCAGGTCATGATCTCATGGGTTGTGAGATCGAGCCCTATGCCGGGCTCTGTGCTGACAATGCAGGGCCTGCTTAGGATTGTCTCTCTCCCTCTCTCTCTAGCCTTCCCCTGCTTATGTGCATGCTCGTTCTCTCTCTCTCTCTCTCTCTCTCTCTCTCTCAAAATAAATAAACTTTAAAAAAAACAAGGTATTTTAATGCGGGGTATCTGGGTGGCTCAGTCGGGTAATTGTATGAGCCTTGGTTTGGGCTCAGGTCATGATCTCATGGTTTGTTAGTTTGAGCCCCATGTTAGATTCTGTATGGACAGTATGGAGCTTGCTTGGGATTCTCTCTCCCTCTCTGCCCTTGCCCCGCTTGTGTGTGTGTGTGCTCTCTTTCTTCCACACCCCCCTCTCAAAAAATAAACATTAAAAAAAAAATGAATTTTAATGCTTTTTTCTCTTGAAACTAACACTTCTCCTCCTTGCTCTCCTTCACAGGGGAATTCCCAATTATGAATTTAAACTTGGTAAGATCACTTTCATCAGAAATTCACGTCCACTGGTCAAAAAGGTTGAAGAGGTGAGTTTATTTTACTGGTAATGAGAAGTTTTATTTGTTAATGATGACTGGAGAGTTCTTTCCATTCTGAATAAGGATGTTCTGTCATATTTTTCCCCATGCCTAGGGCCCTCCTCTCCCTGGCAGCCTGATTGTCCCGTTGAGACTATGCGGGGAGTGTGTAGGCCACAGCTCTGGTGTCACCTGGCAGTGGTGATCGACACAATACCAGCTCACAGAGCCTTGACCAAGTGCCATAGTTAACTATTTAATCCCCAGCCCCGTCCCTTGAGGTGGCTGCCGTGATTGTCTGCATTTTTACACATATGAGCCTGAAGATGTGGGGAGGTGAGGGCACCCAGGGTTCAGGGGCAATTCGTGTTATTTCTAGAACACCAGCACTTCAGACCCACCACTCTCCTGGTTCCTTTTCCGTAAGGCTCAGTGTCTTGGGGATCTAGAGTAGGCTAGAGGGCAGATGTTCTATGAGCCCACTCAGGATCCTGGCTGCAGGGCCATCACCAGCCCCTTGGCCACTGAGCTCTTCCCCTCTTCCTGTGGGGTGGTTGGGGATAGAGACCACTACACCGTTTATATATTTCCTACCCCTTTGCATCCCGCCCTGGTCTTAATGTTCCTTGAATTAACACGATGTTGGGAAACTTCCAGGCTCAGAGGAACCAGTGTGGTTCCCCAATGAGACCTTACCCTCTGACTCCTCCTTGAGTGCCTTTCCAAGCCTTTGCCAGCTACATGCTGGGGCTTGCTGCCTCCAGCTTGGAGGCCTCAGCAGGGCCGTCCTCCAGGCTGACTTGTGACCTGACTGCTGGAGATACAGGAAAGGGAGGGCGAGGCACAGCTGGAGCTGTTTAATCCATAAGTACTGGAGAAGAAATGTGTGGCTGATGATGGGATTGAAGGCACATGCTTAGCGCTACCCCATCCTGAACCCTCAGGAAAGCTGTGGCACAAGGTAATAAGGTAATAAAGACATTGGCAAGAAGAGGAGGCAGCTGCTACAAAACTTTGAAAGCCCCAGAACAGAAGGGGTAACTGACTTCGCAGGCCATGGAAGCCACATTCTGAGCTGGCTGTGGGGAAAGCCAAGAGGCAGATTGGTGTAGAGAGTAGAGCTCTGAAAGGCACCTCTGGAAATGGGGGACAAAGATGGAATGTGTGTCACAAAGAACCGAACCACAGCACCTCCTCTCCCCAACCCCCCGCCACTATCCCCTTAACCTGCTGGGGATGTACCTGCCTGACCCCGGGAGAAAGCTGGAGGCTCGTCTTCTGGAAGAGGCATCACAACAGGTCCCGAGGCTGGGGCCATCAGTACAGTGGATAGGACTGAACTAAAAGAGCAAATGAGTAACAGTTTGCATCCTGAATGTTGTCACCCTTGATATCCTTCCCTTGCTTGGCTCACACACTGGCTGCCAGACTTGCTTATTGCAGTTGGAGGAGCTTTCTCTGGACAGTCTGATGAACCCTGAGGAATGTGCCAGCCAGCTCACCCCAGAGTGAAGACTGTAGTCAGGAAGTTTCTGCTGCTAACCTCTAAATCAGAAGAGTTCTGAAAAGAGATTAGAGAAACTAAAGGTGCAGGAACCATCAGGGAAGTAATGTCCCCAGACTAAAGGGCACAGAGTTTACAGATTGGAGGGCCCCCTGAGCATCCAACACTGTGAATGAAAATAGCCCCCTATTGAGGCAAAGAAGAGAACCTAAAGCTTTCAGAAGGCAGAAAGTGGCTGTACCACAGATTAAGAATGGCATCATTTTATCAGGACACAGGAAGCTAGGAGATCTTGGAGCAGTGTCTTCAAAATTCTGAGAGGGAACTTTTCTAAAAAGGTCTGTACCCAACTCTTACAGGCTGAACTATATTCCCCCAAGTCCTGTGTTGAAGCTCTAACACCCAGCACCTCAGAATATGACTGTATTTGGAGATAAAGGCTTTTACGGGAGGTGATTAAGTTAAAATGAGGCCATTAGGGTGGCCCCCAACCCAGTCTGACTGGTGCCCTTGTAAGAAGAGGAAAGTTAGCTGTACAGAGGGAAGACCATGCGTGTGAGGACGTTGCAAAAAGACAGACATCTGCAAGCTAAGGAGCGAGGCCTCAGAAGAAACCGAACCTGTCAACACTTTGATCTTGGACTTCCAGTCTCCAGAACCATGAGAAAATATCTGTTGTTTAAGCCACCCAGGCTGTGATATTTTGTTATGGCAGCCCCAGCAATCTAACACCAACCAAACCTATCAGGGAAATGTGAGAGTAGAAAAGGCTAATTTCAGATACGTAGGATCTCACAAAAAGGTATTCCTCAAACACCGTTTCTCAGGAAGCATCTGGAGGATGTACCCTACTAAAATGAAGGAATAAAATAGAAATAAGAAAGCCTTAGGTCCAGGAAATAGGGAGCCCTGAAGCCATTCGTAGCACCAAGAGGATGGCCAGTCCAGGTAGGGCAGCTTAAAGGCCCCATGAGATGCACCTGCAAACAGACAAAAACAGCGGGATGCCTGCTGTGATTGAATGTATGCAGAAGAGAGAAGCCAGACACAGGGACAGCAGGACAAGACAGAAGGCTCTGCAGAAAAGGAAGGCTGATTGGTTTAGCTATGACTCAACTTGACATGGTTGCCACCACACCAGTACACTCCTGCATGGAGGTCAGGAGGGGCAAGTGCAGGCAGGGGCACGTACTATGGAGTGTGAAATCCTCTTGCACAGGTAACGCCTCCAAGTGACTAGCAAATACAAGCTGATGAAAAGATACTTGCTGTTTTCAGGAGTTCAGAAAAAAACAAGCCCTCTTTCTTTTGGTGGGAAAATAGCTTGATTGAATGTTTCTGAGGGCTGGTTAGTGACCATAATATTAAAAGCCTTAAAAATAACACACAGTCCTTTTATGGAAGAATAATACTTCTAAAAAAAAAAAATCAGAGTTGCGTACAAACACAGTAAGCTGCTCACCACAACTGTTTACAATACCGCAAACCTGGTAGTAACATCCAGTGGTGGAAGACTGCCTCTCCCACATGATGGAATTTTCTGTAGTCTATACGAGAAAAGAAATTCATTGACTTGAGACTCGGGAAGTATAATAGGTCATATATAGTCATATATAATAAAGTGGCTGGAAATATTTTTGGGTGCTGAAATTACAGATGATTCTTCTTTTGGGGTGTATTTTATATTTTTTACATTTTTCCATTTTGAAAATGTGATTCTTCTGCAAAAGGATGTACATTCAACCTGAGAATAAAGGCTGTGGTAGAGGCATAGCTGTGATTCTGTGGTTTTGTTTCTCAATTCAGTAGACTATGATTTATGTTTCCACTTAAAAGACATTTCTTCTTATGTATAATGTGGAAGTGAGGAAAATGGGTGGCTGGCACATGAGTCAACAGAATAAAGCATTTATTCTAAGCCTCCAAGGAGTTTCTGAAAATAGTATTTTATCTTCACACTTAGGATGAAGCTGGAGGCAGATTCGTCGCTTTCTCTGGAGAAGGACAGTCGTTGCGTAAAAAGGGAAGAAAGCCATAAGTTGGGACTGTTGGCTGATTGGAAAATAAAATAATCAATTGCAACATAATGGCTTTTAGTTACTGGCTCTGATGGGATTAGACTGTTGCAGAGGATGCTGTCACTTTGTGTTTTGTTTAGAGTTACCTAAGAATTACTGAGTCTGACCTGGAAGTGGAACAATCAGACTTGGTGGTTGATTTTGGGAAGGAGAAAGCTCACTCTGAGATCCCATAGGCAAGCCTCCTCCTTGCCCCTTCTTGTTTTCAGCCCTTGGGGGTGCTCCCACTGCCTTAGCCAAAGCAGAGTTCCCCAATTCCTGATAAAAACCAATGGAGGGGATTGGGTTGCTCTAACTTGAGGTGTTGTTTCTCTTTTTTCACTTAATCCTCTCTTTTCCCAGGTTGATAGCTTAGAACATTGCCTTTGGCCTAGAAAAAATGGCTAGATATGTGCTCTATAAATAGTGGTTATCCCATTACTCTGGCTGCAATTTAAGTATATGAGGAATGGTGTTTTCTATTTTTATTTTACATATTGATTTTTTTTTTTTTTTCAAAAGAACCATCAGAAGGTGGATTCCTGATCTGAATACATTTCCACTTGTATTTTGATTTCATGTGGAAATATGAGTGAATAAACCTAAATGAATCTGTTCTACAGTAAAACAACTTCATGATGAAGCACAAATACGAATTAGAATAAATAAGTGCTAAAGGTACATTCCTCTTTCTCCTTCCCTACCTCCCACTCCCAGTTTTAATGTATTAAATTATCCAAGGTTCTGCTGGCCTATCTTTTTTATTAATATTAATTTGGTCTCAGATCACTTTCTATAATGTGAGATCTTTTGACATGTTAATCTAATTCAATCTCTTTTGTTCCTTGAAAATAATTTTACATCAAGAATTTCAAATAAAAATGGGCAATGACTAAAACCTGGATTGCTTCCAAATGTTTGATTAGGTACCAACATGGGTTGCCCCAACCGGGCCTCCAACCAGAAGTTGGAGGAAGACTTGCTTGCAGGTGTCCCTTGTTCCATCCTGCCATTAGAAAAGAGCTTCTGTGTAGGACTTCTGGAGAATGTAGGGAGAAGTGAGGTTCTCTGAACCCTGTGTTGGGATTGTCAGCCCGAGCAGGGTCTCCTCTTGTACCAGGACTCCTGCTTGAAAACAGAGGGTTCCATCTCTGGACAGAGCTCCTTGAACACTCAAGAGAGGATGCCCCCTTCAGGATGGTTGCTCCAGGGTCCACCCACATGTCATCAAGTCAAGAGAATAGATGATTGTCATGAAGACAAGAGCTGGACTATTGCCCAGACTGTCACCACTGATGATGGACAAGGTATTAAGAGGCATGAAGCACTGCTGTGACTTCCCTGACCCTCCACTTAAGGGGATCTCTCTTTCACTAGCTGAAATAGAAGCCCTCCTTGGTGGGTAGGCAGCCTCCATTTGCAGGATCACACTGGCTAATGTATCATTTGATGCATAATGAATATTAAAGTAAGGCACTGGCCTTGGGTTTTTGTCTTTCCTAAGCAACATCTACAGTGTATGCAATAAAACCACTCCTGGTGCTTTGCTGGAGCCACACTTCTTTTTGCCTGGGCTGCAGGTGGACTCTTTTGGTGGGCCTTCTGGTGATATAGAGGGGAGGGGTCACCTTGTCATTACTGCTGCCCCCTGGTCTGCAGCCCTCTCTGTCTTCAAGCTTGGTCTATGAGCCAGCTTGGCAGAACTCCTGGTAAAATTGCAGCATTCTGGCCCACCTTGAGAGTCTGACCCTGTCGCATTCCTGGGGTGGGTCCAGCAACTGCATTGTAAGAGGCTCCCCAGCGGATGACTAAGTTTTCCCAAGTTGGAGACCCACTGCATAGGTATTGCAGGACTACTCAGATTCACTAGCTTCTTTGCTTTTATTTCCTCTTGTGCACCTCTTTTGTTTACAAACTTTCCATGTCTTCCCATGTCTCAGAGTAAAGCCTTCATTCCTAATCAGACATACAAGCTGCCCCATACTTACTTATTAAGGCTTCTTCTCTGCCCCTTGTCACACGCAGCCTCCATGCCTTGGACCAGCCTGCCACTGTGCTGGAAACAACCTTCGCTAGCCTCCACTACTAGCCTGGGTTCCTTCAGGACATCATTGGGCTCCCTAGACCCCCGCCCAGCCAATACAGGTTATTTTGTGAGTTCACCCTCACCCTCGAGTGGACACTCAAGTGAAACTACTGTAGCCTCAGACATGGCAGCTTCGTCACATGGAGTTGATGCTCAGTATGTGCTTATGAAAATGAGCCCTATCTTTTGAGGTTTATGAAAATGAAACCGGCCTGGACCCCGTGGTTTCAGAAATAGGTAACGAAGTGCTACCTGGGCCGCCCGCCAGGCACCGGGCAGCTGTCATTCCTTTGGCCTCCAGGATGGACTACAGACTTTCTTACCCTCGGGACACGCCCCCCCCCCCAATCCCTTGGGCCTCATGGGCCCCGCCTTTCCACGTGCCACCGTCCCCGGTTGTTATTGGCTGTTCTGCCCTGATGTCTTGTTTATTAGCTCGTGACTAGGAGGTGGGTGAGGAGGTATCGGCATATCTCTGAGTTCATTGGTTCGTCAATCCGTCAATCATACGGTGCGTGCTTTCTTCAATTTTCATTGGCTAGCGAGCTCAGAGGGGGGATTCGGCAGTCGCCCGGTAATGGCGGATGGTGGCGGCTGGCGGGTAAGTGCTGGGGGCGCCCGGGAAGTGGGGGGAACCTCCTCGGACCTTGTGACCGGATTATCCGCGCCTTCTTCCAAGGAGGAGGCGGGATGGGCATCTGGGCGGGCAGCGCAGAGGCCTCCGGCTCAGGCGAGCTTCTCACTGCAGCCGCCGCGCCCCTGCGAGACCTACAGCGCTGAATGGAAGCTCTGCAGCAGCGCGCGGCACTTCCTGCACCACTACTACGTCCACGGCGAGCGGCCAGCCTGTGAGCAGTGGCGGCGCGACCTGGCCAACTGCCGAGAGTGGGAGGAGCGCCGGAGCGCGGAGGCCCAGGTGTGCCAGGGAGCCAGGGGTGGCGTTGGGCCGAGGGGGGGTGTATTGCTGAAGCGTCCGAGTGCACGGATCACGCCCTTCCCACGTTCCAAGTCCTGAGACGCCGGAGAGGAGTACTCACTGGGTCCCTCCTCTTTTTGTGCTTCCTTTCTTTTAAGAAATACGAAAAATTAGCATATCATCGGGGCTTTCATACATTGAAGACAAAGGAGGAAAGTTTAGAGTTTGGAGGGAGAGAGTGTTAGTGTTCTTAGCAGGCCTGCAGAGAAGGGGATATTGGGGAGGCCTGAAAAACCAGAAACCAGCCTTAAGAACCTTCACCCAGACCCAGGCGGGCACATCTGAAGAACAGAAAGAAGGTCCAGGTGTTTGGAGCAGAAGGAGGGTGGGCTGTAGAGAGGTAGGGGGTGAGGCTGGAGAGGTACCAGGTGGTATCTGGTGGGCCTTAAAAAAGGGTTTAGATTCAAGTGTAAACGTGTGCTGGGAAGTATGACTTGATTTGTATCTTTAAAAGGTCAGTCTGACTGCCATGGTGGGAGAATGTATTATGGAGGGGCAAAGAGACCAATGAGGAGATAGTTCTAGTTTTCCATTCATTCAGCAGATACTTATCATGATGGGAGCTCTTAGAGATACAGGAGTGATGAAAACCGAGCCCCTGCCCTTCTGGCACCTTCCGTGCCTTAGAGCTGTTTTTGGTTGGGGAGATGGAGAGAAGCTTGAAGGTGCAGTGCTCATGGGAAAGGGGTGAGGGCCCAGCAGGACTGGGGACTGCTTCAGCATGGTTAAATGTATGTGATTATTGAAACAGACAAACAGATATGGAAACCAAGCTCCTGTATAAAAGAAAGTGATGACAAATCCATAAGTGGAAATCAGAAAATTTTAAACAATAGCTTATAGCCTATACAGGAAGAGGTTAATGACTTTTTTTTTCTTTTTTTCTTTTTTTTTTTTTTAAGAGAGAGCTCATATATCAGTAAGAAAAATGGGGAGTGCGTGGGTGGGTCAGTCAGTTAAGTGTCAGACTCCTGGTTTAGGCTCAGGTCATAATCTCATGGTGTGGGTTTGAGCCCCAAGTCATATTCTGTGCTGACAGTGTGGAGCCTGTTTTGGATACTCTCTTACCCCCTCTATCTACCCCTCCCCTGCTTGCTCTCCATCTCTCTCTCTCTCTCTCTCTCTATTTAAACAAACATTAAAAAAAAGATTAAATGGGGATTATTTCAGAATAGAAAAGTTTGGCAAAGGGCAGGAAGAAGGAATTCATTCAAAAAAATCAAATGGCCTGGGATACAAGTTCAGATGACCAGTGGTTTCTGCCCAGTGACACATCAGAAGTGTCTGTAAGGATGTGGAGAAGCAGGGGTACGTGTGCAAATGTTTGTGGAGTGTTACGTGTTCTGATTATCCAACAATTCCATCTGATTATCCAAACGAATACCTTTTGACCCCCTAGTTTTACTTCTGAAAGTCCATCCTAGGGAAGTAATTGGGTAACAGTGCACAGTTAAAAGTTTAAAATATCCATTGCATCACTATTTGTGATAGCACAAAACCTGAAAGCATCCTAAATGCCACTAATAGACATTTAACCAAATAACTTCCTCCAAACAGTGGGGTATTACATAGCCATTAAAAAGAATAAATAGCGAATCTATCTGGGCAGGGAAAGGAACCTGTAGTATATGGTTTAGTGAAAAACTGAGGAAGTACAATAGCCAGTAGATTATTCCATCATCAAGGAAATATGTAGCATTAAAATTTAGTTCTAAAATTGTGTTGAGGAAGCTGTGAATTTCACCTCAGTTCCAGAAGTCTGGGAGTTTTTCATGTTCTTTGCATTGCTGATTGCTTTTTAAACAAGAACAAAAACATTGAGACAGTTGAGCTCTAGCAAAGACAATTAGAGAAGGTGAAATTATATGTGTAAAAAGGCTAGTAGAACACCTGGTGCCTACCAAGTGCACCTTTCATGGTGGTAAGGTACTGCCCTGTGTTTATTTGGCAGGGAGCAGGTGGGGGGAGGTGCGGGAATGGCAGAGAAAAGCCTGTTGGTTGAGTGTCACCTATTGTCTTTCATCTAGATTCCTCCTTGCCTGTCTGGGGCTCCCTGCTCATGTGTCTCTTGCCTTACCCTCCCCACTCTAGCCACTCTTTCAGACTCTTGTTTCTCTTCTCAGCCCCATCCTGGTCTCAGGAGGTAAACCTGATTAGGTCGACCGAAAGCATCAAGCCCTGAGACCCAGGAGAAGACATTTTAAAATTTACTCAAATTATGGTGAACTGCACAATAGTTTTTCACAGTAGCTTGGGAGAAAGTATGATCTATATGTGTGTGTTCTAATACGGAACAATCGCCAAGGTTTATTAGGTGGAAGCAGCCAAGTTTGTCTGACTTGTGTTTGGGAGGGTGCTATGGAGGAGGGAGGTTCAAGGGCCATGTGAGCCAGAAGTGATTGGGGTCTCCTTTGCACAGCAGTCCCTCTGTGAGAGTGAGCGTGCGAGAGTCCAGGCTGCACGGAAACACACCCTCGTGTGGGCCCTGAGGCAGAGCCCTCCTGCAGACTGGCACCTCCCTCTGCCACAGGAGGAGAAAGACCAGTGACGAGCACTCCTGAATGGCTTCCCCTGATCTAAGTGGGGCTATCGCAGGACCCTAAGAACAGTGACTGGCCAAAAGAGTCTAGTCGGTCCCTGAGAGCTTCTACCGCCTAGAACACAGAGCCTGAGGTCTCCAGCCCTACTTGCGCACCCTTCACCTGCATTCAGAGTGAACTGAACCTGAACTGCACCTGCTGCTGCAATGCTCTGAAAGACAATTTCACCCACTGCACAGCTTCCAGGATGCCAGACACCACTGCAGATCCCAGTGAGCAGCCAGGTCAGGCTGGTTTGTGTTCCCCTCTTGGGGACAGCAGCATTCTCAGGTAAATTCTTGAGTGGCAGCCCTGACCCAAGTGGTCATGTAGGGGGATCAGAATGAGGTAGCTAAATGGTTGTGTTGTAGTGAATGCCTTTCCTGGTCCTGGATTTGGTGAACTGCATTGCCAGCCCCTGGTGCTTACACAGAGCTACAGCCCACTCAGTTCCTCTGCGGACACAGGTGGGGTGTTTCTTCTCCTACGAGATAGGCCTCTTGAAGACTCTGGTTTTTAAGAAATGCACACAGGTACAGAATACACAAGCTTGCGTTAAAAGGGTTCATAGACTCTTGGCTTAAGAAAGCCAAGCCCGAGACACAATGGAATTTTAGTCTCTTTCCTTCAGAATATCCCTTGGTCATTTTTAGAAAATGTAGATTATATCAAAAGCCATTTCACATATTTTATTCCAAACAAAAGCTGACCATTAAATCCACAATTTAATAGTTGAGATTGTTAGATTTAGCACCTGACATTGTTGTACTGGGAGAGTTTTGGGATTTTGTGTGCTTATACTCTTGTAGATGTTTTAAAAATATATGCATATGAACCAACAAGAACTCTAGTTCTTGAAGAGGTCTTTTTATTACTAATAACTTTGCATCTTGTGGCTGCATAGCAGGCCCCATTGTATGGTGCTGAGGGTGAGGCTGGCTGTGTGCCCAGCACCCTCCCTGCTCCTTCCTGGCCAGTGAGGCCCACCGCATTTTATTTATTTATTTATTAATGCTTATTTTATTTTTGAGAGAGAGAGACAGAGTGTGAGCAGGAGAGGAGCAGAGAGAGAGGGAAACATAGAATCCGAAGCAAGTTCCAGGCTCTGAGCTGTCAGCACAGAATCCGATGCGGGGCTCCAACCCACGAACTGTGAGATCATGACCTGAGCTGAAGTCAGACATTTAACCAACTGAGCCACCCAGGTGCCCCGGGCCCACCGCATTTTAGTACTTCTTCACGACTGGACCCCAACCTGGCCAGAAAGGACATGTTTTAACTCCACCATCTTTTAACACACTCTTCGGGGCAAAATAATCCCATCTCTTCAGAAAGGCATACATTAAAGAAAACTTTGCCTTTTCATGTGCATTTTCTCCTTTGCTATGCTGAGTCCCTGTGACTGCATGTACCTGTAAATGTTAGGGGATCTGCGCGTAGGTCCTCAGTAGCCTTTCCTGAGTGTGTATGTACTTGTGAGTGGGGGGCGAGGGGAGAATGTGCACACAGGTCCCCAGTGGTCCTTCCTTGTGACTGTATACCTGGGAGTAGTGAGGGGTGTGCACATAGGTTCCAGTAGCCTCCCCCTGTATGTTTGTACCTGTGAGGTGAGGGGGGGGAGTGGTGTGCACCTAGGACCCCAATAACCCCTTCCTGTGTGTGTATGTAGCTGTTGAGTGGTGGGGATGTGTGTACACAGGTTCCCTATGGTTCCTCCCTGTGTGTGTGTCCCTGAGAGTGGTGTGGGTGTGCACATAGGAGCCCAGGAACAGAGGTGAGTATAAAGAGCCCATCCCAGGGTGGGGTGCCTTCACATCTGAGTCAACCAGGGTATCTCTTTTGTGGTGTGGCTACTTTCTGGAGCATTTTAGGCCAAGAAGGAGAGGGAAGGCTGCTGGCGATCTACGGGCATCCTCTTCACTCGGAAACATAAGGGATATTTGAATTTTCCAATCTGCATATGATCCCTTGGGCTTCCTGGGGCAGGGCTGCAATAGCAGCCAGCAGTCCTGAAGGGCTCACCTCAAGGGGTCCACACTCTACGTGCTTCTTTAGGGCCGGGGGCTGCCTGCCACTGACTGCTCTGTTAAGAAGTCTTATTCCTTCTCTGCTACTCAATGAGTTCCACGTTGACAAATAATCATCATTGCACAGAATGTTCCTACACCTGCTCCTGTGTTCACCCTTCACAACATCTGAGCACCTGCTACATGCCAGGAGGGCTCAGGCTCTAGGATTGCAGTCTTGAAATGGGCAAGTTACTTCAAAGAGTTTTAGTTGAGTTTAGGAGACAGACAAAACATTTAAACATCATTAAATAAGTCTAAAGTAATGTTAAGTGCTGTGAAGAAAATAGAGCAGGATCTCTTAAATTTCTTGCATGAAACCCGTAATAACAAGGGTTTTATGATCTGTACATACTTTGTATACAGCATATATGGTTGAAACAAGTTTCACAAAACAATCCTTGTATAGTGTGTGGTACACTGACATTTTCAGTTCTGTGCCACTGAAAATAAACTGCTGCACATGTGGCAACTTGGGTGAAACTCAAGGAAACCATGCGGAGTTAAATGGATACATATGATAGTTCCATTTATGTAACACTGGTGAGATGATGTAATTATAGATGGAGAATGGTTACTGCTGCCAAGGGTTAGGGATGGGAAGAGGGATGTGGATGTGGCTATTAAGGGGCACACAAGGGCATTCTGTGGTAATGGAACCTTCACATATACAGAGCTGAATGTGTGATGACATTTTGTAGTGCTAGGCATACACACAGATGATTGCAGACATAGTGGGAAACCTAAATACACTCTAGGCTGTACCTATGTCAGTCTCTGGGTACTGAGACTACTTGGTGTTTAAGATGTTGACACTTGAGACTGGGAGAACCACACACAGCCCCTCCCTGCACCCTTATTTCCAACCTCCTGTGAATCTGTAACTACTTCAAAATAAAAAGTTAAAACTGCTGGCCATGACCCCATGAATTGATTATATAACCTAATGGATGAAAACTGTTCGAAAAGCACTACTGCAAAGCACCTGCAGTGGGCCTGGAGGTGGGGAAGGCAACATCGGAGTCCAGACTTGGATTAAGAGGCTTGAGCCTTGTAGAGAAAGGGGCACACAGGCCACAAGGAATAAGTAAGTGCCATGTGCATACCAGGGGAAGGTGGATGGGGGGCTGTAAGGTGTAATCAGGGTGGTCAGGAGCCAAATGCCTGACCTGGCTTGTGCTTCACAGAGCCCTCTGGTTGCCTTGCAGAAGAGCTTGGCAGGGGCAAGGGGAATGCCCACATGGAGAGAGGAGTTGGCTGCTGCAGTGGAACAGGCAAAAGTTGGCAATGACGTGGACCTCAGAGGTAGCAATGAGGTGAAAAGTGGCTGGATTCGGTGACTGGCTCATAGGTAGAGCCAAAGAACTTAGAATCCTTAGGCAGGTTTTTCTCCGGTAAAAAGATTTATCTAAGTAAACCAGAAGTGAACCACACACTAGGAAAACCTGAAGTCTTACTCAATTGTTTCCCCAGTTTATGAGCACTAAGGTGGTGAAGAACCCAAAGCTTTTCTGAGGTGGCTAGCAGGCTCTATTTGTTCACTTGACCTTCACTATTTATGGCCTGAATTGTGCCCCCCGCCCCATTCCTACGTTTAAGCTTTATCTCCAAGTATGTCTGAATGGGACTTTATAGATAAGATGCTGAAAGAGGTAATTAACTTAAAATGCGATCATTGAAGTAGGCTGTAATCCAATTTGACTGGTATCCTTATTAAGAGAGGCACAGAAGGATGATGACCCTGTGAGGACACTGAGAAGGCAGCTCTGCAAACTAAAGGAGAGAGGTTTCAGGAGAAACCAATGCTGCCAACCCCTTTGATCTTGAGAGTTCTGGCCTCCAGAACAACTGTTGTTCAAGCCTCTTGGTTTAGGGTACTTTGTTCTGGCAGCCCCAGCACATTAATACATTCACTGTTCTAGACTAACAGCACTTGAATAAGAGGGGTGCCATGTGCTCCTAGGGGACACAGCAACTTTAGTGTGTCCCAGGCTTGCTCCAGTCTCTTCAGCCTCCCTTCCCAGCCTAAAACCCAAAGCTGGCCCTGCCAAAGATACGAGGAAACCCAAGTGCTCCATCTGCCCCAACAAGAAGGTTCTGCCTGTCTGCACAGGCGTGCGATACATAGTACAAAACCTGCATATCCTTCATTTCTCCTTGAGGTGCTTTGTGCCTCTTGCTGGTGGTGTCTGCCCCACAGGATTGGAATCTTTTTACTCAAAGTCTTGGCCATTCATTCCCCAATACCAGACAAGGAAGGGTAGCATCTCTCACCCCCATCCATTCTCAGGTGAATTAATTTTGACTCTAACATAAAACAGACACTTGATTAAACATTTATTCACAACGTGCTTGAGTCCTGTTCTGGCTCTAAAGGCAGCCTGCAGCTCTACCTCTTAAACTCCACCTGTGTATACACCTTGGTGATGTCATGGTACCTGCCTTCAGGGGGCTGGTAGTTGGAGACTGGTGGTGTGTAATCTGGCCCTTCTTTTTCAAAGGGGAACAAATTGGGGTCCCGCTTGGTGGCCTCCGCATGTAGCTCTGGAGACAGGAGTTGCAGCTCCTGCAGAGCTTCCTGTTGGGCCTCAAGCATGGACTTGATGGCATCTCTCTCCATCTCATGCTCTCGATGCTTATACAGGGACCACTTCTTCAGAAGCAGAGCTCTCCGCTCACTCTCCTCAAAAGGAAGCTCCATGTGAGGCCGCTGTCTGGGAACACACAAATCCAAAGGTGTGAAGTTGGGGATCACCAGTGTCACTGGCCAGGAAGTCTGGGTGACTGCATATGACCTAGCCCTCCCCACTGCCAGAAACAGATGAGACTTTGAGAAAAACATGGAAGTTAGGGACAAAATAAAGAATGGAATGTTGGTGTAACAGCTTTAACTGACGCTGGAAGCCAGTGCTATTTGCTTTATGTGGACGCAAGAAACAGCGATGCTCTAAGAAAATTGGTAGCACTTCCTCTGCCCCAGGCTGAGACTACCTTTGGGGAGAGGTGACTTTTCAGTGAAGTGGTGTTATGAAAATGGACACCCAAATCCCAGGGAGTCAAGAGCCCAGATCAGCCCACTAGAGTACCAAAAAAGCACGTGCCATGTCCCGTAGGTATGGCAAAGTGCTACTTTATAAATGGTACACTTTTTACAAGGCAGCACACAACAAGCCTACACACAACACATGCCAACTATGAGCATCTGTATCATAAAGCTTGAGGCTAAGTGTTTTCTACCATCAAGATGGGGCAAGGGCTGCAGACCCAAGACCCAAGTCATCAGTCATATAGCTAAAACTCCTCTTGCAAGAAAGCAACAATATGAACTGGCTTATCAAACAGTTATTCCGAGTTTCTTTCCCATTTCAGCCATTCAAGAGCACCACCAAAGAATGCTTTTGCCAACTGAGGTGCCTGCGTGGCTTAGTTGGCTGGGTGTCTGACTTCAGCTCAGGTCACGATCTCGTGGTTTCGCCAGTTCAAGCCCTGCATCAGGCTCTCTCCTGTCAGCACAGAGCTGCTTGGATCCTCTGTGTGTCTCCCCCCCCACCCCGGCTTTTGTGCTCGCTCGCTCTCTTGAAAATAAATATTTAGGGGTGCCTGGGTGGCGCAGTCGGTTAAGCGTCCGACTTCAGCCAGGTCATGATCTCGCGGTCCGTGAGTTCGAGCCCCGCATCGGGCTCTGGGCTGATGGCTCAGAGCCTGGAGCCTGTTTCCGATTCTGTGTCTCCCTCTCTCTGCCCCTCCCCCGTTCATGCTCTGTCTCTCTCTGTCCCAAAAATAAATAAACGTTGAAAAAAAAAAAAAGAAAAGAAATATTTAAAAAAGTAAAAAAGAATGCTTTTGCCAACTCCCACAAGACAGTCAAGGAGAAAAGGACTCAGACCAGGACCTAGTCACCCCACACCCACTCACCCCTTCCTGTCACAGGCATGAAATGCAGACAAAACTAGCCAAAGATGATGGAACTCTTTTGTCCTGAGAACCTCAACTCTAGAGGACCCTTACCTTGCTTTATCCAAGAGCTTCACAGGTGTTATAAAATCTTCAATGGGGATTAGCTCCTGGCTAGCTTTCTCCAGTCGTCTGATTCTCTTTTTCAAACGGTCCTTTGCTGCTTGGTCTTTTTTAGGATCTACCTTTTTCTTCTTTCTCAGAGGTTCCGCTCTAATGGGAAAGCAAACATTAGACATTTTCCTCTTCAGGCTCAGGAACATGCTGAGACATGGCACTAGGTGAAGTGCCCTGAACTTATACTGAGCTCTCCACTGGGGAAGGAACTATGCAGGGGTCTTAACCTCACCAGTGGAGTGTGTAAGGGAGATGGCCTCCAATCCAGGATCCTTGTGAGAACTGTGGGTACTGTTAAGCCAGGAAGGGCTAGAAAAACTTCATATGGCATCAGGATATAAATTAAAAGTACTCATCTTTAGTGTTGGGTTCAGGTGTGCCTTGGGGTTGCAATGGAAACTGAAAATACTAAACGGATGAATTAGAAAATCATTACGTTATAAATGGATTTGTAATTTTTTATTAAAAGTGATTTTAGTAAGACTAAGACAGTATAATAAAAGTGACTGGCGTATCCCTATTTACTTTTCAGGATTTCTTAACAAATTTCCCCATCCTAGAGCATTGACAAAAGTCCGATGTACTCCTGAGAACATATATCCTCTGGTGAGAATATACTACTAAAAATTAAATTCTCTAGCATCAAGACTGAGCTTTGTGAATCAAGTCCCTAGAAAGTATCCGGACTCCTAGGTGGGAAATCTAGTCCTCATGCCTCTCCCCACCTCTCCAGGGAACCAGAAATGGAAGGCCCATGGAGAAACAAGTCTATGCTGTGTCCTTTAAAACATACAAGAATCCCTCTAAAACTAATTTTTATTTAAACCACTTTTAAGTTAAATTTTTGTTTTGTGTTTACAGACAGCAGTGTTCCACATATAGAATGCTGAAAGAAAAGCATCTGCCAAAATTTTACTGAGAAAATTTGCAGGAAATTAATTTTGCAAACAATGTCCAGTGGTCTCTTGCTTTCTTCTGTTCATATGCACATCAGTCTCCCGCCGACACCCCCAAAGAGGTCAGGCCCACGGTAGTTTACCTCATGGGAATGAGTTCCCAGAAGGAAAATAATGAAGCTCGCTGGTGGGTGTCTCTAATCTGTGTCTGCCAAGTTCCCAGAAGCCTGAAAGAGATAAGATATATAAATGTCTGATTCTCCCCACTGAACAGGAAAAAGGGAAAAAATTATGATACTCAAAATCTGGGGCCCTTGTAACTATTGGATGTGACGACGAGGTCAATGTGGGAGACTTCAACCCCCCCCCCCCCCCCCCCCCCCCCCCCCCCCCCCCCCCCCCCCCCCCCCCCCCCCCCCCCCCCCCCCCCCCCCCCCCCCCCCCCCCCCGTTCACACTAGAGAGCACTTGGGCAGGGTCCCTGCTCGCCAGGGTCCTTGGTTTTCCAACCACAGGAAGAGGCGCCATCAGCTAGCTCCTCCCGAAGATAAACTGGTCAAGAGTGGTCAGGGAGGGAGCGCAGGCGAGGCACCCGCCCGAGACACTGCTGAGGTCCGCACTCACCAGCTCCCCGAGCGCAGAGCGCGGGCGGAAGCTCTCAGCGCTGCGACAGCCATGGCCCCTCTGGCAGCCGACCGGCTATTTCCGGGCGCACACCCTTGGCTGTCCGTCCCGCCGTGCGCCGCGCAAAGGTCCGGCCTTCCCGTGGCTCCGCGTTCCCGCGTTCCGGCTGAGGAGGGCTGGATTGCACCTGGCCCGCCCCCGACGTGGCCCCGCCCCGCACGTCCCGACGGCACGCGGGCAAGCTCTGAGAGCTTAGAGCCTTGCGTGACGTCTTCCTTTCTGCCTATGTTTGCGGTTGAGAGCCTTTCCCGGCTGAGGGCACGACCCCGCCAGTGGTTCTCCTAATTAGTCGGCCTGCGCCCCTGTGAGGGCCAAGACCCCACAGTACAGCCGAAGTGGCCGAGAGGGCGTCCTTATGGGTCCAAGTGCCCCCGTCTGTGAAAACGGCCCCGATCTTCCATAAACGTGTTCGTCTCGGCATCCCCCTGACCCTTCCCGGGACTAGTTCGTTCCCCCGTTTTCGTCTGAGCCCGGGGCTGCGGCCCCTGCCGGCAACAACATCCCGGCTTTGGCACGTGGCCTGGCGCTTTCGAGATGCCCAATAAACGCGTGTTGATGAATGACGGAAGCTAGCTAATTAGTCGGACTCGGAACCAGCGAGGTAGAGAGCTGGAGAGAGGCCGTTCACGCCATCCTGACCCCTCCCGACTCCGGTGGCCCGGGCTGCAACTCGAGGCCCTGTTCGCCCGCCGCACTCCCAGCCGACCCCCTCGGCGGCAGCCGCGCCAGGGCGGGCCCCAAGCGCAGCCAGCCTGCTTTGCCCCTACCCAAGAAGGAGCCTGGCGGCCCCGTCTGCGCAGGGAGCGGTTTCCCGCCGGGGCGATTTGGCAGGTGCGCGCCGTGACTTCCGGCGTTGCCCGGGAGCCGCCGGAGGAGGAGCGGCGCAGGGGATGCGGCTGTGGCGGCGGCGGCGGCGGCCGAGCGCGGGGGGCGGCTGTGGCGGCGGAGGGGGGCGCGGGCCGGCGATGGCGCGGCGGCGCTGAGGGCGCTGGGCGGGCGGCGGCCGGAGGGAGGCGCGGGAGGAAGCAGCAGCGGTGGCTCCATGGCCCGGGCGCGCTGAGGGACACGGCCCTCGCCTCAGCCCGGCGGCGGCGGCGGCGGCGGCGGCGGCCGAACAATGAAGCTCCTGAAGCCGACCTGGGTCAACCACAATGGTGAGTGCGCGCAGTGGTTGCGGAAGGCCGAGCCTGGAGTGGGGTCGGGGTCTAGAGTAGGGTCAGAGCCGCGCACAGGCCGTGCCCGCCTCGCCCCCCGACGAGCCCGGTGCCCAGTACCCAAACCGCGGGGTTGGCGAGAGCGGACTTTGTCCTCGGCACGGGGAAGCCGGCGAGCTCGGGCACGTGCTCCGCTTGCCCTCAGCGAATCCGCCTTCACCCCTGGCACTTACACTGAGCCCTCGGTCGCCCACCCGTGGTCCGTGGAGGAGCCGCGGCCTGCCTCCGGGGAGCGGCCCTGGGCGCCAGCCAGCTCCTGCCACTCGTCTGCATCAGCCAGGATGTGCTCAAATGGTCCAGTGTCTGAAACTGGGGTCCAGTCCTCCTTGTGGCCTTTCAGTGGCAGGGTGAACACCTGAAATATGCGTATCTCTGCCCTGGTGAAGGGGCTGTTACTGCCAGGGTCTGGTGACAGTGCCCCCATTTGGGGGACTGTGGCTCGGGCCCCAAGGTCCCACAGCTGAACGAACCACGTTTGTTCTGTACTGAGACATCAGGGTGACTTGGGTTGGAGCTCATAAGGCGAGTGGTGATCTAGGAGAGGGCTTTCCTTAGCCCTGTGGCAGTGGCTCCAGAGCACACCCTTGGGGAACAGACTCTTTCAATCCTCTGGTTGTGTACAGATAAGCACCCAAAACTGGTAGCACAGTTTGTCATAGTTGTACTTGATTAGCACAACTGCAGGAATTGGCCTTTGCTCGCCAGGGAGGTGAGGAGAAAGAGCCACCCCCCCTCCCCAATCTTCCTGCTGATAGCACTGAAGCCCAGGGAGCACTTCTCCAGCCTAAGGCCTGAAGCCCTGATTCCAGGCTGTCTCTGCTGACAGGAAAAGGGTCACCCTGATTCTGTCTTGTTCCTCATTTCTACTTTGCAATGCGACTAGAGGGAGCTAGTGTTTTCTTTGAGAGCAAGTAGAAGGCCCTTTTTTATACATGTGTAGCTTTTTAGTTTTGAACTTAATCCCAGGATGTTTTCTACTATTGCAACTGAACTGAACTGAAACTGTATGTCCTTACAGTCAGAAGTGCTCTTTCCTCCATCTTCTTGTGTGACATCTTTCTCATTTTTCAGTGTCCCGATGAGGTCACCTTTTTTGTTGTTGTTCCCATTTCTCCTGTTGTATTCCACTTGATGTGCCCTGTCCCTGTGGGTTTACGTTTCATATTACTCACCCTCCAGCCCCAGCCCCTGCCCCAGGGCAGGGCCTCATTCTATATTCCCTGCTAAACTCAGCAGTACCTCCCACACAAAGGGTATGTGGTAAATATTGGGTACAAGAGGTATGCTGAGGTTTCCATAATTTACAAAGACACAATTAGGTTTACTGTGCATGAAAGCAAAAGTGGTGAACTTGAGTTTCATTTCTCCTGTGCTGATCTCCAAGAGCATTTCCTGATGTGTAGCATGTAGATCTTTCCCTGGAGAATTGGGCAAATGTTCGTTAATTATAAATTATGGTGCTTGTGAGTCAGGAAAGGAAACGTTTTGTTATGAACTAGTTTGCTGTGTAAGTGAAGATCTGAAGGAATTTTTATTTTAAAACGCTTTGTCTAGATCAATTTTTGTGTATGGTCTACCCCTCTTCAGTCTCTTTTACTTCTTGCCATATAATTTCTAACTTTGTGATAAACTCCTTTGTAAGACACAAGTTTTATGCTATGTAAGCATAAGTATGTCAAGATGCTTAAGCGATTAGGTACAAATGAGAGAGAGAGAGTCTGCAACCAGGCCAGCAGCCAAACATCCCAGCCTGGCAGAGTGGGCAGAGCAGTGGGCTCTGGCCTCTTGTTGCTATAGTCTCTCTCTCCATGGTCCTAGAATAGAACAGGATGATATCTGCTCTGCTTTCTTCACAGTACAAATGTGATCTTTGGTAGCAAAGGTAGACACAAAAGGTAGACACAAAAAAAGGTAGAATATAAAGTGCTTTCGAAAT